>NC_092837.1:0-600000 GCF_039878825.1 Excalfactoria chinensis
TTTTCTCCCCAAATTTCTGGCTTTCATCTCCAAAGGAAGACATTTTCTCTACAAAATGATGCTTTCTAGCATCATATGACCCCATTGTTTCCAGAATTCCTGTTTTCCTCTACTAAACCAGGACATTCCCACCCGAAATTTCCATTTCTGTCAACATTTAGAATAGTTTCACAGAAATATCAAAACTTCCCCACAAATTACAAGGTCTGTCTTAAGTATCACTCTTTATCTTGGCAAAAGTATGATTTTCTTTCCAAAATAATGCTTTTCACCCTAACAATAGCATTTTATTCCCAAAAATGCTGGTTTTCATCCCTGAAAGAAGACATTTTCTCTAGAAAATGATGCTTTCCATCGGAGAAAATTTTGAAAATTTTCATGACATGCTATATTCAAGTATTAAAAATAATTTTTTTGTAAAATAATAATATTTTTGCAAAGAGAAAGAACGATGCTTATGAGAGAACTTCTTATTTCTGTGGTAAGTATCCATATTCGCGTGAAAATGCGAAAGTGAGGAACACCACCGCCGCGGGAGATAGCAGCCGGCCGAAGTCGCTCTTTATCGGCTACCGACTTGGCCGCGACCGCTCTTTTCTCGGAGAAGCGGCAACAACCGAGGTCCGTGATTCGAGCGTCTCTGCTGCAGCCGAGTAGTGCGACTTCGGCCGGCACCTCTCTCGAGGGAGAAGCGTATCCCCGCAGCCAAGAATAGAGCGAACTGAACATCAAGTCGTGTTCTCTCCGAATGAACAACTCCCAGCTCTATTGAGCACGCCCGTCAGATATGTAAGAAGAACTCGTTTTCTTTCCACTTCGACTGAGAAACTAGTTGTGTTGCAATGGAAAAAGAGGAAAGAAACGAAATCTGTCCAAACGGAAGAATAACCGCTTGGAACAGTGCTAGGAGTTTTGCTTTCAGCGAGAAAGGAAGCTGAGGACAAAGTGTTCCTTTCCGGGCTGCCGTGAGGAACCCCCCCGCCTCGGAAGAAAGCAGCCGGCCGAAGTCGCTCTTTATCGGCTACAGACCTGGCCGCGACCGCTCTTTTCTCGGAGAAGCGGCAACAACCGAGGTCCGTGATTCGAGCGTCTCTGCTGCAGCCGAGTTAGTGCGACTTCGGCCGGCACCTCTCTCGAGGGAGAAGCGTATCCCCGCAGCCTAGAATAGAGCGAATTGAACATCAAGTCGTGTTCTCTCCGAATGAGCAACTCCCAGCTCTATTGAGCACGCCCGTCAGATAAGTAAGAAGAACTCGTTTCTTTCCACTTCGACTGAGAAACTAGTTGTGTAGCAATGGAAAAAGAGGAAAGAAACGAAATCTGTCCAAACGGAAGAATAACCGCTTGGAACAGTGCTAGGAGTTGTGCTTTCAGCGAGAAAGGAAGCTGAGGACAAAGTGTTCCTTTCCGGGCTGCCGTGAGGAACCCCCCCGCCTCGGAAGAAAGCAGCCGGCCGAAGTCGCTCTTTATCGGCTACCGACTTGGCCGCGACCGCTCTTTTCTCGGCGAAGCGGCAACAACCGAGGTCCGTGATTCGAGCGTCTCTGCAGCAGCCGAGTAGCGCGACTTCGGCCGGTACCTTTCTTTTGAGTGAGAAGCATATAGGTTGTCGAGTTAAAATTATGCAACAGAACGATGAAGGAAATATTAAGAGGAAAACGAGACTTTATAAGAAAGGAATGAAAGTAGAATATAAACTGAGTTAGAAAATTGTTTTTGTAATGATAAGAAATGATAGCTTTATTGTAAGAAAAAAGAAGATTTTATGAGGAGTGTCTTCATTAGGGAATGAAAATCTAGTATTTCTGGAATGACATGCTGTATCCAAGTATTAAAAATAATTCTTTTGTAAAAATAATAACATTTTTGCAAAGAGAAAGATCGATACTTATGAGAGAACTTCTTATTTCTGGGGTAAGTATCCATATTCGCGTGAAAAATATTCTAAATGTTGACAGAAATGGATATTTTGGGTGGAAATGTCCTTATTTTGTAGAGGAAAGCAGGAATTCTGGAAACAATGTGGCCTACTCCGATGGAAAGCATCATTTTCTAGAGAAAATGTCTTCTTTTGGGGATGAAATCCAGGAATATGGGGGGTTTAAATGATGTCTTGAGTGATGACAAGCATTATTTTGGAAAGAGAATAGTATTCTTGAAAACATAAAGAATGATCCTTAAGAGAGAACTTCTAATCTCCGCGATAAGTATTGGTATTAATGTGAAAATGTTTTAATTTTAACAGAAACTGACAATTAGTTTAGAAATGTCCTTAATTTCTAGAGTAAAACACGTATTCCGGAAACAGTATGACATATTCTGATAGAAAACAAGATTTTATAGGGAAAGTGTCTTCATGAGGGGATAAAATCCAGTATTTTTGGGATGACATGCTATATCCAAGTATTAAAAATAATTTTTTTTGTAAAAATAATAATATTTTTGCAAAAAGAAAGAACGATACTTATGAGAGAACTTCTTATTTCTGGGATAAGTATCCATATTCTCGTGAAAATTTTCCAAATTTTGACGGAAATTGATATTTCGCGTGGAGATGTCTATATTCTGTAGAGGAAAGCAGGTATTCTGGATACAAAGTGCCATATTCTGCTAGAAAGCGTCATTTTGTAGAGAAAACATCTTCTTTCAGGGATGAAGACCAGCATTTTGTGGAATAAAATGCTGATTTGTGGGATGAAAAGCATTATTTTGGAAAGAAAATTCCATTTATTGCAATGATAAGGAGTGATAACCTTCTTATTTCTGGGATAAGTATTGTTATTCTGGTGAAAAATTGCCTAAATGTTGTCAGAAATTGATATTTCGGGTGGGAAATGCCCTACTTTTGTACAGGCAAACAGGCATGGTGGAATTAATGCGTCATATTCTCCCAGAAAGCATCGTTTTGTAGAGAAAGTTATCTTCTATTGTGGTTAAAAACCAGAATTTTGGGGAGAAAATGCTACTTTTAGGCATGAAAAGCATTATTTTGGAAAGAAAATTCCATTTATTGCAAGGATTAGGAGTGATACTTAGGAGAGAACTTCTTATTTCTGGGATAAGTAATTGTTATTCTGGTGAAAAATTGCCTAAATGTTGTCAGAAATTGATATTTCAGGTGGAAATCTCCTTGTTTTGTAGAGGAAAGCAGGTATTCTGGAAGCAATGCTTGATAACTGAGCTAGAAAACTTCATTTTGTAGAGAAAATGTCATCTTTTGGGGATAAAAACCAGCACTTTGGGGGAGGAAATGATGTTTTTAAGGTTGAGAAGCATTATTTTGGAAAGAAAATCCTACTTTTGCGAAGATAAAGAGTGATACTTAAGAAAGAACGTCTGATTTCTGGGGTAACTATTGATAGTCTTGTGAAAATTTTCCAAATTTTGACAGAGACTGATATTTAGGGTGGAAATGTCCTTAATTTGTAAAGGAAAAGAAGTATTCTGGCAACAGTGTGTCATATCATACTAAAAAGCAGCATTCTGTAGATAGAATGACCTCTTATAGGGATGAAAATCAGTATTTGGAGAAAAAATGCTATATTTAGGGAGGAATGGCATCATTTTGGAAAGAAAGCTATATTGATTGCAAGGATACGGAGTGATACTTCAGAGAGAACTTCTTATTTCTGGCATAGGTATCGATAGTAGTGTGAAAATTTTCTAAATGTTGACAGAAATGGATATTTTGGGTGGAAATGTCCTTATTTTGTAGAGGAAAGCAGGAATTCTGGAAACAAAGTGCCATATTCTGCTAGAAAGCATCATTTTGTAGAGAAAATGTCTTCCTTTGGAGATGAAAGCCAGAAATTTGGGGAGAAAACACTATATGCAGGCATTAAAAAGCATTATTTTGGAAAGATAATATTTTTGCCAAGATAAAGAATGATTCTTAAGAGAGAACTTCTGATTTCTGAGATACGTATCCATATTCGTGTGAAAATTTTCAAACTTTTGACGGAAATTGATATTTCGGGTGGAGATGTCTCTATTCTGTAGAGGAAAACAGGTATTCTGGATACAAAGTGCCATATTCTGCTAGAAAGCATCATTTTGTAGAGAAAACGTCTTCTTTCATGGATGAAGACCAGCATTTTGGGAATAAAATGCTGATTTGTGGGATGAAAAGCATTATTTTGGAAAGAAAATTCCATTTATTGCAAAGATAAGGAGTGATAACCTTCTTATTTCTGGGATAAGTATTGTTATTCTGGTGAAAAAATGGTCTAAATTTTGTCAGAAATTGATATTTCGGGTGGAAATGCCTACTTTTGTACAGGCAAACAGGCATGCTGGAATTAATGCGTCAGATTCTCCCAGAAAGCATCGTTTTGTAGAGAAAGTTATCTTCTATTGTGGTTAAAAACCAGAATTTTGGGGAGAAAATGCTATTTTTAGGGATAAAAGCATTATTTTGGAAAGAAAATTCCATTTATTGCAAGGATAAGGAGTGATACTTAGGAGAGAACTTCTTATTTCCGGGATAAGTATTGTTATTCTGGTGAAAAATTGCCTAAATGTTGTCAGAAATTGATATTTCGGGTGGAAATCTCCTTGTTTTGTAGAGGAAAGCAGGTATTCTAGAAGCAATGCTTGATAACTGAGCTAGAAAGCTTCATTTTGTAGAGAAAATGTCTTCCTTTGGAGATGAAAACCAGAATTTTGGGGAGAAAATGCTATTTTTAGGGATGAAAAGCATTATTTTGGATAGAAAATTCCATTTATTGCAATGATAAGGAGTGATAACCTTCTTATTTCTGGGATAAGTATTGTTATTCTGGTGAAAAATGGTCTAAATTTTGTCAGAAATTGATATTTCGGGTGGAAATGCCTACTTTTGTACAGGCAAACAGGCATGCTGGAATTAATGCGTCAGATTCTCCCAGAAAGCATCGTTTTGTAGAGAAAGTTATCTTCTATTGTGGTTAAAAACCAGAATTTTGGGGAGAAAATGCTATTTTTAGGGATGAAGAGCATTATTTTGGAAAGAAAATTCCATTTATTTGCAAGGATAAGGAGTGATACTTAGGAGAGAACTTCTTATTTCTGGGATAAGTATTGTTATTCTGGTGAAAAATTGCCTAAATGTTGTCAGAAATTGATATTTCGGGTGGAAATCTCCTTGTTTTGTAGAGGAAAGCAGGTATTCTGGAAGCAATGCTTGATAACTGAGCTAGAAAGCTTCATTTTGTAGAGAAAATGTCTTCTTTGGAGATGAAAACCAGAATTTTGGGGAGGAAATGCTATTTTTAGGGATGAAAAAGCATTATTTTGGATAGAAAATTCCATTTATTGCAATGATAAGGAGTGATAACCTTCTTATTTCTGGGGATAAGTATTGTTATTCTGGTGAAAAATGGTCTAAATGTAGACAGAAATTGGATATTTCGGGTGGAAATGCCCTACTTTTGTACAGGCAAACAGGCATGGTGGAATTAATGCGTCATATTCTCCCAGAAAGCATCGTTTTGTAGAGGAAGTTATCTTCTATTGTGGTTAAAAACCAGAATTTTGGGGAGAAAATGCTATTTTTAGGGATGAAAAGCATTATTTTGGAAAGAAAATTTCCATTTATTGCAAGGATTAGGAGTGATACTTAGGAGAGAACTTCTTATTTCTTGGATAAGTATTGTTATTCTGGTGAAAAATTGCCTAAATGTTGTCAGAAATTGATATTTCGGGTGGAAATCTCCTTGTTTTGTAGAGGAAAGCAGGTATTCTGGAAGTCAATACGTGATAACTGAGCTAGAAGGCTTCATTTTGTAGAGAAAATGTCATCTTTTGGGATAAAAACCAGCACTTTGGGGAGGAAATGATGTTTTTTAAGGTTGAGAAGCATTATTTTGGAAAGAAAATCCTACTTTTGCGAAGATAAAGAGTGATACTTAAGAAAGAACTTCTGATTTCTGGGGTCACTATTGATAGTCTTGTGGAAATTTTCCAAATTTGGACAGAGACTGATATTTAGGGTGGAAATGTCCTTAATTTGTAAAGGAAAAGAAGTATTCTGGCAACAGTGTGTCATATCATACTAAAAAGCAGCATTCTGTAGATAGAATGACCTCTTTATAGGGATGAAAATCAGTATTTGGAGAAAAAATGCTATATTTAGGGAGGAATGGCATCATTTTGGAAAGAAAGCTATATTGATTGCAAGGATAAGGAGTGATACTTCAGAGAGAACTTCTTATTTCTGGCATAAGTATCGATAGTATTGTGAAAATTTTCTAAATGTTGACAGAAATGGATAATTCGGGTGGAAATGTCCATATTTTGTAGAGGAAAGCAGGAATTCTGGAAACAATGTGGCCTACTCCGATGGAAAGCATCATTTTCTAGAGAAAATGTCTTCTTTTGGGGATGAAATCCAGAATTTGGGGGGTGAAAATGCTGTCTTGAGTGATGAAAAGCATTATTTTGGAAAGAGAATAGTATTCTTGAAAAGATAAAGAATGATTCTTAAGAGAGAACTTCTAATCTCCGCGATAAGTATTGGTATTAATGTGAAAATGTTTTAATTTTAACAGAAACTGCCAATTAGTTTAGAAATGTCCTTAATTTCTAGAGTAAAACAGCTATTCCGGAAACAGTATGACATATTCTGATAGAAAACAAGATTTTATAGGGAAAGTGTCTTCATGAGGGGATGAAATCCAGTATTTTTGGGATGACATGCTATATCCAAGTATTAAAAATAATTCTTTTGTAAACATAATAACATTTTTGCAAAGAGAAAGATCGATACTTATGAGAGAACTTCTTATTTCTGGGGTAAGTATCCATATTCGCGTGAAAATTTTCTAAATGTTGACAGAAATGGATATTTTGGGTGGAAATGTCCTTATTTTGTAGAGGAAAGCAGGAATTCTGGAAACAATGTGGCCTACTCCGATGGAAAGCATCATTTTCTAGAGAAAAATGTCTTCTTTCAGGGATGAAAACCAGCATTTTTTGGGAATAAAATGCTATTGTTAGGGTGAAAAGCATTATTTTGGAAAGAAAATCATACTTTTGCCAAGATAAAGAGTGATACTTAAGACAGACCTTGTAATTTGTGGGGAAGTTTTGATATTTCTGTGAAACTATTCTAAATGTTGACAGAAATTGAAATTTCGGGTGGGAATGTCCTGGTTTAGTAGAGGAAAACAGGAATTCTGGAAACAAAGTGCCATATTCTGCTAGAAAGCATCATTTTGTAGAGAAAACGTCTTCTTTCATGGATGAAGACCAGCATTTTGGGGAATAAAATGCTGATTTGTGGGATGAAAAGCATTATTTTGGAAAGAAAATTCCATTTATTGCAAGGATTAGGGAGTGATACTTAGGAGAGAACTTCTTATTTCTGGGATAAGTATTGTTATTCTGGTGAAAAATTGCCTAAATGTTGTCAGAAATTGATATTTCGGTGGAAATCTCCTTGTTTTGTAGAGGAAAGCAGGTATTCTGGAAGCAATACGTGATTAACTGAGCTAGAAGGCTTCATTTTGTAGAGAAAATGTCATCTTTTGGGATAAAAACCAGCACTTTGGGGGAGGAAATGATGTTTTTAAGGTTGAGAAGCATTATTTTGGAAAGAAAATCCTACTTTTGCGAAGATAAAGAGTGATACTTAAGAAAGAACTTCTGATTTCTGGGGTCACTATTGATAGTCTTGTGGAAATTTTCCAAATTTTTGACAGAGACTGATATTTAGGGTGGAAATGTCCTTAATTTGTAAAGGAAAAGAAGTATTCTGGCAACAGTGTGTCATATCATACTAAAAAGCAGCATTCTGTAGATAGAATGACCTCTTATAGGGATGAAAATCAGTATTTGGAGAAAAAATGCTATATTTAGGGAGGAATGGCATCATTTTGGAAAGAAAGCTATATTGATTGCAAGGATAAGGAGTGATACTTCAGAGAGAACTTCTTATTTCTGGCATAAGTATCGATAGTATTGTGAAAATTTTCTAAATGTTGACAGAAATGGATAATTCGGGTGGAAATGTCCATTATTTTGTAGAGGAAAGCAGGAATTCTGGAAACAATGTGGCCTACTCCGATGGAAAGCATCATTTTCTAGAGAAAAATGTCTTCTTTTGGGGATGAAATCCAGAATTTGGGGGTGAAAATGCTGTCTTGAGTGATGAAAAGCATTATTTTGGAAAGAGAATAGTATTCTTGAAAAGATAAAGAATGATTCTTAAGAGAGAACTTCTAATCTCCGCGATAAGTATTGGTATTAATGTGAAAATGTTTTAATTTTAACAGAAACTGCCAATTAGTTTAGAAATGTCCTTAATTTCTAGAGTAAAACAGCTATTCCGGAAACAGTATGACATATTCTGATAGAAAACAAGATTTTATAGGGAAAGTGTCTTCATGAGGGCATGAAATCCAGTATTTTTGGATGACATGCTATATCCAAGTATTAAAAATAATTCTTTTGTAAACATAATAACATTTTTGCAAAGAGAAAGATCGATACTTATGAGAGAACTTCTTATTTCTGGGGTAAGTATCCATATTCGCGTGAAAATTTTCTAAATGTTGACAGAAATGGATATTTTGGGTGGAAATGTCCTTATTTTGTAGAGGAAAGCAGGAATTCTGGAAACAATGTGGCCTACTCCGATGGAAAGCATCATTTTCTAGAGAAAATGTCTTCTTTCAGGGATGAAAACCAGCATTTTTTGGGAATAAAAATGCTATTGTTAGGGTGAAAAGCATTATTTTGGAAAGAAAATCATACTTTTGCCAAGATAAAGAGTGATACTTAAGACAGACCTTGTAATTTGTGGGGAAGTTTTGATATTTCTGTGAAGCTATTCTAAATGTTGACAGAAATTGAAATTTCGGGTGGGAATGTCCTGGTTTAGTAGAGGAAAACAGGAATTCTGGAAACAAAGTGCCATATTCTGCTAGAAAGCATCATTTTGTAGAGAAAACGTCTTCTTTCATGGATGAAGACCAGCATTTTGGGGAATAAAATGCTGATTTGTGGGTATGAAAAGCATTATTTTGGAAAGAAAAATTCCATTTATTGCAAGGATTAGGAGTGATACTTAGGAGAGAACTTCTTATTTCTTGGATAAGTATTGTTATTCTGGTGAAAAAATTGCCTAAATGTTGTCAGAAATTGATATTTCGGGTGGAAATCTCCTTGTTTTGTAGAGGAAAGCAGGTATTCTGGAAGCAATACGTGATAACTGAGCTAGAAAGCTTCATTTTGTAGAGAAAATGTCATCTTTGGGATAAAAACCAGCACTTTGGGGAGGAAATGATGTTTTTAAGGTTGAGAAGCATTATTTTGGAAAGAAAATCCTACTTTTGCGAAGATAAAGAGTGATACTTAAGAAAGAACTTCTGATTTCTGGGGTCACTATTGATAGTCTTGTGGAAATTTTCCAAATTTTGGACAGAGACTGATATTTAGGGTGGAAATGTCCTTAATTTGTAAAGGAAAAGAAGTATTCTGGCAACAGTGTGTCATATCATACTAAAAAGCAGCATTCTGTAGATAGAATGACCTCTTATAGGGATGAAAATCAGTATTTGGAGAAAAAATGCTATATTTAGGGAGGAATGGCATCATTTTGGAAAGAAAGCTATATTGATTGCAAGGATAAGGGAGTGATACTTCAGAGAGAACTTCTTATTTCTGGCATAAGTATCGATAGTATTGTGAAAATTTTCTAAATGTTGACAGAAATGGATAATTCGGGTGGAAATGTCCATATTTTTGTAGAGGAAAGCAGGAATTCTGGAAACAATGTGGCCTACTCCGATGGAAAGCATCATTTTCTAGAGAAAATGTCTTCTTTTGGGGATGAAATCCAGAATTTGGGGGGTGAAAATGCTGTCTTGAGTGATGAAAAGCATTATTTTGGAAAGAGAATAGTATTCTTGAAAAGATAAAGAATGATTCTTAAGAGAGAACTTCTAATCTCCGCGATAAGTATTGGTATTAATGTGAAAATGTTTTAATTTTAACAGAAACTGCCAATTAGTTTAGAAATGTCCTTAATTTCTAGAGTAAAACAGCTATTCCGGAAACAGTATGACATATTTCTGATAGAAAACAAGATTTTATAGGGAAAGTGTCTTCATGAGGGCATGAAATCCAGTATTTTTGGGATGACATGCTATATCCAAGTATTAAAAATAATTCTTTTGGAAACATAATAACATTTTTGCAAAGAGAAAGATCGATACTTATGAGAGAACTTCTTATTTCTGGGGTAAGTATCCATATTCGCGTGAAAATTTTCTAAATGTTGACAGAAATGGATATTTTGGGTGGAAATGTCCTTATTTGTAGAGGAAAGCAGGAATTCTGGAAACAATGTGGCCTACTCCGATGGAAAGCATCATTTTCTAGAGAAAATGTCTTCTTTCAGGGATGAAAACCAGCATTTTTGGAATAAAATGCTATTGTTAGGGTGAAAAAGCATTATTTTGGAAAGAAAATCATACTTTTGCCAAGATAAAGAGTGATACTTAAGACAGACCTTGTAATTTGTGGGGAAGTTTTGATATTTCTGTGAAGCTATTCTAAATGTTGACAGAAATTGAAATTTCGGGTGGGAATGTCCTGGTTTAGTAGAGGAAAACAGGAATTCTGGAAACAAAGTGCCATATTCTGCTAGAAGCATCATTTTGTAGAGAAAACGTCTTCTTCATGGATGAAGACCAGCATTTTGGGGAATAAAATGCTGATTTGTGGGATGAAAAGCATTATTTTGGAAAGAAAATTCCATTTATTGCAAGGATTAGGAGTGATACTTAGGAGAGAACTTCTTATTTCTTGGATAAGTATTGTTATTCTGGTGAAAAATTGCCTAAATGTTGTCAGAAATTGATATTTCGGGTGGAAATCTCCTTGTTTTTGTAGAGGAAAGCAGGTATTCTGGGAAGCAATACGTGATAACTGAGCTAGAAGGCTTCATTTTGTAGAGAAAATGTCATCTTTTGGGATAAAAACCAGCACTTTGGGGAGGAAATGATGTTTTTAAGGTTGAGAAGCATTATTTTGGAAAGAAAATCCTACTTTTGCGAAGATAAAGAGTGATACTTAAGAAAGAACTTCTGATTTCTGGGGTCACTATTGATAGTCTTGTGGAAATTTTCCAAATTTTGACAGAGACTGATATTTAGGGTGGAAATGTCCCTTTTTGTAAAGGAAAAGAAGTATTCTGGCAACAGTGTGTCATATCATACTAAAAAGCAGCATTCTGTAGATAGAATGACCTCTTATAGGGATGAAAATCAGTATTTGGAGAAAAAATGCTAATATTTAGGGAGGAATGGCATCATTTTGGAAAGAAAGCTATATTGATTGCAAGGATAAGGAGTGATACTTCAGAGAGAACTTCTTATTTCTGGCATAAGTATCGATAGTATTGTGAAAATTTTCTAAAATGTTGACAGAAATGGATAATTCGGGTGGAAATGTCCATATTTTGTAGAGGAAAGCAGGAATTCTGGAAACAATGTGGCCTACTCCGATGGAAAGCATCATTTTCTAGAGAAAATGTCTTCTTTTGGGGATGAAATCCAGAATTTGGGGGTGAAGAAATGCTGTCTTGAGTGATGAAAAGCATTATTTTGGGAAAGAGAATAGTATTCTTGAAAAGATAAAGAATGATTCTTAAGATGAGAACTTCTAATCTCCGCGATAAGTATTGGTAATTAATGTGAAAATGTTTTAATTTTAACAGAAACTGCCAATTAGTTTAGAAATGTCCTTAATTTCTAGAGTAAAACAGCTATTCCGGAAACAGTATGACATATTCTGATAGAAAACAAGATTTTATAGGGAAAGTGTCTTCATGAGGGCATGAAATCCAGTATTTTTGGGATGACATGCTATATCCAAGTATTAAAAAATAATTCTTTTGTAAACATAATAACATTTTTGCAAAGAGAAAGATCGATACTTATGAGAGAACTTCTTATTTCTGGGGTAAGTATCCATATTCGCGTGAAAATTTTCTAAATGTTGACAGAAATGGATATTTTGGGTGGAAATGTCCTTATTTTGTAGAGGGAAAGCAGGAATTCTGGAAACAATGTGGCCTACTCCGATGGAAAGCATCATTTTCTAGAGAAAATGTCTTCTTTCAGGGATGAAAACCAGCATTTTTGGGAATAAAATGCTATTGTTAGGGTGAAAAGCATTATTTTGGAAAGAAAATCATACTTTTGCCAAGATAAAGAGTGATACTTAAGACAGACCTTGTAATTTGTGGGTGAAGTTTTGATATTTCTGTGAAGCTATTCTAAATGTTGACAGAAATTGAAATTTCGGGTTGGGAATGTCCTGGTTTAGTAGAGGAAAACAGGAATTCTGGAAACAAAGTGGCCATATTCTGCTAGAAAGCATCATTTTGTAGAGAAAACGTCTTCTTTCATGGATGAAGACCAGCATTTTGGGGAATAAAATGCTGATTTGTGGGATGAAAAGCATTATTTTGGAAAGAAAATTCCATTTATTGCAAGGATTAGGAGTGATACTTAGGAGAGAACTTCTTATTTCTTGGATAAGTATTGTTATTCTGGTGAAAAATTGCCTAAATGTTGTCAGAAATTGATATTTCGGGTGGGAAATCTCCTTGTTTTGTAGAGGAAAGCAGGTATTCTGGAAGCAATACGTGATAACTGAGCTAGAGAAGGCTTCATTTTGTCAGAGAAAATGTCATCTTTTGGGATAAAAACCAGCACTTTGGGGAGGAAATGATGTTTTTAAGGTTGAGAAGCATTATTTTGGAAAGAAAATCCTACTTTTGCGAAGATAAAGAGTGATACTTAAGAAAGAACTTCTGATTTCTGGGGTCACTATTGATAGTCTTGTGGAAATTTTCCAAATTTTGACAGAGACTGATATTTAGGGTGGAAATGTCCTTAATTTGTAAAGGAAAAGAAGTATTCTGGCAACAGTGTGTCATATCATACTAAAAAGCAGCATTCTGTAGATAGAATGACCTCTTATAGGATGAAAATCAGTATTTGGAGAAAAAATGCTATATTTAGGGAGGAATGGCATCATTTTGGAAAGAAAGCTATATTGATTGCAAGGATAAGGAGTGATACTTCAGAGAGAACTTCTTATTTCTGGCATAAGTATCGATAGTATTGTGAAAATTTTCTAAATGTTGACAGAAATGGATAATTCGGGTGGAAATGTCCATATTTTGTAGAGGAAAGCAGGAATTCTGGAAACAATGTGGCCTACTCCGATGGAAAGCATCATTTTCTAGAGAAAATGTCTTCTTTTGGGGATGAAATCCAGAATTTGGGGGGTGAAAATGCTGTCTTGAGTGATGAAAAGCATTATTTTGGAAAGAGAATAGTATTCTTGAAAAGATAAAGAATGATTCTTAAGAGAGAACTTCTAATCTCCGCGATAAGTATTGGTATTAATGTGAAAATGTTTTAATTTTGACAGAAACTGCCAATTAGTTTAGAAATGTCCTTAATTCTAGAGTAAAACAGCTATTCCGGAAACAGTATGACATATTCTGATAGAAAACAAGATTTTATAGGGAAAGTGTCTTCATGAGGGCATGAAATCCAGTATTTTTGGGATGACATGCTATATCCAAGTATTAAAAATAATTCTTTTGTAAACATAATAACATTTTTGCAAAGAGAAAGATCGATACTTATGAGAGAACTTCTTATTTCTGGGGTAAGTATCCATATTCCGCGTGAAAATTTTCTAAATGTTGACAGAAATGGATATTTTGGGTGGAAATGTCCTTATTTTGTAGAGGAAAGCAGGAATTCTGGAAACAATGTGGCCCTACTCGATGGAAAGCATCATTTTCTAGAGAAAATGTCTTCTTTCAGGGATGAAAAACCAGCATTTTTGGGAATAAAATGCTATTGTTAGGGTGAAAAGCATTATTTTGGAAAGAAAATCATACTTTTGCCAAGATAAAGAGTGATACTTAAGACAGACCTTGTAATTTGTGGGGAAGTTTTGATATTTCTGTGAAACTATTCTAAATGTTGACAGAAATTGAAATTTCGGGTGGGAATGTCCTGGTTTAGTAGAGGGAAAACAGGAATTCTGGAAACAAAGTGCCATATTCTGCTAGAAAGCATCATTTTTGTAGAGAAAACGTCTTCTTTCATGGATGAAGACCAGCATTTTGGGGAATAAAATGCTGATTTGTGGGATGAAAAGCATTATTTTGGAAAGAAAATTCCATTTATTGCAAGGATTAGGAGTGATACTTAGGAGAGAACTTCTTATTTCTTGGATAAGTATTGTTATTCTGGTGAAAAATTGCCTAAATGTTGTCAGAAATTGATATTTCGGGTGGAAATCTCCTTGTTTTTGTAGAGGAAAAGCAGGTATTCTGGAAGCAATACGTGATAACTGAGCTAGAAGGCTTCATTTTGTAGAGGAAAATGGTCATCTTTTGGGATAAAAACCAGCACTTTGGGGAGGAAATGATGTTTTTAAGGTTGAGAAGCATTATTTTGGAAAGAAAATCCTACTTTTGCGAAGATAAAGAGTGATACTTAAGAAAGAACTTCTGATTTCTGGGGTCACTATTGATAGTCTTGTGGAAATTTTCCAAATTTTGACAGAGACTGATATTTAGGGTGGAAATGTCCTTAATTTGTAAAGGAAAAGAAGTATTCTGGCAACAGTGTGTCATATCATACTAAAAAGCAGCATTCTGTAGATAGAATGACCTCTTATAGGGATGAAAATCAGTATTTGGAGAAAAAATGCTATATTTAGGGAGGAATGGCATCATTTTGGAAAGAAAGCTATATTGATTGCAAGGATAAGGAGTGATACTTCAGAGAGAACTTCTTATTTCTGGCATAAGTATCGATAGTATTGTGAAAATTTTCTAAATGTTGACAGAAATGGATAATTCGGGTGGAAATGTCCATATTTTTGTAGAGGAAAGCAGGAATTCTGGAAACAATGTGGCCTACTCCGATGGAAAGCATCATTTTCTAGAGAAAATGTCTTCTTTTGGGGATGAAATCCAGAATTTGGGGTGAAAAATGCTGTCTTGAGTGATGAAAAGCATTATTTTGGAAAGAGAATAGTATTCTTGAAAAGATAAAGAATGATTCTTAAGAGAGAACTTCTAATCTCCGCGATAAGTATTGGTATTAATGTGAAAATGTTTTAATTTTAACAGAAACTGCCAATTAGTTTAGAAATGTCCTTAATTTCTAGAGTAAAACAGCTATTCCGGAAACAGTATGACATATTCTGATAGAAAACAAGATTTTATAGGGAAAGTGTCTTCATGAGGGCATGAAATCCAGTATTTTTGGGATGACATGCTATATCCAAGTATTAAAAATAATTCTTTTGTAAACATAATAACATTTTTGCAAAGAGAAAGATCGATACTTATGAGAGAACTTCTTATTTCTGGGGTAAGTATCCATATTCGCGTTGAAAATTTTCTAAATGTTGACAGAAATGGATATTTTGGGTGGGAAATGTCCTTATTTTGTAGAGGAAAGCAGGAATTCTGGAAACAATGTGGCCTACTCCGATGGAAAGCATCATTTTCTAGAGAAAATGTCTTCTTTCAGGGATGAAAACCAGCATTTTTTGGGAATAAAATGCTATTGTTAGGGTGAAAAGCATTATTTTGGAAAGAAAATCATACTTTTGCCAAGATAAAGAGTGATACTTAAGACAGACCTTGTAATTTGTGGGGAAGTTTTGATATTTCTGTGAAACTATTCTAAATGTTGACAGAAATTGAAATTTCGGGTGGGGAATGTCCTGGTTTAGTAGAGGAAAACAGGAATTCTGGAAACAAAGTGCCCATATTCTGCTAGAAAGCATCATTTTGTAGAGAAAACGTCTTCTTTCATGGATGAAGACCAGCATTTTGGGGAATAAAATGCTGATTTGTGGGATGAAAAGCATTATTTTGGAAAGAAAATTCCATTTATTGCAAGGATTAGGAGTGATACTTAGGAGAGAACTTCTTATTTCTTGGATAAGTATTGTTATTCTGGTGAAAAATTGCCTAAATGTTGTCAGAAATTGATATTTCGGGGTGGAAATCTCCTTGTTTTGTAGAGGAAAGCAGGTATTCTGGAAGCAATACGTGATAACTGAGCTAGAAGGCTTCATTTTGTAGAGAAAATGTCATCTTTTGGGATAAAAACCAGCACTTTGGGGAGGAAATGATGTTTTTAAGGTTGAGAAGCATTATTTTGGAAAGAAAATCCTACTTTTGCGAAGATAAAGAGTGATACTTAAGAAAGAACTTCTGATTTCTGGGGTCACTATTGATAGTCTTGTGGAAATTTTCCAAATTTTGACAGAGGACTGATATTTAGGTGGAAATGTCCTTAATTTGTAAAGGAAAAGAAGTATTCTGGCAACAGTGTGTCATATCATACTAAAAAGCAGCATTCTGTAGATAGAATGACCTCTTATAGGGATGAAAATCAGTATTTGGAGAAAAAATGCTATATTTAGGGAGGAATGGCATCATTTTGGAAAGAAAGCTATATTGATTGCAAGGATAAGGAGTGATACTTCAGAGGAGAACTTCTTATTTCTGGCATAAGTATCGATAGTATTGTGAAAATTTTCTAAATGTTGACAGAAATGGATAATTCGGGTGGAAATGTCCATATTTTGTAGAGGAAAGCAGGAATTCTGGAAACAATGTGGCCTACTCGATGGAAAGCATCATTTTCTAGAGAAAATGTCTTCTTTTGGGGATGAAATCCAGAATTTGGGGGTGAAAATGCTGTCTTGAGTGATGAAAAGCATTATTTTGGAAAGAGAATAGTATTCTTGAAAAGATAAAGAATGATTCTTAAGAGAGAACTTCTAATCTCCGCGATAAGTATTGGTATTAATGTGAAAATGTTTTAATTTTGACAGAAACTGCCAATTAGTTTAGAAATGTCCTTAATTTCTAGAGTAAAACAGCTATTCCGGAAACAGTATGACATATTCTGATAGAAAACAAGATTTTATAGGGAAAGTGTCTTCATGAGGGCATGAAATCCAGTATTTTTGGGATGACATGCTATATCCAAGTATTAAAAATAATTCTTTTGTAAACATAATAACATTTTTGCAAAGAGAAAGATCGATACTTATGAGAGAACTTCTTATTTCTGGGGTAAAGTATCCATATTCGCGTGAAAATTTTCTAAATGTTGACAGAAATGGATATTTTGGGTGGAAATGTCCTTATTTTGTAGAGGAAAGCAGGAATTCTGGAAACAATGTGGCCTACTCCGATGGAAAGCATCATTTTCTAGAGAAAATGTCTTCTTTCAGGGATGAAAACCAGCATTTTTGGGAATAAAATGCTATTGTTAGGGTGAAAAGCATTATTTTGGAAAGAAAATCATACTTTTGCCAAGATAAAGAGTGATACTTAAGACAGACCTTGTAATTTGTGGGGAAGTTTTGATATTTCTGTGAAACTATTCTAAATGTTTGACAGAAATTGAAATTTCGGGTGGGAATGTCCTGGTTTAGTAGAGGAAAACAGGAATTCTGGAAACAAAGTGCCATATTCTGCTAGAAAGCATCATTTTGTAGAGAAAACGTCTTCTTTCATGGATGAAGACCAGCATTTTGGGGAATAAAATGCTGATTTGTGGGATGAAAAGCATTATTTTGGAAAGAAAATTCCATTTATTGCAAGGATTAGGAGTGATACTTAGGAGAGAACTTCTTATTTCTTGGATAAGTATTGTTATTCTGGTGAAAAATTGCCTAAATGTTGTCAGAAATTGATATTTCGGGTGGAAATCTCCTTGTTTTGTAGAGGAAAGCAGGTATTCTGGAAGCAATACGTGATAACTGAGCTAGAAGGCTTCATTTTGTAGAGAAAATGTCATCTTTTGGGATAAAAACCAGCACTTTGGGGAGGAAATGATGTTTTTAAGGTTGAGAAGCATTATTTTGGAAAGAAAATCCTACTTTTGCGAAGATAAAGAGTGATACTTAAGAAAGAACTTCTGATTTCTGGGGTCACTATTGATAGTCTTGTGGAAATTTTCCAAATTTTGACAGAGACTGATATTTAGGGTGGAAATGTCCTTAATTTGTAAAGGAAAAGAAGTATTCTGGCAACAGTGTGTCATATCATACTAAAAAGCAGCATTCTGTAGATAGAATGACCTCTTATAGGGATGAAAATCAGTATTTGGAGAAAAAATGCTATATTTAGGGAGGAATGGCATCATTTTGGAAAGAAAGCTATATTGATTGCAAGGATAAGGAGTGATACTTCAGAGAGAACTTCTTATTTCTGGCATAAGTATCGATAGTATTGTGAAAATTTTCTAAATGTTGACAGAAATGGATAATTCGGGTGGAAATGTCCATATTTTGTAGAGGAAAGCAGGAATTCTGGAAACAATGTGGCCTACTCCGATGGAAAGCATCATTTTCTAGAGAAAATGTCTTCTTTTGGGGATGAAATCCAGAATTTGGGGGTGAAAATGCTGTCTTGAGTGATGAAAAGCATTATTTTGGAAAGAGAATAGTATTCTTGAAAAGATAAAGAATGATTCTTAAGAGAGAACTTCTAATCTCCGCGATAAGTATTGGTATTAATGTGAAAATGTTTTAATTTTAACAGAAACTGCCAATTAGTTTAGAAATGTCCTTAATTTCTAGAGTAAAACAGCTATTCCGGAAACAGTATGACATATTCTGATAGAAAACAAGATTTTATAGGGAAAGTGTCTTCATGAGGGCATGAAATCCAGTATTTTTGGGATGACATGCTATATCCAAGTATTAAAAATAATTCTTTTGTAAACATAATAACATTTTTGCAAAGAGAAAGATCGATACTTATGAGAGAACTTCTTATTTCTGGGGTAAGTATCCATATTCGCGTGAAAATTTTCTAAATGTTGACAGAAATGGATATTTTGGGTGGAAATGTCCTTATTTTGTAGAGGAAAGCAGGAATTCTGGAAACAATGTGGCCTACTCCGATGGAAAGCATCATTTTCTAGAGAAAATGTCTTCTTTCAGGGATGAAAACCAGCATTTTTGGGAATAAAATGCTATTGTTAGGGTGAAAAGCATTATTTTGGAAAGAAAATCATACTTTTGCCAAGATAAAGAGTGATACTTAAGACAGACCTTGTAATTTGTGGGGAAGTTTTGATATTTCTGTGAAACTATTCTAAATGTTGACAGAAATTGAAATTTCGGGTGGGAATGTCCTGGTTTAGTAGAGGAAAACAGGAATTCTGGAAACAAAGTGCCATATTCTGCTAGAAAGCATCATTTTGTAGAGAAAACGTCTTCTTTCATGGATGAAGACCAGCATTTTGGGGAATAAAATGCTGATTTGTGGGATGAAAAGCATTATTTTGGAAAGAAAATTCCATTTATTGCAAGGATTAGGAGTGATACTTAGGAGAGAACTTCTTATTTCTTGGATAAGTATTGTTATTCTGGTGAAAAATTGCCTAAATGTTGTCAGAAATTGATATTTCGGGTGGAAATCTCCTTGTTTTGTAGAGGAAAGCAGGTATTCTGGAAGCAATACGTGATAACTGAGCTAGAAGGCTTCATTTTGTAGAGAAAATGTCATCTTTTGGGATAAAAACCAGCACTTTGGGGAGGAAATGATGTTTTTAAGGTTGAGAAGCATTATTTTGGAAAGAAAATCCTACTTTTGCGAAGATAAAGAGTGATACTTAAGAAAGAACTTCTGATTTCTGGGGTCACTATTGATAGTCTTGTGGAAATTTTCCAAATTTTGACAGAGACTGATATTTAGGGTGGAAATGTCCTTAATTTGTAAAGGAAAAGAAGTATTCTGGCAACAGTGTGTCATATCATACTAAAAAGCAGCATTCTGTAGATAGAATGACCTCTTATAGGGATGAAAATCAGTATTTGGAGAAAAAATGCTATATTTAGGGAGGAATGGCATCATTTTGGAAAGAAAGCTATATTGATTGCAAGGATAAGGAGTGATACTTCAGAGAGAACTTCTTATTTCTGGCATAAGTATCGATAGTATTGTGAAAATTTTCTAAATGTTGACAGAAATGGATAATTCGGGTGGAAATGTCCATATTTTGTAGAGGAAAGCAGGAATTCTGGAAACAATGTGGCCTACTCCGATGGAAAGCATCATTTTCTAGAGAAAATGTCTTCTTTTGGGGATGAAATCCAGAATTTGGGGGTGAAAATGCTGTCTTGAGTGATGAAAAGCATTATTTTGGAAAGAGAATAGTATTCTTGAAAAGATAAAGAATGATTCTTAAGAGAGAACTTCTAATCTCCGCGATAAGTATTGGTATTAATGTGAAAATGTTTTAATTTTGACAGAAACTGCCAATTAGTTTAGAAATGTCCTTAATTTCTAGAGTAAAACAGCTATTCCGGAAACAGTATGACATATTCTGATAGAAAACAAGATTTTATAGGGAAAGTGTCTTCATGAGGGCATGAAATCCAGTATTTTTGGGATGACATGCTATATCCAAGTATTAAAAATAATTCTTTTGTAAACATAATAACATTTTTGCAAAGAGAAAGATCGATACTTATGAGAGAACTTCTTATTTCTGGGGTAAGTATCCATATTCGCGTGAAAATTTTCTAAATGTTGACAGAAATGGATATTTTGGGTGGAAATGTCCTTATTTTGTAGAGGAAAGCAGGAATTCTGGAAACAATGTGGCCTACTCCGATGGAAAGCATCATTTTCTAGAGAAAATGTCTTCTTTCAGGGATGAAAACCAGCATTTTTGGGAATAAAATGCTATTGTTAGGGTGAAAAGCATTATTTTGGAAAGAAAATCATACTTTTGCCAAGATAAAGAGTGATACTTAAGACAGACCTTGTAATTTGTGGGGAAGTTTTGATATTTCTGTGAAACTATTCTAAATGTTGACAGAAATTGAAATTTCGGGTGGGAATGTCCTGGTTTAGTAGAGGAAAACAGGAATTCTGGAAACAAAGTGCCATATTCTGCTAGAAAGCATCATTTTGTAGAGAAAACGTCTTCTTTCATGGATGAAGACCAGCATTTTGGGGAATAAAATGCTGATTTGTGGGATGAAAAGCATTATTTTGGAAAGAAAATTCCATTTATTGCAAGGATTAGGAGTGATACTTAGGAGAGAACTTCTTATTTCTTGGATAAGTATTGTTATTCTGGTGAAAAATTGCCTAAATGTTGTCAGAAATTGATATTTCGGGTGGAAATCTCCTTGTTTTGTAGAGGAAAGCAGGTATTCTGGAAGCAATACGTGATAACTGAGCTAGAAGGCTTCATTTTGTAGAGAAAATGTCATCTTTTGGGATAAAAACCAGCACTTTGGGGAGGAAATGATGTTTTTAAGGTTGAGAAGCATTATTTTGGAAAGAAAATCCTACTTTTGCGAAGATAAAGAGTGATACTTAAGAAAGAACTTCTGATTTCTGGGGTCACTATTGATAGTCTTGTGGAAATTTTCCAAATTTTGACAGAGACTGATATTTAGGGTGGAAATGTCCTTAATTTGTAAAGGAAAAGAAGTATTCTGGCAACAGTGTGTCATATCATACTAAAAAGCAGCATTCTGTAGATAGAATGACCTCTTATAGGGATGAAAATCAGTATTTGGAGAAAAAATGCTATATTTAGGGAGGAATGGCATCATTTTGGAAAGAAAGCTATATTGATTGCAAGGATAAGGAGTGATACTTCAGAGAGAACTTCTTATTTCTGGCATAAGTATCGATAGTATTGTGAAAATTTTCTAAATGTTGACAGAAATGGATAATTCGGGTGGAAATGTCCATATTTTGTAGAGGAAAGCAGGAATTCTGGAAACAATGTGGCCTACTCCGATGGAAAGCATCATTTTCTAGAGAAAATGTCTTCTTTTGGGGATGAAATCCAGAATTTGGGGGTGAAAATGCTGTCTTGAGTGATGAAAAGCATTATTTTGGAAAGAGAATAGTATTCTTGAAAAGATAAAGAATGATTCTTAAGAGAGAACTTCTAATCTCCGCGATAAGTATTGGTATTAATGTGAAAATGTTTTAATTTTAACAGAAACTGCCAATTAGTTTAGAAATGTCCTTAATTTCTAGAGTAAAACAGCTATTCCGGAAACAGTATGACATATTCTGATAGAAAACAAGATTTTATATGGAAAGTGTCTTCATGAGGGGATGAAATCCAGTATTTTTGGGACGACATGCTATATCCGAGTATTAAAAATAATTCTTTTGTAAAAATAATAACATTTTTGCAAAGAGAAAGATCGATACTTATGAGAGAACTTCTTATTTCTGGGGTAAGTATCCATATTCGCGTGAAAATTTTCTAAATGTTGACAGAAATGGATATTTTGGGTGGAAATGTCCTTATTTTGTAGAGGAAAGCAGGAATTCTGGAAACAATGTGGCCTACTCCGATGGAAAGCATCATTTTCTAGAGAAAATGTCTTCTTTCAGGGATGAAAACCAGCATTTTTGGGAATAAAATGCTATTGTTAGGGTGAAAAGCATTATTTTGGAAAGAAAATCATACTTTTGCCAAGATAAAGAGTGATACTTAAGGCAGACCTTGTAATTTGTGGGGAAGTTTTGATATTTCTGTGGAACTATTCTAAATGTTGACAGAAATTGAAATTTCGGGAGGGAATGTCCTGGTTTAGTAGAGGAAAACAGGAATTCTGGAAACAAAGTGCCATATTCTGCTAAAAAGCATCATTTTGTAGAGAAAACGTCTTCTTTCATGGATGAAGACCAGCATTTTGGGGAATAAAATGCTGATTTGTGGGATGAAAAGCATTATTTTGGATAGAAAATTCCATTTATTGCAATGATAAGGAGTGATAACCTTCTTATTTCTGGGATAAGTATTGTTATTCTGGTGAAAAATGGTCTAAATGTAGACAGAAATTGATATTTCGGGTGGAAATCTCCTTGTTTTGTAGAGGAAAGCAGGTATTCTGGAAGCAATGCTTGATAACTGAGCTAGAAGGCTTCATTTTGTAGAGAAAATGTCTTCCTTTGGAGATTAAAGCCAGAAATTTGGGGAGAAAAAACTATATGCAGGCATTAAAAAGCATTATTTTGGAAAGATAATATTTTTGCCAAGATAAAGAATGATACTTAAGAGAGAACTTCTGATTTCTGGGATAAGTATCCATATTCGTGTGAAAATTTTCAAACTTTTGACGGAAATTGATATTTCGGGTGGAGATGTCTCTATTCTGTAGAGGAAAACAGGTATTCTGGAAACAAAGTGCCATATTCTGCTAGAAAGCATCATTTTGTAGAGAAAACGTCTTCTTTCATGGATGAAGACCAGCATTTTGGGGAATAAAATGCTGATTTGTGGGATGAAAAGCATTATTTTGGAAAGAAATTTCCATTTATTGCAAAGATAAGGAGTGATAACCTTCTTATTTCTGGGATAAGTATTGTTATTCTGGTGAAAAATGGTCTAAATGTAGACAGAAATTGATATTTCGGGTGGAAATGCCCTACTTTTGTACAGGCAAACAGGCATGCTGGAATTAATGCGTCATATTCTCCCAGAAAGCATCGTTTTGTAGAGAAAGTTATCTTCTATTGTGGTTAAAAACCAGAATTTTGGGGAGAAAATGCTATTTTTAGGGATGAAAAGCATTATTTTGGAAAGAAAATTCCATTTATTGCAAGGATAAGGAGTGATACTTAGGAGAGAACTTCTTATTTCTTGGATAAGTATTGTTATTCTGGTAAAAAATTGCCTAAATGTTGTCAGAAATTGATATTTCGGGTGGAAATCTCCTTGTTTTGTAGAGGAAAGCAGGTATTCTGGAAGCAATGCTTGATAACTGAGCTAGAAAGCTTCATTTTGTAGAGAAAATGTCTTCCTTTGGAGATGAAAGCCAGAAATTTGTGGAGAAAAAGCTATATGCAGGCATTAAAAACCATTATTTTGGAAAGATAATATTTTTGCCAAGATAAAGAATGATACTTAAGAGAGAACTTCTGATTTCTGGGATAAGTATCCATATTCGTGTGAAAATTTTCAAACTTTTGACGGAAATAGATATTTCGGGTGGAGATATCTCTATTCTGTAGAGGAAAACAGGTATTCTGGATACAAAGTGCCATATTCTGCTAGAAAGCATCATTTTGTAGAGAAAACGTCTTCTTTCATGGATGAAGACCAGCATTTTGGGGAATAAAATGCTGATTTGTGGGATGAAAAGCATTATTTTGGAAAGAAAATTCCATTTATTGCAATGATAAGGAGTGATAACCTTCTTATTTCTGGGATAAGTATTGTTATTCTGGTGAAAAATGGTCTAAATGTAGACAGAAATTGATATTTCGGGTGGAAATGCCCTACTTTTGTACAGGCAAACAGGCATGGTGGAATTAATGCGTCATATTCTCCCAGAAAGCATCGTTTTGTAGAGAAAGTTATCTTCTATTGTGGTTAAAAACCAGAATTTTGGGGAGAAAATGCTATTTTTAGGGATGAAAAGCATTATTTTGGAAAGAAAATTCCATTTATTGCAAGGATAAGGAGTGATAACCTTCTTATTTCTGGGATAAGTATTGTTATTCTGGTGAAAAATTGCCTAAATGTTGTCAGAAATTGATATTTCGGGTGGAAATCTCCTTGTTTTGTAGAGGAAAGCAGGTATTCTGGAAGCAATGCTTGATAACTGAGCTAGAAAGCTTCATTTTGTAGAGAAAATGTCATCTTTTGGGGATAAAAACCAGCACTTTGGGGAGGAAATGATGTTTTTAAGGTTGAGAAGCATTATTTTGGAAAGAAAATCCTACTTTTGCGAAGATAAAGAGTGATACTTCACAGAATCACAGAATCACAGAATTATAGGGGTTGGAAGGGACCTCTAGAGATCATCGAGTCCAACCCCCCTGCCAAAGCAGGCTCCCTACACCACGTCGCACAGGTAGGCGTCCAGGCGGGTCTTGAATATCTCCAGAGAAGGAGACTCCACCACCTCCCTGGGCAGCCTGTTCCAGTGCTCCGTCACCCTCACCGTAAAGAAGTTCTTGCGCACATTCGTGCGGAACTTCCTATGCTGGAGTTTCAGCCCATTGCCCCTAGTCCTGTCCCCACGCACTACTGAAAAGAGACCAGCCTCGCCACTATAGCTCCCACACCTCAGGTATTTATAAACCTGGATCAAGTCCCCTCTCAGCCTTCTTTTCTCAAGGCTAAACAGACCCAGTTCCCTAAGTCTCTCCTCGTAGGGGAGATGGTCCAGGCCCTTCACCATCTTTGTGGCCCTCCGCTGGACTCTTTCCAAGAGATCCCTGTCTTTTTTGTACTGGGGAGCCCAGAACTGGACACAGTATTCCAGATGAGGCCTCACCAGGGCAGAGTAGAGGGGGAGGATCACCTCCCTTGACCTGCTGGCTATGCTCTTTTTAATGCACCCCAGTATGCCATTGGCCTTTTTGGCTACAAGGGCACACTGCTGGCTCATGGCCAACCTGTCGTCCACCAGGACGCCCAGGTCCCTCTCAGCAGAGCTCCTCTCCTGCAACTGGAAGACAAACATACTTAAGAAAGAACTTCTGATTTCTGGGGTCACTATTGATAGTCTTGTGGAAATTTTCCAAATTTTGACAGAGACTGATATTTAGGGTGGAAATGTCCTTAATTTGTAAAGGAAAAGAAGTATTCTGGCAACAGTGTGTCATATCATACTAAAAAGCAGCATTCTGTAGATAGAATGACCTCTTATAGGGATGAAAATCAGTATTTGGAGAAAAAATGCTATATTTAGGGAGGAATGGCATCATTTTGGAAAGAAAGCTATATTGATTGCAAGGATAAGGAGTGATATAATAGGATATAATGGGAGCCCATAGGATATAATGGGAGCCCATAGGATTTAATGGGAGCCCATAGGATATAATGGGAGCCCATAAGGAATAATTACAGTCCTCCTGCAGGTAGGCGTCGCTATAACGGCGAATCTCTTAGGATATATTGGGAGCCCATAGGACATACTGGAGCGCATATGATATAATGGGAGCTCATAAGGTATAATGGAGCACATAGGGGATAATGGAGTCCAGCAATGGCGACCTCCTGACACCAGGAAGCGTTGTAACGGGATGTCCCATAGGATATAATGGGAGCCCATTGGATATAATGGAGCCCATAGGGAATAATTACAGTTCTCCTGTAGGTAGCGGGCGCTATAACGGGAAGTCCCAAGTATTAAATTGGAGCCCATAGGATATAATGGAGACTATAGGATATAATGGGACCCATAGGATATAATGGGAGTTCATAGGATATAATGGGAGCTCATAAGGTGTATTGCAGCCCATAGGGGATAATGGAGTCCTGCAATGGCGACCGCCTGCCACCAGGGGGGGCTCTAACGGGATATCCCATAGGCTATAATGGAGCCCATAGGATATAGTGGAGCCCTTAGGGGATAATGGGGGCCCATAGGGAATAATTACAATCCTCCTGCAAGTAGAGGACGCTATAACGGTGAGACCCATCGGATATAAGGGAGCCGATAGTATATAAGGGAGTCGATAGGATATAATGGAGCCCATAGGGAATAATTACAGTTCTCCTGTAGGTAGGGGGCGCAATAATGGGAAGTCCCGTAGAATATAATGGGCGCATATAGGATATAATGGAGCCAATAGGATATAATGGGAGCCCATAGGGAATAATTACAGTTCTCCTGCAGGTAGGGGGCGCTATAACGGCGAGCCCCATAGGATATAATGGGAGCCCATAGGATATAATGGAGCCTATAGGATATAATGGGAGCCCATAGGATATAATGGGAGCCCGTAGGAAATAATTACAGTCCTCCTGCAGGTAGGGGGCGCTATAGTGGGGAGACCCATAGGATATAAGTGAGCCGATAGGATATAAGGGAGCCGATAGGATATAATGGAGCCCATAGGATATAATAGAGCCCATAGGGAATAATGGGAGCCCATAGGATATAATGGAGCCCATAGGGGATAATGTAGCCCATAGGGGATAATGGGAGCCAGCAATAGCGCCCTCCTTCCGGCTGGGGGCGCTATAACTGGAAGCCCTATAGGATATATTGGGAGTCCATAGGGGATAATGGGGCCCATAACGGATAATGGGATACAACAATACGGTCCTCCTGCAGTTAGGGGGCGCTCTAACGGCGAGCCCATGTAATATAATGGAGCCCATTGGGATAATGGGAGCCCATAGGGGATAATGGAGTCCTGCAGTGGCGTCCTCCTGCCACCAGGGGTCACTATAACGGCGAGTCCCATAGGGAATAATGGGAGTCCATAGGGAGTAATGGAGTCCATAGGGGATAATGGAGCCCATAATATATAATGGGAGCGAGCAATAGCGTCCTCCTGCCGGCAGGGAGCGCTATAACTGGAAGTCCCATAGGATATAATGGGAGCCCATAAAGGATAATTTGAGTCCATAGGGGATAATGGAGCCCATAGGGGATAATGGGATCCAACAATACGGTCCTCATGCAGTTAGGGGGCGCTCTAACGGCAAGTCCCATAGAATATAATGGAGCCCATAAGGGATAATGGGAGCCCATGGGGGATAATGGGGGCTCATAGGGAATAAATACAATCCTCCTTTAGGTAGTGGGCGCTATAACGGGGAGACCCATAGGATATAATGGAGCCGATAGGATATAATGGAGCCGATAGGATATAATGGAGGCGATAGGATATAATGGAGCCCATATGGGATAATGGAGCCCATAGGGGATAATGGAGTCCTGCAATGGCGTCCTCCTGCATGTAGTGGGCGCTCTTGCAGCGAGTCCCTTAAGATATAATGGGAGCCCATAGGATATAATGGAGCGCATAGTATATAATGGGAGCCCATGGGATGTAATGGAGCCCATAGGATATAATGGGAGCTCATAAGGTATAATGGAGCCCATAGGGGATAATGGAGTCCTGCAATGGCAACTTCCTGCCACCAGGGGGCGCTCTAACGGGATGTCCGATAGGATATAATGGGAGCCGTTAGGATATAATGGAGCCCATAGGGAATAATTACAGTTCTCCTGTAGGTAGGGGGCGCTATAACGGGAAGTCCCATAGGATTTAATGGGAGCCCATAGGATATAATGGGAGCCCATAGGGAATAATTACAGTTCTCCTGCAGGTAGGGGGCGCTATAACGGCGAGCCCCATAGGATACAATGGGAGCCCATAGGATATAAAGGAGCCTATAGGATATAGTGGGAGCCCATAGGATATAATGGGAGCCCATAGGGAATAATTACAGTCCTCCTGCAGGTAGGGGGCGCAATAACGGCGAGCCCCATAGGATATAATGGGAGCTCATAGGATATAATGGAGCCCGTGGGGGATAATGGGGGCCCATAGGGAATAAATACAGTCCTCCTTCAGGTAGGGGGCGCCATAATGGGGAGACCCATAGGATATAAGGGAGCCGATAGGATATAATGGAGCCCATAGGATATAATGGAGCCCATAGGGGATAATGGAGCCCATAGGGGATAATGGAGTCCTGCAATGATGTCCTACTGCATGTAGGGGGCGCTCTAGCAGAGAGTCCCATAGGAAATAATGGGAGCCCATAGGATATAATGGAGCCCATAAGGGATAATGTAGCCCATAGGGGATAATGGGAGCCATAATAGAGTCCTCCTGCAGGTAGGGGGCGCTATAACGGCAAGTTCCATAGGATATAATGAAGCCTATAGAATATAATACACATTTGAACTATTACTAAAAATAGAAGAAGCACACATCCTAGCTAATGTCTTAAACTCTCTAATTCTTGAGACTGCATTGGTAAAACAGAAAATCACACACTATGTTAAACTATTACTAATATTATCTCTAACACAGCAAGTTACAAAACAATACCACTAAGTAAGAAACACACAATTACAGTTACTATAAAGGCTGGATGCTATTTTCTGCCTTCAAATGAGACTGAGCATATCATGCTGGAACCCACGTAAGGCCAGTCTCTGTGGAAATATGAGCATATTCACAACCCCAAGTTGTCAGTGGTAGGGGACAGTCCCAAAGTCCTGTGGCCATATTCCAAACATTAACCATAGGCTGTTCCTTGAGCACTGGGGAAGCTTCAAAAGAACGATCCACATGAGCTGTATCTGTACGAACATGATTCAAAAAATTCAGCACAAGCAAAACAAGCAAAACCTTGCATAATATTTCTTGTAGTGTGTCTCCCATATTCCCACTTTTTTGTTTAATAATAACAAGAATGGATTTCAATGTTTGATAAACGTGCTTAGTGATAGCTTGTCCAGTGGGAGAACGAGCAATGGCTGTAGTATGTTCAACAGCCCCTTCTTGGAGGAAAGTTTGAGTGGCCTTAGAGGTATACGCAGGCCCATTATCTGTTTTTGTAATATGTGGGATTCCTATAGCAGCATAAGCTGATAACCAGTGTTTACGGGCATTGTGACTGTTTTCACTTGTATGTGCTGTGGCAAATATGTAAGAAGAATGAGTATCTATCGTTACATGTACATATTTTAGACAGCCAAATTCAGGAATGTGAGTGACATCTGCCTGCCACAGTTGAAGAGGTGCTGTGTTACATGGATTTGTCCCAATTTGAGGCAAAGGGGCAATTTCCTGGCAGTCTGGGCATGTTAGAATAATGTTACGGTCCTGATCCACTGTCAGTTGGAACTGTTTTTGTAAGGCTCTCCTGTTATGATGGAAAATTTGATGGGAGAGTCGTGCTTGCTCAAATAATTGAGGGGCAGCAAAAGTGACTGTGGCTCAATCAGCCTTGCAGTTGCCCTCAGTTAAAGGACAAGGCAATGTAGTATGCGATCGAATGTGCATAATAAAATAAGGAAAAGTACGGTGAGTGTCATAATGCAAAACTTGCTTGAGCTGTACAAACAAAACCAGGTTATTAACTTCCTTAAGAAAGGATTCTTCGATCCGTTGAATGATACCTGTAACATACAAAGAGTCAGTTATTAAGCTTCTGTTCTGAAAAAATTTGAAAAGCTCGAACTACTGCAGTGAGTTCTGCAACTTGAGGTGATCCATCAACAACATGTACATCTGACTGCCATCGTGTAGCAGTCGCACACCAGAGAACCACTGCATGGTGTGTCTTGCTGGAGCCATCTGTAAATACAGTAACAGCATTAGGTATTGGAGCATGTGAAAGTAAAGCATTAGTAGCAAGGGGGATATCAGTCAAATTATGTAGCTGGTATTCAGTCATAAACGCAGTGTATTGCATAGGAGAGAGGATCATTTGTAACACAGTTTTCCAGTCATGAGGGGTCATAACATAACTGTCACTGTTTGCAACCAAAAGATTGTATGCAAAGGCTGACTGAACTCCGTATGTTCTCACTGACTTCCTTAATTCCTTCACTGCCTCACAAGGCAGGGATTCCCATCGGGGAACCTGATTCGGCTGATACAACATAGGAAAGGCTTGCAACGTGTCAGCATCACCCCTTAATATTGCTTCTTTTCTGCACTGCTCTAAAACGCCGCAGTACGCCGTAGGGAAATTTGTCATTCCTGCTCCCTTCAAAGTATCATCAGGAGGAAATGCGTCCGATTCGCTTTCTGGATCTACTGGACCGGGGTCACAACGATCCCCTGGTTTCGATCCGTCTGTGTCTTTAACCACGTTACATGCGGGCTGCAGAGACGCAGACGCAGGAGTCATAGCCGTGGTGGAGAGAGGCAGCGTCCCGACAAGTGACGTGGGCGGGGCGGAAGGCGGCAGCTGGCTGGTAACGGCTGCTTGTGTCGGAGCGCGGCCGCTGTTCTTTCTTGCGCTGGGCTGGAGGTTTCCCCACCGGCGTCGGCAGCTGACGGTGTTGTGGTTGTCCGAGCGGCAGTTCTGGCACCATACACCGGCGGCTTGGCAATTCCGTCGCATATGTCCCTTGATGCCGCACCGGAAACATTTGTAATAGGTGCTTGGGCCTGAATTGGTTACCGCAGACGCTTGTAAGGGTGCAAGAGCTGCTAACACTTGGTTCTGAGAAGCCTCAGCCTGTGCCTTTAATCCTGCCCCTACCTCCTTAATAGCCTTAACTATGAAAGCCTGAGCCCCTGTGAGCACACTCGATAATCTGTCTAACACCTCCTCTATTGTCCAATTACTCCTCAAAGTATTTAGAATGCCACAAGCTGTAGCGTTACAGTTTTGAAGTGCACACTGTTTCAGCATTATTTCCCTCATGTATTCTGGTACTCCAGCCTTCTCTATGGCTCCAGCTACCTTATCTATAAACGCTCCAAAATCCTCATTTCTTCCCTACTGGATTCCCATATAAGACGGCAGTCCACCTGGTGCCTTGATCTTATCCATAGCCTGTATGGCCAGATACATTGACTCCCTACATTTAACTGGCCCTAATAAAGCCTGGGCCCCCGTCCGGATGAAAGGACCCACCCCTAAAAGTTCTTCAACGGTTACATTATACAAGGGATCTCCCGGCTGCCTAACTATCGCCGCGCTCTGTTGGCACATCTCCTGCCAATAAGCATTAAACAGCAGTTGTTGGTGCTGCAAAAAAATCAGCCTAGCTATAGCCCGACAATCTGATGGCAACAAAACTTGAGTACTCCAGATATAATCCAACATCTGTCTCGCTGACTCGCTTTTTACTCCAAACTGACTGACCGTAGACCACAATTGTGACAACAATTTCCAATCTAAAGCAGTGATAGCAGCCTGTATCGCGCCTGCAGGATTAGGTGCATACACCACCGGAAATGCCATCTGTTGCGCAGCTTCCAGCGCCTCACCGTCCCCTGCCTCTAAACAAGCCCGCGCCAGCGCAGCCCAGGCCCCCCTCCGCTCCCGCGCGACGGCCTCCGCTAGGTCAGTCCCTGCCCCAGGGAGCGGCTCGTTGCCAAGGGGGGTCGAGGGGGCCGGCTGTAGCGCCATGGTGGATGCAGGCGGCTCGTCCGATACAGACGTGCCTGGAGGCGGAGACGGGGCACTCGGCTCCGGGGCCACTGGCAACGCAGGCTCAGCGGCCAGCGGCAAATTTACGGTGGACACAGCAGGGGGCATCGGGCAATCTGACCACTCACTATAATTCTTATTCCTCCCCTGCACAACACTAGCTTGCTCTGTTGCTTTCTTTTCTGCCTGATATCGCAACAACTCATTATAAACCACACTCATCCACACACTCATCCACACACTCATCCACACACACATAAACACACGCCACCACTTTCCGCATTTTTTAGCCATTTTCTCCCCTTCTATCATTCCCTGCTCAGTAAGATCATGCACCAAATGCGGATTCTGAAATAACTCTTTAGCATATTCGTACGCTAATAACTCGGGGAGTTCCTTTTCTAAGTCTATACCTTTAAATTGTCTCCGCCTAAGAAAAGCGGAAAATAATTCATGAGCCGCTTGCCTTTCCATTCCTATTTGTCAGCGCGCTGTTGCAGCCTTAAAGGACGTCGGCGGCCCGTATCGGCTAGGCCCTTCTATAAGGTCACCTAGAGCACCTGCACCTTCTTTTCCTGGCGCGTGCTGTCCCCGCTGCTTAAGGATCCAAACCTTCGGAAAATAAATCATATGCTGCTTGCCTATCCAAGTTTACTCACGTCGGTACCGTTGCAGCCCTCCAGGCTTCGGCAGCACGTATCGGTCGAGCCCACCTCTCGTGGTCGCTCGAGATGCGGAGCTTTAATTCGGCTCTTTTCGTCATCCTCGCTGCTAAAGGACCCGAACCCAACGCAGTCCCCGTTCGTGGCAACTTCTTTTTTCCCTGGCAAGGATCCCGTCTCTTCTTACTTAGCAGAAGAAGATGGTCCCTGTTCGGGCGCCATTTGTTGGAAAAGACCGCGGGAGACGTGCCTCATATATCATGGTCAACAGGTCTCATTCATTAGGTGTTACAGCATCTTGTTTATACAGTCAGTAATAAGCTCATGCATATTGCAAAAGTAAAGCTCAGGATTGGTGGGTTATACATTACTTCATCTGACCTTTGTGGTTAGCCTTATGGTTACTTTTCTTCATAGCTATGCCTACACATTGTTACACATCTTGTTTTTCCCTTTAGGCCGTCCTTGCCTCTCTCTACATATTCTGTCTTTAGCTACATATCCTGTCTTTCACATCCTGATTTCTCCTCACTGTTGACTTTAGTCACATACCTTCTCTTACAATTTAACTAATGGAATCTCATCATGTCCTTTCTCATGAAGCCACTCTGCATAAACACTCTCCACATTTCCCTTTATTATCCTTTTACCCCTTCTCATATCCCTCTCAGTTCCCTCATTCTGACCCATAGAGTCCCCTGTTGTCTTCCCAGAATCACCCCAGTGAGTCCCCCTGTCCCTTCCTGAAGGGTCCCTCCCCCATCCCACCCCTCCTATTCCCCCATTCTAATCCTCTTCCACCCCCCATATCCCCCCCAACCCCCCATCCACAATCACCAAGGTTGGAGAAGCCCTCCAAGCTCCCCCACCATCCACCCATCACCAATAGCTCTCATTCAACCACGGCCCTCAACGCGGCATCTTGTTATGGTTTTATAATTTGGTTGGTGTTGGTATTCCACATCAAAACATCATGTAGGATAATGGGAGTTAAGGGGACAAGTTTTTTTTCTGTGGGCTGCCTTAAATGGGCATGTGGGGAGCGGCACCGGAGGGGAGGTCGGGAAGGGGACGGGCTCTCTCTCTCTCTCTCTCCCCGGCGCCCGGCGAGGAGACAGCGTGGTCGGAGTTTCCCGCCTCCCACAGACCGTCGGTGAGATTAGGATTTGGTTTTCTCATTGTTGAAACTCTCTCGTTGTTGTTTAGTGTTACTGGGTTTATTAAACTCCCGCTCGTTCTCAGATCATCCTTTCTTCGTTTTTTTTTTTCCCCTCCCAGACCCATTCGCGGTCTCCCTTCCCTTCCCCTCTCCCGGAGCGCACGTGGCCGTGCCGCGCCGCGCCGTGCCGCGCCGCACCGCGCTGTTAGGGAAGAGAGGTACTTTTGTTCCTGCTCCCCTGGGTTTGTTCCCTTGTCACGAGGGAGCTCTAGAGAGAACCCCGTGACATTTTTGGTGGAGAATGCGGGCAGCGTTCTGGGCAATGTTTTGGGCAGTAGTGAAGTTGCTTATTTCAGCAGCCCTGTATGTAGGACTGCAGGTCCTTATGTTCCTGTGGTCCCGGCTTCAGAGCATAGTGATGTGGGGGTTAGTTGTACAATCATTCTACCTATGGAAGCCAGTGATAGGGATACCTGACTGGCTCCCTTTCAGCCTAACAAACATCACAGACACTGTGCTCGGACTGGCTTATGAATGCTCTGAGTTCCTTAAGTATGACTGGGGTGTCAAATGGGATATGGTGTTGTTAGTCTCTCTGATTATAACAAATATAGTATCTTCCTATAAAACACAGAGAGACTGGCAAACAGTAGTGAGAGACTTAGGAAAAAGGCTAGAAGCATTGGGACCCCTGGTGTCAGGTAATCTTACCCCTGAACACCAGAGGGACCTTGAGAAAGGGTGTAGCTCAGGGGGATCTCAGAACGAACGGATTATGATGGAGATAGAGAGTCTCAAAAATGAGATCCAAACCCTAAAGGAAAACCTCCAAGTCAATCCCAGCAAACCACAGGAAGCACCAGCATCAGTGTCAGTCGCCCCAGTGGAAGGCCAGAGATGGGAACGTGGATCTTCACGTCTGGAACGGAAGAAGGAAGTAGAGGAAGATCCCGGCGAGGGGCCCTCCCCAAAACCACCAAAGAAGGCAACTCAGAAGACTAACAGACATGGAGAGGATAGTGATGATGAGGGGGAAGTCACCATTTCCTCTACTCGTAAACCTATGAAAATTACTGAAATCCAAGGCATGAGAAAGGAGTTCACCCGAGTCCCAGGTGAAAGCGTCGTCACTTGGCTGCTTCGATGTTGGGACAGTGGGGCCGGCAGTGTGTCCCTAAGCTGCAACGAGGCTCGTCAATTAGGAAACATCTCTCGAAACCCATCTGTTGATAGAGGGATCAGCAGATGTCTGGATGGAGTCGCCACTCTCTGGGACAGAATACTATCAGCTGTAAAGACAACTTTTCTTCTCAGAAGTGACTTGGAGCCTGTACTGAAAAAAATGGAATATGGCTGAGGAAGGCATTCAGTGCTTGAGAGAAATGGCTGTGGCAGAGATGCTGTATGATCCCATGTTTGTCCCTGAGGACCCACATGATGGCCATGACCTGGAGAAGGTGAGCACTACTCCTGAAATATGGAAGAAGCTCATACGGTCAGCACCGGACAGATATGCCAGTGTACTCTTAGCAGCCGCTAACCGGTATGAAGAAATGGATAGAAGACCTCAAATCTTTGAGCTTATCCTTGCACTCCAAAATACGGAGAGCACACTAGCGCCAACCCGTGCCTCCATTGCAGCCATCTGCCAAGTGGGGAACAGACTGGACCAAGTAGAGAGAATACTAGACGGCTTGCTGAAGAACTGGTCCGCGGCAAGGAATAATAGTGAACCTGTGGCAGTCTCAGCCATCAGACGCAAACGCCCACCTGCTCGAGTGAATGACCGCAGTGAGCCTATGTCACGTGGTGCCCTGTGGAATTACCTGCGTGAGCATGGAGAGGACATGAGGAAGTGGCACGACGAACCCACTTATGCACTACGAGCACGAGTGAAAGAATTACAAAAGAAGTCAGCCAATACTGAAATTGCCTCTGCTGCTGCAGGTAACCAATAGAGGGGCCCTGCCCTCAGCCAGGGGGGGGAGAGAGATAATAGAGTGTATTGGACTGTGTGGATTCGGTGGCCTGGCACATCCGAACCACAGAGATATAAGGCACTGGTGGATACCGGTGCACAGTGCACTCTGATACCCTCAGGCTACAAAGGGACAGAACTGATACATATACATGGAGTGACTGGGGGTTTGCAGGAACTATCTGTGTTGGAGGCCGAGATCAGCCTCATCGGTAAAGACTGGCAGAAGCATCGTATAGTGACTGGCCAGGGGGCTCCCTGCATACTTGGGATAGATTACCTAAAAAGGGGACATTTCAAGGACCCCAAGGGATACCGATGGGCTTTTGGAATAGCTGCTATAGAAACAGACAACATTAAGCAGCTGTCTGATTTGCCTGGCCTATCAGGGGACCCGTCTGCTGTGGGCTTATTACAGGTGGAAGAACAAAGGGTACCAATTGCCATGAGAACGGTACACAGACGACAGTACCGTACTAATAGGGATTCCTTGCTCCCCATCCATAGACTAATTCAACAACTAGAAAGTCAGGGAGTAATTTGTAAAACCCATTCACCCTTCAACAGCCCCATATGGCCAGTGCGTAAAGCCAGTGGAGAATGGAGGCTGACAGTGGACTATCGTGGCCTTAATGAGGTCACACCCCCATTGAGCGCTGCTGTGCCAGACATGTTGGAACTCCAGTATGAACTGGAATCGAAAGAGGCAAAATGGTATGCCACCATTGATATTGCCAATGCGTTCTTTTCTGTCCCTTTGGCCACAGAGTGCAGGCCACAGTTTGCCTTTACTTGGAGGGGTGTTCAGTACACCTGGAACCGTTTGCCCCAGGGGTGGAAACACAGCCCGACCATTTGCCATGGGCTGATCCAAGCCACGTTGGAACAGGGCGGTGCTCCAGAGCACCTGCAGTATATTGATGATATCGTTGTGTGGGGTGATACAGCAATGGAGGTTTTTAAAAAAGGAGAGCGGATAATCCAAATCCTCCTGTCTGCTGGTTTCGCTATTAAGAGAGACAAAGTGAAAGGACCTGCCCAAGAAATTCAGTTTCTAGGGGTGAAATGGCAAGATGGGCGTCGTCACATCCCAACAGATGTGATTGACAAAATTACTGCTATGTCTGCACCCACTGACAAAAAAGAGACACAGTCCTTTCTGGGTGTGGTGGGCTTTTGGAGGATGCACATCCCAAATTATAGCCTCATTGTGAGCCCCCTCTATCAGGTGACCCGAAAGAAGAATAACTTCGCGTGGGGTCCTGAACAGCAGCAGGCCTTTGAGCAAATTAAGCAAGAGATAGCCCGTGCTGTGGCCCTAGGGCCAGTACGAATGGGACAGGGTGTGAAGAACATCCTTTACACTGCTGCTGGGGAGAAAGGTCCCACTTGGAGTTTGTGGCAGAGAACCTCAGATGAGACCCGAGGCCGACCCCTGGGATTTTGGAGTAGAGCATATAGGGGGTCGGAAGAGAGCTACACTCCAACTGAGAAGGAGATCTTAGCCGCATATGAAGGGGTCCGGGCTGCCTCTGAGGTAATTGGCACCGAAACACAGCTTCTCCTGGCACCTCGACTGCCGGTGCTGAATTGGATGTTTAAAGGGCAGGTTCCCTCCACCCACCATGCCACAGATGCCACATGGAGTAAGTGGGTTGCATTAATGTCACAGGTTACCCTAAAATCTACCGGCACCCATGACAGGGGTATAGACGGCCTGCAGGGCCGCTATCCCAAAAGGAAAAGAAAACAAGGAAAGAGAAAATAAATACAGCGGCAACGATCTAAGGAGGCACACTATTTTACTAAATACTATATCGGAATACAGAATAACACAATATAATGCAATATAATTGGAATTAAGGCTAACAAATCAAGTAAAATAAGAGAGAGTGAGTCCCAAAACCGAGAGGCCTACTGTAACTCTAGGCGAAACGGCTGGAACGCTTCCACACACTCCCCCATGGCTGGCAGGATCCAAGAGAGCAAGTCCAGCACTGAAGTGAGATTATATAGTCCTGGTCATATGACTGACCGTGGTGCTCCCTGGGACATGTAGTCTTCTTTCTGTGAGCAGCAGATTCGTCAAAATTATCTATGCTTAACATGATGTTATGATGTGGAATACTGATAGCAAAATTACAACATTGCAAAACCATGACATTCCACCCCTTATTCTACATCATTACATTATGCTTATTACACACACACACACATATATAGTTGTGAGCAATCAGCAACCTTATTTTCTTAACAATTTATATCTATTTCATGCAAATCCTTAGGCTGAAAATAAAACTTCATAACTTAACACACTATTATTTGCTAACTCGAGAAAATGACAAAACTGCCGAAAAGAGGAACATGAATACGGTGGAGGGAAAAAAGTGGAAAGGCAGCACTAGTGGGGCCTCCCCCACATCAAGGTGCACTCATCCTTTCCCTTAGCTACAGGGCTGCTGCACGGAGGACTTCTTGGGACTGTCCTCCTCTGTCTCCATCAATCTGGATATCAGGTCAGGAGCCCAGAGCATAAGCAGAGGGGAGAAGCAGACCAGCATCACTGCTGGTGGTATGGCCATCCTCCAAGTCATCCATTCCCTTCAGTGGAACAGAAGCATCAAGGAGAGGCTCAGCAAGAAACTCCCCAGCAGGTGATCACAGTATCACAGTATTGTGCGAGTTGGAAGGGACCTTAGAGGTCATCAAGTCCAACTCCCGGGATTCGAGCCCTCTGTGTAGCAGAGCGGCACTTCTACCACTTGTGCCACAGCGGGGATTCGAACCCAGGCCTCCGGTGTTGCAAGCGGCACTTCTATCACCGCGCCACCGGGGCACACGATGGTGCCAGCAGCCTCACATCCTGGCCTGGAGAGTTCAGCTCCAAACCCTCATAGGGGAACAATGAACTCAGGCCTCGTGGCTGCAGGATGACCCCCCTCACTGCGGGGTGGCTCACTTGGCACATCCACACCATCCTCACCATGGGCTTCTGCTTCATGCCCAGGTGACAGGGATAGGAGTGGAACTGCTGGGGCAGTGTCTGGAGTACCATGCCTCCATAGAACTTGCTTCTCCAGCCCTAATATGGTATTTCGGGCGATAGCATGGGGTACTGGTATGTTTCAAGCCACCCAGTGGTCGCCTCGACCATGGTGAGTACATACCGTTTACCATTTCGGGATCGTGGCAAGGTGATATAATCAATCTACCATGCCTCCCCATATTTATATTTTTGCCATCGCCCTTCCCCCCAAAAAGTTTTCATCCTCTTGGCTTGTTTAATTATGGTGCATATTTCACAGTCATGAATGACCTGAGCAATAGCATGCATAATTAAGTCCACCCCTCGGTCTCTGGACCACTTATATGTTGCATCTCTTGTTTGATGGCCCGAGGTCTCATGGGCCCATCGGGCTAGGAATAATTCAATCTTATTCTGCCAGTCTAAGTCTATTTGAGCCACCTCAGTTTTGGCAGCTCGATCAACCTGATGGTTATTTTGATGTTCTTCAGTAGCCTTGCTCTTATGCACGTGAGCATCTACATGGCGCACCTTTACAACAATGTTTCTTATTTGGGCAGCAATGTCTTTCCACAGTTCAGCAGCCCAAATAGGTTTACCTCTTCGTCGTTGCCAGTTGTTTTGTTCCCACTGCTGCAACCACCCCCATAAGACATTGGCCACCGTCCATGAATCAGAATAAAGATGAAGCATTGACCACCTCTCCCGTTCAGCCACATCTAAGGCCACCCCTCATGCCAGACGGCTGGGCCTAGCAGGCTGGATGGGGGGCAGCATGACCTCCTGCCCCCTGGCCATAGCAGCGGGCGCCTGCTCAGCCCGGAAGCGCACCAACCCCTTCCAGATATGGAACAGACCCACCGGGAGAGCCGAGACCGGTGTTGTCCGCCTGGGGTTGCGCTGCTCCGCTACAGGCTGCCTCGTCTGGGCTCGGGAAGGAGCCTTGCTCTGACCGGAGGTTGTTACACTCGGACTGGAGGGTGTCGTGCTCAGACTGGAGGGCGTTGCGCTCGGACTGGAGAGTGTTGCACTTGGACTGGAGAGTGTCGTGTCCAGACTGGAGGGTGTCACACTCGGACTGGAGAGTGTCACGCTCGGACTGAAGGGCATCTCGCTCAGACCGAAGGGCGTCTCTCACAGACTGGGGTGCGTCTTGCCTGGACCAGAAAGCATCAAGTTCGGACCGGAGGGTGTCACGCTGATATAGGAGGTCATTTCTGTCAGCTCTGAGACTCTCCATCTCAGCTCTGAGACTCTCTCTCTCAGCTTCAAAAACTTTTTCCCTCTCTGCTTTTTCAGCTCTGAGACTCTCTCTCTCAGCTTCAAAATTGAATAAGGCCTGATAAGCATTAGCCAGGCCCCAAATCATTTGTGCCTCCTGAGATCTGCCTGTGCCACAACATTCCTGCCTCAAATATGCGATCAAACTCTCAGGATTCTTCAAGTGCTCAGGAGTAAAGCTCCATGACACTGAAGATGTCTGCCTTATTAAAGTCTCCTCAAAGCCTCTCCACACTCCCTGCCACTCAGTATTCTCTGGTTCTGGGGAAGACTTCCTCAGAATGTTATAAATCCAGATACTGAGTGAGATTAATAAAATAACCAACAGTATGTTCAGGGAAATTAACAGTGTGGTCAAATGGACATTCAAGAACTGCATAATGGATTCAGGGAAGGGACAAGGAGCATGCAGTCCCCTGAAAGGCAGTTTTACAAGCAGTTTTAACAGAGCACACATTTTTTTTCCTCTCTTCAATAACGAGATAGCAGAGCTAAAAGTTTACAAAATATTCTGGGGTATTGGCAGTCCGCCTGGACTTTCAAGGTCAAGCTCCCAGGTGCAAAAACGTAAACTTTAGATAGCTCCTTAACGAAAAAAAAACTCGTAGCTCTGTAAGAAGCTAAAGGAACAGCAGGAAAAACAGCAGCTTTTGCAATTTTTGCCCACTTTTGCCCCTTTTTGCCCAAATTTCTTGGCAATCTGCCCGCATCCTCCACCAATTATGTCACAGGTTACCCTAAAATCTACCGGCACCCATGACAGGGGTATAGACGGCCTGCAGGGCCGCTATCCCAAAAGGAAAAGAAAACAAGGAAAGAGAAAATAAATACAGCGGCAACGATCTAAGGAGGCACACTATTTTACTAAATACTATATCGGAATACAGAATAACACAATATAATGCAATATAATTGGAATTAAGGCTAACAAATCAAGTAAAATAAGAGAGAGTGAGTCCCAAAACCGAGAGGCCTACTGTAACTCTAGGCGAAACGGCTGGAACGCTTCCACACACTCCCCCATGGCTGGCAGGATCCAAGAGAGCAAGTCCAGCACTGAAGTGAGATTATATAGTCCTGGTCATATGACTGACCGTGGTGCTCCCTGGGACATGTAGTCTTCTTTCTGTGAGCAGCAGATTCGTCAAAATTATCTATGCTTAACATGATGTTATGATGTGGAATACTGATAGCAAAATTACAACATTGCAAAACCATGACAATTAATCACACAGCGGGCCCGGATGGGAAACCTCAGCCGTCCAGGAATCCTAGAGGTGATCATGGACTGGCCTGAAGGTAAAAAGTTTGGAACACCACCGGCAGAAGAGGTGTCACGCGCCAAAGAAGCCCCACCATACAACGAACTTCCGGAAGATGAAAAGAAGTTTGCCCTTTTCACTGATGGATCGTGCCGCCTTGTTGGGAAACATCGCAGATGGAAGGCTGCTGTGTGGAGCCCCACACGACAAGTTGCAGAGGCCACGGAAGGAAGAGGAGAATCGAGCCAATTTGCAGAGGTAAAGGCTGTCCAGCTGGCCCTAGACATTGCTGAGCGGGAGAGATGGCCAGTGCTTTACCTCTATACTGACTCATGGATGGTGGCCAATGCCTTATGGGGGTGGCTGCAGCAATGGGAAGAAAACAACTGGCAGCGGAAGGGTAAACCTGTTTGGGCCGCTGAACTATGGAAGGACATCTCTGCCCGAACAAAGAATATGGCCCTAAAGGTGCGTCATGTAGACGCCCATGTGCCCAAGAGTCGAGCGACAGAGGAGCAACAAAATAACCACCAAGTAGATCGAGCTGCCAGAATTGAGGTGGCCCAGATAGACCTGGACTGGCAGAATAAGGGAGAGTTATTCCTAGCTCGGTGGGCCCATGAAACCTCAGGCCATCAAGGCAGAGATGCAACACATAAGTGGGCTAGAGACCGAGGGGTGGACATAACTATGGACGCTATTGCGCACATTATCCATGACTGTGACACCTGTGCCATGATCAAACAGGCCAAGAGGATGAGACCTCTCTGGGGGGAAGGGCGATGGGAAAAGTATAAATATGGGGAGGCATGGCAGATTGATTACATCACCCTGCCAAAGACTCGTAATGGTAAGCATTATGTACTCACCATGGTGGAGGTAACCACTGGGTGGCTCGAGACATATGCGGTACCCCATGCCACTGCCAGAAACACCATACTAGGTCTGGAAACACAAATCCTGTGGCGACATGGCACCCCAGAGAGGATCGAATCAGACAATGGGTCTCACTTCAAAAATTCACTGGTGAGCACTTGGGCCAAAGAACATGGCATAGAGTGGATCTATCACATCCCCTACCATGCACCGGCTGCTGGTAAGATCGAGCGCCACAACGGTTTGCTGAAAACCACGCTGAAAGCGATGGGTGGTGGAACATTTAAGAACTGGGAGAAACATCTAGCAGAAGCCACCTGGCTGGTGAACACCCGAGGATCAGCCAACCGAGACGGCCCTACGCAGTCCAACTCCCTGCATACCGTGGAGGGAGACAAGGTCCCTGTGGTGCATGTAAAGAGTATACTGGGAAAAGCGGTTTGGGTTCTCCCAGCCTCTGGAAAGGGGAGACCCCTCCGCGGAACTGTTTTTGCACAGGGACCTGGGTGCACTTGGTGGGTGATGCAGAAGGATGGGGATGTTCAGTGTGTGCCACAGGAAAATCTGATGCTGGGGGAGTGCAGCCTGTGATTCCATGTGTGTATATATATCTATGTATGTACATATGTAATGCATGTTAACTACTGTTCTGTTTATATGTTGATTAAGCATGATGTAGTGATGTGGAATAAGGGGTGGAATGTTATGGTTTTATAATTTGGTTGGTGTTGGTATTCCACATCAAAACATCATGTAGGATAATGGGAGTTAAGGGGACAAGTTTTTTTTCTGTGGGCTGCCTTAAATGGGCATGTGGGGAGCGGCACCGGAGGGGAGGTCAGGAAGGGGACGGGCTCTCTCTCTCCCCCCGGCGCCCGGCGAGGAGACAGCGTGGTCGGAGTTTCCCGCTTCCCACAGACCGTCGGTGAGATTAGGATTTGGTTTTCTCATTGTTGAAACTCTCTCGTTGTTGTTTAGTGTTACTGGGTTTATTAAACTCCCGTTCGTTCTCAGATCATCCTTTCTTCGTTTTTTTTTTCCCCTCCCAGACCCATTCGCGGTCTCCCTTCCCGTCCCCTCTCCCGGAGCGCACGTGGCCGTGCCACGCCGCGCCGTGCCGCGCCGCACCGCGCTGTTAGGGAAGAGAGGTACTTTTGTTCCTGCTCCCCTGGGTTTGTTCCCTTGTCACGAGGGAGCTCTAGAGAGAACCCCGTGACACATCTCCATCTCCACCACCCCCTGTGCAGCCCATTGCAGCCCCCAACCACTCTTTAGGAGCAGCACTATTTCCTCACGTCCAGCCTGAATCTCCCCTGGCACAACTCAGGGTCGTTCCCTCCCATCCTATCACTGTTACACGGGAGCACAGGCCGACCTCCAGCTCATCACAACCTCCCTTCAGGAGCCTTGAGGTCTCCCCTGTGCTCCTCTTCTCCACGCTGACCCATCCTGGCTCCCCATCAGCCCCATCAGGTTCTCCAGACCCCTCACGGCTGCACCTCAACCTCATTGGGTTGGAAGGGACCTCAAGGATGATGAAGCTCCAACCCCCCCATGCCTGGCAGGGCCACCAAACTTCCACTATTGACTAGATCAGGTTGCCCAGGGTCTCATCCAACCTGGCCTTCAACACCTCCAAGGACGGGGCATCCACAGCCTCCATGGACATCCTGTTCCAGGACCTCCCCGCTCTCATAGCAAAGAACTTCCCCCTGACATCCAACCTAAATCTGCCCTCTTTCAACTTAAATCCATTTCCCCTTGTCCCGCTATTATCAGCCCTTTCCAAGAGCTTACTCCCCTCCTGGATATAGGTTTCCTTCAGGTACTTTAGGCTGCAATGAGATCACCCCCTGGATATAGCATATGGGTTCCCTTCAGGTACTGAAAGGCTGCAGTGAGGTCACCCCGCAGCCTTATTTTCTCCATGCTGAACAAGCTCAGCTCCCTCCACCTGTCTTCATAGGGCAGGTGCTCCAGCCCCCTGACCATCCTCATGGCCCTCCTCAGGACCCTCTCCAACAGCTCCATGTCTTTCTTGTACTGAGGGCTCCATACCTGGACACAGCACTCCAGATGGGGTCTCACAAGAGCAGAGTAGAGAGGGACAATCACCTGCCTATCCCTGCTGGCCACCCCTCTCCTAATGGAGACCACACCGCCAGCCCAGCTGGGGACAGCCGCTTGGAGTCGGGTAGACTGTGCCGGCGCACCCGAACCGCCACGGAAGCGACACCTGGCCTCTGCCGGGGAACGACCGAGTGGATCGGAGCAGAGTCCACCAGGAGCCAGGAGGACCCCGAGCCGTGTGTCATCGTTTTGTGCTGTTGCTGTCAATATTCTACATCATGACATCATGTGCAGTATGAATCATTAACTGAGGGTACAAATAGTGGCAAACTGTTTTGGTGGTATAAGAAAGTGTAGTTCTTAATGGCATACGGAAGTGTAACAGAGGGTATGTGGAAGTATAACAGAGGGTATGTGGAAGTGTAACAGAGGGTATGTGGAAATGTGGAAGGTTCATGCTCCCGTTCTGTGGAATGGCAGCATCCCGAGTACTCAGCTCTTGGAGGAAACTACATATCCCAGGGGACGACGCGGCCAGAGACGAATCACCGGAGGAGGACACATATATAATCTCACTCCCAGGCTGGAACGTCCTTCTTTTCGCTCTATCTGTCGCTTTGGAGCGCTCCATCCCTGCCGTCTCCCTCTATCAGCAACGTTCCAGCCCGTTGCCTAGAGATCACAGTAGGCCCCCCCGTTCTTGGGGACTCTTTTTCTCTCTTTCTGTCTCTCTCTCTGTCTTGTTCGATTTATTAGCCGCAATTATATTGTATCATATTGTGTTATCTTGTATTCCAATATCGTATTTGGTAAAATAAGTTTTCTCCTTAGACTGCTGCCACTGTTTTTGTCCATTCCCCTCCTTCCAAGGGCAGCAGCCTCTATCACAGGTAAATCTAGGTAACCCATTTACACCGTGCTGCGCTGCTTCAGTCCAATGGCTTAATGATGGGCAGCGCCGCGTGTTTAGTGCCAGGGGGCAGCAAGGGCACATTGCTGAGCGAGAGCCAAAAGAGGAGAGGCTGGAGGACAAGAGTGTCTAGTGGCCATTTTCAATTGGTTTGTTGGCTTCTTCCTCCTTCCTCCAGCCTGCACGGTGGACTCGGTACAGCGAGCCACGAGGCACTGCCTCCTGCTGCCTGCCTGCCTGCCTGGCAGCAAGAAGCGCTGCTGGAGATGGGAGACAGGATTGTCGGGTTGGGTGCAGCAAAGGGGGAAAATGAGGGAAACCCAAATACTTGTGAGTGGTCATTGCATCTTAGGTCTGGGCTCAGCCCGTGCAGCAGCACCTCGGGGCTGGGGCCGAGCCCGGTGCCTGGGGCTGTGCTGCCTGCAGGAGGGCTGCGGGGCTGGGGCAGCCGGTGTGGGTGCAGCACATGGGCATGGGGGAGGGCCGGCAGCAGGGAGGGCGTTGGGCCTGAGCCCCGCTCGTGTTGGTCACAGCACAGGGGCCGCAGGGGACGCCAGGAGCGCAGAGCAGGGAGGGCCAGGCTGTGTGCAGGCCAGGGCATGAAACCTTCCCTCGGCAGCTGCTGAGCTTTTCCCCCACGTCTGCAGACTCTCCGATGAGGCTCTGCAGCAAAGCCAGCCGGGCCATCCTGATAGTGCACAAGGGGTTAGGAAAGGGCACAACAGAGCGGTCATTGAAGAGCACAAAGCAGCGAAGCGCAGCATGAGCCATTGACTGCCTGCACAGATGAGCTTCTGCAGGCACCTCCGTTGGAGATCTGCGTACTGAGTGTGGGCGGAACGTGAAGGGAAAGGAGGAGAGGAGGGGAAGGAAGGCAAAGAAAGGAAAGGAAAAGAGGAGTCCAAAAGGCCAGAGCAGGAAAGGAGAAGGAAAGCTCCGTGCCGCCGGCGCCACCCGCCAGGAATCCGGAAGCGAACCCCCCCACAGGCCCGGGCCGGCCCCAGGCCGCCCTTAGCAACGGGACGGCGCAGGCGGTTGCTAGGGCCGGGGCAGGAAGTGCTTCCTGCCGGCCGAGAGCGCTTCCGGGGCAGCGCGGCGTGGCGGCGCGGAAGTTTGAATGGGGCCGGTAGGAGCGGGCTGTGTGCTGCCAGCGGGGCCGGGCCGCGGTGCGGGGCACGGAGGGATGTCGGCGGAGCAGCTCGCGGTGCTGGCGGCACGCAGAGGCGATGCGTGCGGTGCCAGCGAGTGCGGAGCTGAAGGAAGGTGAATCCATTCTTAGCATCACGCTCCCGGGCGTTGGTACTTCTGGGGGATTTCAATTATCCAGATATTTGCTGGACGACCAATATGGCCAAGCATGCGCGGTCCAGACAATTCTTGCAGTGTATTGAAGATAACTTTCTAATGCAGATGGTCGAGGTACCGACACGGGGCGGGGTGCTGCTGGACCTTATTCTCACCAACAAGGAAGGACTCGTTAAGGAAGTAAAAGTCGGGGGTAACTTGGGTTGTAGCGACCATGAGATGGTGGAGTTCGAGATCCTGAGCGGAGGAAGCAAAACAAAAAGTAGGATTGCTACTCTGGACTTCAGGAGAGCCAACTTTGATCTCCTCCGGGACTTACTTGGGGCCATCCCGTGGGCCAGGGTGCTAGAAGGCAAGGGGGCCTGTGAGAGCTGGCTAGCATTCAAACGGCTCCTCTTCCAGGCTCAGGATCGGTGCGTCCCTGTAACTAAGAAGTCAGGAAAAGGTGCCAGGAGACCTGCGTGGATGAGTAAGGAACTCATGTGCAAGCTCCGCAGAAAGAAGAAAGTACACGATATGTGGAAAAAGGGTCTGGCCACTTGGGAACAATATAAGAATGTAGTCAGGGACTGCCGAGATGCGACCAGGAAGGCTAAAGCCCACCTGGAGCTGAATCTAGCTAAGGAGATAAAGGATAATAAAAAAGGGTTTTTTAAGTACATTAACAGCAAAAGGAAGGCTAGGGAGAATGTGGGCCCCATACTAAGTGAGGGGGGTGTTCTGGTAACGGGGGATGCTGAGAAGGCGGAAATACTGAACGCCTTCTTTGCCTCTGTCTTTAGTGAAAGGGCTCTCCCCCAGGAATCCCAGTCCCCGGTGGTTGATGAGAGAATCTGGGGAATGGGAGATTTCCCTTTAGTCAGGGAAGAGGTGGTCCGTGAGTGCTTAGGAAACATTAATGTCCATAAATCCATGGGACCTGATGGGGTGCACCCGCGGGTGCTGAGAGAGCTGGCGGAGGTTATTGCTAAGCCGCTCTCTGTAATTTTTCAAAGGTCTTGGAGAACTGGGGAGGTGCCTGAAGACTGGAGGATGGCCAATGTCACCCCAGTCTTCAAAAAGGGCAAGAAGGATGACCCGGGTAATTATAGGCCAGTCAGCCTCACCTCTGTCCCAGGGAAGGTGATGGAACAGCTTGTGCTGGATGCCATCTCCAGACAACTGGGAGAAAAGGAGGTTATCAGGAGTACTCAGCATGGGTTCACCAAGGGGAGGTCGTGCTCGACCAACCTGGTGGCCTTTTATGAAGATGTCACTAGCTGGGTGGACGGGGGGAGAGCGGTAGATGTAGTCTACCTTGATTTCAGTAAGGCTTTTGATACGGTCCCCCATGACATCCTTATAACAAAGCTGAGGAAGTATGGGATAGATGAGTGGACGGTGAAGTGGATCGAGAATTGGCTGACTGGCAGAGTGCAGAGGGTTGTCGTTGGCGGTGCGGTGTCTGGCTGGAGGCCTGTGACTAGTGGTGTCCCCCAGGGGTCTGTGCTGGGTCCAGTCTTGTTCAACATCTTCATCAACGACCTTGATGAGGGGATAGTGGCCACCCTCAGCAAGTTTGCTGATGACACGAAGTTGGGAGGATTGGCTGACACGCCTGAAGGCTGTGCGGCCATTCAGAGAGACCTGGACAGGCTGGAGAGCTGGGCAGTAAGAAACCGGATGAGGTTTAACATAAGCAAGTGTAGAGTCTTGCATCTCGGTAGAAATAATTGCATACACCAGTACAGGTTGGGGGAAGACCTGCTGGAGAGGAGCTCTGCTGAGAGGGACCTGGGCGTCCTGGTGGACGACAGGTTGGCCATGAGCCAGCAGTGTGCCCTTGTAGCCAAAAAGGCCAATGGCATTCTGGGGTGCATTAAAAAGAGCATGGCCAGCAGGTCGAGGGAGGTGATCCTCCCCCTCTACTCTGCCCTGGTGAGGCCTCATCTGGAATACTGTGTCCAGTTCTGGGCTCCCCAGTACAAAAAAGACAGGGATCTCTTGGAAAGAGTCCAACGGAAGGCCACAAAGATGGTGAAGGGCCTGGACCATCTCCCCTACGAGGAGAGACTTAGGGAACTGGGTCTGTTTAGCCTTGAGAAAAGAAGGCTGAGAGGGGACTTGATCCAGGTTTATAAATACCTGAAGTGTGGGAGCTATAGTGGCGAGGCTGGTCTCTTTTCAGTAGTGCGTGGGGGACAGGACTAGGGGCAATGGGCTGAAACTCCAGCATAGGAAGTTCCGCACGAATGTGCGCAAGAACTTCTTTACGGTGAGGGTGACGGAGCACTGGAACAGGCTGCCCAGGGAGGTGGTGGAGTCTCCTTCTCTGGAGATATTCAAGACCCGCCTGGACACCTACCTGTGTGACGTGGTGTAGGGAGCCTGCTTTGGCAGGGGGGTTGGACTCGATGATCTCTAGAGGTCCCTTCCAACCCCTATAATTCTGTGATTCTGTGATGTCCTTCCTCTGGCTGTCGGCGAGCGGGACGAGTCAGGACTGCAGTTGTGTGCGATGGTGTTTGTTGCTGGGACCGGCTGCCCGAGCAGAATGGGGGCAGCGAGAGGGAGGCTTGACAAGCGCCCGCAGTCAGCAGCACGGCCCGTTCCTGCCCGCCTTGTTGCTGCTGTTGTGAGTCTGTTGGATGTGGAAGCTGGAGGTATTAATGGTGGGTCGTGGTTGAATCCCCCAAGAGGCCGCCCAAGGAGAGGCGCTGGATGGCAACATGGAGAGCAGAGCTTGTGTGTCCCAGGAGGCAGGCGTAGTCAGGTCCGCTTTGGAGCCTGCTGTTGTTGGCGCTGAGCTCAGGAGCCCCATCAGCATGGTGCTGCGTGCTGCGTATGGCAGCCCGAAGAGATTCCCTTGTGGTGGAAGGGGGAGGCCGAAGGAGGCCGAAGGAGGCCGAGGGCCCTTTGCTCAGGGCCGGCTCCTCTGTGCCCTCTTGCTGGCCGGAGAGCAGGGCTGCCCGCTGGGCACAGCGAGTGCCTTCTGGCTGCCGTGCCGTGCCCTGCCCTCCAGCCCCCTCCTCATGCCATGTGGAACGCCAGTGCCAGCAGTGCCAGCAGCGCGGCCGCCATTTTAGAACCCTGGCCATGTCACAGCTGTTGCCTTCGTCACCGCTGCCCCGTGCAACGCACTCGCCTCTCCGAGCTCTGGCCGTCAACAGCCATGTGGGCAGCCAAGAGAGCGAGGCTGGACGATGGGCAGGATGGAGGTGGGAAGATGGAGCCGGGGACCGCAGGATCCAAGAGGAAGAGGGGGCCCGCCATGACCATCGGGCAGCAGACAGGCAAGAGAGCCCGTTCCCATCGCGCCTGGACCAGCCCCGTGACCACCTCCGTGAAGCCCATGGAGGTGGATCCACCTCTGGACGAGCCCATGGAGGTGGATCCACCTCTGGACGAGCCCATGGAGGTGGATCCGCCCGCGGCACAGCTGGTCTGGCACCACACCACCGTGCCAGGCCCCGCATCAGTACCACCAGGGCTGCAGCATCGCTGGTCCAGGCGCAGGGCTCCTTCCCATCTGCGCAGCCCCTGCCCCCGGCGTTAGCCGGGAGGCTTCATTTAACATCTGCTCCTCCTCTGCGGGTCCCCGGTCCCATCTTAACCCTCCTATGTCCCATCTTAGCCCTGTTTCTATTGTTGTTTTTCATGTTAAGTTTAGTTGTAGTGTTAAGAGTAGGTTATTGTTCATGTTTTTGAGTCAGGAGTAGGTTATTGTTTAATGCATTTTATGCTTGTGTTAATTCCTTTTTTCTTAATAAGGACCAAGATGTGTGTTTAAGGGTATTTTTTAATGAGTTTATTTGGAATCTTTTTTCTTAGTCTTGCATATTGGTAGAGCTGTGACAGAAAAAGGGACAGAGGGAATGTGAACACGCCTTGCATCAGTGACTTGAGAGATGGTTTGGACGTGGTCCTGGCAGGGCAGCCTGCTCTGGGTATCCCTGCTTGCTCCGAGTGGAAGGACTAGGTAAACTCCAGAGATTCCTTCCAGTACCAAACCAACAATGTGATGCAGTGGTTGAGTTTCTTTGAAAACCGCTTGATAGTTTTGCATTTCACTACGTGGATTTCTTCAGAGGGATGTAGTGAGAGACAGATGTCCTTGTGCTCTGCAAGTAGTTCTAATCTTGTTTTCGAGCCTTTCTCGCGCTGTTGTCATGTATTACCTACTGGTAGACACGGGCAGTTAGACCTAAGAATTCATTGTTTGATTTTTGTACAGGGAGCAACGGACCCCAAAAATTTTGCGTTGAGAAAGTTGGGAAGGAAAACTGGTTCCCTAGAAGTCACTCCTGGTAAGTACGAAGGATCAAACTCTGCTGTGGTTCTGTTCTTACGGATGGCAATCTCCTTTTAGATTGTAGGAAGTGGGTGTGATATGGAAGTAGCTGAGATTGTGTGAAAGCAAATCACTGGGTGATGGCAGTAAGCTCTGCTGAGTAATAGTTGAACTTCTGAAAAGCAGTTTTGTTGTGGAGCTGATTCCATTGTAAATGCCGTGGATTTGCACACCACTAAAAACATAAAGTTACTTTTAGTACTGAAGGTAGTATTTCTTCTAAAGAGTCTGGGATCGATCTTTCATGATCGCCATACCCGATCTTGGCAATGAAAACAAATAGCCGCATTCGTGCTCCCTCTTGGCTGGAGAAAATGTAGCTTCTGCTCAGTTTCTCAGTTCTGCTGGTGCTTTGTGAAGATGCTCAGATTTTAAATTTCAGATACAGAAGAGAGATAAGGTGAGAGTTGTTACTAAACACGTTGCCAGTTCTGGAAAGTTATCCCTGCTCAAGTGCTTGTTGTGCTTTAACTCTCACTTTCACAGACAAGTGCACGTCAAGATACAGCTGTTTTAGAGGGTACAAATGCAGTTATTCCTCTGAACAGGACAGTTCATATGCCTGTGTTCCTAGTGGATTTTTTTGGTGGTCTAAACTGTTGTTCAATACTTCAGGTTTCTCTTTGTTTTCAGTTTCAGTCGCTTGGACCTTCCACCCTAGAAGAATTAGGAGCAGCTGAAGGAAAAGCTGTTATTTGCAATTGAAGAAACAGAAGGTTTTGGGCAGGAATAGCTGCAATTTGCACCTTGAAGAATGTGAACTGAACGTGACGTTCTTCTTCACTTCTTCTGCTTGTTGCACACTTCCTTGTAAAGAAGACTTGACTTGGATTATTTGACAATAGTAGCGTGTAAGTAAATGGATGTTATCCTGAGGTTTTATCCACGTAAACTCTGGATTTCTACCGAGCACTTTCAGAAACCAAAAGAGCAATCAGATATGGCGACAAAGGAATTGTGACTCGAGTAGAGATTTAATACAGCTGTGGGCTCTGCTTTGTTTTACCTTTCGTCACTTAGAATGTGTCCTTAAGGACTGAGAGATTTTTTTAAAATAGTTTTGTCTTTCCTATTCAGTAGCATATTTGGCTACTGATGTACTGGGAAGTTCAGTAGTAGCTGCAATGCTGCAGCAACATCATCACCTCTTGACAGCAGTGTTATTAGAGCCGGCTTGTAACCGTTCTCTGCCTACTGTGAGCAAATTCATCGCTTAAGCTATTCTTCTAACTCAAGTGTGGCTGGACTGTATTTCCTTGCCTGGAGTCTGCTCACTTGCCAGTGGGACTCAGACTGCTGTTCAGGGGATGTCAAACTGTGGCACCAATCCAGGGCGTAGCTTTGCTTTGTTTTCCTCACAGTCTTGCTAATTTCAGCAAAAGAACCGTCTGCCCAAAGTTGCTGGAGATTTGCTTGTGCCCTCTGAGGAGTTCTGATCTTTTTCTGTGTAACACATCTAACTTTTCAAACTATGTTCACACTGTGTTCAAACTATGTTCACTTGTTTTGCAAAAGACAAGACCACCTGGGATTGCACTGATTCAACTTAGATTCCCGTTTGCAGACTGATGTTTCCTGTCGGGAGTGTTAATGGACGTTATCCTCAGTGTTATTCTTCCACGATGCTGTCAGTTTTCTCTGAAGACTTCTTTGGTGTCTCAGGAAGAGGTACAAAATAACTGGGTTTTGAAAATGATGGTACTTATCATTTTTGGTGATGAACTGATGATGCAGTATTAGCATTATCAGTTCTCGGAGGACTTGAAAGTTTGTACATGGATTCCAGACTGTGTGTGTATATGTGTTCTAATGAACAAGGCCATGAACTGGGATCAGCAGCACTGGATGGTAAAATACTGTACTGAAATTCATTGTTGAAATTTCCTTGTATTGTAATTTCCAATACGCAGGTAACTGTAACAATATCTCCGTAAGTCAAATACTGGCATCCTTCCGGGAGCTCCATCTTTCTTCCTCTGGGCTCAAAGTCCTGTGGGGAAATGCCACTCCTCCCCTCCCTTCTGAGAGCCACTGTGCCCAAAGAAGGCAGGCCACAGGACCAGAAGGTGAACTCTTGAACTGCCACTGCTCTGCATAATGTTCTGATGTGGGATATCTACAAAACATCCCCAAACCACAACAGGGAGCACGGAGCTGCAATGTGGAACGCCCTCCACACACAGCCCGGTCGGTGCACGATGCTGCAGGCACGTTCCTTGCCATCTGCATACACGTGGGCCGGCTTTGCACTGGCGGGCACATCATCTGGCCTGGGCACTGCAGGTACCCACATGATGGGGTGCAGACACGGCAAGGCCAACCCTGGCTGATTGTGCATCTCATTCCCGCTTGGCGTGGGAAGAGGGACTTCAGTGGGACACAATTGCTCCAAAGGAGTTTTGGGGCTTGGTTACAAATGTTGCCCTGACCTGTTGGCCTTGTCTGTCACCAGTTGCAGTGGTTACAAAGCACACGGAGGATACGTCGCGCTGTGTAAGCTGAATAAAACACGGGATCACACAAAGTACAAACGTCTGAGTTACAACAGCACACATCACCAACTTGTCACAGACACTAGCCCATGGTTCTGCAGGAGTGGTGACACAAACATTACAGACCATTACTGATGTCAACATCTTCCCACCCTTCACTTCCCTGCACATGAAGCAGCAAGCTGCTGGCCACCAGAGGGCTTGCTGTGACGTCAGAAGGTGGCTGCGGTCATCTGAAGGCTTTTCTGGTTGTCAGAGGGCTCCACTGGTCAGAGATGTTCACTGACCATCAGAAGGTTTCATTGATTGAGTTGGGATGTCACAGGTCATCAGAGGTCTTCATTGGGAGATTGGAGGTGTCCATGGGAGGGGATATGCAGACCTTGTTCTGGGTGATGGGTAGGGGGTTGGGGCGCTGAGGCAAGCGGCCTAAAGCAGACCCAAAGGAGTGACAAGTGGCTGCAATAAGAGAGGGGCTAAAAGTAGGGTGTTGTGGTCACACTGTGTCCATGCAGAGGCGGATCAAAGGGTGAAGGCTTTGGGAGGAAATGTACGGAGGAACTGAGAGAGAGCAGAGGGAGGGTACTGGGGTTGATGGCAGCATGAGGAGCTCCATCCTTGAGGACTTTGGAGCGGATGATGAGTGAGGGAGGGGAAGCCCACAGGGGTGCAGGACATGGTGTGCATGGCATGGAGCTGGGGAGGCCTCCCAGAACTGTGAGGTGGCCAGTCCCTGCTGAGCATGAGAACAAGGACACAGACACAGAGAGTGTAGGTTTGCTGAGGGATTTATTGATCATCAGAGGGTGTCACTGATCATCGGGGTCTTCACTGCTCACCAGAGGGCAGCACTGGTCATCAGAGGATGTCAGAGCGCTGCACTGGCAAGGAGGAGCCTTGTCCCTGCAGGGTTTGTCCCCAGGGACTCAGGGCAGGAGAAGGACTGGCAGCAGCCAAGAGACCCGGGGCAGGACGTGGGTCCCCTGGGGACAGAAGCCACCAATAAGGCACCCTGAGCCTGCCCCCCCCAGATCCATTCCTCTTCACAGCCCCATAGAGCGCAAAGGGTGGTTAGGTACTGGAATAGGCACCCCAGGGAGGTGGTTGAATCGCCATCCCTGGATGTGTTTAAGAGCCGTTTGGATGTGGTACTCAGGGATATGATTTAGCTTTTTTTTTTTTTTTTTTTTTTTTTTTTAGAGATGGGGTACTGGTTGGGCTGCGGTTGGACTTGATGATCTTCAAGGTCTTTTCCAACCTGGGTAATTCTATGATTCTATGAAAGGAAGGGCTGGAGGTGACAGTGCCCAGGTCCCCCTGGAACAGGCCACGGACAGTCCTCTCCATGCCATCAATTAATTCCCAGCCCCTGATGCCCGGTCCTCAGGGCTGCAGAGACACCCAGGGTCCCCCAAGTGCCCTGTGGTGCAGGGACCCATTGTGAGCACTAGAACTACATGGCCAAGTCACGGTCATGTAGCCTGCTCAGCCCCAACTGCCCCCCATTGCCTTCTTCCCCTTCCTGTTGCCCACCCATGGCAAGAGGGAGCCCAACAGAGGCTTTGGAACACCAGGGGTGTCCCCAAGGCCCAGGGAACTGAGAGAACAGCAACACATCCCAGCCCCATCCTCACCCCAGGGTCACACCTCAACTCACAGGCCTGGGAGAGGGAGAAAGAAGAGATGGGTCAGCAGTGCCAGGCGGGGCAGGCAGCAGTGCCAGCATCATAATGGGCAGCTGGCCATGATGTCACCGCGTTGCCGTGGTGGCGTTTGTGACACAGCCACCCGGGAGGGGGGTGTAGGCAGAGCACGGAGGTGGGTCCTGCATCCTGAAGGAGCATCTGGTACAGAGCAGACGCATCTGAAGGATGAGCTCCAGCATGGCTGATGCCAACAAGGAGCAACATGGGATGAGCAAGGACGGCCCCAAGGTGGGCCATGCCTCTGGACGAACACGCAGTGAAACTGAAGGTACACGGGCCCACAGCCACCATGGGAGCAGTGCTGCAACCAGTCTTGGGATGGAGATGACACTTTTCCATCTGCCACCTCCATCCTGCCCAGCAGTGGGAGAGGTGCCAGGTAGAGGCAGATGCAGAGTGTGACCTGCTTTTCCTTTGCCCTCCAGAGCGAGTTGCCGTCTGGGATGCGGTGGCCGCCTTCATTCGAGAGCAGCTCCTGGTGCACAAGGTGTGTTTGTTGGCTGTCGGGTTCCTCCTCGCCCTGTCTGGCTCAGCCGGGACTTCCTCTGAGCCTTCCCCTGCACACACAGCAGGAAACTCACCCTATGTTTCCCTGCTGAGCTGCATTTGGGAGGAAAGGCGAGGAGAAGGAGCGGGCTGTGCAGCCCCAAAGCCATCCCCGCTGCCCTGGCTTGTGCCTCTGAACAGCAGGAGGGGGCTCCTGAGCACTGTCCCTACACAGAACCACCTCCAGCTCTTCCTCCAGCCAGCCCTTAACTCTTCCTCCCTTTCTTCCTCCTCCGCTCGCAGGGGGTCTGGATTCCCACCTTCGGCTCCTTTGACATCATCTCCAAGGAGATCAGGATGGAGGACAGGACCGTGACCCTGTGCTGGCCCGTGTTTCAACTGGCCAGCAACCTCATTGCAATGCACCGCCTCAGGTCCCGCAGGGGGTCCCTGCCAGGTAGGAGGGGGGATTAAACCCTTGCTGGCTTCATGGATGGGGCAAACAGGGCCACCGCCTCCCTTCTCAGAAGCAGACCTCCCCCTCTGAGGAGCCCGTCCAAACGTGGGGCCGTTCTGGATGATGTCCCTTAGAAGCAGTTCTAGGTGGAAGAGCAACCTTATCATCAACCCCATCCCTGGTATTTTCTCAGTTGACAGGAAGGTGGAGGCCCTGAAGAGCAGCCAGGTGGCCGCAGCCGCCTCTGTGAGCTGGAAGACAGCACAGAAGTGCATCCAAAGCACCGTGTCGCTGCTCTCCAGCTGCCTGCAGAATGGGGAGAACGTGGCTGTGGTTCTGAAGGATGTTGGAGTGCTGCTCATTGACGGGCTGACCTTCCAAATGAAGTTTTATTATGACTTCCTCGAGACGCTGTCGGGCAAAGAGAACTTCAGGAGAGCCGTTCGCAAGGTGAGCCGTAGGTTTCTCCATAGCGCGGGCAGTGCCGTGAGCCTCACTCAGCCCGCACACGGCCCACCAGGACCTGGGCAGCTGCTCGAGCCGTGCAGGTGCTGCGGTGCTGTCAGCTCTCCCTGCCTCGGGCTCCTCGTGTCCCCAGTGCCTCAGCCATGACCAGGACATCTCACAACCTCCCTGTTCCTCCCCTGCAGGCCCCCTCGCTGCTGGACATGGGGGTGTCCCGTGTGACACCGGTGGCTTCTCTGGTGTTCTCTGGCTGCCTTGTCGTATTACCCAAGTGAGTATTTTTCTGCTGCTTGATGCAGCTGCTCAGCTCTCATTCCGTAGTGCTTGTGCCTCGTGTCCGTCAGTGTCCTGCCCAGGAGGATGTGCCAGAGAATCACAGAATGACTGGAGCAGGAAGGAACCCGAAAAGAGCACCCGGTGCCACTGCCCTGCGGGGAACAGGGACACCTACCTCCAAATGAGGTTGCACTGAGCCTGGTCCAGCCAGGCCTTGAATGCCTGTCCAGGCACCCAGCAGCTCTCTGGGCAAGACATCCCAGTGCCTCACCACCCTCCAGCCAAAACCTTCTTCCTCCCATCCAAAGCCAGTCTTCCCTCTTTCCGCCTGAAACTGTTTCCCCTCCTCCTATCCCAAGTGACCCTGCTATCGGCTTTAGAAAGCCTTCATGCAGCATGAAAACATGCCTGTGAGCAGACAAGCAGAGCGAGCAGCAAGGATTGCTGTTGCACTGTCACACCGCTCACTGCCTTTTCCTCGCTTACAGGTTTCAAATGGAGTTGGTCCCCAAACTGCCGCCCCTGATACGCCGCCAGTCCTCCGGGAGCTTCTCTGGGTCAGGGAAAGCAACCAAAGTAGAGACTTTGCCACCTCTTACTGGGGGCAAGAAAGGTAAAGTGGCTTCCAGCTCCTTTCCACAGCACGGGCAACCAACTGGAGGTGGGCAGTCCCTTGCTGACCATCAGCCCAGGGCTCTGATGTGCATCAAACCTTTGTGCCAGCTCAGCACGGCCTCTTCCCCTTAGGTTATGGTTGGCCAGTCCAAAAGGAAGGTGCAGGGTGTGACGTACCCCCATCCCTGACTATGGCAGGAGGATCTCAGGCCCTGCCCTCCCCCAGTGGAAGGGCAGGGACATCAAAAGTCACCCTGCCGCCTTATTGTCACCAGACAGCTCCTCTTTCCCAAAGCCAGCGTCCCTCCTGCAGCCCCAAAGCAGAGCTGAACTGCAGAGAGGAGGAGTGGGGACAGAGATGGTTTCAGGGCAGGTTCTGGGAACAGGCCTGAGTGCTGCTTGTGAGCGAGCCAAAGGTTTGATGGCGAATCTCCTCTTCCTTCCCAACTGCAGTAAGATTTGACAAGACTCCAACCTTCATCAGACGCCTGAGCACTGCAATTGTTGATGGAGGGCAGTTGCGAAAGATAAAGAACAGACTGCGGAGGGAGAGCATTGCCTGCAGGTGAGGCTGGCGGCTGTGGGCTGGGTTGTGCATGGAGGTGACCCAACGAGAGCCCAATCCCTAACACCAAAGGGTCGCTGCTTGTTTGTGGTCGCCCAAGAGTGCTGGGATGGGGATGCCAGGATCCCCCCAGCTCACAGGGCTGGCCCCTCTCCACATCTCCGGAGAGCCCTGGGGCAGCCGGTCAGCTGTCTGTGGGGAAGGCTGCATTACAGCCCAGGCTCCTGGCTCAGTCTTGAGGGATGCGGCCCCAAAGCCAACAGCCACTTAGGCGGACCCCTCCCGCTCTGTCCTTTCAGTGTTCTGCCACCCATCCGGGCAGTGCCTGCAGCCCCACAGCAGCCGATGAGCTGCCAGCTGCAGGGCCAGGAGGAAACGGATAACCAAGAAGGGCTGGGCCGAACAAGACGGGTCAAGTTCCTCGATGAAGGAGGAGAAGCAGAGGAAGCCCAGCATGAGGGTGCGCTGCCCGAACTGCAGGAAGATGAGACCCCAGACAAACCATCCAGGCTGGCGCTTCGGGCATGTGACTCGGTGACACTTCTGAGGAAGAGGGTTGAGAAGAGCAGGGAACAGTGGGAACAAGCCAAGGAAATGGCAGCAGCAACATCCCGTGGTGAGACCAGCCTGCCCGAGGAGTCCTGCGACAGATCTGTATTGCTGCCTCCCATAAGGGAAAAAACGGGGTCTCCCACTAGAAAGATGACAGCAGCACCATCTCATGGTGAGCCCAGCTTGCCCAAGGAGCCCTCTGTTGTCCCATCTGGGTTGCTGCCACCCATAAAGGAAGAAATGGGGTCTCCCATGCAAGAGATGGCAGCAGCAGCATCTCATGCTGAGTCCAGCCTACCCGAGGAGTCCTCAACCATCAGATCTGGATTTCTACCTCCCATAAGGGAAGAAACGGGGTCTCCCAGACGTCAGTCTCCAAAGACCGAAGCCCCATTCCGCAGGAAGAGCACACCCAACACACACTGATGCAGGCATGGGGTGCCCAGGACAGACAGAGCTCCACCGGAGGCTGCTTAACAGCTACTGAGTCCCATTTGGGTCATTGAGACCTATTTGTGTCATTCCTGCACACCACCTCCTTGAAGAAAAGCAAAGGAACAAGGAGAGAGAGTGAGGACTCTTCCAAGACCCCTTGCCTCTTTAGGAGCAAAACCCTACTGCTGGAAGTGTTTGAGACAAGGGATAAAGACTGTCATATAGTCTTATGTAATATTAGTATAATATTAGTAATATTTGCTCTTGCTATTCTACATCACAACATCATACTCAATATAACCATCTACCTATAAATAAACAATAATCAAAACACCATATGCACACGGGTCTGTATACATATATATACACAGAGTTACCGACTACTTGGAGGTGGCCACAGCCAGGCAGGAACAGATCCCAGCAGTCCCTGCTAAGCATGACAACAAGGACACAGAGTGTAGGTTTGCTGAGGGATGTATTGATCATCAGAGGATGTCACTGATCATCGGGGTCTTCACTGGTCATGCGAGGATGTCAGAGTGCAGCACTGGCAAGGAGGAGCCTTGTCCCAAGGACTCAGGGCAGGAGAAGGACTTGCAGCAGCCAAGAGACCCAGGGCAGGACGTTGAGTCCCCTGGGGACAGAAGCCACATCCCCTGTCCCACCTGCATGGTGACTGGGCCATCCAATAGGGCACCCTGAGCCTGCCTCCTCCAGATCCATTCCTCTTCACAGCCCCATAGAGCGCAAAGGAAGGGCTGGAGGTGACAGTGCCCAGGTCCCCCTGGAACAGGCCACGGACAGTCCCCTCCATGCCATCAATTAATTCCCAGCCCCTGATTCCTGGTCCTCAGGGCTGCGAAGACACCCAGGGTCTCCCCAAGTGCATGGTGCAGCCATGAGGGAACTGAGACTGGAGGATCAAAGGGTGACCCCATCCAAGTCTCCTGGTTTGTCCCAGGGCTGCCCCCATCCCCACGGCTGCCAAGGTCTGTGTGCACCTCTGCCCATGGAGGAGCCCGAGGCTGGAGTTGGACATAGGGACATGGCAGGAGTCTGGGGGGGGGGGGAGGGCAGAAGGAATTAGGGGTGCCCAGAGCCTTGGGGGTGCCAAATATAGAGGAAGGGGGATCTCAATGGGAGGAGAATGGGGGAAAATTAAACGCAGGGGGTTGGGCACCTAAAGAGATGAGAATCGAGCTGCCAAAGAAAGGAGACCAGTTGGTTCCAAAAGGATGGGATACTGGGACCCAATGTGAGGGCATTTGGAGCTGCAAAGAGAAGAGATTTGGGGTACCCAAGGAAAAGATGAGTAGGGTGCAAATGGGAGAAATCTGGATGGGACAAATTGAGGGGTGGTCTCAATTTGGCACAAACAGCTGTGTTTGTGGAGTGAGTGGTCATTTCTAGAAACAGAAAAGCAGTCATTAATGCTAAACTGGAGATGAGCATTCAACATGAGGAGCCATAACAGGTAAAAAGACAGACTGACTCCATTAACCAGGAAGAAAATCCAGCAAAGGTGGATAAGGACCAGCCCTTGTAGCTGTCAGCTTCCAGGCACTGCTTCATCACACAAGTGAACATTTCTGTTCAGTTGGAATGTTCTGGTGACAGAAAGAGCACAGCCTTAGAAAAGAGCCCTTTGGCCTTAGCTCGCCCACCCGAGCTCCACACTTGGATCTCCTTAGTGAGGAGCTGCAGTCAGACAGGGGAAACGTTGGTCTCACCTTCTTATATGCTCTTCTGAATGTGTTGCTCAGGCTTCTCACTGCCATCCGTCGCACAGCAGTGAGTCTGTGCTGTGCTTTCTCCATCAGGACGTCCAGGATGCTTTCCAGGAACCTCCTCTGTGTGATGGGTGGTTCTTTCATCAGCTAAAATAAAGCAACATATCCATGAGCTCCAAGATACAGCTTAAGCCCTGGCACAGCACGTGAACAGGCACTCTACAAAGGAGCATCCTGTGGAGTCTCAATGATGACGCTCCGCTCTGTCACCCTCTTCTCAAAGAAGGAGACAAGCCAAGCAGCAGTTTCTTAAGAACTCTCCTCTTGCAGCTGCCTCACCTCAGCAAAGAGAGCCGCTGCTGGGAGCTGAAGCTTTTCTGACTGGCAGTTCAGCCACCGGGACAGGGACCGTATCACAGCCCTTGAGATGAGCTGGTTGTGGAGCAGGACACTGCACACAGAGCACAAGCAGGAGGTATATGGTCACGCAGGAATGACACAGGCAATGACTCACAACTTTCATTGCTCCAACACAGGCGATACTCTGCCCGAACTCCCCCTGGTGTGTGGGAAGGGTCCTGGCAGCTGTTTCCCTCAGCACAGCCATGCACAACATGGTGAGATGGAGCCCCGGGGTCTCATCTGGTCAGCAGCCACATGGCATCTGCATGAGCCTGGGCTTTTTCCAAGGACACCCACATGCTCTGCCCGCACAGCAGCAGCGTCCGCCTCTTCTCCATGCACCTGCTCAGCACCAGCTCCAGAGCCTCACAGTATGGGCTGGACAAAACCAACACAAAGCGATGCACCGCCAGGCCAAACAAATGTGTGCAACCTGTGCCTATGCATAGAGAAAATGGGAAGGCTGTAGCCCTCGTCTCATCATAAATAAGCAGAACTGGACGGGGAAGGACAGCCCCCCCAACCTCCCCCTCCATTCTGCAGGACCTTGAAGCTCTTCCCCAGCTGGAGCAATTCTAGGATTCCATGATCCCAAATGCATCCCAAGTCCATCCCATATCCAGAGCCCAGCCCATATCTATCCCATTTCCGATATCCTATCCCGTATCCATCGCATATCCACATCCCCACAGCCCACGTGCCAATCCCAAATCTCACAGCCCAATCCCAATTCCCAATCTCATTCCCAGTCCCTCATCTCCAACCCACCTCCCACCTGTCAATCCCAATCCCTCATTCCTAGTCCCAATCCCGATTCCCATCCCAATCCCCCATCCCGTCCCCGGTCAAATCCGAACGCATCCCAAGCCCCGCCCCTGCCGCCGCTCCGCCCCGCCCCCGCTCTCTCATTGGTCATGGGCAGCTCCGGCCCGCCCCCGGCCACTCTTTGGTCAGAGGCAGTTCCGTCCCGATCGTACTTCTCATTGGTCAGCGGCAGCACCGCCGGCTCCGATTGGCTGAGGCTGCCCGGGCAGCCCCGAGGCGGAACCGCGGCACGACGGGAGCGGTGCTGAGCACGGCGGCGCCGGAGGTGTGCGGGAGAACGGCTCCGGGCCGGGGCCGGGGAGAGGAACCGTGCGCGGCCCGAAGCGGCCCGCCCTGCCCTCCGGCGTGGGATGCGGGGATTTGGGGCGGCTGAAGGACTCGGGGCCCCCACCGCCGCAGCGCTGCTGCCCGCATCCGGGCCGTCCCCCCCGAGCCGTCCAGAGCTGCTCCCGGTGCCTCCCGGGGCTGAGGTGGGCTGTGGGTGTAGGGGGCAGTGGGGGAGGAGTGGGGGGGATGGGGGAGCTGAGGGGGCTGTGGGGGAACCATAGGGTAATATGGGGCTATAGGGAGGGTATAGAGTAATATGCAGGTACGGGGGGGGGGGGGGTGGAATAGGGTAATACGGGGCTGCGGGGGGCAGTGGGAGGGATATAGGGGTGAATAGTGGGGGATAGGTGGTTGTAGTGGGCTGTGGGGGGATACCAAGCGATATGAGGAATTGGGTTGCTCTGAGAGGAATATGGGGGCTGTCGGGGGATGTGGGGATGTAGGTAGCTGTTGTGGGAATGTAGGGGGGTGTGGAGGTATGGAGGGGCTATCGGGAGAGATCTGGGGCTATCGGGAGCTTTTGGGGGGCTATAGAGGGATATAGAGCAGTGCGGGGTTTATAGGAGGATATGGGGCTGTAGGGAGCTAGGGGGACTGCAGGGGTAGATGTAGGTGTATATGGGGCTATGGGGAGCTTCCTAGTGGCCATAGGAGGGATATGGGGTTCTAGAAAGTTGTCTGGAACTTTTGACGTGGTATAGGAGGATATGGGACAGCAGGGGCTCTGGGAAGGATATAGGGGACTGTGGAGGGGATACAGGGCTGATGCTGGGCTGTGGGGGGCTACAAGGGATCATGGGGCTATAGGGAGCTGGGGGGCTGCAACATTATATAGGGCTGTGGGGGGATCTATAAGGTTCTAAAAGGGGCCTGTAGGGTGCTCTGGGTGGATTATAGGAGGATTATGGGGGATATGTGTCTCTAGGGGGCTGTGGGTGGGCAGTAGGAGGATTCTAGTGGAATACAGGGCTATAGGGGATGTATGGGGCTATAGGGTGATATGGGGCTACAGAGTGGGTTATAGGGGCATGTGGGGCTAGAAGGCTCTCCCTCGCTTCCCCTTTCCCTTTCCCCCTCCATTCCCCCTTCCATAGCAGGGTGGGTGAAAAGCTAGTCCCGAAATTTAAATCAGAATTGGAATTGTATTGGACTAGAATATGACTGTTTTGTGGTCTTGGATCTGAACTGCGTTTTCTCCTGGGGCTTCAGGTCCAGGTACTGTTTAATAATGACTGTGGAGAAGGTTTCAGCATCCAGTCTCCTGCTCAGGAAGAAAGAAGGAAGTTTCTGGAGGACTTGCTGATGAGTGGAGCTGATGCTGAACCTCCCCTTCCAAGAAGGCAGCAGGTGAGGCCGTGGTGCATCTCAGCCTTTCCTCAGCACAAGGTAGCAGCGATTCAGGCTGTGCTTTGCACTGCTCCTCCAGCAGCACTTGTGCTTCTATCTGAGCAGCAGGCGGCCGCCAACGTTGTCTGCTGGCTGCAGGCTGGGCAGGCACGGGAAGCCCTGCCTGCAGCAGCAGCAGCTGCCCTGCTTTGGTTCAGAGCTGTCAGACCTCTGTGCGTCTTTGCTCCCCCTCCAGCTGGTTGTGAAGAGCCCTTCCATTGTGGAGAGGGCTGCGGCTTGAGTTGAGCATCTCCTGATGTGTCACACAGATCCAGGGCTTTCAAGAAGCTGCTGCTTTCAAGTGCTTCAGATGGTGAATGTTCCTAGACAGAGCGCTTGTCTCCTCCAAGCTCTGAAGCCAAGGTTTGTTCTGCAGGTCCCGCTGATGGCACAGGCATCAAACAGCCCAGAGCTCATGGCTGGGGAGAGACTGCGTATTGCTTTGTGAAGGGAGAGCTGGAGGAGGGCTTTGAGCAGCGCTGCGCAGGAATGCAAGCAGCTGGTAAGAGAAGAGGTGTGTATGCTGAGAGCAAGGGCTGTACGGCTCATGTCTGGGTGCTGACATGGAATGCAGGCAGAGCTCTTTGCAACTAAGTGTTGGCTTCAGTTTAGCTCCTCCTTTCCTCTCTCCCTTTCAGCAACCTCTGTTACCATTCTGCTGAGAATGGCTAAAGGTGCACCCGTGGCTGGCATCAAGACTAACTTGATCAAGCCATAGGAGAGCTCCAAACAACAAGAAGCAGAAAATTGTTGCATGTTCTAGGGGAATATGCAGACATCACACGTGGCAGGTTATGCATAGATTACTGAATTTTTTTGAGATAAATCTATCCCCCTTTTTGCTGTATTCTTTCCTCTTTTCCTCCTTTCCAACCTCACTAAAGGTAATTCTCATCTCTGCTGCACCTTCTGTCCCACCAGGACCTCTCACTGCCTGGACAAACGTTTTCATAACACTTCTGGGCATGTGACATTTCCATAACTGACCGATCCTGACTGCACAGCAGTTCCCATTCACACGTGTTAATCCAACAATTAAAAAGAAAACGAGAGAAAAACTACCAATCTGAACAGCCAGCAGGACCAAGCTGAGCTCTGCTGTGTGATCTAACTAAGAGCTCAGTCCATCTGCAGGTGTCAGCAGTGTGAGCTACGACTTCTTACTGGTTGGGGTGCAAGGTTGGGGTGCAAGGCCGAGAAGGCGTGGAGGGCGTGGCTCCAGGCCAGCCAGATGTCACAGCACGGATGGCATCACCCGGAGCCTGTGTGCTGTCACAATGCGCTGCCATGACGACGCCGGGCCCTCCCCAAGGACAGCCGGCCACTGGCTCCAGGCACCTCATTTGTGAGCTGTGCTGCCCGCAGCCGCTCGCCGTGCCCTGTGCCTGAGAGCAGCCCCAGCAGCAGAGCAGCTCAGCCTCATCGCGCTCGTCCTCCAAGGCTCAGAGAGGTGAGGGAGAGCTCCTGCACACTTCAGGCTGCAGAGCCCAGCTGCAGGATGCGGGCTTGGCTGCAGTGTGTGTGAGGGGCGTGTAGCACGAGGCTGGCAGGACTGGCAGTGAGCACCTTCCTGCTCAGGAACTCCCATCAGTAACTGCTCTGCTCTTGCCTTTAGGTTTGGAGGCACATGCCTGCCAGCATGGACGGAGCCTGGGTGGGGACCTGGAGACCTCATCGCCCACGTGGCCTCATCTCGGCCCAGTTCCTCAGCCCCGGGCCCCAGTACTCCATCCCGGGGACAACAGGTACAGCAACCATCCCCAGGGTGTGAGGCGCATTGGGGACATCATGGGGCAGAGCAGCTCCCCAGCCTTGCCCCGTTCTGTCAGAGCCTCCTGGCTCTCTGGTGCAGCTGCAAGCCAGGCCTGGCCGAGGAAGGCCAATGCTGCTGGCACTGCTCCTTGTGACCCAAGGACAAAGGGGCCTGCTTCTGGTCTGGGTCCAAAGGAGCTCAAAACATGCAGCTGCACAGGGGTGTGCTCTCTTCTGCTTTTCCTCCTAGGTTACGTGGGCCACAGCCCCACCAAAAACCGTGCCCCCGCATACACGTTTAGAGGGACCAAACGGCCTGCGGCAGAGAGCTGTGGGCCAGGTCCCTGCTACTTTGTGGAGCCGGCCATCACTAGGAATGGCAAGTACGTGGTTCCAGGCACCCACCTCCGGGGACGACCCACAACAAAGACCACTGTCACCCCCGGACCGAGTGAGTAGCACTGCTGCAGCACTTCTCCCAGACAACACGAGCACGCAGCACATTTGCCCGGGGTCAGCTCACGCCCTGATGGAGCTGTAGGTCTTTTTTGAGAGAGCATGAGCTGCTCTGAGCAGCGATAAATGCCCTCGGAGAAGGACAGCTGCCCAGCACCATGGGCCCAGGGCACAAGGCACTATGTCTGAAAAGTACAAGGAGCCGGGGGCTGACAGGGGGGACAGCAAGGCAGGACATAGTGGCGGGGCACAGAGAAGTGTCCCCGCGTGCTGCCTGTGTCCCCCAGCAATTCTACAGCTCTTCAGAGGACCCTTTCTGGCTGCAGAAGGAGACCAGCTCTTCACAGCTTTCTTCCTCCTCTCCTCTGTCCCAGGTGACTACCGCACCGAAGCTGCCAACAGGCACGTCTTCAAGTGCCCACCGGTACAGTCCATAGCCTTCCGGCGGGAGCCCCTCCGGACAGACCGCCCTCCAGGTACGTGACCCTGGCAAAGGCAGACCCTTCAGCCTGAGCATCCTCCAGGGACGGGCTGCTGCTCAGCACCAGCAGAGGGCCTACTGCATGGCCTGCGCTGCAAGATGTGGTGCTGGGCCACAAGCTTTCTTACATGACCACCACCTCTCGGCCAGCAGCGTCTCCAGCTGCTCATGCTCGAAGCTTCTGGCACTGGCCCTGTGTCAGAGGAGAGGAAGGAACTGGCAGAGGGGCAAGATGTCCCTCCACTTCCCACCAGCGGGCTGGGCAGGCTGCCCCTCGCTGCTGCTTCCATCTCCTCCATCCCCTCACGCACACACTCTCTGCTGCTCCTCCTGCAGGTCCTGGCACTTACACACTGCCCAGGCTGATGGGGCCCAACACAGCCTACACATCGGCCAGCCCCTGCTACTCCATGAGGGGAAGGAGCCAGCGCGGTCGCTTTGATGAGGACCTTGCCAAGGTGAGCTCCGCTGTTCCTCTTTTCCATGATAGCATCCAAACCTGGGCTGCGCTCCCTGTGCCACAGAGGCTTCCAACCCTACTGCAACTTTGCTTAATGCAGCCTTCCAGGGAAAGAGAGAGCCTTGAATGTGACCCCAGCCCCACGTGGCCATGCCTCTCTTGCAGACTCCAGGTCCTGCGGCGCTCCCCGAAGTGGCTGTGGATGTGTACAAGACCAGGGCGCCCGCATACACGATGCCAGCCCGACCAAAACAGGGAGAGGGCAAAGCAGTGAAGCCCGGGCCAGCAGACTACAGCGTAGGCCGGGTAAGGCAGCTGCTCAGCTCTTCCCCTCTGCTTCACAAGCACAGCCTTCATGCCTCTCCCCCTTTCCCTGAGGCTTCATCCAGCCAAACAGCTTCTGGCTGCAGGAACCAAGTGCAGGACAGCAGGCCTGCTCCTTGCCCTCGTGCCACCTCCAAGTAGAGGAAGTGAGGAACAGCGCAGCACGCAGCTTTTCCTCCCTCTGCTCCTATTCCCTTCAATGGGCCATGCTGGTCCTTCACAAGCTCTTCGGGGGGGATGCAGCTCAGAGGGGCTCCAAGCAGCACACCCCCAGCATAGGAGAGTTAGCTGTGAGGTCCCAGGTGCACATGAGGGGCCCATAAGAGCACATGTAAGGCCAGCACACCTCCCTGAGCCAGCTCTGCTCTAGCAGGGAGCCACACCAGCTCTGCACTGGCGCTCAGCCCTTCCCAGTGAGGCACCAGGGACTGTCTGGGATTGGGAGGGATGCAGAACAGCAGGGAGCAAGGGCAGCAAAGAAGGGCCCTTGCTGATCTGCCTTTCTGCCTGCCCTTCCAGGTGACGCTGATCAAGCCCCAGGCGCCTGCCTCCACTTTTGGGATCCGGCATTCCCTCTACACAACCCCTCTCATCATGGAATAAGACACAAAGTCTGGAAGGCCGTGGTTGCTTCCCTGGTACAGGAGGGGAGGAGAAAGAGCAGCCAACTGCTGGTTTCCTTCTGATCCATTTCCCTTCATCCAGTTGGGCTTTTGCCCATTATACTGTTAGATGTTAGTGTTAGGAGTAAGTCATTAATAAATTAATTTAGTACCTTTATGTATACCTTCTTGTTACTCCTTTTTCTTCACCGCTGCACACAGGAATGCACTGCCGCTCCCTGAAGCCTTTCTAACATCAGCGCATTGCAAACCGCTGATGCTTGCTTTATCAGTCATTTGCATTACTGAGGTCTGCCATGTGCTGAAGTAAGGAATCAATGCAGCAAATAGCAAAGGGAGGCCGGCGTGGGCAGTGCAGCCCTTCCAGCGCCATCAGGTAGATGTCAGTGAGATGCCTGGGGCTGGGTGACTTAAACACCTGCTGGTGATCATCTGCCAGCTTACAGGATGGCCGGCAGCATTTCCTGTACCGGTGACAACACCTGGCTTGGCCGTAAGGACATTCCTGGAACAAAGGCTGAAGGGAAAATAATGAAACACGGAGGCAAAAAGAGAATAAAAAGTAACGGATAGCAACAAAGAGAAAGCTAGTAGGAAAGCTAACCACAGCACAACAAAGGAAAGCAAAGCAAGGCAAAGAATGGAAAAAAGCAAACTTGCAGGAATGGAGGAATGGGGGAAGAGCTGTGCCCCTGCTTGCCACAGGAGCTGCATGGGAGGAAAAGAATCTGGGCCAGAATGTAAGAGGAACTCCTTTGGGTTCTGGGTTCGAAGCAAAGCTGAGAAGCCATGCCCGGGGAGGAGCTGTGGGCCGCTCCAGGCCACCTTGCTGTCTCCCCAAGAGATGAGGTGCATAGGCTTGGCAGTGGCTGAAGTGCTGGCCAGAAGCAAGCATCCGTGTGGAAGAAGGCAAAGAGCGGAGGAGGATCCAGGGTAGCTACCGGGCATGGCTTTGCTCAGCAAGGGGAGGAAAAGCCTGGAGGGCACGAGCAGGGAACAGAGAAGGGCAGGCAGTAGGTGTGAAGCTGGGAGCAGAGAATGGTTTGGGTTGGAAGAGACCTCAAAGATCACACAGTTCCAAACACCCTGCAGTAGGCAAGGAGACCTCCCTCTACACCAGGGAGCTCCAAGTCCCACCCAGCCCGGCTTTGAGCACATAAACAAAGACAAACCACGTCTACCCCCTGGAACCTGTAACAGCCACTCAAGGGGACACACAGCACCTCTCATCATTTCATTACTCTGCATGCAAGGTTTAAAAGCAGAGTGCTCACCCACAACCAGCAAAGCATCTTCCAGGTCTCCTGACCTCCCAGATTTAATACTGTCTGTTATGTCCTTGTTAGCAATGCCTCTGTACACATCAAAAACTAGGAGGAAGAGTCCATGGTAGTGAGTCAGAGAGATCCAAAGGACCACTTTGCAAGAACAAGCTCCTCACGTGCTGCATGCACATTCTATCATTCCTGCAGCACTGCCAGCTAAATCAGGACCTTCCCACTAGAATAATTCGTTTCCATTGCTAACATGCTTACTAACTGGCCTACAACAACTGTTCCCATTTTCAAGACCTGGCAGGTGAATTTCTCAGCTCCTCTCCCCCCTGCCCCAATGGTGGTTACACTCCACGATCTCTGCTTTCCATGCTAGAGCAGCAGCAAATTGTACTTAGGTTTCTGAAATCCCTTCCAGGCTCAGAAGGGAATAAAACAGACCGAAGGGAATGGATGCAATGGGGCTCTCGCTAAGACACCTGTTGACCCAGAAGAGCTTGCACTTACTCAACACCAATGAAGCTCCTACACAAGCATCACACACAAACAAGGAAGGGAAGAAAAACCCAGGACGCTGTGGAGGGGTCCTACCTCTCAGGAGGTGATGCCTGTTCCATGTATAGAGGACAGACATAAATTGCACCTCATCTGTTCCCCATTTCTTCTCCCTCGCTTCATATAGGCACTTATTATGGATGACAAAGTAAGGCTCATGGAGAAGACTGGGTATACACGAGATCTTTAATTCATTGGTGCTAGAGAACTGCTGGAACATACTTGTCCAGATCATGGATATTTTCCAACAAGCACCAACCAGGCATGGCAACTCACAGCTGAAATGTCATTGCCCCTGCCAAGTAACCAGTCTACCTACAGACCTCTCATTAGAGACTTGCAAATAAGACCAGAACCCATTTATTCCCATTTCACGGGTTGGCTTCTCTTCACCACACATCACATGCACAAGGACAGATAGCTCTTGCAAGGAAGCACGTTCCTACACACCTGAGCATCCTGCTGAGCAAGAGCATCATCCACATACAATCCCTCCTCCCCAATTTATTTACATCAGCTCATTTGCTGGTGAAATTCTAGTCTAGCTTCTCTCGGGACAATCAGCCACAGCTAGGTTGGCCAACATGTCACACCTACAAGCTCCCCAGATTCCTTCCTTCTCACACCTGCCTGCACACACACAAACTGACTGTCAGGCAGCAGGACAAGGCCAGGCCTTTTGCACTACTCATAAAGCCCGGAGTTCTCATTAATGAGACTAATCTCTTCACTGGTGCGAGAAGCCAGAATTTCCATCAGGCAGCCTTCATCTGTTCCTGCTCCCCAGGGAATTGCCAAGGCAAGATTTAAGATACCAACAACCGCTCCTGACATGCAACCAGGTCGCTTTAAGAGTTAATAATAAATTAAGAAGACATTCATAGTAAAGCAGTAAGTCCTTGGCCTGAACTTCAGCAATACAAAAGAAACATTTCCAAACCTTCACAGCCCTCCTTACTTCGTGCACATCAGACATGGCGGTGGGAGTCATCATCCCAACCACCACCCGCTCAAAATTCCCACTCAGCAACCACTTCAAGTCACCAATCAAATCCTAGAAAACCAAGAGAGGAGGAAGGAGGTGGAAGAAGGTACGGCCTTCCAGGACAGACAGAACTGAGCCGTTCACCTCTTCTCTTTAGGCTCTAACCCTCCTTGCATCATCAGCTGCCCTGAACTGAACAAAAACAAAACAACCTAGGTCAAGGAAATTCTCCACCAACCTTTCTCTTATGGAGATTGGGTCCTTTGTCATTTTTCACCCAAGTGACACAACCACCTTCACACATCTCCATAGACCTTTTAGGTGATCAGAACTTGCTGACGTTGGGAAACATTTAGTTTGGTCTAGATGTCGATGATGATATCTTCATCCATGCCTGCAAATGGAAAAAAATGGAAGCCACTTGCCCTGCCGCCCCAAGCCCCCTACACAGCCAGTTCTCAACAGCCCCAGGACTACATCCATGCCTAGAAGATCATCCAGTCCAACCATCACCGATACTTCCCAGCTAAATCATATCCCTCAACACAACATCCAAATGTTTCTTGAACACCCCCATGGTCGATGAGTCCACCACCTCCCCGGGCAGTGCATTCCAGTGCCTGACCACCCTATCTGATCAGTAATACTTCCTAATGTCCAGCCTGAATCTCCCCTGGTGCAGCTTGAAACCATTCCCTCTAGTTCTATCAGTGATTACACGAGAGAAGAGGCCGACCCCCAGCTCACTACAACCTCCCTTCAGGAAGTTATAGAGAGCTATAAGGTCTCCCCTGAGCCTCCTCTCCTCCAGGCTGAACACAAGGCCTGTGCTCCAGACCCCTCACCAGCTTCGTAGCCCTCCTCTGAACACGTTCCAGGGCCTCAGTGTCACTCTTGCAGTGAGGGACCCAAAACTGAACACAGTACTCGGATATGTGGCCTCACCAGTGCCGAGTACAGGGGGAAAATTACCTCCCTATTCCTGCTAGTAACACTGATTTTGATGAAAGCCAGGATGCCGTTGGCCTTCTTGGCCACCCGGGCACACTGTGAGCTCATGTTCAGCCGTGGATCAGTCAGTTCCCCCAGGTCCGTTTCCTCAACACAGTCCTCCAGCCACTCCGCCCCAAGCCTATAGCGCTGCCTGGGGTTGTTGTGGCCGAATTGCAGGACCCAACATTTGGTCTTGTTGAACCTTATCCCATCGGCCCAGCTCTCCAGCCTGTCCAGAGCCCTCTGTAGGTCCTCGCTACCCTCAGGCAGATCCACACTCCCAGTCAACTTGGTGTCATCTGCGAACTTACTGAGGGAGCACTCAATGTCCTCATCCAAGTCATCAATAAAGATGTTGAAGAGGACAGGCCCCAGCACCGACCCCTGGGGAACACCACTCGTGACTGTTCTCCAACTGGATTTAACTCCATTTACCACCACTCTCTGGGCCTGGCCCTCCAGCCAGCTCCTTACCCAGCTGAGAGTGTGTTGGAAATATCCTCAATAATTTTTGGTCAGGACGGTATCTCTGATAAAAGCAGTTTTTTATTCGCGATTGCAATGGCGGGCGCCCTGATAGCAGAAGCGCAACTAAGGACACGATGTTACAGCATTTATACCTTGTCTCCCATACCTTTTCCCCTCCCGTTTCCCCTTTGGTTGGGTATTCGAGGTTACAATTTTACCCGAGATTTGCATTTGTTAATTACATTCTGAAGTTTGTTAATTCAGGTGCAGTCTGTCGCCATCCTGCTGTTGTTTCCAAGATGTCTCGGTGCTCTTATCGTATTGATATGTTGATTTCTTTCAAAGCTTCGTCCATTCTGTCTCAGAGACCTTTGTTAAACAAAGAGCCCGGGGAGGGGGGTTGATTCCAGTCCTTCCCGATATCTCTTCAGGCACATCCTTAGGTATGTCACGACTTGCATACTTTTGCAATGCGTACAACAAAACATTAAAACATACATTGTTGCTAGTTTATACAGGTATATTGTTAATTATTTTAACTTCTCCTCTTTGGATCCTTTATTACTCAGGTCTTATTTGTCCAGCACCAAAAATCAGTAGTTCTATTTCAGACAGCTGGACAGGAGCTGCAGTTTTGTACCTATGACTTCTACCTAATAACTACAAATTGCTTCACTTATATAATGAGATCTTGAAATAAAATATTCTTATCTTATTCTAAATGCAGAAACAACATTTGATTCCCACAATCCCCCCTTTTCTTCTTTATACACTGTTGATTTCTGCAAGTTTTGCTTTTTCTTTAAGGCGTTATCTTGTAGACCTCTTCCTATTCATCACTTCCTTCATTAACCATCTCCTCTAATATTCTTGTTGATTGTCCACCCACCAAAACAGTGACTCAAATCCTGCTGCAATTTGATTTCTTGCCTTAAATTCATCAGGGACACCTCTTGGTACCCCGACTGAATATATATATATTGCATCATCAAATTATAACCCTAAACTCCTTTTGGTTCTTCCAGAATCTTTGTATATTCCTTTTTCAAATGCCAGGGTGAATGGTATAACTAATTGAACAAGTGCACAGGTGCTTCCCCAGTTTGAAGGTAGGGTGGACCATAAAATCTTTCCCCCACAGTACCACCAGAGATCTGCTCTGAAGATTCCCAATCTTGAATAATTTCCTGCTAAATCCTCTGTAACATTCAAGACCTTACTGCATAAGGAAAAGTTTCCCATAGGCCTGGCAGCCTTCACACCCTGCCATGAGAGGCAAGATGTATGGTTACCTACCACTGTAGAGAGTGCAGGAGGGATCTTGACATCTGTATCAAGCATTGGAGGAAACAAGAGAGAGAGAGATCAGCAGTCTCTGTTTCCCCAGGCAGTTTTTTCTTGGTACAGTGCAATCATGCATCACATTCCCTTGAGGTTCTTGGTCCATCCCAGCAGAATGGGTACCACCTGAGCTATGGGCCATCCAGATGCACAAGCATAGCAATTGCTATAGTTGAGACTCTGGACAGTATACTTAATCCATTCTACCCAGGCATTAATGTCCCCATATCCTGTTTTGATTTCTAATGTTTATCTAAGATCTTTAATCTCCTTAGTTGTCACAATTGCAGGGTTTCTAGGAAGATTTCTAACCCCTTTTTAACCTCTTCCCTATCCTGGACAATTTGGGTATTTTCACAAAGTGTATCCCACACAGCTATCTGGAATCTCGCTGTTGGATCCTTTCCATGCATATCTATCCCAAGACCAAAAGTGGTATTACAAATGCTGTCAGTCTTGTTAATTGTTATTTCTACCAGGTTACATTGCAACGGTTTGCAATCTGGCTGGACAACTCCCTTATGTGCTCACAAAGTATCACATATACCAGGTGTATATGTCCAGCCTCAGTAGGCAGTTTTCCACCATACATCATTCCATACGCTACAAGAGAGTCCCTTATTCATATCAAAACTACCAGTTGGTCCCTCCCCTGCATTGTTGTCAAATTTTACATTTTCCAGATAATTATCAGGGTAATAAATGGGATACACTCTGTTACAGCAGTAAAAACTTCTTGTCATGACATGGAAAACTTTTTGTGAGCATTAGTTCTATATAGGTTATAATACTCTCCCACTTACATATACAATTTATTCACTTATTCAAGGAGAAGTTAAAGGTTAGTTAAAATAATAATTTTTTTTTTAAAAAATGCATATATAAAAAAAACTTTTCATTATTTCCTTCTAATTCTTATCTTTTAAAGGTTTTTCTGTGGCTACGGTTTCCACGCCTCAGGGCTAGTGGATGCCTTTACCAGTGTGTAGTGAGTCCATCCTTTCACTGCTGTCCTCACAGCTGTTTCAGTCATTATAAGTGCTTGGAAGGGTCCTTCCCAGTCAGGCTGCAGCTTTGTCTCCTTCCCCGTCTGCATCAGGATCCAGTCCCCAGCTTGAAATGGGTGAATTGGAGATTTCAAGGATGATGTTTGTGCTAATAGTCCTTGGATCCTGGTCAGTAGCAATTACTGCATTCCTTGCCTTACAGTCTCCTTGTCTCACAGAACTGTAGCTGTCAGTAAACCAGGAACTTCTGCATCTTCTAGGGGTTTGTCCTTCAGTTCTGACTGACCGTCTGAAATGTGCAGCTTCAGTTGTTTCAAAGCAGTCAGGAGATACTAGTTCTCCAGGTGTTCCGCTAAGGAAAGATACTGGGTTGACAATATTAGTTACAATTATTTCTACATCATCCTGCTCTATCAGGATGGGCCTGGTATTTCAGGGATCTTTGGGGTGAGAGCCAATGTCCCCCTTTTGCCTCCAATACAGTAAACACTGTATGAAATATTAAAACCGGTATCCTTTGACCCAATGTAGATTTACAGGCTTCTTGAATATTGAGCACCAGTGCAGCCACCGCCCTCAGACACCCTGGCCATCCCTTACTCACTTCATCAAGCTGTTTGGAGCTTTACGATCAGTCCATAGCTAAGTATCCACAGTCAGCACCACTCTGTCATTCCTGGGAATGTATGGAGTTCCTTGGCAATTTGCAGCTCAGGGGTTTGGAAGATGGCTTCTTTCCTGGCAGTCCTTAAGGTTCAAAGTCCAGCTGTAATCTCCCAAATATGTCATTTGCTGTTGAGTTAGTTGTGCTTTCTGTAAATCAAGAAACTCAGCAAACTCACAGTCCATTACACAGTTCTCTTTTGTTGCTATGGCATCCAGGTGCTGCAGTAAAGTTCCACCCTGGGCTGGAGGATCCCAGGTCTCAGGCTCACGAGTTGACCAGTTCTCAAAAATCATTAAGCTGTTCTCACAATCCTGGGTAACACTGTCCACATTAACTGAGTCTATTCTCCTTCTATTAGGGATTTTTTTATTCAAAGGCAAATAACCTTAGGCTTCCTTTGGCCAAACCAGGCGGAAGAGACATCCTTCAAATCCAGAAGGTAAACTCCACCTATTCATTCCTTAAGTGGGTTAATAAAATGCATGGATTTGCTACCACTGAATGTACACATTCAACAATTCCATTACTTGCTCTCAAGTCTTGTACCAAACTATTGCACTTGCTATCTAAAATTTTTTGCAAAATTGGAATCCAAACTCCAAAAAGTTATCTATTATTTCTTTTATCCTTCTACAGTTACATATCCTCAAAGGGCATCGCTTTACCTTGACTGGGCAAGCTCTTGCTTTTAATTTCTATTTAGGGCTTCATGTTTGCCCCTGATGCCCACACCCCTAAGTGCATCATATTTCAGATTGCTGTGACTCCTGGGGGTACAACATTGTTTTTCCCAGTTTGTGTTAAAACTTACAATTCTTAATCAGTCAATATTGTTGGACTCTTAGCTCTAGTTTTATTAAATTTCTTGCCGAGTAACCTGGCAGGTACAAGAACTCCTGTATTCCTACTTGCTTTCCTAGCTTATATTTACTTAATTAAAAAAACATTTTCTTGTTGGGCAGTAACTTCTACTACTGTTATAAAGCCATCTATGAGTGGTAAGAAGAATACCATATCCACCAGAAAATAAACCTCTTTATCCAGCTTCCCTAAATGCAATTTCCCGTTGCAGTTTGCACACTGCTTTCCTTCCAGTGGGGGCAGAGCCCTCCCTGGGCTCTTCAAGCTCCTACCCCCCCCCCACCTCTTCCCGAGGGGATCTCTGGGCCCTACGACCCTATTTTAGCACAACACAATAACAGCTGTTATTATCACCAATTCCCTTTCTATCTGTTTGTCAAACAGTTTTTGTTGTTGTTGTTTGTTTGTTTTGTTTTCTTATCCTTCACCTGTCTTCAGTCCTGCCATCCCTGTTATACCTTGCCAGTCCTTGCCTCCTTCAGCCTGTGTCTTTCCCAAACTTTCTCACTTTCCAAACTCTCATCGTTACATAAACTACTAACATTCTATTTCAGTTTCACCTCCTTCTCTCCAGAGGTGTCCAGTGCTAACACTGGGATTTCAGGTTTCCTACATCTCTGCACATGAAGGCTGTTCTCACTTCCATTGCCCCTTCCTCTCCACCTCCCCCTTTGCTGTTTACAGCAACAGTCTCCATCCCCGGCTCTCTCTCACTCAAGAGTTCTTGCGGGGGGGGGGGGGGAACAGTGCAGGGGGCTGCTCTCATACCAGCACAGATAAACGCACTTTCTCTTTAACCCTTTTTCCTTTGTACACAATTCCACTATTTGTACCTTCAGATACACTTCCACACACCCTCAATTATACTCCTGTATGCCATTAGCAAATACTCTTTCTTAGACCATCAAAGCAGTTTGTCCCATTCCCTTCAAAACCCACAGATCAAGCAATACAGTTTTTCAGTTTCCACACCCTTAATACCATACAACTTTTTCTTAGCAATCCATATTGTTCAGTTCCCTGGGCTGTTCCACCCTTATCTTTATGACCTTATTTCATGTTTTTCTTGATTCCAAATTTCATCTTTATCCACTAATATTCTCAAAAATTGGTACTGTCATCCAGGTTCTCTCTCCCCCTGATAACTTTAAGGCCTCATTTGTTAATTTGAATCCTGATACTTTATGGGCCAGCAACGAATGAGCTGCCCCAGTATCAACTAAAATCACAACTTCTTCCCCCTCAGGTCCCACTTTTATATTTACCAGAAGCTCCTGGTGGGACCAAAGTTTTGAAAGCCCCAGAAATTGATCTAATTGTTCTGCTACTCTTATTGGATCCTCAAATAAAGATTTCATTTCCTTCTTAAAATTTCTAATTTCTCCACTAGTGAGTGGGGAGTTTACATAGCATATTTGCCCTTGTCCCAGTGGGACCTCCCATAAGGGGTACACTGAGGTGCTGGTACACCTGTCTGGGAAAGGAAAATTTTTTATATCCCTTTTACATTGTTTTAATTTTCTCCTGAGCCCAACATGCCCCCCTTCCTGTTAAATGACCCCATGTGCTTTACCGTTTTCTCTTACTGGGGCAGTGCCTGTCTCCCTTTGCCTCCCTTTGTGCAACATTGGAGTTATATGAGGGGGAGACTCTCTAGAGGGTCCCATTGACTAGTTCCCTTTTGTAGTTCCTCTCCTTCCTGGTCTGGACCTTTTTTTCTTTTTTTACTGGTAACAGGCTGATTTCTTGTATCCAACAGACAGCATATTCTGATTCCTCCTTCGAAAAGGGGTTTTGTTCTTATATATATATACGTATAAATTCAAGATCTGACAAACCCAACCTTCATCAGATCCATATTTTGGCCAAAATATTGATTTTCCCTGTAGTGGCTCTCTAGGCCATATCTGTACACAACATTTAAACATCTTTTCCCTGTCCTCTTTTCCTGATTTGGGGATCATTTTTCCCTGTCCTCCAACTTATACACTAATCACCAATGATTACAGTATTTGATGAAGGTGTTCTTGCTTAGAGTCCCTCCCGGTTTCCCAGCAATATCCCTCCAATATGCCAATATACATCCTAAGGGAGTTTTCTTAGGTATCTCTTTCCCTTGAGTTCCCCATTACTCTGTTTTCTATTGATTCGTACACACACAACAAGGGGGAACAATGGTTCAAAACAAATTTCGTAAAGTTAACACGTTAAAGCGGAGGTAACACAACCCTATTGTATCCCTAATCTGAATCTTTATCACCCTTAGACCGCAGTATTCTCTACAACAAAAGCAACAGGGTCTCGATACTAATTGTGGTTTGCCTTTTGCGGGCTTTCTTTCCACCACCCTACTCCGTATGCACTTCACTATTATGTGCGTTACAGTTGCCACAATATTAACAACAATTAATAAGACAAAAACATCGCAACATATACAAAAACATCGTAACATATAGAACATAGAGGCCTTTCGCGGCCGTTTCCCTCGCAGGACAGAACCGCGGGTCGCAACTCCGCACTCGCCCCGCAGTTGGGCTGCGTCTCACTCACACCCACACTCACACAGACTGCACAAGACCGGTCTTTACACAGTTCAAGGTACAACATTTCTCGGAAAATATCAAAGTTGTTGGTTCAACACTTAGTTCAAATGTACAGTAACAAGCGCTAATAAGAGATGTTAATAATGGCCAAATACACAACAATTCCTGCTAATACAGCTAGGAAAACCCAGGTTAACGTTGACAATATTCACTATACTTTGTTACCAACCAACCCCTCCTCAAGGGGAAGTAAAAATAGCTCTCCTCGTGCACGCACAGTAATCCCGGTGGGACTCGAACCCACAATTAGAACAGCTCCAATTCTGAAGCATCTTCCCCAAGGGGCTATCTTTGGGCACAGTGTTAGGGACCCTTTTACCCTGTTTTATGGAGCTCCTATTACCCATCCCTCCGGAGTGCTACTGTGAACTACCCAGCTCACAAGTTATCACACTCCGATTCTCGGATTTTTGGGCCCAATCCCTGCGGAGCACCCGCTCCGACTCTCGGATTAAATAGGGGTGTACTGCTGGCATCTTCGTCAAGTGCGCAGGGTACCGTACACCAACAGCTCCTTCCCGAGACTCTTGCTTTCAGCACCACAGCCGCCTCGTCCGTCTCCGGCCGCGCCCCTCGCGGGACAACGGAACCGCGGATTGGGACTCCGCACTCACTTCGCACTAAAAGTGCGTCTCAGCCACACACATTCAAGAGTCTCAACCCAAGATAAGGATTCAGTTCCCTTACCTTGATCCGTGCACGAAGTTTCCGGGTCTGCAAGGGTTAACACCTGTGCCTGCCTAGCCCCTTGGCTTTTACAGAGCCCGTCCTTTCTGTAACAATCTCGGTTTCCTATCGGCTGTCCTGAGAAGTCACCTCACCACCCAGACAGGACCGCTAAAATCAGCGGAGTGCACTTATCCTGTCCAGTGCAGTGGGCACACCCCAAGAAGCGATAATGCTCCCGGACGAGCCCCCAAATTGTTGGAAATATCCTCAATAATTTTTGGTCAGGACGGTATCTCTGATAAAAGCAGTTTTTATTCGCGATTGCAATGGCGGGCGCCCTGATAGCAGAAGCGCAACTAAGGACACGATGTTACAGCATTTATACCTTGTCTCCCATACCTTTTGCCCTCCCGTTTCCCCTTTGGTTGGGTATTCGAGGTTACAATTTTACCCGAGATTTGCATTTGTTAATTACATTCTGAAGTTTGTTAATTCAGGTGCAGTCTGTCGCCATCCTGCTGTTGTTTCCAAGATGTCTCGGTGCTCTTATCGTATTGATATGTTGATTTCTTTCAAAGCTTCGTCCATTCTGTCTCAGAGACCTTTGTTAAACAAAGAGCCCGGGGAGGGGGGTTGATTCCAGTCCTTCCCGATATCTCTTCAGGCACATCCTTAGGTATGTCACGACTTGCATACTTTTGCAATGCGTACAACAAAACATTAAAACATACATTGTTGCTAGTTTATACAGGTATATTGTTAATTATTTTAACTTCTCCTCTTTGGATCCTTTATTACTCAGGTCTTATTTGTCCAGCACCAAAAATCAGTAGTTCTATTTCAGACAGCTGGACAGGAGCTGCAGTTTTGTACCTATGACTTCTACCTAATAACTACAAATTGCTTCACTTATATAATGAGATCTTGAAATAAAATATTCTTATCTTATTCTAAATGCAGAAACAACATTTGATTCCCACAGAGTGTACCCATCCAAGCCACGGGCTGCCAGCTTTTGCAGGAGGACAGCATGGGAGACAGTGTCATCAAGTGTAGTATTCAAAAAATAGCACATTTTCTTCCCAGAATGCCACCTTATATCCCCAGAATAAGACATTTTCTCCCCAAAACATCATCTTTTTTACCAAATATAAGATAGTATCTCACCAAAACACTGCTATCACAAAATAAAACATTTTCTACACAAAATGCTGCTTTTTATTCCCAAAATAGGAAGTTTTCTCCCACAAATACTGATTTTTATCTCCCAAAGAAAACATTTCCTGACCAAAATTCATTTGATGCCACCAGTAGGATATTTTCTCCTTAAATATCTCTTCTCATCCCAATAGAATCCATTTTCTACAAAAAATGCCACTTTGGAAACCCAAAGCAGAGACCAAAAGCAGAGAGCTTTTGGAAACCAAAAGCTCTGGGAGCAGAGCAGAATGGCACTCGTGCTGCCCCTGCAGACACAGCTCACTAGCAGCATCTGCCAAATACTGCCAACATCACTGCCCAAACTGCTGTACCACTGGTGGTAGTTACTGCAAGGAATACATTGTTCAGAACACCAGAACTGATACAAAACTTATTTTAAAGTGAGTTTGGAATTTATTCCCCAATCAATCCCCATCTGGTCTTTAAGTTAAGATGGGGGGAGGGGCCACCCCCAGTCCTGCACTGCTGCCTCCATAGCTTACACGGTGATCACCCATCCGCTGCACATCCTGTCGAGTGACATCACGCCCATGTTCATTCACACACATATGTGCGTGCACACATAAGCAATCCCATTCCTTTGCACAGCCACATGCATGAAGACATGAGCACAGCTCCAGCCTTTCACAGACATGTGCATGCACACACGTTGAAAACCAACAGTTCACCTGCAAATGTCTTCTTTCACACACCATGTGCAATGCACACCCAGACATGCAACCCCATCCTTGCACACCCCTGTGTGCACACATATATGTGTAAGCACATCCTTGCACACGCTACTCAGGCACATACATCCACATGCATGCCTACACGTGTGTAACACAGCTTCATACACCCACATGCAAACACCATCCAGGAAACATCTATCTGTGTGTGTACGTGTGCATTCCCACCCCATTGCTTACCCCTGCCAGGAGCCACGAGAGCCAGAGTGGCAGCCCATAACAGGAAGTATCTCAGCACTGCCTGTCCAACAAGAGGGCAGGGAAGAGAGAAGTGAGTGCTGCAGACACTCATTGAGTGGAAAACCATCTGGTATGTCCAGGGTCTAGGACTGCATCATGGATGGGTCAAATGATATCCATTCAGCTCTCAAGATCAAACAAGGTTTTATTCTTTCATATTTTCGGCCCCTGCATGCGAGAGCATGTTGTGTAATATAGTGCTTTTTAAAGTGCAATATGCAGGAAATCCTGGTTAGGAGAAGCATCCAGAAGGTCAGAGGATTAACCAAAGCTCATCTGAACATTTCCAAACCTCTTTGCTCTAGACAGAGGCACAGAAACACAGTGACTCAGAACTCCAATCACTACCTGGGGCCTCCTCTCTCACTGCTGCTCCCTCACCAAACATCCAGGACTGGTTTTATCATGTCCTTGCTGAAGAGCACACAAGATCCACAAGCATGCCATCCTCCCAGGCAAAACAGGCCAATTGGGCATCGATTCTGTGAAGGAATAAACAGATAATTAAGTCTTGTAGGAATCAGGAAAACTTAAAACATATGCCTAAGACCCCTGTTTTGCAGTAATGGTTTGCTGAATTTGAGCTCATGCTATTTTTCCAACTTGTCACCTTTCAACTGCCTTCACTGGGCTTTGAAGCTAAGATCCAGTGCCTTAACGTCCTTATGTAACAGCATCTACCGCATCAAACACAGAGGAAGGAATGTCTCAGTGCAGTGCATCACTCCTCTGTGACAAGAAAAACTATGCATCACCACGAAATCAGATGCGCCTGATACAACCACACCATTAAGGTTCCTTTGCTAAATTTTGGTGGTTCCCAATTTTCTCTAAACAAAATTAAAAATATATAAAACAGAATTTAGGCTTCTTTCCACAAACACACGTGGCACGGTGTGAGTTCTCCTGGTCTCACTCTTTTAAAGTTGTCTAATTAAACTCTACTCAGCATGTATTTAGCATCCAAAGTTGGTGGTTTGATAGCATGTTTTGAAGGCTTTGGGGCCTGTGTTACTCTGTGTTACTCACATCCTAAGACAGCGAAGGACTTCTCTTGCTCTGTAGGAAGTTTCTTTGCAAGGGTTTGGTCATCTACCTGTGACAGATACTGAAGGTGATGGATTTGTGAATGAAATTATGTAGTTGGCTTTTTAAAATCTAATGGCAAATGGACCCCACTAACTCTCTTTAACTCATCTCTTTCTAACACAGGCAGGTGACAGGCAGTGGTACTGCAGCTCCTCCAGGAGTTTTCCAGCTAAGTCAGGAACCTGAACGTGTGGATTTTGAAAGAACACAGTTACTGTGACATTCCCATTTCTTACCCTAGCTGTCCCTTTGCCTCCCCCTGGATTCCCCTTGCATTCCTGTAGGTTTTCCTTCCATCCCCGAGGCTACCCATTGCTTTCCCCAAGGTAGTCCTTCGCTGTCCCATGACAGCCCACCTGTAATTCCCTCAGAGCTGCATTAGTGTGGTGAGCAGAACTAAGGAAGTCATCCTGCCCCTGTACTCGGCATTGGTGAGGCCTCACCTCTAGTACTGTGTCCAGTTTTGGGCGTCTCAGCACAAGAAAGATATGGAAGTACTGGAGCAGGTCCAGAGAAGGGCAACGAGGCTCGTGAAGGGCTTGGAGAATCAGCCCTACGAGGAGAGACTAAGGAAGCTGGGTCTGTTTAGTCTGAGGAAGAGGAGGCTGAGGGGAGACCTTATTGCCGTCTGCCAGTACCTGAAAGGTTCTTACAGTGAGAGTGGGGCAGGTCTCTTCTCACTGGTGACAAGTGACAGGACAAGGGGAAATGGCCTCAAGTTGCGCCAGGGCAAGTTTAGGTTGGATATTAGGAAGAACTTCTTTACAGAAAGGGTGGTTAGGTACTGGAATGGGCTCCCCAGGGAGGTGGTTGAATCGCCATCCCTGGATGTGTTTAAGGGCCGTTTGGATGTGATACTCAGAGATGTGATTTAGCAGAGGGTTTTTAGAGATAGAGTACTGGTTAGGCTGCGGTTGGACTTGATGATCTTTGAGGTCTTTTCCAACCTGGGTAATTCTATGATTCTATGATTAGCCCCTCCCCCAACATTTCCCCCCCTATACCCATGTAGCCAGTCCACAGACCCCAGCAGCGCCCCTTAGCCCCTTGGTGACCTTCTCAGACACGGGAGACCTCCCTCACAGCCAGCCTGGGACCTCACACAGCACCAGAGTCCCCAGCAGCACCCCATATCCCCACTGGGATGCCCTCTGAACCCCATATTTACTCCCTTGGACCTCCTTAACCCCATCCAGGACTTCCCTGGGATATAACAGACTACCACAGTACCTGACAGGACTTCCATTGCCATCTGAGGACCCCATAGGACACCTAGGACCCCTCCTGACCCCTATTTTCCCCCTTAGAGCTGGTATCTGGGGGCAGGGGCAGCTGCTGCAGAAAAGTAATGCAGAGCTGGAGAAGGTGTAGAGCGCAGATGTGGGTGAAAGGGACATGGGGGGCACAGGAAGATAGGAGGATTTGGGGAGGATATGGGACAGCCTGCAGGAGCAGAGAGAGATGGGGTGGAAAACGTGTTTGCACAGGGATGTACAAAGGAGTGGGGTTTCACATATGTTCACATGTAATTGGATGTTCTCTGGAGGATGTTTGCATGTGCATTCTCAAAGGGATTTGAGGGGTTACATATGTCTAAGTGCAAATGAGGGTGTGCAAGGTTGTGCATGCATGTGGGTATGCAGAGGGGTCTGGGTGGCACATATGGGTGTCTGTGCACATGGGTAGACAGAAGGGTCTCAAGCTTCATACATGTGTGTGTGTACACAATGTTGTGCAAACGGATAGAGTTGCAGAAGTGCATGTGTGCACATAGTTGTGTGCAAGGATGAAGCTGTACTTGTGCAACTCAACCGTCTTGCATACCTATGTGCAAGGCCTCCCTTGCACACATCCATTTGCATGCCTGCATCTATGCAAACCTGCCCTTGCACAAACCCATGTGCAGGCCTTGTATACCCATGTGCAAACACCTCCATATGCATGCATACACGTGCAGTCCCATCCCTTTGTATACAAATGCACATGCAAACGCGTGTGCAACCTCATCCTTGCACACATTCACATGCATGCACACATTTATGCAACCCCATTCCTTTGCACACTCCTATGCACTTGCACATATGTTCCAGGCTGTCCCTGCATACACACCCAAACATGTGCAACCCCATCACTTTGCACACCTATGTGCAGAAAACTTCCAGCTAACATCAATTTGTGTGTGACTACATGTGCAACTCCACCCCTTTACACACTCCTCACACAAATGTGTGCAATCCCATCCTGCAGCTATGGCCAGAAATTTCAGTTCCCTGTCAAAACAGTTTAACAGTCAGGGGCCTTCGGTCCCTGCCATAAGTTAAAAGGCCCAGAACTTGCTCACTGAAATCTGAATCAAGAGACAACCTTCTGAACCACTGCTGTGTGTCTCCTGCCATGGAAACACGACAAGCTGCATGACTTGATTTGTTACTGAACTGCATACAGACTTGGAACAAATATTTTTAAAATTTACTTCCAGACTAACATGCATTTTGTTCTGCAGCATGCTGAAAATTCGGCAATAGTTGGCACCACAACGGACTCATTGGAGACCTGGAGGAAAAATGCACAGCCATTTATTGAGAGCTTTCTTAACAACAGCTACTCTACTTGGAGGCAAAATTGGCTTATTTGCTAATTATGAGCAATAAGTCTTGCAGGTAAGACAATAATATTGTCTCAGTATAGCAACAGCTACTACAAAAAGAATTTAATAAATAGATAAATTAAAGGTAAAGAGAAAAGGTTATTAAACAGAGAGGCAGACAAAGAGGTTACAAACCCAGCAAAGCAAAGCAGTTCACCTCTCCTCGATCAGTGGTATCGTGGTGTCAGGTGCTGATCTTCAGCAGTAGTGATGGGTTGTTGGAGGTTGTGTTGTTCAGCTGACAACTAAAACTGATGGTACGAATTCTTACTTGTGGTCCAGAGCAGCCAAGTTTCCAGCTTTGGGATCTCAGCAGGAATTCCTTTGTCTTCCAGGCCTTGCAAATCTAAGTCAGCAGTCAAGAGGAAGCAGGGAGATGCCAGCCTGTATCTTGCCTTCACGGGATACAATGGTATCATCTCCCAACCTCGTGTATTAAGCTGCTTTCACTTGCTTCCGGGCCCAGTCTTCAGTTAATAAACACTCCTGAGTCCTCCCATTCCAAGGCAAAGGAATGCTTTCAGGTGTAAAACTGTCTACAAAATAATGTTGATGGCCTCATGTTGATTTGAGATGCTCCCCACCTGTCTCAGACACCACCTGGTGACTCAAATCACTGAGCAGCAAAATGTTCATCTTCAAGAGAGGTGACTTATATATGATATGACAAATGGAAGGGAGAGAGTGAGAAGAGATAAAAGAAAGTAGCTGAGTAATCATACATTTAACAATAGCTACACTAAGTAAGAAAAATAGAGGTCCAATTATCACAGCTAGTCTCATCTGTGCCAGTCATTTTCGCCATGCCATGAGTCCCAGTATCTATAAAAGAATGGTAAACCAGGACCCGGGTGAGAATCCATCAGATCAGTCTGTTGGTTGCAGTGTTATCTGAAATCCAGGAAGAAAACTAACTGCAGTGTGCTGTAGAAAGTGCCAATCCTTTATTCCTCGCAATACATAACAGGTGACATGACAAGCAAGTGCACCCTCTGAGAGCTCAGGTTCCATGTTTGAACAGTTCAGACATGCATATGCAGTTTGCTGGCATACCAATTCATTGTTTTCCACGGACTCATAGATATGTGCTGATGTCCCTTTGGATGCTTAGTGCTATCCAGGGTGGTCAAGTGCCCACCTACTTCTTCCCCATTTTCCACCATCAGTTTTATCACTGAGACCTCTGACCCACCGCCACCCACTTTCTCCAGTTTGGAAGATTCCCATTACTTATTAGGACACAGTGAGCCACTTTTTAACAACAGTGTATGTGGAACCCAAGGGAAATGTTCTTCCTTGCACCTTCTGAGGCAAAAGATGAAAGCATTCTACTACGTCCCCAGTGTAAAATTATTGAGGAAAAGAAGACTATTCACCCACTACAGCTGAAACTGAGAGTTTTCAGAACTATCACTCGTGGATTCCTTTTGCTAAACTAATACATAGGTTCTTAAACTGATGTACTAATCCCTGTTGCTAAACCTTTGGTTAAATTTAACATGCCACATGCACTCTGTTAAGCCTTAACATATCAAGCACTAATTGTTGTTGCAATGCCATTTGCAATACTTGTTGCACTTGTGAGTTTAATTCTTCAAAAGCATGTCTAGTTCAATTTGACAACATGTGGAATTGCCAGGTGGTGTTTTCAAAGATGACGATGTTTTGCCAGGACAATTTATAGAGCAAATATGTTCTCTACTATCGTATTGATTCTCAGTCCAGCAGTCATCTTTGAACTGAACTGAACACTCGATTTGGGCAGCAGTATCTCCATACCACACTACAACTCTGAACATTGCTCCGAGGCTAAATACAAATAGAATTTTCCATTTGAGCATCTCCAAGGCAATTCAAATGGTTTAGGATAAATACTGATTTGGCCAGTTCAGGTATTGATATAGTCTATAGAAATTTCAGAGAACAGCATGCGTAAGGCACCCCACAATATGAACTACAAGAGGGCAACCCCAGCACATACACATCTCTTATCAAAACTCAGACACTTTCCAACAACCGTGTTCCAAATGGAACTCCTGGACTGGTGTTACAATCAATGACTCCATAACACTACATCACGTTGCAAAGGATTTTATGATGGGTTTCTTCTGTGACCACATCTAACAGATAATAGATAGGTCCCTTGATTCATTCCCAGTTTTTTAGGGAGTTGGATATACCATGGATAGTTACATGTAAATCATCATCAGGTTGATAAAAGGAATGAATGAAGGCGTCAAAAGGAATGGTACCACGGTGCTGGTGAGCCAGGACGACCTGTAAAAACTGTTTGTGTTAACCCAAGTGTGAAGTTTAACAGATCTCAGGACTGACATCACCACCCACAGCCACCCAAACATAATGTTATTAAGAAGCACACAGGCCTAGCTCTGGGAAGCAATTATGGCAAAGCCAGCTGCCAAGGGTTAATGCTTATCAAGCGAATTCCAGTGAAATAAGATAGGAGTCTGGATTGGTTAGGGGTTTTTTGTTGTTCTTGTTTTTGTTTGTTTGTTTCTTTTCTTCTTTGTGTGTGTTTCCATCAGTTTGTTTTTTAAATACTCCTTAGTTTCTTTAAAAAATAATTTAAGAAATTCCAAATAAGCATGGCACCATTGAGCTTATAACTCCAGATGAGCTTATTTTAGTGTGTTTATTTCGCAACTCCATGAACAGCACAATTCTAGGCTAAGAATTATTCCTTTTTCCTTACTGTTGGGGGAAAATAAAAATAAAAATAAAAATAAAAGTAATGAAAAAAAGCTTTATTGGTTATCAGTAGAAATTCCTCAATTAATTTCCAAAAAGGAATTTCACAGTCATTAAACATTTGTTCGTATCCTCTTGATATATCTCATACAGAAGGATCACTGGGACCCAGCTCCATTCTAGGTAGCCTACTTATGGCCCTGTTTTGCTTGCACGTGACTCACGCTTGGAAGAATTTCCTTTTTCAAAGTGCCACACTTGGGCTTCAGAGATGCTCTGCTCAGAAAAACACAATATTCCTATTTTAAGAACAAACACTCCCATCTTTTTAAGTTTACTAAAAGCTTTAAAACCCAATGAGATAAGAAATGCAAACTCTAACAACACAGTCTAACACCAGGGTGCAGATCACCTTTAAGTATCCAGATTTCACGGGCTCATTTCTTCTTGAGAGTACAATGCTCATACATGATTTAAAATCTAAGCAAGCAGCTTTCCCTCGGTCCTGCAGAAATCTGTATGCACAGCCTCAAAGGTGTTTCATCTAATAGATAATCCCAGGAAAACCAGGTCTTTATTTTTATCCAGTTGTTTGGATCATCCAGATCCAAGCATCCGGAGATGCTTGGTCTGAGTAACGATAATTTAAGTTTCAGAAAGCAAAGGCTTTAGCCATAGAGCTGGCTGAAGGGATTGCTCTGCTCAACTTCACTTCCTCCACAGATGTTCCAACACAACCCAAAGGTTCATATCTGACCCTGCATGGGTCTAAAAACAACCCCTAACTTGACTTCAAAGTATGGCCCAACCCATAGATCCGATGTCCAGTGCAGCACAGGCAAGAAGTGGGGAGGTAGAGCTGAGGGACAGGGCCCATCAGCTTAAACATACTTGGCTTAGGCATTGTGTCACAAACTTCTGTGTCAACGAACATCACCTTCACTGTTTGCAAAAGAACAATGATCACCAAGGGACCTTCCAGAAAGCAAGCATGACACTTGAACAGGTTGAGCCACAGGACATGTTTGGACATAGACTTTGGGGGCAGATAATTGGTTTCAGACATTCTCTAATCCACAACCAAATACTAAAAAGAGTTTTTAAAAGTGCCTTCAGTACACCAGCTAGTCAAACAAATCTCAAAATATTTTCTTTCTATTTTACATTTTTACATAAAGCTGAAGTGCTTACACCTTTATGAAGAAGACCTAACTAATTGTCAGAGCAAATTAAACAACGTTTAAGAGTGACTTACCTAATTAGTTTCATGAAGACAAAGGGTAATGAAAGGGACACAACAACTTGAATGAAAGCAGAAAAGTTTTAACAACTTTTTTTTGTCCATACAAGAGCTTTTCATTTCATCAAAAAGAGAGAAATTAGTGTTCACTGAGTGACTTTTTTTGGCCATTCAAGCTTAGTGACCTCAAAATGAGCAAATTTTTTTTGTCATGTTGTAGTTATTATTGTGTTCTAATGAGTTCAAAGGATATACAAATCATCTACTTCTAAACAGAGTTTTGCACATTATAGACTAAACTTCTTAACTTACAAATAATCATTTTGTTGTTTCCAGTTTTTAATGGTTGAAAAAAAAGACTTCACAATGTGTGTAAATGGGAGGTAACTGTATTTTTAAAACCGGAATAGAAAGCTGCATGTTAAAAATGGGATGACAGACTAATAAATACATACATCAAAGACATGAATTTCTCAGCAGCTGGTTTTAAAGAGCGAAGGAGTGGGGAAAACTAGTTGTCCAGATTTCATTCTGGCTCAGTGGTCTATATGCTAGCAACACCTGCAATTCAAAAACAGAGGTGAAGGATCAACTTTGTTGCCTATTTTCCTTTTAAGAAACTAAGCTACTTCTTAAAAGTGTGGTGTAAAATCTAAAGAAATATTCATTTCTTCATGCACTTGATGACACTGAATTAAAAAAGCAACTATTTTAACCCAGAAAAAATGAGTCATTGTATACTGTGAGGACACCCTTACTGCAGATTTTCTAGAGTTTCTAGAAATACACCAGAAATTTCTTTCCCATAACAAAATATACAATTACATGTCAGATTATTATTGAGTTTCAGTACTTAGGCAAAACCAAGACAGTTACTACCAACTTTCAAAAAAGAAAAAGTGATGACTCCAAACAATAAAAAGATGTTTTAACAGGTGTGGAAATGCCAGACAGCAATGCTGGACACCAGAATTTTCAAAGTGACTCCTGTTCCAAACTGTTGTGCAGTCTGTGTATTAGACAGTGAGTGAAAACTAATCCTGTTCTATGGGTTTCTCCACCCATGCTCCTTACAGGTTGGGCTTGAAGATCTTCAAGCGCAAGCTGGATGAAAGCTGTACAGATGAAAAAGACAAGAAGAGAGGAAATTATTTATGCAGACAAACATTTGGAAAGCAACTGAGTTATTAAAATACCAATAAGAAAACAAGGTAATGAACTACTCAACCAAACGTACAGGCAAAGGCAACAAGCCAAAACCACAATGTACTACTTCGAGCTATTGTAGCTCTGTATTCAGTTTCACTGCAACTATCAACACTTCTCCTCTTGCAAAACATACCCTCCTGCAGAACCAAACCACATACAGAGAGAAGCAATCTTTGGAATTCACTTTTCAACAGTGCTGCGGTAGCTCCACTACACTTAGAAAGCCCTTAGCTTCTTCTGGATTACCCATATCCTTTGGCAGAAAAAATCTAGATACTGAAAAGCCATTTACCGTGAAAAGTCAAATACTATTTGAGTGTTTAAGGACGGAGTGAAAACTCGATAGGCTGGATTTCAGGACATGTTATAAGGAATAAATCAAAAGTGAAAAATGTTCCAGTCTGGAGTATATAACTTTGCATGAATATGCATCCAGCGGCTGTACAAAGCATGCTTACAGAGGTGAGATGCACGTCCCATTTCATCTTTGCCAGTTGTAGCATTAATTATTTCAAGACCAGTGCCTCCCACCGTCCAATTTACACTGAAGTTTGGTGCTTTCCCTGGTTGGCGTGCTTCCGCATTGCTAATAACTGAAGGATGAGACATTTAATGACAACAGTAAGCACTAACTCCTGATCATTCTTCTTAATAGGCTACTGAAATCACACCACAAACAATTCTTATTCTATGGGGACATTCTCCTGAAGATTTCTCACTGAATCATGGAAATATTGACATGCATATTTCAACCTCATCGTGATTAAAAATCATCTCTCACTGCCATTTCTAGCTCGGCAGCTGTGCATAGGTGGAGCTATGAGAAACCAGCCTACTCAGTGGAGGATTACATATAAGACTGTAGTATAGCTCCATGTGGGCAGTGATATTAGGACCATACCACATTGTCCTGGTTGATAGAGTTAATTTTCTTCAGAGCATCTGGCACAGCAATGTGTTTGGGATTCAGGATGAAAATGACACTGGTAACACACCAGCATTTTGGGTTGCTGAGCAGTGCTGCACCAAATCAAGGACTGTTCTTCTAGTGAGGAGGCCAGGGGGCATAAGGAACTGGCACGGAACAAAACCAGAAGCTGACCTAAGCTGGCTAAAGGGATATTCCATACCAAAGGTGTCATGCTCAGCAATGAATGCTGATGAGCTGGCCATTCACTCTGTGTCCAGTGGGGAGCTGGTCAGCAGCTGGTGAGCAATTGTCTTCTTTGCCTTTTTTTTTCTCTTTTAAATTTCGTCTTATTATTTCTTTCACATTAAACTGTCCTTTTCTCAGCCCAGGAATTCTCACACGTTTATCTTTTTCAATTCTCTTTTCCACCCGCTGAGGGGGAGTGAGTGGGCAGCCACATGATACTTAGCTTCCTGCTGGATCAACACACACTTCAGGACTATCCAGTCTGGTTTACAAAGCAAACCAATTCATGAGTTATTAACCTGCAAATAACTACAAAGAAGAAGTAGTGTTGCTGGAATCCTGCACAGGTAGCCATTGCTCTCAGAGCCCACTCAGTAACAACACTAGCTGAGTTCCGGACAGAGAAGATCCAGCCAAGTTTCCATGGCTGTAACTGTCCAATCAATTAATTCCCTTTCACTCTGCTACTTTAAGAGTTCAAGTAAGTGTATGTTTTACTTCTCATTTTAAAACCAGTGCAGAATTATGAACTCTCATCACGTCTCAGCACATACAATTCCAATTCAACTAACAACTTGGAACTATAGTCTTATTTAAAGCTGTCAATCCTATTTACAAGCGTCTACAATGTGTTTTTTCCCTTTCCATTGTAAAAAAATGGAGTTAGATCAGAGCGGTGGCATGAGTTGACAAAGTTTTGCAAACTAAGGCATCAAGGCATCCACATTTCAGTAGATGTACACTATCTTTCATTAAAATTACCATTATTTCTACATAATATTACTACATAAATACAACTGCCTTAAAAGGTTGTTCAGTGCTGAATAAATGCTGCATAAATATTTTTCATGTTCAAATGCAAGCCTTAGTGCCTAAAAGACAAGCCAGGAACCAGTAACACTTCTGTTTATTGATTAACCTCCCTCCTAATAGCTGTGAGATGAGGAATGCTTCAGGGGGGTCTGATCTCAATCTGGTTCTCATCAGCAAAGGATGTCTCACATGACAGCACTTCCTTCTTACCACAGGGACATGGTGCAGCTAGCACGGGCACAGCCAGAGAAGCTGTGGGAATCCAGGTTAGACAAAGTGAGACCCAAACTCAGCATCCCATGCAGAAAGCCAAAACCAGCAGACCCTTGATTCGTTTGTCATAAATGCAGCTTCAGCTGCCTCTCCGCTCCACATGCTCATTACTGCTTAAGATGTCCAGAACCGGTAACTGTGACTCAAGTGTCACAGCCCATTTCTTGTATGTCTCAGGAATGCTCTCAGCATGTCCCCAGTGCTGTTAGGCAGCAGCCAGGGCCAGTGGTACAGCAAGTGGTTTAAGCTGCACTTAAACTTAAGCACCATGGAATGACTGTGCAGCATGGTGGCCTCACACACATTACAGCCGTGGTGAAACTTCATATGTCTCAATTGTCTCAAGAGAAGGGGAGGAGAAAGGTGACAGGAGACAGGGATGTTTGCTTTTTTCTTTTTCTGATAAATAAAAACCCCATCTTACTTTAATATAATTCTTTGAAAGTCCATTTTGTACTGAGTCTTTGCTAGGTCCAACATCTAAAATAATCTAGTAAATTTGTATGAATTCAATATAGGCATTGCAGCAAGATGCATTTCTTGATGGTATTTGAAATACAATCTAATAAGCAAAGTTAAGTCAGCCAAAAGCAGATAAACGCAAGATTTGTTTATTGACCCAGGTCTTACAGCACTTCTGGGTCCTACAGCCCCCTGTAGGATACAAAGATGAGAGTATGTGAGAGCTATGAGGTCCTAGATTCAAAATAAAGCAAAATTCAGTTAACCAGTTCCTCACTTACTAAATAAACATTTTGAAATATTGATCATATTGAATTTTCTGATGCTGATATATTCTTCTGCTTGACTTACATCAACCTAGTCACTGTGACAGTAAGCCAAATAAATAATATATAGTGCCATAGTCCCACCATTCAACATTTGCTTAAAATAGGAGTTGAAATAATTGAATTAGAATGACAGTTTCCTTTATTATTATCATAGTATCATAGTATCATAGCATCATAATATCATAGTATCGTGCGAGTTGGAAGGGACCTTAGAGATCATCGAGTCCAACTCCCGGGATTCAAGCCCCCCTGTGTAGCAGAGCGGCACTTCTGCCACTTGTGCCACAGGGGGGATTCGAACCCCGGGCCTCTGGTGTTGCAAGCAGCAATTCTACCACTGCGCCACCGGAGGCACACTTTATTATTTATTATTATTTTCCACTTTCTTTCAGGTGAGATTGTCACAACTTCTGCTGTCCATTCTGAGCGGTTGCCAAAAAATCTGTGCATCGAGTAACATGAAAACTGGAGCCAACCATGCACAACACAGCTTCTTCTGTGCCATTAAAGACCAAGCACTGCAGAGCAAACAAACCCTACCGCTCCATGAGTCACACAACAGAAGGTCTACACCTAAAAAAACTATTAACTGAGAGCAGGAACAAAAGGAATCTGAACACTGACTTCATAAATGTGTATGTTTAAGCTTGTTTTTTTATGAACCTTATGTGAAAGTGCATTCAGTTCATACCTTGGCTTTTTTTGGCATCTTTTAACTGACGACGGGTTTTTGATATGGTATCTCTGTGTATCCCTATTAGGTTTACACTGCATCTTCTGTGTTGTAACCAGAAACCAGTTTACTCACAATACTTAATTTCCAAGGTTTTGAGAACTGCAAAATCACAATGCTACTGGAACAAACAGTTACCGGTATGGCTCTCTCCATTAGATACTTGCCACAAAGTAAAGGTCTGTTGAGTGTATAAAGAGGTGGTAGATCTTCTATCTCTGCTATCCTCTGATATACGGCTCTGGATTGATGATCCCCATGATAGAAACTCCCCAAGATGATGCTAGAGAAGTAAATTGGCTCCACAAAGAGGTTAAGTAAGGCTCCTTGAATACCCAATACGTTCCACCTAAGAGGAAGGGAAAAACAAAACATAACAAAACAAAACAAAAAACTTTCTTTTTAACGGAACAAGAATCATCTGCCAGACATAACAGCAGTCAATCACAACGGACCAGACTTTCACAGAATCACAGAATCACATATAGCTTGGGTTGGAAGGGACCCCAAGGATCATCAAGTTCTATCCCCGCACCCAGGCAGGGCCACCAAACTCCAGATCTGGCACCAGCCCAGGCTGCCCAGGGCCCCATCCAACCTGGCCTTGAACACCTCCAGGGATGTAGCATCCACAGCCTCTTTGGGCAGCCTCTTCCAGCACCTCACCACTCTCTCTGCACAGAACTTCCCTCTGACATACAATTTAGACCTTCCCTCCTCAAGCTTAACACCATTCCCCCTTGTCCTTTCACTGTCTACCCTTGTAAAAAGTTGACTCACCTCCTGTTTATAACCCCCTTTTAAATACTGGAAGGCTGCAATGAGGTCACCTCGCAGCCTTCTCCAAGCTGAACAAGCCCAGCTCCCCCTGCCTGTCTTCATAGGAGAGGTGCTCCAGTCCTCTGATCATCTTCGTGGCCCTCCTGAGGACCCTCTCTAACAGCTCCACATCTTTCCTGTATTGAGGGCCCCAGATCTGGATGCAGTTCTCCAGCTGTGGCCTCACGAGGGTAGAGTAGAGAGGGATAGTCAGCTCCTTGTCCCTGCTGGCCACCTTTCCTCTGATGGAGCCCAGGATACCACTGGCCCTTTGAGCTGCAAGAGCGCAATGCTGGGTCATGTTCAGTTTTTCATCCACCAGAACCCCCAGGTCTTTCTCTGCAGGACTTTCAACCCTTCCTTTCTTGAAAAGAACATGACTACGGTAATATAGCTATGACACCTGACAGAATTTCAGAGATCAGCTTAGCGAAATCCTGAGCAAGGCAACCAAGATCCACTGTCAGCATCCTTTTCAGGAACAAATTCCATTACCTTACTTCTGTGCTAACATGTCTGGTGATTTAATTTGCAGCTGCAGCCTAATGCAGGAGATGGACAGGAACATTCAGTCAGAGAAATCCAAACTGTAACATCAACATTAAGAAAAATTTCTCTGAAAGAGTGACTGGGCACTGGAACAGGCTGTCTATGAAGGTGGAGTCACCATCCCTGGAGGTATTCAAGAGATGTCTAGATCTTAGGGACATGGTTAAGCAGGCAATATTGGTGTTAAGTGGACAATTGGACTAAAAGATCTTAGAGATCTTTTCCAACCTTAATGATCCTGTGATTCTATGATCCTCAGTCACAAACAGTAGCTGGTGCCTCCAAGATACCTGGCAGCGGACAAACTATTCATCCCAGAATGCAAGCATTGCAACTGCAAGACTTCAGTACCTCATCATTGTACAGGAAAGCTTGCTGTTTAAATCCTAACCAAACTGTCTGCATCCTGCTTCCAAGGAGGATATTTGTACTTGGCTGCAATACTCATGAGCAGGGTGAAAACAATCTCCAGGCAAATAAACTCTTGGCCTACTTCAGCTGTTCCATAGATTCCAACCATAAATCTGTCTGCATAATTGTGATCCACATTGGACCAAGTCTGGCAACAGGAATCTGACATGTATAAGAGCGAAATCCTGAAGAGCTTTTGTGTCTGTGTTAATTTGATCAAGTTTTAGCTCTCAATCTGTATGTGACTATCACATGAAACACCTTTTAAAACCTCAGTCTCCTGTAGAGACTGTCCTGTAGAGACTGTACTCCACTGTACTCTCTTCTGAGGTATACTTGCAAACAATTTGGCACTACTAAAATTGTTCAACTGAGTACAACAGCAACACTCAGAAAACTGGGTACACAAGCAGACGGCAAGTTTGTTTTGGAGTTTAATAAAAATAAAAATAAAAAATAGCATAACAGAAGTTCTTGTGCTCATATGGACTGGTTGTCATCCTTAACAAAATGTACGCCCTAAACTGTCTTACAAGGTTCCCCTAAGAAAAGAGGAGTGTGTCAACATTGTGCCTTGTACTAGTAACTGTATATATTACAACTGCTTCATTACTTTGAATGATGGAACTACACATTTTGGCTTGCAAAATGTTGAAAAAAGAGTAGAAAAAAATTGTACCACAATGAAACAATTTATTTGCATATCTTTACTGAAGATGAAAATGGAAGAAGTGTGCATTAGCTTACACAACTGTCATTAAAAAAGTTTGCTCTAATGTATGAATAAAAATACCGTACTAACAGAAAATAAGGTTTATATATTACATTGAATAAAAATCTATCTTTTGTGATGGTGAAAATGCACAAAACAGTCAAACATAAGATTAAATATATCAAGAGAAAACTATTACTTCCCAGAATCTTGACACCCTTCTACAGATCTTGCCATGACTAGAGTTTTATAAGCACAGAGGTACTTCAAGTGCCAAATAAACTGCAATAGTGTCTTGATATTGGCAGTATTACGTACAAGAAGCATATAGACTACTAACTCAGGCAGATATTATGTAAGAAATATCTGGAAAAAAATCAAGAGTAAACACTGCAAATTAGGTTCTCACAATTGCATCTGAAGTTTACAGACATAAAGTTTAAGCTTCTTTTGGTTAGGCATATCAGGTGTTATTTTTCCTAAACAGTATTTGAGTGATGGATAGACATTTTTTAAAGGCCATAGTATACCTCTGGTATACATAGGTATACATAGTATCCCTCAATCAAACTTTTGCCAGATCCTCTGCCTGGCTTCCATTTTCAGTATTTCTAGAGTATGTGTTTTGTTGCTTCCTCCCATCTCCCACACACACCCAGTGATCTTGGCTGGCACAGAAAATGACAGCTGTACTACGGTAGCTATCCTGTAGTAACTTGCCCATGTCTCTGGTTTTGCTGAAATGAGTTTTATCACTTCTATCACCTTGGTGTGTCCCTACTGGATTCAGTGCAACTGGCCTGCTGCAAGTACATTCATTTGTGCAAAGCCTTAAGCTCTTAAAATCTATTGGCTGGGGTTGAATTTATAAAATTTGCTTTAAATTTCAATTGTTTCAATGAAATAATATGTAATTATCTATAGAAATACATAATTATTTTAGAAACTGCTAGTGACTCAGATAAACACAAAACTTAAAACAAGTTTTATACATTGCAACAGTGGCAGAAAGGAAGGATTACACAGAGATTTTCTTGCTCCTATTTAGCTGTATTTCTTTCTGGCTAACAATTTCTTGCTCCCATTAGTATATGCACTAAAACCTCCTCTACAGACAGATACATACTGAGAATAAGTTATAACAATACAATGCACTGATTTTCCAACAGCCACAGGTCTATTGAAACCTGACATGGTAAAATTGACTCATCCCAGTTCACAAGCAGGACTTCTCAGAACACTTGTCAACAAAAGTTATCAATTTAGCACTAAAATTCACTAAAAACACAATTTCTTTTGAAATGAATGGACTAAATTCTACATAGGTTCTCTCTAAATCATGAGGTACAGAGCGCAGAGTGCAAGATTTATTAAAAAAATGTTAATAAATTCAGCTTTTCTACCTTGGTAGACCAAGCCAGTGAAACATTTAAAAATACGATTTTTTCTTCACGTCAGTATATAATTAGCATGAGAAAAAAGCTGAGTAACAGAAGCTGCGTAAATCGAGTTTGCAAACTCAAATCTTTTAGTGCTCACGCTGAGTTGCTAACACAGAAAGGAACTTTTCCACAGCGATGCCACACTGCAGCACCAGACTGCAGCAGACTGGATGCAGATCCTGGCCATGGTACAGTGCTCAGGTACAGCAGTTTGGTTTGCTGGCTAGATAAAGGGGTAATGGAAGAAAATTCTCCACCACTAATTTAGTAATTGAAATCTTTTCTGCAGCAGCCATAGGCAAAAATATAAAACTTCCACAGAAAATGTCTTAATCCTGCATCCAAGTTTTGTTGGGAAGAGCAGAGTGAACCAGACCTAGGCAGTACCTTTTCTTAACATCAAAACAGAAAAACAGCTCTGCATTTACAATTAAAAAAAAAAAAAAAAAAAAAAAAAAAAAAAAGCACAAGATTAAGCAGAAACTGGCTGTTGCATTATGCCAATGGAAATACTGACATGTCTACAGGCTCATAGATAAGAGTTTCATGGAAGAAAAGAGCCTCAGCAGGCACATAGACATCCTTCCACGTAAAACTTTTTGCAGAAAAAGACTGTCTATCTGAGTATAAAAGATATGCCCTCTGTAGCATATTCTGATGATATTCACTCTTATGATATAAATGATAGATGATAATGTACTGACTTAAAGTTACCATAAGAACCAAGAGATTCTCTTTCACAAGCTTTATAAAATTACAAGCTAAACTGACATTCTAAATACCAGCTTTTATGCTGATACAAAGCACAAGCTACAAGATTTAGATACAGATTGACAACACTTAAACAGAGCTGTCTCTACTTGAGTTACCTGTCTCAGTCCCATTACAGTTAATGGTATCAGTATACAAGTAAGGCCATTTTTATTTGACTGAACAGCTTTCTATAAGTGAGATGGTTGTCAAGTGTAAAAACTCTGAAAAGAGGGGAAGAAAGAGCAGCAGCTTGACTCTTCAAAGGTCAGAACACAAATGCACTATCAGGTCCTATCCCTGCATTGTGGCTTGCCACAGCTGTGCTGTGTCACAGCACTGGAACATCCCTGGCCTTGTACCGTGAAAGCTTTGTTTAGTTTACAGCAGAATTCCACAAAAAATGGCAGAGAGGCAGCATGCAGGGGAGGTTCAGCAGCTGAGCATGGGTAGTGGTAAGCTCCTAGAATTCTTTTGCCATTAGAAAATACACCATGGAAAGCACACTCCCAAAGTCAGCTTAGAGTAAGTTAGCTTTTAGAAAGAAAGCAAGCACTGAACCAATGAAACTTCTTCCTATAGATAATCTCAGCAGTTTCAGTGGAGCCATTCTGCTGAGATAATGCAAGATGCAGCAAACTATGTGAGTACCAACAATTTGCTCAGCCTCACCTGCACATTATATGTATCCTTACAAGAAGTATGTTTATCTTTCTTCTCTAAACTCACTATTATTGTATATGAATTCACATATTCACAGTTTGCTATGAAGAAGAAATAATGCATAATGTACATCTCTCACTTTGTATCAGGCTTATTATTTTGTTGATAAGTTAAAATCAAATTTGCACTGACAGACTATTTGTTCTGATGAAGAAATTTCTTGCACAGAAATCCTGCTTCACAATAAGCGTCTGTTTTGCATAAAAAGGTTCAACTATGTCTCGCTCCAATTAAGGAGTGAGGCAAGGTTCTTTTGATAAATTATGCTCGGCGTGAGATTAAGAAGAGAAACATTCAAATGTTGATCCGACCAGTTTATTGGGAATAATAGACGGCTGAGGGGGATGGGGAAGGGAGAGCGGCGGATATCAAAATTAGGGTGATGGGGAAGGGAAAGTGAGCGATAGGAAAGGTGGAAAAGGCAAGAATTACGGAAAGCGGGGAAAGTCACCTCCTGAACGCAGCAGCGTCCCGCTGCACGTCGTTTCGTTGGTCCAGGAGGAACAAGCGCAGGGGAGAGCCGCAGCAGAGGGTCAGGCCGCAAGCAGCAGATCGGTGCAGCGCAGAGCGGGAGGTAGAAAGGGCAGCAAGGTCTCGGGAGGAAGCGAGGTCTCACGGAGCAGAGTCTCGGGAAGCGAGGTCTCACGGAGCAGAGTCTCGAGCAGCAAGCCCAGGTGAATCCGGTGTCCGCCGTAGGACGACGTTGGAGGAATCTGAAGCCAGATACCTAAGAGTTCTTCATGCAAGCATCTTCTTCAGCATGCAGGCGTCCACGTAGTGAGGCATCTGATGTCAGACAACCTCCTTGTTCATGAAGAGAGGCATCTGATGTCAGAAAACCTCTCCTAAATCCATAGTTTGTCCATGCTCTTTTTATCCTACTTCTTCCCAGCCTTCGGGACATTTCTGGAAGGCTTGGCTCAGAGTCCTGTGAATCCCTCTGAGATGGCCCTCTTCCTTGAGATAGGCCCACACAAAAGACCACTTAAGGGCCATTCATCAGTATCTTATCTCCCTTTCGTAGCTCCCGGACTTGTCCATCTGTCATCTGTCTGTCATCTGTCACGTCACCCTTAAACAAAGGGGGTCTGGAACCCTGGTTCAGACTTGCCTGGACTTGTCCTTCTGTGTGTCTCAGACAAAGGCAGTTCTGGAACCTTGGCCAGGCTTCCCTGAACTTGTCCATTTCAGCAGACTTTGAGACAGTAATGTAAAAAGCATGGCCTCTTACAAACTACCTCAAAAATTTCAGATGCAAACAAAAATTATTCCAATCCAAAAGTGCTGCTGAATTGTCTTCTTAGGAGCACAGCTCAGGCCACCCTGTGTCGGTACTTTACAGCTGTGAATTTTCCGAAGAACAGATTTTCCTTGTCACCAAGATTTTGCTATGTCCTCTATCTCATCTAAGAAGTAACCTTGCACCCAAGCATCAACAGGTTGTTGAAAGGGGTGAGCCAATTTTCCTTCATTATTACCTACTATCAATCTATAGTGCCTGTGTCTCATTCAAAGGCACAGACCTCACCCTCTTTTGCCATACAAATGTATATGGCTGTTGACTAGGTTTTCAACTGGCTCTGTGTTCTTGTTATGGCACCTATTATCAAGCCTAGCAGGGTACAGTTTATTTCCTTCTCAAAGCTGGTACAATGTGGTGACTTTGCTTTTAAGGCTCCAGATGTCCTCCTTCTCCAGGAATAAAAACTTCCCGAGAGAACAGTTCTGCTGATGAGCTTGAATTAATTGCTGAACACCTTACATTTATTTACAGGTATCATTTCCACAGAAACTACAACAGCTACAAAGAGCACAGTAACACTATTTGATAGAGCCCATTCTCGGCTACAAAACACTGTTTTTCAACATAATCACTACCATTAGCTATGCACTTTCACCAGCCATAAAAAAGAGCCTGCAATGCCACACGTGTCAAAATCTGCACCAGAAGTTGCTACTGCTGAAGTGCACTACTCACTGCCTCATTGTGCTCACATCCACCGTTTGGTCTTCATAAACATTCAGCAAGCATTAATGAATGTCAGTGGGTGCAAGTTTTTCCTTAAGGAGGAATTTAATAGCACACCCTTGTTTCATATACCATGTCAGATACCCTTCTGCTGCCATCTGTCACACAGCATCAAAATGTAACAGAATATTGGTGGAAAGGTTCAACCTCTACTGCCATACAACCACCATCTGACATTGTGCCTCTGACATTGTACGCCAACATCATAAAAGTAAGCATTACTTTTGGAGCAGATCTTATATATTCACCACTTACATGCTGTTCCCTGCAGATGGAACAGGCAGAGCTGATTTCATTCACCTAACCTCTCACGTGTAAACCTGATTTCTCTTTGCTTTCTGAAAAGATTAACTCAGTCTATGATCAGTCTTCCTTCCTTGAGCCGCTGTATCAACTGGCAGCAACATCTTCATGTAGAGCAGCCAGTCTTTTTCTTCAGGTGGCATAGTCACCACAATTTAGATCAATAAGCATAACAAGTCCACGGTCTTTGACAGCAGCACTTCTCAAAAGCATCTTTCTACTCATCCTGAGATCAAATTGTCAACTACAGACAATAATATTTATCTTCACTTGCAGCTGCACATCTAGGCTGTCAACCAGACAGCTCTGATTTGTTCCTACCTCTTGCTCTAAGGTTTTTAATCTAGGCATTGCACAACCATCACATACCAAAAGTAAGTCATTCAAATCGGCCACTTGGACTAAGATCTGTTCAGAATAAACGTTCTTCTGATTGCTGTTCAGAAAGCATACAAGATCTGCCATGGAGCTCTGCATTTAGAATAACTCAGAAACAAAAAAAAAGCTGGATAGGCAGCTGCTGAACATACAGCCTTTAGTGAGCACACAGAGAATTTTCAAGTTGTTTTTGTGACACCTCATCAGTCCCCACCTAGGTTGTGGGGTCAAGAAGGAGAAGCCATCAAGGGAATAAACAGCAAGAGAGTTACAAACTTCCATTTGGATAAGACGCTGTAAATAACACCAAAGTCAGTACGCAGGTACATGATATTCTTGCACAACAGAACAAGAAGTAATATTTTTCTCTCTTCTATGATAGAAGACCACCAATGACTTCCCCTTTACACAACTGAACCACTTCTCAATTAAACCACTTCTCAAATCCCAGAGCCTTCCTAGCAAGGAAAAAGGGTAAAAAAAAGAAATTTAATTCTTCTTATCAAGATAGCAAACCATGACTTGAGTGTTTTGTGAGAAATTAAGTAACTATTTGAAGCCAAAAAGCTTGAAATGAATGTAGGGAAAAAACATACCAAAAAAGGACAAAAATGTGCATAATGAGTCTGCCCATTACCAATTTTTAAGAAGCCTTTCGATCTCTCAATATTTACCTCTCCAAATGACCAGAAAGGAGGTACTGAATAAAATATAAATAAAAGTACTTGCACTGGAAACAAAATATTTAATTACGATAAAAATATTGAATCTAATATTCAAATGATTTTGACGTTAGAAATTAAAAGTGCTCATCAATTAACTGGACACATATATATACATAAGTATATACGTACACTATAAAGTATACTTTGTTTTTTTTCATTCACACTTTGTATATATTTATATTTTTATATATGCTCTCTCTATTACAATAGCATAAATCTAAATCTGTCCATGTAATACATATGTCCCATTGATATACAAGTATTTATACCATCAGAAGATTTAATTCAAATTTAACTAATGTAATATATTTATAACACTCTTTTGTTAATGCTGTGTTTAGACCAGGGGGAATAGGAATTCCTCTGATATTTTCCTGTGATATAAATACAAAAGAAAGCTGTCATGACTTGAAGTACCGGAAATGACAGATGTTTTCATCTCGCTTCTGAAGCCAGCAGGAGGTCTGACAACAACTGCTGGAGAGGAATCAGAATCACTGGAATTACAGGCAAGCTACAGCTAAGCAATGAAAGCAATCAACAACCTGCACATTCGTTAAAGCTGCCATGCATCCCTCCTTTCTTATTCAGCAATAAAAGGCAACAGTAGAAAAGTAGTCTCTCACCTTGCTATCTTGTCACTGCATGACATAGTAATTAGCCTTTCTCCTTGCAATACTCCATCCCATGTCTGGATAGTGGTAGTAGAGCGCACAGGGATCGTCCCTTCCCCAGAGTCTATTTTTGTTCGTAGCTGTCCTCTTGCTTTGCAGTTTGGATGTCTGTCCCCTTGATCTAAATGACAAAAGTTACTTACAGTCAACCAAGAAACATTCTCAAAGTATTTTACTTACAGCATTAATGAGAAGAGTCTATAAAAGTCATTTGATTGCATAGCTGCTGTTTGCATAACAATTTCTATCATTCCTTACACTTCAGTTACAGCAATAAACATTATGTCTTCTAAAACTGCAATTAAACCAAGCTTTCCATCAGGAAGCACAGTCAGCAGAAAATTCTTAAGTAGTGTTTCGGGCATTTTAATATTACAATAAAGTCAATTAACAGATCAGGACAGAGAACAGCCATTAAAAAAAGAAACACTGAGATGGCTTGACTAGCTTAGTAAGAACGCTTGCTGATTCACTTTGCTTATGTTTGCTGAATCACTGGCTTATCTTTGCCTCTTGAAGACCACAGAATCATAAAATCTTAGAATCACAGAATGGCCTGGATTGAAAAGGACCACAATGATCATCTTTTCAACCTCCTGCTACATGCAGGGTCACCAGCCACCAGACCAGGCTGCCCAGAACCACATCCAGCCTGGCCTTGAATGCCTCCAGGGATGGGGCATCCACAGACTCCTTAGGCAACCTGTTCCAGTGTGTCACTACCCTCTGGGTGAAAAACTTCCTCCTAATATTCAACCTAACCCCCCCCTCTCAGTTTAAAACCATTCCCCCTTCACTATCCACCCTCGTAAACTGTCGTTCCCCCTCCTGCTTATGTGCTCCTTTTGAATACTGGAAGGCCAATAATGTGGACCATGTGGATGATCAGTCTATAAATTCTACAATACAATACAAACAGCTCAGAACTTTGACTACTACACATCTGCACTAAAAGGAAAGAAGACGTCTGAATTTCAACCATGTCATTTCCACGTGCTCAAATAATACTTTAAACACCAATACTAAAATATTACTGCTGCCATACCCTCTTGTGCTGCTTCATGTGGTGAGAAAATTCTAGCATCTCCACAAGGAGATGTGCTGATATAAAGATGAAACTGCACATTCTCCTTCAGTTTAAAGCCTCCTTGCTCTGATTTGATAAAAATGGATTTTTCCTGATCATCTTTATTGCTGAAACAGAGAATAAAGTTTAAGTCAAAAAGAAAATTAATACATAAATAACATAAGCTAAAAGTCAACGGAGAAGATAAATAGAGAGCCCTTTACATTCTTCACAGTGGGCTTTGGAGACTTTTCAGAAAACAAAACAATATCACACAGTAGACCACTTGAGATGACTTTGAACTACATGTTTGCCTTCTCAGGATTGACAGTGAACCAAATATGTGTTCTGTTCATTCATCTTTTCAGCTCTATGGATCCAGCTTGTCTTCCCATAAGCTTACCTTAGATAAAGCTCAAGTTGTGTATACAGAAATTTAAGCAGTCACCGTCGTGATATAATTTCTGCATGGCAATCATTTAATTCAAGACCACGATCACTCATGTATTCACCATTGATGCATTTTGTTCCTGTAGAAACACTTATTACCAGAGCATCTTTCACATCTGCACCTGGAAAAACAACATTTTAGAAGATACAGTTAAAATCACAAACAATCTAGGATGAGAACTTCCTGTAGCGCACAAACAAGGCACTTTTTTACTCTGTTCCTTTAAAAAAAAAAAAAAAAAATCTTATTCTTCTTTCTTAAAAGCAATCATAGAATCATAGAATCACAAGGTTGGTAAAGACCTACAAGATCATCTAGTCCAACTGGTTTACACAGACTTATCCAGTATGGTCTCTGGTTCCTGACAGTTCTTCATTTTGGAGTGTGGATTAGTTAGAAATTGAAAATCTGTAGTGAAAAATCACTGCTTCACGAATTATTATTCAAGCTCAAGCTCCAAAGATTATTATTATTATTTTTTTATCTGAGCCCAAACAACCAGCTGATTTATAGCATGTAACTTTGGCCATATATGCAGATATTCTCAGCAACTCTAGAAATTTATTGTTGAAATGCATTAATTAAGAAAAGACACAGAATGAAAGGGTATTAAGCCATCAACATGGAAGGTAAAACTAGAGAATGAAGAAAGTGCTTAAGCCGCTGCAGAACTTATCAGCAGCACAGGACTTCTTGAGATGTATTCTTTGGTGTTAAATAATTCAGCACAATAGAATTTTAAAATGATTTCTATGTTTTCTATACAAACAACTATCTTCATTAAACTATAAATCAGTCAGCTCCATTAAGAATTCAGAAAGATAGATCAGAGCCTTACATCCACCTTGCATCCACCTAAATAAAGTAAATAACACCATAAAATGGACAGTCCTACCAGCTCTCACTGCTTATGAAATAAATATTCATCAAAGTACAGCCTTGACAAAAATGGATGAAGCCAGCTGCCCCATCTCCTTCAGGCAGAGGAGAAGTGGGGAGCCATTTCATTGCTACAACACAGAACAGCTGTTTAAGGGAGTCCAGGCATCCTCCAGGAATTGAACTTATCTATGAGAAGCCCGTTTCAAACTCCATGTAAAGCTCGTTCTTCAGTTAATTAAAATGCGCTTGCATGTAAGCTAAGAAAGTCTTGATTCTTTGGGCAAACATACTTTCTGATAATTTTGGACACAGATACTATAAAACCCCGCTAAGTACAATGAAATTTTTTACAAAAAGAGAAAAGAAATACAGTTTTACAGCATGTTCTTCACAGATAGGTCATTGTTATGAATCACAGAACCATAGAATCACAGAATGACTTGGGTTGGAATGGACCTTAAAAGTTCACCCAGTCCCAGCCCCCGACCCCTGTCATGGGGTGGGAACCCTACCAGTGGGTCACCACCCACCAGCCCAGGTTGCCCAACCCTATCCAGTCTGGCCTCAAATATTGCCAGGGATACGGTACCCATAACTTCTAAGCAGACTGTTCCAGTGCCTCACCAACTTCACTGTGAATAATTTCTTCCTTATACCCAATTTAAAACTCATTTTTTATATATGTTACCTCTTGTCCTATCATTACACTCCCTGATAAAGAACCCTTCCCAGTTTTCCTGTAGACTGCTGCTATAACATCTCCCAGAGCCATTTCCTCTCTAGCAGTTTCTCATCAAATGAGGTTCAGGAAGTATTTTGGTTTCCTACTCCACATACACTTGGAATTTACCTGGAGTAGAAAGGCAGTGATAGAAAACAATCACATCCACAGTCAGGGCTTCTTTTAAATCATCCAGAAGAAAGCAGAATTTTTTACAAGCTTACATTTAAGGACCTGTATTAAAAACACACCACTTGCTTTTATGGGTCATATTATACTTCATGAAAACTAGGGATGTTAGAGAAGTAAGCTTCAGTCCTCTGAAGTCAGGGCTCCAGCCCTCTGATCATCATCGTGGCCCTCTTCTGGACCTGCTCCAACAGCTCCATGCCCTTCTTGCATTAAGTGCTCCAGAACTGGATGCAATACTCCAGGTGAGGTCTCACAAGCACAGAGCAGAGTGGCAAAATCACCTCCTTGGTCATGCTTCTCTTGATGCAACCTAGCACACAGTTGGCCTTCTGGGCTGCAAGTGCACATGGCTGGGTCCTGTTGAGGCTTTCATCAATGGACAATGCCCAAATCCTTCTTCTCAGGGCTCCACCCACTCTGTATTTGGGCTTGGGAGTGCCCCTACCCAGATGCAGGACCTTGCGCTTGACTTTGAACTGCATGAGGTTGTCACAAACCCACCCATCAAGCCTGTCCAGGTCCCTCTAGATAGCATCCCTTCCCTCTAGCATGTCAACTGTATCACTCAGCTTGGTTTCATCTGCAAGCTGAGTGGTGCAGTTGATCAAAACTGGTCAGAACTATAGCATTTACTTCAGTCATACTTGTCAGACTTCTACAACAGTCAATGTTGCAGAACCATTTTGTAATTTTGTGGTTTCCTTATCTTGCTTTGCTTCTAGAAGCAGCTTTTGCTTCCCTACTAAGCTATCATTATCTCAGCTTATCTCCTTACATCTTCTCTCCATTCCCTGAGAGATGGTGTTGAGTGAAAAGCTGGGTGGGTGTTTGGCTGCTGGAGAGGGTCAACCCAGCCAGAGATATCCGGCAACATGGCTTGGGCCAAAGGTCCCCAAGTCACACTCCCTGTTCTAGAGTATGCATTACTTTCTACTAGCACCCTCACATCTCAGAAATGAAATTGAAAGGTCCCTACAAATATCCCCAGAATAGGAAAGGGATGCTACTACCCAAGAAAATAGAAGTCAACATGTAAACCAAAAGAACGAGAAAAAAGCTCACAGCACATGGCTGCATAAAGGCCATCCAAATGAAATGTGACTGCACATTTATCAGTGATCTTGGTCTGACTTGTACAACTAAGTGGAGGCACCTCATGACAGGCACAAAATGAATTGCCAATTGGCGACAGGCACAAAATGAATGTCCAGTCAAGGATGAGCTGGACTGAAGAAAAGAATGAACATCAGTCAGTTTAGGATGAAGATTCACTGTTCTCAGTTTTCTGGCAGAGCTGTCTCAGGACAGCAGTCAGAGACCTGTGACAATATTGCTGTTTGCACATGCACAATAGATGCAGCTGCTGAAACACAAGTTGCTTTCTTTTTTACTAGAACAACCGAGACACAAAGCACTAAGAATAAAATACAGCACAACTAATTAAACAAAGTGCAGAATTTTAAGGACTTGGAAAACAAGCATAGTATCTTACATAATATGCCAAAAACAAGAATGCCATCTTTGTGAACAATGTCACGAAATGTATTTTAGACTTCCTTTCAAAAAGTTTCATACTTCATTTTAAAAAATACTTCAAAAAGATCTGTTTTGTAGACTGAGTTACCTCAGAAGTATCAACTATGCAGAAGATAGCAACTCCAGAAACAGACTAATCATCTGTAGCCAATATTTAATTGCTATATTTAGTGCACATTCCAGATTAAACAGTAGCATATACTTCAGTACTGGTTGACTTAGAATACAAACAAAGCTTTGGTATTTAGACAGTTAAAACAGCATTTTTTTCTTTACCTGTTGTCATGACAATTCCAGCAAGGACTTTTCTACGGGCATGTGGAGATGTGAAATTTTCTGTCAAATCACTGAATTTATCTACAACCAAGCATGCAACAGCATCAGCTAAAACCTGTTGGATCACACAGAAATGCACATTAGAAAATTAAACAACTTTTAAAAAAATACAACAGCGCTATGTTATAAAGATTTGCATTTTTGAATGATTCAACACAACATATTAAAACTGCTTGAATCGTTCATTTTGAAACTAGGCCAAGATTTTGATGTATCTTCAGTATGTCAAGGAGGCAGCCAGGTCTAATTTTCAGGCACACAGAACACTCACAGCTCTTAATATAGAGTAGAGTTCTGTGTGCTTTATGCCTTTTAAAACAGGGTCACACAGAGCTAGGACAAGCATCAAAGTACCTGATGTTCAAGATAGTATGCACAACTGAGGCTTAGGAGAACACTTGAATAAACAAATGAGTCAATATTTTCTCTCTCAAACCTCAAAATACATCATTTCAGCATCAACACTGGACCTGGCAGGAAGAATGAAGTGCAAAAAACCAGCCTCTTCAAACCAACATGGCAACTGAAAACCTTTTACAACAGTCATATGAACTAATTGGTTACTACATATTAAGAATTAATTTGTTTTCAACAGTAGTTACATTTTCTTCTCTTTTCCAAAAAAGAAGATAGTGCAAATTTAAGAGTGGCATGTGTATAGCATACCTATTCCAAAATTAGGAAGACTTATCTCTTTCACCTTAAGGAAAACTTGAACAATAGTCATAGTCTTGTAACCTGCCGGCAGGGCTGACAAGCAACATCCATCAGACTGCAGGGGGGACTAACCTCTGATATTGATGACAACTTCAAGCTCCTGCTGAATTCCAACAATGAACTGTGTTCAGTTAATCTCAACTGCTGCTTTTAAGGCAGTTGAAACCATAAGAGCTGGAGATTAATCAAAATCAAATTCTTGAATTTTCGCCTCAAAAGAAACTGAAAACTAGAGCAATCTATGCAAAAATATTACTTTTGACTAAAAGCCACTGTGTAAACAACACTTGGTACTAGCTGGCTTCCACAGTGGTGCACCCAGCATCACAGCCAGATAGTTCCAAAGGATAGTTAAATGTAACGCAGAAACAGTTGCAATGCAAGAAAACCCTCTCACAGTTTCTTTTAGAGATATTCAGTGTTTATAAAAGAGGCCCTTTAAGACCAATGGCTCTTTCAGTTACCACCACAACCATTAGACATGAACAGAACTGATCATATCAAGAACTCAGACTTCCATTATGCACAGGAAAAACTGTGTTTAAAAGCCTTTCTGTGAAGCTCCCTGCAGCCAAATCCCATCACCGGAGTACCAGGTATATGACTGGATTCTGCTGACTGCCTGTGGTATCTGAGACACTCTAGGGTTACAGCCTGGTCCACCTCAAAAGGGCACAGGCTCTCTGTCAGATCCGCCAGTGCCATGTGATTGTCTTAGATACCCAAGCTACTAATGTGTTGCTAAACACACACAGAGGCAACAAAATCAAGCCCAACTGGGGGCTGAGAAGCTTCTGTTTACAAACTATTCATGCCCTTTCCGTATGGAAAGAAAATCACCCCCCACACACACCTCCAAAGGCAGCCCAAGGCAAATCTGCAGTACTGATGAATTTGAACACAGTCAGCTCCAAAATCAGACTATCATGGTCAAATGAAAAGTAAAAAGAGCAGATTTGAAGACTGTCGGTCTGATTTAGCATCACGTAATTACTTTATTACAGTCACTACTGCAAATCACTGCAGGGATAGGAAATGAATAGAGTTTCATTCCGTTGTTTTACCCATAAACCCTGTGGTGAAATTAGTCATTCTGCTTCCCAGCTGTAAGCTTTATGCTCTCACTTCTATAACTTGCTTTTTCTACTCGACCTTCCATCACGACATGCTGGAAAGTAGAACCTAGCTGCAGCTGACGAGGCATCATGCAACATAAAATTGTGTTGAATATCATTATGACAAAATACACAACAGAAGAAGTGAAACTAATTTTTCCAAATAGAGATGCATTTGGGATAGCTTATAGACTCAAAGCACCAGTCTGCCAGAAAAGTTAGCCATTCAGGTAGGTAATAAACAATACGGGTCACCTCTTTACTGAAAAACATGAGTGTGAAGATCTGAGGAGTCTTCTCCAACACTGAATTACACTAAAACTCTGTTGAGCAATCCATATCAGAAATTGCAATTTGAAATTCTGAACCAAAACCAACCTGTTGCAAAAGGTGAACATACACAAATGCATCTCCCTCAACATGGATCATATGCTGCACCGACCCTCAATCTATCTGGCTAAATGAAGGCAGATTTACAGAGGCACATAACCCCCCACACCCTGTGGGAAACAGGGTTTGCTTGAGAAACTTCTTGACAAGAGGTAGAATCAAAACAGAAAGGTTTTTCTGGAAAGAAACTAAGACAGTAACCAGGTAGGATGCTCGTATATCAGGTGGATACATTAGTTTTTCAACAGGTCTTTAGCAACAATACAGATAGGACTGTTTTACCCCAAGGGTTTACTGAATCACCTAACTTGTCTGGAAGAGTATTGGAGAAAATTTTAGAATCATTTCAGGCTCAAGAAACAGTGATATTGTTACAACATGTAGATCACTTGTTACTATTTGGAACAGAAAAATCGAAAGTAAAAGAGACTACAAATGAACACCTGAATTTCTTAGGAAACCATGGACTAAGAGTATCCAGAAATAAATCACAGTATGTGATTCCACCTGAGGAACCTGAACATCCACAAGTCTATGGGTCCCAATGTGATGCATCTCAGAGTTGTGTGGGAGTTGGCTGATGTAGCTGCAAAGCCACTCTCAATGATATTTGAAAAGACATGGCAATCAGGTGAAATCTGTGGTGACTGGAAAAAGGGCAACATTACACTCATTTTTTAAAGGGGTGAATAGGATGAGCCTGGGAACTACCAACATGTCAGTCTCATCTCTGTGCCAGGGAAGATTATAGAACTGATCCTCCTGGAAGCTGTGCTAAGGCACATGGAAGGCATCAAGGTGATATGAAAGAAACAGCATGGCTTCACCAAGAGCAAATCAGGCTTGCCCAACCTACTGGCCTTCTATGATGGTGTCACTGCATCAATGGACAAGGGAAGAGCCAATGACATCATCTATCTTGACTTCAGTAAGGCCTTTGACATGGTACCACACAACATCCAAATTGGAAAAAAGGATATAGATCTGATGGGTGTACTGTTCAATGGATGAAGAACTGGTTGCAAGATTGTACCAAGAGAGTGGTGATCAATGGTTCAAGGGTTGGTGCTGGTACCAAATGCTCATCAGTATCTTCATCAATGATATTGACAGTGGGTTTGAGTGCATCCTCAGCAAGTTTGCAGATAACACCAAGCTGTGGGGTGTGGTCAACACACCAGAGGGATGGGATGCCATCCAGACAGACCTAGACACGCTTGAGCAGTGGGCCTGGATGAACCTCATGAGGTTCAACAAATCCACAGGCAAGGTCTTGCACCTGGGGTCAAGGCAACCCTCATGACCAATACAAACTGGAGAATGAAAGGATTGTGAGCAGTCCTTCCGAAAGAAATCTGTGAGCACTGGTGTATGGGAAGCTGTACATGAATCAGCAGTGTGCCCTCCCAGCCCAGAAAGCCAACTGTATCCTGGGCTGCATCAAAAGCAGTGAAGAGAGCAGGGTTAGAGAGGTGATCCTGTCCCTCTGCTCTGTGTTGGTGAGACCTCAGATGGGGATTTCTCAGTACAGGACAGACTCAGACCTGTTGGAGTACGTCCAGAGAAGGGCCACAAAAATGATCCAGTGAATGGAACAGTTCTCCTGTGAGGACAAGCAGAGAGCAAATGTTCAGCCTGGAGAAGGTTGCAAAGTGTCAGGGTAAGTAGCCTGTCAGTATCTAAAGGGGAGCTGCAGGAAAGAAGGGGACAGACTCTTTAACAGGGTCTGCGTTGACAGAAGAAGGGTAAATGGCTTCAAGCACAGGGAGGGTAGATATAAGGATTACAGTGAGGGTGGTGAAGCACTGGAACAGGTAGCCTAGTGATTTGGATGACACCCAACACAAGGTTGGATAAGGCCCTGGGCAACCTGATCTAGCTGTGGTGTCCCTGTGCACTGCAAGGGAGTTGGACTAGATGGCCTTCAGAGGCCCTTCCAACTCTAAAGATTCTATGATCATAAGCAAACATAATAAAACAGGAGGCATTACTTTCAAAGCAACCCTCACATAATATATTTAATACATAAGTAACAAAACATTTTAATTGTTAGTATTTTTATTGAAACATTTTAAAAAGGAAAGCAACAAAATGAAAAAGAAAAAAAAAAGTTAGATGCTTGACCTTGTTTTTATGAAACTAACACAAATCTGGTTCAGTGGCAGTGGCTACAATTCTTAGTGAGGTATAAAGGAGTTCATCAAAGATTTCTGATGAAATATTACTCATTCTGCGCTTCATCCTTGTCAGCTGTTCACGAATGTATGAACTGCCCAAAAGCAATGACATGAATAAGGTGTTACTGTGAAGTGAGAGATATTTTCTCTATTAAGAGAGGTCTTACGGAAGTCTAAAGGGACATACCAATTTTTTTTAGTTGAATATATGACTGCAGATATAGATTCCATCTGAAAATTTTCACATAATGTATTTATACTGACAGAAAATGGAGTTGCAAATATAAATTGACAATTTTTTTTTGCAATCCTCATATTTTTCTCTGATCGCAGAGACACTGACTGTGTTTAGCCAATGCATACAATCATTTGCCATAACTACAGCTGACAATGCACTGTGCTCTTCCTGTGTTCTGGTTTCAGCTAAGACAATGTTGATTGCACACCAGTGTCTAGTTGCTGCTGAATGCACACCTGGGGTCAGGTTGTGCCACTTGGCAGGGAAAAGCTACCACCTTTATAGCGTGAGGCAGGCTACATTGCAAGCTGTGCTGGGCACAGGTCCAACAAGTCTGATCTAATGCCAAACCAGACACTTAAATGTTCTAATGATATTAACCTGAGTATGTTGAAAGATACAGCTGTCATTCACAGGAAAGAATAAAACCCAAAGCACACATTTTAAGACCCTTTAGTATTTGCTGTGACTTATGGCACAATACAGGATAGCTTGCTGGAGTAGATTGAGAGGTAAAGTGAGGATGGCTATCAATTTACAAAATGTAGCTGGCTATAAAATTTTTTTCTTTGTTTTGGAGAGGTGAAGCCCTACCATGCAGGACTGAGTTTCTCCCACTTTAGCACACTAGCTGAAAAGGTAATAAAAGCTCAAGGTCTGATTTTCAGCGGGTTGCCTTCATCTGCTCCATGGTACACGCCAAGATTCTTGCTTGGTTTAAGTCATTTTTTTAACAAAGTCATTTTCCTCATTGCAGACAAGTGTTTCACCACTCACAAAAGGTCAAACTGTAAACAAGATTGCTTTACACAGAATGGTTGTAAATGTTATAAATCACAGGATGTTGATTAATCCACTGTACTGACCAAAAAGGGATAGTCATATCTACTTTATTTTTATTTGGTCTGAGAGTTATCACAAATCCCACCCTCATTTACATCGCTCCTGTATGCTCCAATACGCCTGTGGAAGGAGGGAAGAGCAACTCAGAATGACTACAAAGAGGCTAAGTTGTGTAGAGGGGAAATCAGAGAGGCAAAAGCCCAGCTCGAATCTAAGCTGGCAGCTGGGGTAAAAACAAACAAGAAACTCTTTTACAAATACATCAACTGTAAGAGGAAGACGAAGGGGAATCTCCATTCTTTACTGGATGAGGCTGGGAATGTGATCACAGAGGATAAGGAAAAGGCAGAGGTTCTGAATGCCTTCTTTACGTCTGTCTTTAAAAGTCATCTCAGTTATTCCCAGGGCTCCCCACGCTCTGGCTTGGTAGCCTCGGCTGGAAAGCAGACTGAACCCCCTGTGATTCTTGAAGAAGCGGTCAGGGAATTACTGCTCCAACTGGACTGCCACAAGTCCATGGGGCCGGATGAGATTCACCCAAGAGTGCTGAAGGAACTGGCAGATGTGATCGCTGAGCCGCTTTCCGTTATCTTTCAGTGCTCCTTGTTAACAGGTGAGGTCCCGGAAGACTGGAGGCTTGCCAACGTGACTCCCATTTACAAGAAAGGTTGTAAGGAGGATCCGGGGAACTACAGGCCTGTTAGCCCGACCTCGGTGCCAGGGAAGGTAATGGAACAGATTGTCTTGAGGGAGATCACACGGCAGGTATGGGATGACCAGGAGATCAGACCTAGCCAGCATGGGTTCGTGAAGGGCAGGTCCTGCTTGACCAATCTGATCTCCTCCTAAGACCCTGTGACCCATCTGATGGATGAAGGAAAAGCTGTTGATGTGCTCTACCTAGACTTCAGCAAAGCCTACGACACTGTCTTCCATGCTATTCTCCTGCAGAAGCTGGCAGCCCGTGGCTTGGATGGGTACACTCTCAGCTGGGTAAGGAGCTGGCTAAAGGGCCGGGCCCAGAGAGTGGTGGTAAATGGAGTTAAATCCAGTTGGAGACCAGTCATGAGCGGTGTCCCCCAGGGGTCGGTGCTGGGGCCTGTCCTCTTCAGCATCTTTATTGATGATCTGGATGAGGGCATTGAGTGCTCCCTCAGTAAGTTCGCAGATGACACCAAATTGGCTGGGAGTGTCGATATGCCTGAGGGTAGCGAGGCCCTACAGAGGGATCTGGACAGTCTGGAGAGCTGGGCTGAAGCCAATGGGATGAGGTTCAACAAGACCAAATGCCGAGTCCTGCACTTTGGCCACAACAACCCCAGCAGTGCTATAGGCTTGGGGCGGAGTGGCTGGAGGACTGTGTTGAGGAAACGGACCTGGGAGTACTGATAGATGCACGGCTGAACATGAGCCCACAGTGTGCCCGGGTGGCCAAGAAGGCCAACGGCATCCTGGCTTGCATCAAAAACAGTGTTACTAGCAGGAACAGGGAGGTAATTGTCCCCCTGTACTTGGCATTGGTGAGGCCGCACCTTGAGTACTGTGTTCAGTTTTGGGCCCCTCACTGCAAGAAAGACATTGAGGCCCTGGAGCATGTTCAGAGGAGGGCTACGAAGCTGGTGAGGGGTCTGGAGCACAGGCCTTATGAGGAGCGGTTGAGGGAACTGGGATTGTTCAGCCTGGAGAAGAGGAGGCTCAGGGGAGACCTTATAGCTCTCTATAACTTCCTGAAGGGAGGTTGTGGTGAGCTGGGGGTCGGCCTCTTCTCTCGTGTAATTAGTGATAGAACTAGAGGGAATGGTTTCAAGCACAGCTTGAACCAGGGGAAGGTTCAGGCTGGACATTAGGAAGTATTTCTTCTCGGAAAGGGTAGTCAGGCATTGGAATGCACTGCCCAGGAAGGTGGTAGAGTCACCGAACATGGGAGTGTTCAAGAAACGTTTGGATGTTACGTTGAGGAATATGGTTTAGTTGGGAAGTATTGGTAATTGTTGGACTAGATGATCTTCTAGGTCTTTTCCAACCTTGAAAAATTCTGTGATTCTGTGATTCTGTGAAATGCAGGGCAATTAGAATTGGATGGAGGAGCCGGAAGGGACCGAGCGAGTCCTGAACGCTTCAGGGCTGACCTAAAGTTAATCACCACATTTGGGGCATTGTCCAAATGCCGCTAGGTCAGTGACGGGCTCAGAGCATCCACCAGCCCCCAGAAGGGCCTGTGCCAGCGTTGGACCACCCCCACGGTAAAGACGCATTTCCCAGCCCTCCCCCGCTTCCTCCATCAGTTACGGGCAGCTCTGTGCCATTCCCCTGCTTAGGAAGCCACAACGAGCAATGGGACAGATACTCAGCCCCATCTCCTGCAGCTCAGGCAACGTGGGGGTCCTCAGCCTCTCATACAGGATGTACGTTGTAGCCCTTAACAGCTTTGTTGCCTCCTTGGGATGCTTCCAAGGACCTTTTTGTAGGGTGGAGAAGCCCAAAATGCATTCTGCTCCCTGAGCTGGCTGACTGAGCCCAGGCAGCTGCTCAGGTACATCCCAGAGCCACGAGGACATCCCTGCAGGCCCTGAGGACCCTGTTCCCATACGGTCACTTCCTCACAGCTCCCATGGCACAGCCAGAAGGACAGGATGCACATCAGAATCACAGAATTGTAGGGGTTGGAAGGGACCTCTAGAGATCATCGAGTCCAACCCCCCTGCCAAAGCAGGCTCCCTACATCATGTCACACAGGTAGGCGTCCAGGAGGGTCTTGAATATCTCCAGAGAAGGAGACTCCACCACCTCCCTGGCAGCCTGTTCCAGTGCTCCGTCACCCTCACTGTAAAGAAGTTCTTGTGCACATTCGTGCGGAACTTCCTATGCTGAAGTTTCAGCCCATTTCCCCTAGTCCTGTCCCCACGCACTACTGAAACAGACCAGCCTCGCCACTATGGCTCCCACACTTCAGGTATTTATAAACCTGGATCAAGTCCCCTCTCAGCCTTCTTTTCTCAAGGCTAAACAGACCCAGTTCCCTAAGTCTTTCCTCATAGGGGAGATGCTCCAGGCCCTTCACCATCTTTGTGGTCCTCCACTGGACTCTTTCCCTGTCTTTTTTGTACTGGGGAGCCCAGAACTGGACACAGTATGAGGCCTCACCAGGGCAGAGTAGAGGGGGAGGATCACCTCCCTCGACCTGCTGGCCATGATCTTTTTAATGCACCCCAGAATGTCATTGGCCTTTTTGGCTACAAGGGCACACTGCTGGCTCATGGCCAACATGTTGTTCCCCAGGACGCCCAGGTCCCTCTCAGCAGAGCTCCTCTCCAGCAGGTCCTCCCCCAGCCTGTCCTGGTGCATGCAATTATTTCTACCTAGGTGCAAGACTCTACTCTTGCTTTTGTTAAACCTCATCCGGTTTCTTACTGCCCAGCTCTCCAGCCTGTCCAGGTCTCGCTGAATGGCCACACAGCCTTCAGGTGTGTCAGCCAGTCCTCCCAACTTCGTGTCATCAGCAAACTTGCTGAGGGTGGTCACTATCCCCTCATCAAGGTCGTTGATGAAGATGTTGAACAAGACCGGACCCAGCACAGACCCCTGGGGGACTCCATGAGTCACAGGCCTCCAGCCAGACACCGCACCACCGACGACAACCCTCTGCACTCTGCCAGTCAGCCAGTTCTCAATCCACTTCACTGTCCACTCACCTATCCCATACTTCCTCAGCTTTGTTATAAGGATGTCATGGGGGACAGCATCAAAAGCCTTACTGAAATCAAGGTAGACTACATCTACCGCTCTCCCCCCGTCCACCCAGCGAGTGACATCTTCATAAAAGGCCACCAGGTTGGTCGAGCATGACCTCCTGTCACGGGGTTCTCTCTAGAGCTCCCTCGTGACAAGGGAACAAACCCAGGGGAGCAGGAACAAAAGTACCTCTCTTCCCTAACAGCGCGGTGCGGCGCGGCACGGCGCGGCGCGGCACGGCCACGTGCGCTCCGGGAGAGGGGAAGGGAAGGGAGACCACGAATGGGTCTGGGAGGAAAAAAAAAAAAACGAAGAAAGGATGATCTGAGAACGAACGGGAGTTTAATAAACCCAGTAACACTAAACAACAACGAGAGAGTTTCAACAATGAGAAAACCAAATCCTAATCTCACCGACGGGCTGTGGGAGGCGGGAAACTCCGACCACGCTGTCTCCTCGCGGGGCGCCGGAGAGAGAGAGAGAGAGAGAGCCCGTCCCCTTCCCGACCTCCCCTCCGGTGCCGCTCCCCACATGCCCATTTAAGGCAGCCCACAGAAAAAAAAAACTTGTCCCCTTAACTCCCATTATCCTACATGATGTTTTGATGTGGAATACCAACACCAACCAAATTATAAAACCATAACATTCCACCCCTTATTCCACATCACTACATCATGCTTAATCAACATATAAACAGAACAGTAGTTAACATGCATTACATATGTACATACATAGATATATATACACACATGGAATCACAGGCTGCACTCCCCCAGCATCAGATTTTCCTGTGGCACACACTGAACATCCCCATCCTTCTGCATCACCCACCAAGTGCACCCAGGTCCCTGTGCAAAAACAGTTCCGCGGAGGGGTCTCCCCTTTCCAGAGGCTGGGAGAACCCAAACCGCTTTTCCCAGTATACTCTTTACATGCACCACAGGGACCTTGTCTCCCTCCACGGTATGCAGGGAGTTGGACTGCGTAGGGCCGTCTCGGTTGGCTGATCCTCGGGTGTTCACCAGCCAGGTGGCTTCTGCTAGATGTTTCTCCCAGTTTTTAAATGTTCCACCACCCATCGCTTTCAGCGTGGTTTTCAGCAAACCGTTGTGGCGCTCGATCTTACCAGCAGCCGGTGCATGGTAGGGGATGTGATAGATCCACTCTATGCCATGTTCTTTGGCCCAAGTGCTCACCAGTGAATTTTTGAAGTGAGACCCATTGTCTGATTCGATCCTCTCTGGGGTGCCATGTCGCCACAGGATTTGTGTTTCCAGACCTAGTATGGTGTTTCTGGCAGTGGCATGGGGTACCGCATATGTCTCGAGCCACCCAGTGGTTACCTCCACCATGGTGAGTACATAATGCTTACCATTACGAGTCTTTGGCAGGGTGATGTAATCAATCTGCCATGCCTCCCCATATTTATACTTTTCCCATCGCCCTTCCCCCCAGAGAGGTCTCATCCTCTTGGCCTGTTTGATCATGGCACAGGTGTCACAGTCATGGATAATGTGCGCAATAGCGTCCATAGTTATGTCCACCCCTCGGTCTCTAGCCCACTTATGTGTTGCATCTCTGCCTTGATGGCCTGAGGTTTCATGGGCCCACCGAGCTAGGAATAACTCTCCCTTATTCTGCCAGTCCAGGTCTATCTGGGCCACCTCAATTCTGGCAGCTCGATCTACTTGGTGGTTATTTTGTTGCTCCTCTGTCGCTCGACTCTTGGGCACATGGGCGTCTACATGACGCACCTTTAGGGCCATATTCTTTGTTCGGGCAGAGATGTCCTTCCATAGTTCAGCGGCCCAAACAGGTTTACCCTTCCGCTGCCAGTTGTTTTCTTCCCATTGCTGCAGCCACCCCCATAAGGCATTGGCCACCATCCATGAGTCAGTATAGAGGTAAAGCACTGGCCATCTCTCCCGCTCAGCAATGTCTAGGGCCAGCTGGACAGCCTTTACCTCTGCAAATTGGCTCGATTCTCCTCTTCCTTCCGTGGCCTCTGCAACTTGTCGTGTGGGGCTCCACACAGCAGCCTTCCATCTGCGATGTTTCCCAACAAGGCGGCACGATCCATCAGTGAAAAGGGCAAACTTCTTTTCATCTTCCGGAAGTTCGTTGTATGGTGGGGCTTCTTTGGCGCGTGACACCTCTTCTGCCGGTGGTGTTCCAAACTTTTTACCTTCAGGCCAGTCCATGATCACCTCTAGGATTCCTGGACGGCTGAGGTTTCCCATCCGGGCCCGCTGTGTGATTAATTGTCATGGTTTTGCAATGTTGTAATTTTGCTATCAGTATTCCACATCATAACATCATGTTAAGCATAGATAATTTTGACGAATCTGCTGCTCACAGAAAGAAGACTACATGTCCCAGGGAGCACCACGGTCAGTCATATGACCAGGACTATATAATCTCACTTCAGTGCTGGACTTGCTCTCTTGGATCCTGCCAGCCATGGGGGAGTGTGTGGAAGCGTTCCAGCCGTTTCGCCTAGAGTTACAGTAGGCCTCTCGGTTTTGGGACTCACTCTCTCTTATTTTACTTGATTTGTTAGCCTTAATTCCAATTATATTGCATTATATTGTGTTATTCTGTATTCCGATATAGTATTTAGTAAAATAGTGTGCCTCCTTAGATCGTTGCCGCTGTATTTATTTTCTCTTTCCTTGTTTTCTTTTCCTTTTGGGATAGCGGCCCTGCAGGCCGTCTATACCCCTGTCATGGGTGCCGGTAGATTTTAGGGTAACCTGTGACATAATTGGTGGAGGATGCGGGCAGATTGCCAAGAAATTTGGGCAAAAAGGGGCAAAAGTGGGCAAAAATTGCAAAAGCTGCTGTTTTTCCTGCTGTTCCTTTAGCTTCTTACAGAGCTACGAGTTTTTTTTTCGTTAAGGAGCTATCTAAAGTTTACGTTTTTGCACCTGGGAGCTTGACCTTGAAAGTCCAGGCGGACTGCCAATACCCCAGAATATTTTGTAAACTTTTAGCTCTGCTATCTCGTTATTGAAGAGAGGAAAAAAAATGTGTGCTCTGTTAAAACTGCTTGTAAAACTGCCTTTCAGGGGACTGCATGCTCCTTGTCCCTTCCCTGAATCCATTATGCAGTTCTTGAATGTCCATTTGACCACACTGTTAATTTCCCTGAACATACTGTTGGTTATTTTATTAATCTCACTCAGTATCTGGATTTATAACATTCTGAGGAAGTCTTCCCCAGAACCAGAGAATACTGAGTGGCAGGGAGTGTGGAGAGGCTTTGAGGAGACTTTAATAAGGCAGACATCTTCAGTGTCATGGAGCTTTACTCCTGAGCACTTGAAGAATCCTGAGAGTTTGATCGCATATTTGAGGCAGGAATGTTGTGGCACAGGCAGATCTCAGGAGGCACAAATGATTTGGGGCCTGGCTAATGCTTATCAGGCCTTATTCAATTTTGAAGCTGAGAGAGAGAGTCTCAGAGCTGAAAAAGCAGAGAGGGAAAAAGTTTTTGAAGCTGAGAGAGAGAGTCTCAGAGCTGAGATGGAGAGTCTCAGAGCTGACAGAAATGACCTCCTATATCAGCGTGACACCCTCCGGTCCGAACTTGATGCTTTCTGGTCCAGGCAAGACGCACCCCAGTCTGTGAGAGACGCCCTTCGGTCTGAGCGAGATGCCCTTCAGTCCGAGCGTGACACTCTCCAGTCCGAGTGTGACACCCTCCAGTCTGGACACGACACTCTCCAGTCCAAGTGCAACACTCTCCAGTCCGAGCGCAACGCCCTCCAGTCTGAGCACGACACCCTCCAGTCCGAGTGTAACAACCTCCGGTCAGAGCAAGGCTCCTTCCCGAGCCCAGACGAGGCAGCCTGTAGCGGAGCAGCGCAACCCCAGGCGGACAACACCGGTCTCGGCTCTCCCGGTGGGTCTGTTCCATATCTGGAAGGGGTTGGTGCGCTTCCGGGCTGAGCAGGCGCCCGCTGCTATGGCCAGGGGGCAGGAGGTCATGCTGCCCCCCATCCAGCCTGCTAGGCCCAGCCGTCTGGCATGAGGGGTGGCCTTAGATGTGGCTGAACGGGAGAGGTGGTCAATGCTTCATCTTTATTCTGATTCATGGACGGTGGCCAATGTCTTATGGGGGTGGTTGCAGCAGTGGGAACAAAACAACTGGCAACGACGAAGAGGTAAACCTATTTGGGCTGCTGAACTGTGGAAAGACATTGCTGCCCAAATAAGAAACATTGTTGTAAAGGTGCGCCATGTAGATGCTCACGTGCATAAGAGCAAGGCTACTGAAGAACATCAAAATAACCATCAGGTTGATCGAGCTGCCAAAACTGAGGTGGCTCAAATAGACTTAGACTGGCAGAATAAGATTGAATTATTCCTAGCCCGATGGGCCCATGAGACCTCGGGCCATCAAACAAGAGATGCAACATATAAGTGGTCCAGAGACCGAGGGGTGGACTTAATTATGCATGCTATTGCTCAGGTCATTCATGACTGTGAAATATGCACCATAATTAAACAAGCCAAGAGGATGAAAACTTTTTGGGGGGAAGGGCGATGGCAAAAATATAAATATGGGGAGGCATGGTAGATTGATTATATCACCTTGCCACGATCCCGAAATGGTAAACGGTATGTACTCACCATGGTCGAGGCGACCATTGGGTGGCTTGAAACATACCAGTACCCCATGCTATCGCCCGAAATACCATATTAGGGCTGGAGAAGCAAGTTCTATGGAGGCATGGTACTCCAGACACTGCCCCAGCAGTTCCACTCCTATCCCTGTCACCTGGGCATGAAGCAGAAGCCCATGGTGAGGATGGTGTGGATGTGCCAAGTGAGCCACCCCGCAGTGAGGGGGGTCATCCTGCAGCCACGAGGCCTGAGTTCATTGTTCCCCTATGAGGGTTTGGAGCTGAACTCTCCAGGCCAGGATGTGAGGCTGCTGGCACCATCGTGTGCCCCGGTGGCGCGGTGATAGAAGTGCCGCTTGCAACACCGGAGGCCTGGGTTCGAATCCCCGCTGTGGCACAAGTGGTAGAAGTGCCGCTCTGCTACACAGAGGGCTCGAATCCCGGGAGTTGGACTTGATGACCTCTAAGGTCCCTTCCAACTCGCACAATACTGTGATACTGTGATCACCTGCTGGGGAGTTTCTTGCTGAGCCTCTCCTTGATGCTTCTGTTCCACTGAAGGGAATGGATGACTTGGAGGATGGCCATACCACCAGCAGTGATGCTGGTCTGCTTCTCCCCTCTGCTTATGCTCTGGGCTCCTGACCTGATATCCAGATTGATGGAGACAGAGGAGGACAGTCCCAAGAAGTCCTCCGTGCAGCAGCCCTGTAGCTAAGGGAAAGGATGAGTGCACCTTGATGTGGGGGAGGCCCCACTAGTGCTGCCTTTCCACTTTTTTCCCTCCACCGTATTCATGTTCCTCTTTTCGGCAGTTTTGTCATTTTCTCGAGTTAGCAAATAATAGTGTGTTAAGTTATGAAGTTTTATTTTCAGCCTAAGGATTTGCATGAAATAGATATAAATTGTTAAGAAAATAAGGTTGCTGATTGCTCACAACTATATATGTGTGTGTGTGTGTAATAAGCATAATGTAATGATGTAGAATAAGGGGTGGAATGTCATGGTTTTGCAATGTTGTAATTTTGCTATCAGTATTCCACATCATAACATCATGTTAAGCATAGATAATTTTGACGAATCTGCTGCTCACAGAAAGAAGACTACATGTCCCAGGGAGCACCACGGTCAGTCATATGACCAGGACTATATAATCTCACTTCAGTGCTGGACTTGCTCTCTTGGATCCTGCCAGCCATGGGGGAGTGTGTGGAAGCGTTCCAGCCGTTTCGCCTAGAGTTACAGTAGGCCTCTCGGTTTTGGGACTCACTCTCTCTTATTTTACTTGATTTGTTAGCCTTAATTCCAATTATATTGCATTATATTGTGTTATTCTGTATTCCGATATAGTATTTAGTAAAATAGTGTGCCTCCTTAGATCGTTGCCGCTGTATTTATTTTCTCTTTCCTTGTTTTCTTTTCCTTTTGGGATAGCGGCCCTGCAGGCCGTCTATACCCCTGTCATGGGTGCCGGTAGATTTTAGGGTAACCTGTGACATTAATGCAACCCACTTACTCCATGTGGCATCTGTGGCATGGTGGGTGGAGGGAACCTGCCCTTTAAACATCCAATTCAGCACCGGCAGTCGAGGTGCCAGGAGAAGCTGTGTTTCGGTGCCAATTACCTCAGAGGCAGCCCGGACCCCTTCATATGCGGCTAAGATCTCCTTCTCAGTTGGAGTGTAGCTCTCTTCCGACCCCCTATATGCTCTACTCCAAAATCCCAGGGGTCGGCCTCGGGTCTCATCTGAGGTTCTCTGCCACAAACTCCAAGTGGGACCTTTCTCCCCAGCAGCAGTGTAAAGGATGTTCTTCACACCCTGTCCCATTCGTACTGGCCCTAGGGCCACAGCACGGGCTATCTCTTGCTTAATTTGCTCAAAGGCCTGCTGCTGTTCAGGACCCCACGCGAAGTTATTCTTCTTTCGGGTCACCTGATAGAGGGGGCTCACAATGAGGCTATAATTTGGGATGTGCATCCTCCAAAAGCCCACCACACCCAGAAAGGACTGTGTCTCTTTTTTGTCAGTGGGTGCAGACATAGCAGTAATTTTGTCAATCACATCTGTTGGGATGTGACGACGCCCATCTTGCCATTTCACCCCTAGAAACTGAATTTCTTGGGCAGGTCCTTTCACTTTGTCTCTCTTAATAGCGAAACCAGCAGACAGGAGGATTTGGATTATCCGCTCTCCTTTTTTAAAAACCTCCATTGCTGTATCACCCCACACAACGATATCATCAATATACTGCAGGTGCTCTGGAGCACCGCCCTGTTCCAACGTGGCTTGGATCAGCCCATGGCAAATGGTCGGGCTGTGTTTCCACCCCTGGGGCAAACGGTTCCAGGTGTACTGAACACCCCTCCAAGTAAAGGCAAACTGTGGCCTGCACTCTGTGGCCAAAGGGACAGAAAAGAACGCATTGGCAATATCAATGGTGGCATACCATTTTGCCTCTTTCGATTCCAGTTCATACTGGAGTTCCAACATGTCTGGCACAGCAGCGCTCAATGGGGGTGTGACCTCATTAAGGCCACGATAGTCCACTGTCAGCCTCCATTCTCCACTGGCTTTACGCACTGGCCATATGGGGCTGTTGAAGGGTGAATGGGTTTTACAAATTACTCCCTGACTTTCTAGTTGTTGAATTAGTCTATGGATGGGGAGCAAGGAATCCCTATTAGTACGGTACTGTCGTCTGTGTACCGTTCTCATGGCAATTGGTACCCTTTGTTCTTCCACCTGTAATAAGCCCACAGCAGACGGGTCCCCTGATAGGCCAGGCAAATCAGACAGCTGCTTAATGTTGTCTGTTTCTATAGCAGCTATTCCAAAAGCCCATCGGTATCCCTTGGGGTCCTTGAAATGTCCCCTTTTTAGGTAATCTATCCCAAGTATGCAGGGAGCCCCCTGGCCAGTCACTATACGATGCTTCTGCCAGTCTTTACCGATGAGGCTGATCTCGGCCTCCAACACAGATAGTTCCTGCAAACCCCCAGTCACTCCATGTATATGTATCAGTTCTGTCCCTTTGTAGCCTGAGGGTATCAGAGTGCACTGTGCACCGGTATCCACCAGTGCCTTATATCTCTGTGGTTCGGATGTGCCAGGCCACCGAATCCACACAGTCCAATACACTCTATTATCTCTCTCCCCCCCCTGGCTGAGGGCAGGGCCCCTCTATTGGTTACCTGCAGCAGCAGAGGCAATTTCAGTATTGGCTGACCTCTTTTGTAATTCTTTCACTCGTGCTCGTAGTGCATAAGTGGGTTCGTCGTGCCACTTCCTCATGTCCTCTCCATGCTCACGCAGGTAATTCCACAGGGCACCACGTGACATAGGCTCACTGCGGTCATTCACTCGAGCAGGTGGGCGTTTGCGTCTGATGGCTGAGACTGCCACAGGTTCACTATTATTCCTTGCCGCGGACCAGTTCTTCAGCAAGCCGTCTAGTATTCTCTCTACTTGGTCCAGTCTGTTCCCCACTTGGCAGATGGCTGCAATGGAGGCACGGGTTGGCGCTAGTGTGCTCTCCGTATTTTGGAGTGCAAGGATAAGCTCAAAGATTTGAGGTCTTCTATCCATTTCTTCATACCGGTTAGCGGCTGCTAAGAGTACACTGGCATATCTGTCCGGTGCTGACCGTATGAGCTTCTTCCATATTTCAGGAGTAGTGCTCACCTTCTCCGGGTCATGGCCATCGTGTGGGTCCTCAGGGACAAACATGGGGTCATACAGCATCTCTGCCACAGCCATTTCTCTCAAGCACTGAATGCCTTCCTCAGCCGTATTCCATTTTTTCAGTACAGGCTCCAAGTCACTTCTGAGAAGAAAAGTTGTCTTTACAGCTGATAGTATTCTGTCCCAGAGAGTGGCGACTCCATCCAGACATCTGCTGATCCCTCTATCAACAGATGGGTTTCGAGAGATGTTTCCTAATTGACGAGCCTTGTTGCAGCTTAGGGACACACTGCCGGCCCCACTGTCCCAACATCGAAGCAGCCAAGTGACGACGCTTTCACCTGGGACTCGGGTGAACTCCTTTCTCATGCCTTGGATTTCAGTAATTTTCATAGGTTTACGAGTAGAGGAAATGGTGACTTCCCCCTCATCATCACTATCCTCTCCATGTCTGTTAGTCTTCTGAGTTGCCTTCTTTGGTGGTTTTGGGGAGGGCCCCTCGCCGGGATCTTCCTCTACTTCCTTCTTCCGTTCCAGACGTGAAGATCCACGTTCCCATCTCTGGCCTTCCACTGGGGCGACTGACACTGATGCTGGTGCTTCCTGTGGTTTGCTGGGATTGACTTGGAGGTTTTCCTTTAGGGTTTGGATCTCATTTTTGAGACTCTCTATCTCCATCATAATCCGTTCGTTCTGAGATCCCCCTGAGCTACACCCTTTCTCAAGGTCCCTCTGGTGTTCAGGGGTAAGATTACCTGACACCAGGGGTCCCAATGCTTCTAGCCTTTTTCCTAAGTCTCTCACTACTGTTTGCCAGTCTCTCTGTGTTTTATAGGAAGATACTATATTTGTTATAATCAGAGAGACTAACAACACCATATCCCATTTGACACCCCAGTCATACTTAAGGAACTCAGAGCATTCATAAGCCAGTCCGAGCACAGTGTCTGTGATGTTTGTTAGGCTGAAAGGGAGCCAGTCAGGTATCCCTATCACTGGCTTCCATAGGTAGAATGATTGTACAACTAACCCCCACATCACTATGCTCTGAAGCCGGGACCACAGGAACATAAGGACCTGCAGTCCTACATACAGGGCTGCTGAAATAAGCAACTTCACTACTGCCCAAAACATTGCCCAGAACGCTGCCCGCATTCTCCACCAAAAATGTCACGGGGTTCTCTCTAGAGCTCCCTCGTGACAAGGGAACAAACCCAGGGGAGCAGGAACAAAAGTACCTCTCTTCCCTAACAGCGCGGTGCGGCGCGGCACGGCGCGGCGCGGCACGGCCACGTGCGCTCCGGGAGAGGGGAAGGGAAGGGAGACCGCGAATGGGTCTGGGAGGGGAAAAAAAAAAACGAAGAAAGGATGATCTGAGAACGAGCGGGAGTTTAATAAACCCAGTAACACTAAACAACAACGAGAGAGTTTCAACAATGAGAAAACCAAATCCTAATCTCACCGACGGTCTGTGGGAGGCGGGAAACTCCGACCACGCTGTCTCCTCGCCGGGCGCCGGGGAGAGAGAGAGAGAGAGAGCCCGTCCCCTTCCCGACCTCCCCTCCAGTGCCGCTCCCCACATGCCCATTTAAGGCAGCCCACAGAAAAAAAAAACTTGTCCCCTTAACTCCCATTATCCTACATGATGTTTTGATGTGGAATACCAACACCAACCAAATTATAAAACCATAACACCTCCCCTTGGTGAACCCATGCTGAGTACTCTTGATATCCTCCTTTTCTCCCCGTTGTCTGGAGATGGCATCCAGCACAAGCTGTTCTATCACCTTCCCTGGGACAGAGGTGAGGCTGACTGGCCTAGAATTACCTGGGTCCTCCTTCTTGCCCTTTCTGAAGACCGGAGTGACACTGGCCATCCTCCAGTCTTCAGGCACCTCCCCAGTTCTCCAAGACCTCTGAAAGATTACAGAGAGCGGCTCTGCAATGACCTGCACCAGCTCTCTCAGCACCCGCGGGTGCACCCCATCAGGTCCCATGGATTTATGGACCTTCATATTTCCTAGGCACTCACAGACCACCTCCTCCCTGACTAAAGGGAAATCTCCCATTCCCCAGACCCTCTCATCAACCTCCAGGGTCTGGGATTCCTGGGGGAGAGCCCTTTCACTAAAGACAGAGGCAAAGAAGGCGTTCAGTATTTCCGCCTTCTCAGCATCCCCCGTTACCAGAACAGCCCCCTCACTTAGTATGGGGCCCACATTCTCCCTAGCCTTCCTTTTGCTGTTAACATACTTAAAAAAGCCTTTTTTATTATCCTTTATCTCCTTAGCTAGATTCAGCTCCAGGTGGGCTTTAGCCTTCCTGGTCGCATCTCTGCAGTCCCTGACTACATTCTTATATTGTTCCCAAGTGGCCAGACCCTTTTTCCACATATCGTGTACTTTCTTCTTTCTGCCGAGCTTGCACATGAGTTCCTTATTCATCCACGCAGGTCTCCTGGCACCTTTTCTCGACTTCTTAGTCACAGGGACGCACCGATCCTGAGTTTCAAAGAAGAGCCATTTAAATGCTAGCCATCTCTCACAGGCTCCCTTGACTTCTAGCACCCTGGCCCACGGGATAGCCCTAAGTAGGTGACTTGCGGAATCAAACTCCATAACCATGAAGTAGTTATAAAGCAGGTATGTTTAATGAGTGATGTGCATACACCCTGGTGCAAGGGGGATAGCTCCACCTCACTTGCACACCATTAGGAGAAAGCGTGCAACAGATATAGGCTGAACTAATACATAATCAATAGTTTGCAGGAATTTGGATACATATTCATTACATTCCTGAGACTCCATTAGCATGCAGTCCCTCCCCCTTGTGCGTGCATAGTGAGTTGTGGGGGTGGTTGTGGGATGAAGGCTCATCATCTTCTTCGCTGTAAACTTTCAACCCTGCGGGAGGGGCACTCCCCAAACTGGTTACAGCTTGCTCTGTAATCACCATCTAATCACCACACTGTTCTCGGGCTGTTCCACCCTTATCTTCATGGCCTTCATCCCCTTGTTTTCTCAAACTTAGTGTCTGCAATTTCCCCTCTCTCTGTCCCCCCTTAACATAAACTATCTATCTGTAACTACCCTTTGCCTTAGTGAGGCCCCTTTTCCCTTGCTGTAGCAAAGTGTTCCCCTTTCATCTACTATGGGGTCCTTTTTCACTATTCATAGGTCCCGGAAGAGATCAAAGTTGGCTCTCCTAAAGTCCAGGGTAGCAATCCTACTTTTTGCTTTGCTTCCTCCACTCTGGATCTCAAACTCCACCATCTCATGATCGTTACAAACCAAGCTACCCCCGACTTTTACTTCCCTAACAAGTCCTTCCTTGTTGGTGAGAATAAGGTCCAGCAACACCCCATCCCGCATCAGTTCCTTGACCACCTGCATCAGAAAGTTATCTTCAACGCACTGCAAGAATTGTCTGGACTGTGCATGCCTGGCCATGTTGGTCGTCCAGCAAATATCTGGATAATTGAAGTCCCCCATAAGTACCAGTGCCTGGAGCGTGATGCTACTTCCACTTGCTTTCTAAAGGCCTCATCAACCTCCTCCTCCTGATCAGGGGGCCTGTACTACACACCCACAACAGTGTCACCCTTACCAGGCTGCCCCTTGATTCTCACCCACAAGCTCTCGACTGCTACATCACTCTCCCCCAGGTGAAGTTCAATACATTCTAGCTGCTCTCTCACATAAAGAGCAACTCCACCACCCTGCCTTGCCAGCCGATCTTTCCTAAAAAGCACATAGCCCTCCATGACAACATTCCAGTCATGCGAGCTGTCCCACCATGTCTCCGTGATCGCAATGAGATCATAGCCACGCGACCGCACACAGAACTCCAATTCTTCCTGATTATTTCCTATGCTTCTTATTCCTTCCTGATTATTTCCTATGCTTCGCGCGTTAATATACAGGCACTTGAGAGAAGCAGCATCTCCCCACCCCTCTCCATGCCTTTGAACTCCATTGTCTCCACCCATCAAGCTCTGTTCTAAGTCTTGAACGGCCTCTTGAGCGGCCCTCATTTTCTCCCCCTCCCTCTTCGTACCTAGTTTAAACACCTGTCAATAAATCCTGACAGTTCCTCAGCGGCCTGTCTCAAAGGGGTACCCTTTGAGACAGGCCGCTCCCGTCTGCAGCCGTCATGCCAGGTGCCGAGTAAATTGCTCTGGCACCTGGCATGATGGCTGCAGATGGGAGGAGTAGCCTGTTGATGAAGGGAAGGTGACTGATGTCATTTATCTGGACTTGAGCAAGGCCTTTGACGTTGTGCCCCACCACATCCTCATCTCCAAATTGGAGGGAAGTGGATTTGATGGGTGGACAACTCAATGGATAAGCAATTGGTGAAAGGCCGCAGACAGAGGGTGGTGGTCAATGGCCCTGTGTCCAGGTGGAGGCCGGTAACAAGCGGTGTCCCCCAAGGGTCTGTCTTGGGACTGGTGATCTTTAACATCTTTATCAATGACATTGATGATGGAATTGCATGCACCCTCAGCGAGTTTGCTGATGACACCAAGCTGAGTGGTGTGGTTGATACGGAGGGAGGAAAGGATACCATTCAGAGGGACGTCAACAGATTTGAAAGGTGGGCTCAGGTGAACCTAATGAGGTTCAACACAGCAAAGTGCAAGGTTTTGCACTTGGGCCAGAAGAACCCCAGGCACCTGTACAGGCTGGGAGGAGTGGTCCTTGAGAGCAGCTCGGCAGAGAAGGACCTGGGGGTCCTGATGGATGAGAGACTTAACATGAGCCAGCAGTGCGCTCTGGCAGCCCGGAAGGCAAATGGGATCCTGGGCTCCATCAGGAGAGGGGTGGCCAGCAGGGACAAGGATGTGATTGTCCCTCTTTGCTCTTGTGAGACCCCATCTGGAGTACTGTGTCCAGGTGTGGAGCCCTCAGTACAAGAAAGACGTGGAGCTGTTGGAAAGGGTCCAGAAGAGGGAGACGAAGATGATCAGGGGGCTGGAGCACCTCCCCTATGAGGACAGGCTGAGGGAGCTGGGCTTGTTCAGCCTGGAGAAGAGAAGGCTGCGGGGTGACCTCATTGCAGCCTTTCAATACCTGAAGGGAACCTACACCCAGGAGGGGACTAAACACTATGAAAGGGCTGATAATAGCAGTAAAAGGGGAAATGGATTTAAGTTAAAAGAGGGTAGATTTAGGTTGGATGTTAGGGGGAAGTTCTTTACTAGGAAAGTGGTGAGGTCCTGGAACAGGCTGCCCAGGGAGGTTGTGGATGCTCCATCCTTGGAGGTGTTCAAGGCCAAGTTGGACGGGGCTCTGGGCAACCTGATCTAGTAAAGGTGTATGTTTGGTGGCCCTGCTAGGCAGGGGGGTTGGAACTACATGATCCTTGAGGTCCCTTCCAACCCGGGTCATTCTGTGATTCTGTGATTCTGTAATTAAAAGTGAATGTGTTCTATTTCTGGGATAAACAGTGATATTTGGGGGAATTTCCAAATTTTGACATAAATTAATATTAAACGGATAAATTGTCATATACTGGAGACAAACATGGGTATTTTTGGGAGAAAACATCACGTTCTACAAAATGTGTCATTTTGTGGAGAAAATGTCTTATTACAGGAATGAAAACAGTATTTTGTGGAAATAATATCTTTTTGGTGGAATTCAGAGTGATAATTAAGAGACAACGTATTATTTCTGGGACTAATAGTGATATTTTAGGGAAATATGTCTAAGTTTTGACATAAACTGATTCTAAGTGGAGAAATTGTCATATTTTGGAGAGAAACAAGGTTATTTTGGGGAGAAAGCATCCTATAGTGCTTAAAAGCGCAGTGGTATAAAGTGCTGCTTGCAGCACCGGAGGGCCCAGGTTCGAATCCCCCCTGTGGCACAAGTGGTATAAGTGCTGCTCTGCTACACAGAAGGGCTCGAATCCTGGGAGTTGGACTCGATGATCTCTAAGGTCCCTTCCAACTCGCACGATACTATGATAATATGAAAAAGTCTACTTTTGGGGATGAAAAACAGTATTTTGGGGAGAAAATGTATTTTTGGTGGGATAAAGAGAGATAGATAATTAAGAGAGAACGTGTTTTATTTCTGGGAGAAATAGTGATATTCAGGGGGGCAATGTCTAAATGTTGGCATAAACTGATATTAAGGGTAGATATTGCCATATTTTGTAGACCAAAAAAGGTTATTTTGGGAAGGAAGTGTCATATTGTGCTAAAAAGCGGCATTTGATGGAGAAAATGTCTTTTGGTGGAATGAAAAGTGGTAGTTAAGAGAGAGCAATTTATTTCCTGGATAAATAGTGATATTCAGGGGAAAAGTGTCTAAATTTTGACAGAAATTAAGTGGAGGAATTGTTGCATTTCGGAGACAAAAAAAGGGTATTTTGGGGAGAAAACACACAATACTGAGATCAATTGCAGCAGTTTTGGGAGAAAGCATCACATTGTGCTAAGAGGCGGCATTTTGTGAGGAAAGTGTCTTCTTTTGTGGATGAAAAGCAATACTTTAGAGAGCAAACGTCTAATGATTGGCATCAACACAGGTACTGTGGGGAAAAAAGGCCTTATTACTTGGGTCTAAATTGGGATTATCGTAAGAGAAGGCTTAATTGTTTTGGGGGGCTCAGTTAAATATTTCTGGGTGAAATGTGAAATTTAAGCAAGGTTCTGTCTCACTTTAGTCATAAAATGCGACGCAGGCGCCACCTCCGGCACAGCACCACGCATGCACTCGTCCCAACAAACCACTCCGCACCGCTCCGCATGCGCCAGGCTCGACAATCCCACTACGCACGCTCCTCTTTCAACTGACCACTACGCATGCATCACCCTCCGAACCTTCTCCCCACGCCCCCAACGACGCATGCGCCAGCCTCAGCACGCCACTACGCTTGCGCAGTTTCGGACGCCCCGGTACGGGCGGGCCCGTCTAGAGGCAGCGCTGTGCGCTCGCCATTCTCAGTGCAGCGCTTGCCGTATATGTGCAGCAGTCCGTCTCGTCACGCGCATGCGTCTTGGTTTCCGCGGCGCCAGATACAGACTGACGCCGTTCTCCAGTTTGTCCACGCGGTGGCAGCAGAGAAGGCACAAAGATCTTGGTTGGGCCTGGCGCCGAGACGCGGCGCGCTCCGCGGCCGTCCGTTGTGCCTTGCTGACAGCGGAATAACTCCAAGTCAGAAGGGGTGGGCGAGCACAGGGGAAAAAGAAAAAATGAGAGAAACAAGTTAAACCTCCCTAAGCCCAGCAACCCTGTGCAAGTGCTTGTGAATATCGGTAAATAATCATCGAATTGATGTCGTCGTGCTTTCCTCCCACCCCCCCAGTGTCTGGGACGATGAACAAAGCTGGCATGCAGAGAAGCCAAGGATGGTTTGGAATGATTAGGACAGCAATGCAAAACAGCCGAACAGCTTCCGTGCCTGGCCTCTCCACTCTGAGATTCCATTCTGTTCACACAAGGCTTGTAAACATTCTCTGGACTGGTTTTGTTATCGAGCCATTTGTCATCAGCTCTTTCATTCGCAAGTGTTGCAGCATCTGCCTCAGGGCGTTCTGATCACGGGCACACCATTTTAATAATGGTGGGATTCCCAAGAAGAGTTTCAAGGAACTGGTTTACTTTTGACCCAAAGGAAGAATTAATACAAACCACAAGTATAAGTTGTCGCCTCCCGATCCGGCGACAAGTTAAGGCTGCCGTGTGAAAGTACCGTGCCTCAGCGCACAGCTCAAGCCCCTCTAGCCCTCCCCCCTCTTTAAGCGCACGAAGACGCCCCTTCAAGGTCTGATGCGCACGCTCCACAATAGATTTGTTAGTGCTGTTGCCAGGAATGCTGAAGGTATGCTTAATGCCCCAAGCTGTACACCAGTGTCCAAAACATGCACTTCTATGTCCTGGGCCATTGTCAGTCTTTAACTCCTGAGGTGCACCCATGACAGCGACAGCCATGTGCAACACTCTTATGCACTGCATGGCAGTCTGTCCAGATTGTGCCACAGCCCAGAGAAAACCACTGCATGTGTCAGTTGTGACATGCAAGTGATGGAAACACCCAAACTCTGGGAAACCCGTGACATCCATCTGCCGAACCTTATTTGGTCTCAAACCTACGCAACAACAACTGAAATGTGAAACATCTGGGGTTCACCCCTGCAGGAAACGTGTTAGCCGAATGGCAACCTGGGCAATTCTGTACAACATCACGTGCAACAACTGAAATGTAAAACATCCTGTGCAGTGACCATGCTGACTGCTGGAACCGCCCACGTGACACTTCAGCAGCGGCACACAGACCAACCGCAGCCATGCAGCAAGCGGCACCAGCACACACTGATTCCCCCCCACAACCCCGGACGCCGTCCCGATCACCCCTCCCACAGACTGCGCCGTTGGCTCCAGCGGCCACTCTCCAGGCCAAGATCACAATGGGAGTGTGGCAACGTCTGCAGCAGTATGCACCAGAAACTCCAGGGTCGTATGGGGTCAACAAACCAACAATGTGTATGCAGACCCGGAGACCCCCAGCTCCGCAACCTACTAGCACTGGATAACACAATCTACGGGCATTTATCTCAGGGATCAGATCGCACCCGGTCAGAATGCATTCTTGTGCCTTGATGGTCCAGCGTTCAGCAGCCTTGGCTGCTTCCCTCCCCAGATCTCGATCGCTCGCAGCTTTACTTTGAGAGCCCGAGGATGCCTCACTACCTGAGGCTGACAGCTTTTTTATCTGCGTTAACTCCGTTTCAAAGTCTGCCTCCTCCTTGCTAGTCGAGGACTCCTCGGCGCCACTCCGTTCTGCCTCCCCTCTCTTCTCTGTTTCCTCAGAGACCTTTAGTTGAGGGTACGGGGGTGGCATAGCGGAGAACACAGGCGGCTGAATAGGGGCAGCCGCGTCCGCCACCAGTCCTGGCAGTTTCTCCCCCGGAAAGTAGATAAACCCTCGCTCCCCCATAGCCCAGAGCCCTCCCGACTCATCCTCCCCCCACTTCAAATGGGGGAGCGGAGGGGGCTGTTGGAATCTGTAACGGGGCTAATAATGGGGTTTTCTCCTCAGCTATTGAGGCCCTTTGTTTCTCTACCTCTTCTACTGAGTCTCCCCTCTTTTGTCTCTTCTCGATCATCTAGCTCCTGTTGCTGAGTCTTCTCCTCCTCCTCCCCCTCGGAATCAATAGGCCCCAACGAGGTGTTAACGGCTCGCCATAGCTCCCGCTCCCCCTTGGCCGATCTAGTTAACTTTCTAAGAGCGCCAAGGGCGGGTAGCAGCTTCTGCGCCTCCTCGTCCCCTGCACAAGCTCGCTCAAAGAGCTCCTTGCTTGCTTTCTCTAATGCCGGCCGACTCACACAGTGAGAAACTTCGTCAGCCAGACCTCTCCGCATCATCCACTTAAAAAGCGGATCGAGGTCCTCATCATCCACTTCACACCACACCCGTGAAGCCATCCCCCACAGCATACTCACCCACTGTCCCATAACCAGAACTATAATGGAGTTGCTGTCTCACACACACCGGTCCGGACCACTCTCACCACATCACGTACGGGGTCACCAATTGTCGCCTCCCGATCCGGCGACAAGTTAAGGCTGCCGTGTGAAAGTACCGTGCCTCAGCGCACGGGGAACAGACGGGACTCACACACAGTGCGTAACGCCGAAAGTACAAGTTTAATGCCTCACAACAAACCCTACATAGTGGTACAGGTGACCGCCCCTGTGTGACACTCGTGACCTCCCTGACTCCACCCCAGGTGCACGCAGGCACCACCTACCCAATACCCAACAATAAGTCATCAGTAGGCATGCTTGTCAGCATCACCTTTGGGAAACAGATAATGGATCAGTAATACACATCCCAGTACAGCTCTAATATACAACACTACATAAGAATAATAGAGAACTCTTCTCAAGGAGGCAAGGAACTTTATGACCTCCGTCTGGGAAATCCAGCATTGTTTCCTGCAGACACCTCTTTGGTAACTGTTTCAGATCCAGCTGCCCATTCTGTTCAGGAGTACAACTCTAAAAGCTATGGAAAAAAAGGTAGTTTATGATAGGCAGAAGAAAAAGAACTATATGTTTGTATCAGGATTTTAAATAAGCAAGTAAGCCATCAATGACAGAAGCCATTCCTAGAATACTGCCACGGAAAAGATAGCAGCAGAGAATGAAGCCTCTACATTGTCCTGAACTACTGCTCCAGAAAAAAAAAAAAAAAAAGAAAAAAAAAAAAAAGAAAAAACATCAACAAAAAATTTCTTGTAGATGTTACCTGTGTGAAGGCACCCACCATCCTGATTTTAAAAGCATGAAGGAAAAAAAAAAAAAAAAAAAAAAAAAAAAAAAAGCAGAGTAATTTCCTTCAACATTAAATGTATTTGCAATAGGCAGCACATAGTGCAGCTCAGTACCATAAAGAACTGAAGCCGTAAGCACCAGGCTCCTCAGCTTGAGACAAACCAACCAAACATGCCTACAGACTGACAGAATCCTTAAGAAGGACAGCAGGACAGTAAAAACGTCAAACAAAGCACCTGATTCTCAGCCTACTTGTTTGTTTTTGAAAATCCAGAGGCCTCCCTCTGATCCCCACCACTGGCCAGTAAAGCTCGAGCTCACAGACTGCTGGAAATCCTTGTAACTGGACAGCAGGGAATTTAGATTGGATGGAACTTTTGGAAGGTGTTACATTAGATCAAAAATAGTGCCTCTCTGAGCACCAAAGTATGGGCCTGAAGAAAAAATGTCTGAATTATGGGTTCACCAAGGGGAGGCCGTGCTCGACCAACCTGGTGGCCTTTTATGAAGATGTCACTCACTGGGTGGACGGGGGGAGAGCGGTAGATGTAGTCTACCTTGATTTCAGTAAGGCTTTTGATACGGTCCCCCATGACATCCTTATAACAAAGCTGAGGAAGTATGGAATAGATGAGTGGATGGTGAAGTGGATTGAGAACTGGCTGACTGGCAGAGGGTTGTCGTTGGCGGTGCGGTGTCCGGCTGGAGGCCTGTGACTAGCGGTGTCCCCCAGGGGTCTGTGCTGGGTCCAGTCTTGTTCAACATCTTCATCAACGACCTTGATGAGAAGATAGTGACCACCCTCAGCAAGTTTGCTGATGACACAAAGCTGGGAGGACTGGCTGACACGCCTGAAGGCTGTGCGGCCATTCAGAGAGACCTGGACAGGCTGGAGAGCTGAGCAGTAAGAAACCGGATGAGGTTTAACAAAAGCAAGTGTAGAGTCTTGCACCTAGGTAGAAATAATTGCATGCACCAGGACAGGCTGGGGGAAGACCTGCTGGAGACGAGCTCTGCTGAGAGGGACCTGGGCGTCCTGGTGGACGACAGGTTGGCCATGAGCCAGCAGTGTGTCCTTGTAGCCAAAAAGGCCAATGGCATTCTGGGGTGCATTAAAAAGAGCATGGCCAGCAGGTCGAGGGAGGTGATCCTCCCCCTCTACTCTGCCCTGGTGAGGCCTCATCTGGAATACTGTGTCCAGTTCTGGGCTCCCCAGTACAAAAAAGACAGGGATCTCTTGGAAAGAGTCCAGTGGAGGGCCACAAAGATGGTGAAGGGCCTGGAGCATCTCCCCTATGAGGAGAGACTTAGGGAACTGGGTCTGTTTAGCCTTGAGAAAAGAAGGCTGAGAGGGGACTTGATCCAGGTTTATAAATACCTGGGGTGTGGGAGCTATAGTGGCGAGGCCGGTCTGTTTCAGTAGTGCGTGGGGACAGGACTAGGGGCAATGGGCTGAAACTTCAGCATAGGAAGTTCCGCACGAATGTGCGCAAGAACTTCTTTACAGTGAGGGTGACGGAGCACTGGAACAGGCTGCCAGGGAGGTGGTGGAGTCTCCTTCTCTGGAGATATTCAAGACCCTCCTGGACGCCTACCTGTGTGACGTGATGTAGGGAGCCTGCTTTGGCAGGGGGGTTGGACTCAATGATCTCTAGAGGTCCCTTCCAACCCCTACAATTCTGTGATTCTGTGAATTCCTAAAGAACAAAGTTAATTCCTCCTTTACAGATTACAGAAAGGACTAACATGAAACAGGATGAGCAGAATGCAGGGACAGTTTAGTGTTATCTGCAAATTAGCAAGGGACATCACACGAGAACAGCTTCAATTCTAGAAAATAGAAAACTGAGGCAACAGCAAGGCTGCAGCCCATGCTACGACATACCTGATCTCCTCCTGCAGTGCTTTTTAGGGAAGCCAACACAACAGATATTCCTCTTTTTGACTGGACACACAGTTACACAGAGCAAAAATGACTGAATCCACGAACTCTGCGCATCTGCAACATCTGCTTGCCCAAGTACGCTGGGCTGGTCTACAACAAGAGGAAAAACTGCTTGGTGCACATGTCCACAAAGGCCAGCACCACAAAGAACTACAATGCCCCAACGCTGCAGCGCATCACAAGGACAGCACTGATACACAGAAGCTTCTATGACAAAAGGAGTGCTCGAGGAGCAGCACAAGATGCTGCACACCTGGAGGAAGCGAAACAGATGCAAACAGGCTTCTGGCTTTTTTCCCCCTCTTCACTCAAAGCTTTCAATTCTGCCCCCCTGGCCCCCCTGACCCCTTTTTGTTTGCTCAGCCTCATCGTGTCAGAGAGCTGCTGCTTGTTCACCTCAAAAAGCTTTTCACTCTGAGAAACAACATCCTGCAAAGAACAGAGAGGGACAGATCCCACACTTCATTATTAGTCCAAAACAAGCAATGCTGAAAAAAGTTGCACCTAAGAGGCCGCTTTCTTGCACATGGAAAAGACAGAGGCAAGGTATGTCTGGGGCTGATGAAGAAGAATGTCATCTGTTATAGCAGTGAGTTCTCCATCCTGTCCCCAAATTCCTGAATGTGCTGAGAACCCCAGAAGGGCTAACCGCTCTGAGCAGCGATTACTATCAGAGCTTCCTGAAGATGCTTGAAAATGCCTTTCTTCCTAAACTAGGCTTATAGCCCCAACCCATTTTCTATTTTGCTGCCTCATTGCCTCTTCATACTCTGAGAACGATGGCACTTTTTTGCTGCCAGCATCAGGCCAAGAGCTGGAGCCTCCTTCAGAGCTGAACTTTACTGCCATGGTTCAGATTTCACAGCGAGTCAAGCCAAGCGCCACACTATTCAGGACCACAGGAAAGGGTGACCAGAACTTCAGTTTGAATGAAAAAAGGCACCACTGCATCAGTGATACTGTTGGGTGTTTGATCGTCAGCCAAGTGACAGAGAGGGCTTCCAGCAGCCAACAGACACCAAGCAGCTTGAGTACATTTCCTGCTCTGAAATCACCTGCCCCGTTACAGCATGCAAAATGTGAGAAATCAAGGTGTGCAAGTTTGTGACTAATGGAACCACAAGTGAACAACAGAACAGTTCTCACAGCCTTCCACCATTCAATCATCTGCCTTCACTGGGTCAGCACAATTTGGTGCGGGTTTTCTTTCCTGCTCTTTTGTTTGTTTTTAAAATGTTTCAGGTCTCGCCTCTTTTTCTTCTACAACCATTCTTCTAGGGACACATGCTAAGGAAGCCGAAGAGAGTATGAACTTACTGGGAGGAAAGCCTGCAAGTCCAGGGGAATATTTTCCAGTGAGTCGGAGCAAGTGAGACCTGAGGCCAGGAGCTCTTTGCGCTGACTGACCCTGTTCATGTCCCTGAGAACCACATCTAAGTGTGGGTGGCTCAGCCACCTCCCTGGGGAGCCCGTTCCAGTTCCTAACAACCCCTTCTGTAAAGTAGCTTTTCCTGACATCCAACCTAAACTTACCCTGGCACAACTTGAAGCCATTTTTCCTCATCCTGTCACCAGTGAGGAGAGACCAGCCCTGCTCTGCTGGGAGCACCTTTCAGATATTGGAAGAGAACAACCGGGTCTCCCCTCAGCCTCCTCTTCCCCAGACCAAACAGCCCCAGTTCCTTCAGTCTCTCCTTGTAGACCATATTCTCCAAGCCCTTCCCCAGCCTTGCTGTCCTTCTTTGGACCTGCTCAAGCACCTCCATGTCCTATCTGTACCAAGATGTCCAAAACTGAACACTGTACTGGAGGTGAGGCCTCATCAATGCCGAGTACAGGGGTAGGATTGCCTCCCTAGTGCTGCTCACCACATAATTCCTGGTACAAGCCAGGATGCCACTGGCTTTCTTGGCCACGTGGACATACTGCAGGCTCATAATCAGCTGCTGACCAGCAGCACACCAAAGTCTCTTTCCAACAGGCAGCTTTCAGCCACTCCTCTCCAAGCCTGCAGGGCTGCCTGGGGTTCTAATGACCAAAATGCAAGACCTGACAATTGGCCCTACTGAAACTCACATAGTTTACCTTGGCCCATTGATCCACTATATCCAGGTCCCTCTGTAATGCCTTTCTCCCCTCAGGCAGATCAACACTCCCTCCCAACTTGGCACCATCTGTATACTTACTGAGGGTGCACTCAATCCCCTCATCAAGATTCTTAACAAAGATGTTAAACAGAATCAGCCTCAGTTATGCAGAGATCTCCAGCAAGAGATCCACTTTCCTCCACTGCCAGTCCTTAAATAAGGTCTGGGAAGGGGTGGATCCAGGCTCCACCCCTTCCAGACACAGTGATACACTACTTACACCTGTGCTCCCCTGGGTTGGCCCTGCCTTTCCATCAGATGCCCAATCACTGTTTCAGGCTGTATCTCAGCATTTCCAGTACACATACTTCATACTGTCCTATTTCCAAAACACCACATGAGATAAGTGAACCTTTCTCAGATGTGCTTTTTCTCTCTGCTGTTCTGCTTGAGAAAAGTTTATTGCTCATGTATCACAAAGAGAACTTATACAAAGAGATTCTTTGGGGGAAGGAAATGCCTTTCAATAATAAGCAAAATGAGAAAATATCTAACTACGTGGCAACTCTCTGTGTTGAACAAAAGTAGTCAATAAGTGCGCATATAGAGAGCAACTGACAAGTACAAGTTTCAGACAGAATTAAGGGATTCCATACCTGGATGTGAGTGACTGCTGGAACTTGAGTCTTCAAAAAACTCACTCTGGAACTGAATTCCTGACAAACAAGATAGCCTCAACAGCAAGCCTGAGGCATCACAATCAGGTTCTTGTTGGACAGCCCCAAATGCTCTTGCTTGTATGCCACAATGACTCCAAACACTGTGCTCTGGATTAGCATCATGGTATTAAAAGGAGCCAGAAAGAGAGAACAGAGATGCAAGAAATGGGAGGTTACACAGTGGTTTCTGTATTGTGCCTAAAAGGAACTTACAAGATGCCTTTCAGTAAACAGCAATACCATAGTCCTGTACCCCTTTACCAACAATGTAAATTTTGTGAAATAAGACAGAGACCAGCACTGACATGCAAAGGTAGGCGATACATAGCAAAATGAGTCAAAAAGCTTGTTAGCAGTCCTACTGTGGTGAAGCTATCTCTTTCAGTCGTGATAAGGACTGAAATGGTGGCAACTTCATCTCTAGAGAAAAAGAGCATATCTATCTCCTGCCATGACAACTGTGCCATCTTGCACAAAGTCAACCAGTGCATCCCATTCTTCCTCTTTGGTCCACTGGTTATGATAACAATGATAGCCTCCTCTCACCCAGCATTTCACCCATTCGCTGCCATTGCCTTCCAAAAGCAGAAACTGCAGTGTGCTGAAAAGACACTTATCTGTCCTTCCCATATACAAATGTTACAATAAGCAAATATATTCATAGAGGTGCCTTCCTCCAAGCAAGAGAAGGAACACCTAAGACCCCAGTGAACTACAAGAACTACCCAAGCACAACATGTTCTACAAGTCGGGAATAATTTACTGTTTACTTTTTATTTCCCCATCCTTTTTTTTTTTTTTTTTTTTTTTTTTTTAATAAAGACTTCAGTTTACAAGGCAGCCTCGATTTCCTGTAACACAGGAATCCAACAAGACACCCATAATGCAAAAAACTTCTCCCCAGAGGCTTTTTTCCCTCTCTGGTTTCCATTCCATGTGCAATCATCTTGAGTTTACTGCACCAATAGTTATTTGAGGTTCATCCATTGCCCACTCTCTTTACTTCTGCCAACTCTTGCTGCTTTGTCTCCACACACTCTAGACTGAAGTGATCAGATCACTGCTCAAAAGCCAGAAAGAATGTTTGAAAATATATGGCAAGTAATACAGAACTAAGAATATAAAAATATGTATTTCAGTTAATCTACATTCACCCTGCATCAGAGAATAACAGAGCGGTTTAGGTTAGAAGGGACTTCTGAAAGTCATCTGACCAAACAGGGACATGTTAAACACTGTGGATAGTGCAGGCCTCTGCTTATCAGAAACAACAAAGGAGAATGACATAAGGTACAGGAAAAGATGACAGGAGGTACAAACCACCTGCTGTACAAAACGGACTCTGCTTCTTCAACCACAGAGCACAAAGAAGGGGAAACCAAGTTCTGTAGCTATCACAGAAACTTTATTATTCTTTGTCTTCTGCAATAAGCCTTAATAACCATCAAACGAAGTAGCAAGTTTGAGCACACTGTATGGGAAACTGCTGATCACAGCCTGAACCTCTGATTGACCACCTGAAGCAAGCAAGAGTCAGCTGCGGGAGCACAGGTGAAGGTAATTTAGCTGTGCTAACGGAAGGGGTGGTACTTGGCTCCACCTCTCCTAGATCTCATTTAAGGGCTGACCACCACTAAGGCAGGATCTCTTTCTCTGGAGATTACTCCTTTGTGGAGTTTACAGCAAGCCTTCAACATCTTTCTGTCATGATAATCTTTTGTATGAAATGCCTGTTTAACCTGTTTACCTATCAACGGTACATACACACAAGTCTCTACTTCTTGTGGCACCTGGATATGCTAACACTCACTTTTCAGCCGAATACCATGAATGCTACAACCTTGCCCAAATCCACCAATCACTGGGATAGAGTTACATGAAATGCACAAAGACAGGCTCCAGCTCATGAAAGTTATTAACCGCTGGTCACAACTACCTCTGACAACAGAGGTACAACAACTGGATTTCTTTTGATCAGTTACAACAGTTTTCTCAGCAAATTTTGTCAACGTTTGCTTACTCAGTAGCTATTCCATGCTAATGTTGACACATGTTTAAAAAAAAAAAAAAAAAAAAAGATTTTTGTTTGTTCCTTTTATGGCACCACAGACATCTGGCACACCACAGCCACAACTCCTCAGGTATCCTGGTTTCGTTCACCAAATGCCCTCATCCTTGAGAAGAATGTCAGAATTACAGAAAGCTTCTGCCATTAAATTCAGTGACTCATAGCTGCTTTCCAGTTCACCTGAGTACATCTGGAGTGTCTTACCACCTCAAGCTTATTTACACAAAAATAAGTATCACAGCTGAGACCTTTGATCAATGTAATTAACCAAAATGCTACTGCACTGTACATTTCCTTGAACTTTAATATCAGATTTCTGACTCCATATGAACCATCATCATCAGTGCTAGAACTAAACTTGCTTCACTACAGAAGTGTTTGTCTTCCAGTTCACAGCTGCAACCGACACTGCTTTAACAGCTGCGTTTCTTAACTTTTACCACTAGTAGCATTTCCAGAACACAACAAGGCACAGAGCAACAGGCCACACAGCACACAAGGGGAAGGTGGGTTCTTTCAAATCGCCACAGCTCACTTTTAGCCCTTTATTTCTGAAGGGAAAACGGCTGAAGAATCTGTTCTTCTGGGAAGATTCTGATGCCGAGCAGTGCAATTAAAGAGCAAAACAACCACCTAGGCAAGGACTGTCCACGTTTTCCCAAGTGAAGAGCATCCTACGGAAAGGCTCTACAGAAGAAAAGCCTGGCTGAACGTGGGCAATGGCCTCTTCCGCACTCCTCGGGTTAAAATGCACCGTACCTATTTCTGACGGACGTATACAACGCGACAAAGCCCCCGAAAAAAAAGCCGCACTGGAAAACGGAGCGAGAGAAGGCCAGGGGCCCGCCCTCAGCCGCAGCTCCCCCGGGCTGGGCCGCATCGTGCGGGCGTCCGAACGGCTCTGGGCGAAGCAGACGCTGCCCAAACCCAGAGCTGCCCGTGACCAATTCAGGGTCCGCTGCCCGTGCGAGGAACCCGCCGGGTCGCTCCGGGGCGAGGGCGGACCCACGCCGAGGCAACCGCAGCGCCCAGGCCAGAGAGCTCCCGGAAGATCCGTCGCGTAGTCCCGGGAGGGTGGGAGCAGGAAGTGCCTTTTTTGGGCCTCGGAAGTACCATAAAAGGTGATGAGGAAACGCCAAATATGGTGGTCCTGGTTCCGGCCTCCGCCGGAGTGGCGTTTCCGTTCGGCCTTGGCGGCCCCGTGCCTGCGTGACGCGACTCGGCCCGCCTCCACCGGCGCGCTCCCGGCGGCGGCGCGGCGTCCCGCTGCTCGGCGGGGCTCGGCTTCGGCTCCGCTGGCTGTTGGCGGTGGTGCCGCACCGCTTTTTTTCCTGTCACTAAGAATCACAGCTGAAGCCAGGCTTTAAATCACAAACCGCTGAGGTTTAAATCAGCCAAACGTATTTTGTGACAGCGGCCTGAAAAGAGGGCCTGCGCTGCCCCCGGTGCGCTACTTGCCTAGCTCCAGGCCGTATTTGCTCAGAAGGGGGGAAGTTTCCCAGCCGCTGTCAGCGCCTGCTGCTTCCCTGGGAAAAGCCTTCTTGAGAGAGACTTCTAGCCATGCTGTGGCCTCCTCAAAAGAAAACTCTCATGCTCCCAATAAAACTAGGGAGAAAACTTCATAAGACTTGTCCTCTTCAGACCAGCACGAAACAAGAAGACTTCATAGAACACACACAAACCCTGAAATCTGCTTTCCTTTTTCTGGACAAAGGCCGCAAAAGCCCAGGCACGGGTGGCCATGTATTTTCTTTCTTTCTTGTCATGCGTATGTACAGACAATTCAAAGCAAAAGTTCCCAGTTTAGACCAAAATCTCAGGACTGCATCCAAGATCTAGCCTGGGAATTCAGCTTGTCTGAGCTGGTGGATTTGACTTTGGCAAGCATTAAGGCGTGCCATCTCCTACAGAAACTGCTTGCCATTGAACATTGTTCCAGATAGAGGCATCAACTCCTGTATTTGCATCTCAGCTCCTCACAACTCCAGATATCAAGTAGTTTGTAAAGAACCTACCTGGAAGGACTGACACTGGAACCCTCCTTTAGATCTACACTGCTACTTCTCACAGTTGCATACTCCTCTGAATTCACTTCATAGAGAGCTCATGCACCCTGAAATGTATTTTAAGCCATCAAATAAGGATGCATTTTTCTCCTCCAAACACTAAAGGCCATTTGTACTGAAGGCCATCAAGCACATGCACTTCTTATTCCCTATGCAATGTAACATAAGAAGCTATGGCAATTCTCATCTCCCAGTCTTCCATCCAGCAGCCACATGTACTGAGCTGATTTTATTTTCAGCCTGGAGACTATGCCATTGCCTTGACACCCCCTTTTCACCACCCAGTAAGGTCTTCGCATTGTGGAGATTCTGACTTCTAAACCTCACCTTCAGTGCTGGGAGCACTGATTTTCTTTCTCACATGCTTCTGGAGAAGCCAGAAAACAGGAATTGTGGTTACTTCCAAATTGTAGGCAATGCAGCCAGTCCAAGGGCATGTGCTGTATCCACACCTTTTATGGCACTCCTGGACAAAGGAGCAACTGGTACTCCTTCCTTTCTTTGTGCAGGTACTTCTCCAGGAAATAAACAGCACCCATTGCTTCCTAGCAGCCAGGTTTGCTGCAGCAGGCTTCTTACGTAGTAGTTTAAAGGAAAATATGAAAACTTACATGATTTGATTTTGTCTTTTATTACGTTTTCTGAAGGGTATTGGTACACCAAATATCCCATTGGCAGGAAAGCGCATTCAATGTATTTAGAAGCCAAACAGTCACTTTCATTTTAACAAACACAATTACGAAGTAAAAATAAATCACAAAATAATGAACTGCATGTTCATAACATACAAAAATTGCTGCCTACTCAGTAGGTAACTACAACATTCCAACTCCTGAATATATTTATAAATTTACATTTTTGTAACAAAAATAGACTTTGAGAAGCGGGGTGTTGTTGTTTTTCATCTGTTTCTGGTTTGTTTCGGTTGGGTTTTTTGCTTACATTCTGTCTCCCGGTGCATACTGGTGCTCCCTTCCCCACCCGTTCCCTGGTTTCTCTTACATTCTTTGCATAACATCCCTTTTGCTTTAAGGCAAGATGCAAAGCATCTTTTCACACAAATGCATGACATCAGCAAGGCTTCACAAAAAGGCACCAAGACTTGTAACTTTAAAAACAAAACTTCTGCCACGTTTGTGTGTCTTATCAGGTGGCTTTTACATAACATCACTCTTACATGCTCAAATACAGTAAGTGCTGTACCCAAAGAAGTTTTATACTCGTTACAGCATTGCCACTAAGATAGAACTAACATTTACAAAATATGGCCCTGCAAACTCCAAATAATACAACATGGATATGCAAAACTTTTTCAACATCAACAGTACCTAAAGGAAAGCAAAACCATGGCACACGTACAATTTACATCAGCTATGTGCTTAATTAAAGGTCCTTTCCTCCTAATAAAATAGTATTGTTTGTTTATGGGGAAAATTATACCGAACTTATATCCACAGTCCATGCAAATTAAGTTAATCGACAATGGTGGAAAACTTAAACAGCAGTTTTTTTCAGGCAGCTGAATTTTGAAGAAATATTAGATAGCCTTGCAACATACAGTGTTGGGGGAGCAATCGGAGACTCGGTGTCTCATAGTACCAGTGGAAGAGGGGAATGCTCCTGTTCCAGAAGGTGATCTTAGCAAATCTCAATTGTCCTTGGAGAAAAGGTTGATGTCATGTCTGAAAGTGCTGAAGTCACCTGTGAGCTGAAATTATTGGTAACCGCTGGAGATGGGAAGGAAGTGGCCACTTGGGTCTGAAAAGTGGCAGTGCCAGAGGGGTAAGTGGTTGCTATAGACGGGGATGGGAATGCTGTGTGTGCAGGGGAGGGATAGGAAGAGGAGGCAGGGGAGGAATACACTGTGCGCACTGGCGAGGGGTAAGTGGTGGCTATGGTGGAGGAGTAGGACGTAGCCACAGAGGATGAGTAGGCAGCAACAGGGGAAGAAGTAGTTGAGACTGAAGCTGCCTTTTCCACTTTCTTGTCCTTCTGCCTAAGGTGGATTTTAGTGTGTCTCTTCCTCTCATCGCTTCTGGCAAACTTTCTGCCACAAATGTCACATGCAAATGGCTTCTCTCCTGTATGTGTGCGGATGTGCGTTGTCAAGTGGTCACTCCTGCTGAAGTTCCGCATGCAAATGCGGCATTGGAAAGGTTTCTGTCCAGTGTGGATGCGAATGTGACGAGTTAGTTCATCAGACCGTGAAAATCGCCGGTCACAGGACTCCACTGGGCAAGCATAGGGCCGTTCATGAGGAGGTGTCTTGCTGGGACGATTAGGGTATTTCCTCATCCTGCTGGGCTTGATCAGCTGGGACTGATAGTTAGTGTTGAGGGTCTTCAACTCGTGAGAGCCAGTCTGTGTGGCAAATGCTTTGATAGTGGACAGCGGCGTGAGGGAGGGCTGCTGTGCTCTGGTCTCAAGGGCTGGGAAGGGCTTCTGATCAGCTGAGATAAGGTTGAGCTCACTCTGTTGCTGAGGGAACAGGTAATCTGGGATCATTGGCACCTGGAAGTTGGTTTTAGTTGTCGGATAAGCTGGAGGTGGATACTGGATGGGGACTCCAGAGGGGTTGGGGAAGGACTGGGTCTGTGGTTCAGGGAAAATATCAGAGCTGGAAGTGGGGAAAGTTGGTGCAGCCGAATAAATTGGACTGTTCTCACTAGCTTGGACAGAACAGCTCAGGGGGGTGCTCTGCGAAGAGGAGGGTGTTGATGAAGAGGGTGTAGAGGTGGGAGGTGCATTAGCCATGCTCACCAGCCCACTGACAAGGCTGAAGAGGGGCTCTGGCCATAAAGTGTTGCTACCGGTTGGGGCTGGCTCCAGGGAGAAGCGCCCCGTGTAGGTAATTGGCGGTAGCCGTGTTGTTTGATTGGGATAGCTGGTTTCTGGCACGGTTTTCTCGTTGTTCAGAGAGATCTCAGGAAACGTGTCTGAAAATAGAAGAGAAGCGATTACTTCTAGCAGCCACTGCAGCTCTGGAGCTGCTGCCAGTGCTTCACGAGCCATTCCCAAGCAGCGCAGCCCCAGATCTTTGCTTCTTGTTAATTAATAATTGAGCGCAACATATTGCAGCGCCGCTGGCAGGTCTCCAGCAGCAACGAGCCCAGAGCCGCTGACGCACAACACAGGAGATACCCCCGCGCAGCCGCCGGGTCAGAGGCACCGCTGCGCCTCGGAGCTCCCGCTGGCGCTGCCGCCTCCCTGCCCGCCCGGGAGAGGCCACCAAGCTTACCTGCCGCGAGGTGCTCAAAATGTTGCTCGCCGGGCTCCCCGGCCGCGCCGAAGCCCGCACTCTCAGACGCCCCGGAAGGCGCAAGAAACTGCTGTCCCCCGCCACCGAGCAGCATCATCTCCTCCAGTTTGGGATAGTGGCCATCCATAGCGGGAGGCGAGTGCGGAAAGACGCCGAAGGGGTCGGAGATCTGCAGCGAGGGCAGGAGCTGCATCTCCGTCTTGGCCGCAGCCATGAGGGAGCCGCGTTCGGGCTCTGACGGGTGACGCCGCCGCCGCGGGCCCGACGGACGGGCCGGCTGCGGCGAGGCGGCCGTTGCCTGCTGCCTGCCCTTGCGCCGCGGCTACCCAGCGCTGCCCGCTGGAAGCGATCGCCTCCCGCCCGCCGGACGGCCCGAGGCTCCCCCCCCGCTGCCCGCTGGAAGCGCTCGGCTCCTCGCCCGCCCCGGAGCCGCTTCTATATATCGGATCCCACCGGCTGCAGCCCGCCCCGGCCCTGACGTACATGGCCATATATGGGAAGCAGGAAGCCCTTATTTGGAGGCGAGCCGGAGGACCCCGCCTGGCGTCAGCACCTGGCACCGGGGAAAGCCGGGCGGTGGGGGCCCCACCCGCCCCGGAAAGAGAGCCCCGCGGCCGCCACGGCCCTCGCACCCGCTGCGGCCCCGTGCCCCGCCGCGAGCAGCGTCACCTCAGCGCCACAGGCCCTGAGGCGCGCGCCGTCCGGCCCCCGCCTGCCCCGGCCTGCCTGCCGGAAGCCTCGGCCGCCCTTTCCATATTAGGAAGCGGCCATATAAGTCTCGGTTCCGGCGGAGACATCCCGCTCCTTATTTGGCGATTCCGGTCCCGGATAGGCGGGGTCGGGAAGCCCTGGCGCGGGAGCCGGGTTGCCTCCGGGCCGTGCGCACCCGCCCCCGGGCCGTGAAAGCGCGCGGCTCCGCCGCCGGGCGGACGGCGCGGAAGCGTTGGGGACCACCTTGGTTGCCCCGGCTCCGCCGTCGGCGGCAGGCTGGAGGCAGGGCTTCCGCCACGGCTTCCGCCACCGCCTCGTTCTCGGCTCGCGCTGTTCGCTTCCCCCGGTGCCAGCGCAGGGGCTGCGCGCCGGCAGCCGCGGTGTGGAGTTTCCCGGGTGCCGGCAGCGCCGGCCCGGCGGGGACCGCCCGCTCTCCGCAAAGGGAACCTCCGGCACTCCGTAGCTCTGCCGAGATGGAAGGAGCTGTGTACGCGGCCCTGGACCAGGATTCTCTGCGCCACCCTCGCTCAACGGAGAGCGGGCACCGCACGGCTACGGCACCCGCTGTGCTGGGTGCGCTGGGCAGCGACACCGCTCGGGACTCCGCTCTCACGCCCCCGGGGCAGCCCCTTAACATGGCCGCAGCTATTTACCGCCCCGCAGCCGGCTCTCACACCGGCTCCGCAGGGAACCGCGGTTGTTTACGAAGGGACGGGGAAGCTACGGATTCCAGCCCGAGGCGGCGCAGGCAGCGCGGAGATGCAGGACAGCACTCCGCCAGCCCGGAGGCTCCCGCGCTATAAATAGGCGGTCGACGCGGCCGTCGCTCCGCCCCGCTGCCTGCGCGGGGCTCCCCCGGCGCCGAGCCGAGCGGCACCGGCGACGCAGTGCGGTTGCAGGGCGCACGCGCAGTGTCGCGGCGAGGGTTTCCCCGCATTGCGCGGGGTTTCTGCCGGCCCGCTTCGGGGGGGTGCGGGGGAGGTGTTGTCGCGGGCGAGTCACGCTGCGGTCCCCGCCGGGATGTGTGTACCGGTGTGCTCCGGCTGCTCCGATCGGGTTGCGTCGGGCCCGTGACGCTGCGGGAAGCCTGGCTGCGGCGGGCACTCGCTGGCCCTCGCGTCTCCGTGCCCTGTCAGAGCTCGTTTTGCCGCATAGATGGAGGGGAGCGGCGGGCGCCCCAGCTCCTGCAGTTGGCAGGCTCTCGCTGTAGGCACGGCCCGCACGCAGACGGGAACTCGCAGCCCTGCCCGCAGCCTTAGCGCTACGCGGCCGGCAGCAGAGCTGGCGTTTCCCCGCGGAAATCCCGTCGCCGAGCACACCGAGCGGTAGGCAGCCCCTCTTGTGCCACGGAAAGGCGGTTGGGTAAATCGCAGCACCGGGCGCTGCCGCTTTTTTGATTAATATTCGAGGTGCGAATGACAACAAGGCTCAGTCTGCTCACTTCTGTAGAAGGTTTACGCTTCTCTCGTGTACTGTTTTGTCTGAGTTGCTATTTGAAGAGCCGTGTCTTGTCTGCAAGACTGCAGTGCCTCCTACACTTGTGCGTTCCCACTCCTAAAATCAGCCGCGGGTTGCAGTCGAGCGGTGCCTCCCGAAAATGAATGAAAAGCTCCCTCTCATCTGCAGCCTCCTCAATGGCGATTAACGGGGATTTGTTTTTTGATAATGATTCTTTAGGGAGATAAATTGCATTGTTGCTCAAATGTCATTGCACCAGTCCAAACCTTTAATTTAAACATGATTCAGAGATTATCCTCTTCTAACAGATTCAGCTCTCTGCTGCAGGTTTTGAGAAGTCTTACGCAGTGACTACAGCTCATCTCTGGTTTCCACCGGCACATTTCAGTTCAAAGTCCTGTCAGAAAGGATCGTTCTAATGCTGTAGGCCTTACGCAGAATAAGAAAAAGAATGCTGAGTTTGTAAGGGTCAGCTGTAGATTGTCTGTTCTGCTGACCTCTGCAAAATAGGTCCAAGCACAGCAAGCTGAGCAGGGCCTTGTCCAGTTGCATTTTAAATTTTATCTCTAAGCCTTCACAACTTCTCTGGGCAACCTGTTCAAGTGTTCAGCTGTCTCTACAGGAAAAGAAAAATTAAAACCACCACCACCACCACCAAAATCCACACCTTTTGTTTAAAATGACTTTTTTTTTTTTTTTTTTTTTTTTCCTCCAGTTTGTGTGCATTGCTTGTCATTAGACACCACTGAGGAGAATTTGGCCCTGTCTTTTTTTACACCCTCTTTAGGATATTTATGCATGCTGATGTCAGCCTCTTCTGAACCTTCTCTTGTCCAGAATGAAAAGACTTCTCTCTCAGCAACTCCTCATACAACAGTCCAAATATATAGCCAAAGAGATGTAGCCAATGGTTCTGTTTCCAGGTGGAGACCAGAGATAAGTGTTATCCCCCAAGGAGTCATTTTTGGGACTGGTACGCTTTAACATCTTAATCAGTTTTACAGATGATGGGTTCGAGTGCACCCTCAGCATGTTTGCAGATGACACCAAGCTGAATGGTGCAGTTGATGCAACAGAAGGAAGGGATGCCATCCAGAGGAGCCTTGACAAAATCAAAAGGTGGGCCAAAATAAACCTAATGAGGTTCAACAAAGCCAAGTTCAGAAAGTGTTGCACTTGGGTCAGGGCAATCACATATACACACATACACACGTATGTATGTATACATATATATACAGGTATATACACATATATACACATATATACACACACACATATATATACATGAGAGCAGCCCTGCCAAGAAGGAAGGAGGCTTGCTGACAATCAGTCAGGAGCCCCCAGCACAAGAAAGATGTGGAGCTGTTGGAGAGGGTCCAGAGGAGGGCTACAAAGATGATCTGAGGGCTGGAGCACCTCTCCTACAATGACAGACTGAAGAAGCGTGGCTTGTTCAGTCTCGAGAAGGCTCCAGAGACACCTCATTGTGGCCTTCCAGTACTTAGAGGGAGCTTATAAACAGGAGGGAGAGTGACTTTTTACACAAGTCTGGTAGCAATAGGACAAAAGGAATAATTTTAAACTAGAACAGAGGAGATTTAAATAAGCTGTGAGCTTTTCACTGAGAGGGTGGTGAGGTGCTGGAACAGGTTGCCCAGAGGGGTTATTGATGCCCCATCCCTGGACATGTTCAAGGCCAGATTGAATGGGGCCATGGGCAATGTGATCTAGTGTTTGATCTAGCAATTGGCAACCCTGCCCACAGCAGGGTGGTTGGGACCAGATGATCTTTGAGTTCTCTTCCAACGGAAACTGTTCTAGGATGTGCTCCTAGCAGCCCTTTGCTGGACTTGCTCAAGTATGTCCACATTTGCCTTGTTCTGGGGAAGAGAACTGCTTCAGAACTGCAGACAGGGTGGTATCAACAGCACGAACTACACAAATTATTGTAAAAACAAAACAAAACAGCTCTGGCATGTGAGCCCTACCATTCTGGTGAGGCTTTCTGGTTTCACTGTAGCACTGGAAAGGCAGCTACATTACAGACAGTTTTTGTTTTTGTTTTTAATCTCAGAATTCTTATATAAGAAAAAAAAACAACAAAAAAAACTTTTGATTGACAAAACTCAAATTTCAACTACATCCTCGTGACCAGTGATCATTATGTTTCCATCATTGCATTTTTATTTTTATTTTTTACTAAAATGAAGATTTTTTTGCATTGCCTTGCTGAGGTTCTATGATATATTAGCTGAGCCATTTTTCTTGCAAAGATGTTGTGTTTGCCTGGATACGTAGTAATAACAACAGCATTTATAATTTCTCTAGGTCTTTTACACATCATTCATGTTCACACTCATTTGATTTTCTTTATTCCAAACCTCTGACTACCTCATGGTTTCCCTTTCTTATTTCTTCTTGGTGCTGTATTTAACATCCCAAACTGTACAAGTTTTCATAGGTACCCCCTTAAAATAGTTGTACTATTCTCTATCATTGCATGCTGTATGCCCAAGGAGTTAAAAACAGGAATGAGAATTTCATTTTTTTAAAATAAATACTGTAGCGTTGTTTCCTCTCCCTCCAATCTCCTGGAAGCAAGCTATATGATTTAAAAGCCACTACATTGTTGTGTTGTAACATATTCTACAGACATTTTAAATGTATTTATCATTAATTTTGTTTACCTGCAGTGAACATCACTACAAGAAAAGGATTGAGGCTCAAGGAGAAGACAATTTAAAATTTAACAGCGTTTAAATTTAAGTAGTCTTCTCAATACTATGACAGCGAGAAACAGATTTTGTCAGTACTGTTGAATGTATGGCTTTGCTCTGAAATGGAAATCCCCGTGTTTGCTGCAAATTCTTACTGCTTTCAGGTGCGTAATTTGCTTCATTTTGTAAACAGGTCTGAAATGCACGGTGCACTTCCTTTGTAGTGGTATATCCAACCACAAGAGGGAACTCTTCCCAGTTATTATTTCAGGACGTGGGCGTGGTTTACCGAATGAAGCGAAGTATTGCTTGAGTAAGAATCAGCTTATGTAGGTGTTTTTTATTTATCTGTTCATCTTTCCTTGCTCCTCAGACATTATATACGAGCAGAAAGGTGGGGTTACAGATTTTCCTTAGAAATTTAGGAAATCTGAGGGGTTTTGCCTCAAGTTTTTATGCTTCTATTTAAACAAATCCTTAAAAATAGCTATTATAGGATTTGTGACTTAGTAAAAATACTTATTAAAAAATGGCTATACGCTACTTGAAGTATTCAGACATCTCTTCCCTACTACCAGAGAGTACCTCTGCTCAGTTCTACTCTTCAGCTTTGAAGACCTAGGAGCTAGGATGTGCTAGGAGCACATCCTAGAACAGTTTCCGTTGGAAGAGAACTCAAAGATCATCTGGTCCCAACCACCCTGCTGTGGGCAGGGTTGCCAATTGCTAGATCAAACACTAGATCACATTACCCATGGCCCCATTCAACCTGGCCTTGAACATGTCCAGGGATGGGGCATCAATAACCCCTCTGGGCAACCTGTTCCAGCACCTCACCACCCTCTCAGTGAAAAGCTCACAGCTTATTTAAATCTCCTCTGTTCTAGTTTAAAATTATTCCTTTTGTCCTATTGCTACCAGACTTGTGTAAAAAGTCACTCTCCCTCCTGTTTATAAGCTCCCTCTAAGTACTGGAAGGCCACAATGAGGTGTCTCTGGAGCCTTCTCGAGACTGAACAAGCCACGCTTCTTCAGTCTGTCATTGTAGGAGAGGTGCTCCAGCCCTCAGATCATCTTTGTAGCCCTCCTCTGGACCCTCTCCCAACCTCTTGGCTGAGGTTGCTAAGAGACATGCTTACCTTTGTTCACTGTTTGCCCCGTGACAAACGGTATTAGGTCTCCTATGGCATCAGAATAATATTGTCACCGACACGTAAGCCTCTTTTATCCCTGCAGAGTTATTATATGAGAAATATTACTCAAAGTAGAGGTAAGTAGTGATAGAAAAGCAATGCAGGTAAAAGTCATGAGCACCATAAAATTCAACAGCTGCAGTCAATAAGCAGAGAAGATTGATGACTGTAGAAATTCTGTTACTGTGGAACAAACAGACATTTTTCCGGCTGAGTTGCCTTCAAAGCAAAGCTTCATCAGTTTGTAGTAAAGCACTGTGAAAATTAGGTTAAGTAACAGAAAGTATGTACTAGCAGCACGTAAAAAGGAAGGGCAGCAAGAGCTGTGTGCCTCTGCACCAGTTCAGGCTTTTTGTTTCTAATACTTTTTTAAATTCAGCATTTTATGCATCCTTACAACACAGATGTGATTGTGAGAATGAATCAGAGGCTGAACGGTTTGGGGTTATTTTAATTATTCTGGTTAGCTGATGAAACAAGTTCTCAAGGGCTGTTCTTTGTTCTGCAACTTGTATTCATGGATGAAACTTGCAAAACTGCCCTTGTTGAGTTTCTTTTTAGACTTTTGTCCTCCTCTGTAATCCATTACTATTCTGGTTCCGGGCTTCAGAATATATTTTCAGTTAATAACTGTCTTAACCATTGCCTATTTTAAGTTCCTGGATGCGCTTCCTTACAAGTGAGGAATAGTTTGGGAAATAGTCACTTCGAATTCCAACAACAGCATTTCTATTTCATTTTTGGTTTATCCCAAAACAAACATGGAATTATTTTTTTTTTTTTCTCTGCCTATGAGGCTGACCAGAACATATAAACAACAATATAAATAGGTTGGCATGAGAAGTTATTGAAAATTTTAATTAAGGTCTACAGCTTTCTTGAGTAGGAGCAGCAGACCACAGAGCCAGGTGTTGAAACAAACTCTGCTCAGAAACATTCGAAGATACACCACCTGGCTTCATAGATATTATCAGAGTTGTTCAGCCTGTAATTGTTGGACTGGTGCATGGATTAAATAGGACAATGAGCTTTCCCAAATCTCTAGAGCAGAACAATTAAAACTCCAGTGCTAGGTTCTACTTTGAGTCAAATGAGTTTTTTAAAAAAAAAAAAAAAAAAGGCACAAAATTGCCAAATATCTTTTCTCCTTTTCTATACCTTAATTGTTTTAAATGAGAATCCACCGCTTACCAGTATGGCTAGCATTTAACTTCTAAGGTCTAAAACTAGAATGTAGCTTTTCTGCATTAAGTCTTTAACTGACAAACATTTCCATCCCAATTTCTCAGTGTTAGTAAATGCACTGCTGCATTTACTGGATGAACAGTAGCTGCATTTAAACCACGCGAACCCTTGGTATCATCATAAGAGATTGTCAGAAGCTCCAGTTTTAGCCTCTTATTTTCCCAAGTTTCAGCCTGGCTTGTTTTATTTCTAATAGTAGCTTAAATCTGTGCAAGTTTCTTGCACTTCTCATATACAATTTTCAAAGAGGATATTACTTTTTCATTCTCTTTCTATTCCCCAAATGTTTATTTGCCCCTTTTTCTTTAAAAAGAGAATGGAATGCTGTAAACACACCCCTTCCCCAGTAACAATGACAACAAAACAAATCACAACAGCAACAGGAAAATGCCACCACCAAAACGAGAAACCCCAAACCTCACCACATTAGGAAGCAAGCTATAGCAAAACGAAGCTTATGATTCCTATGAGTGCCAATGCTGCTTCTGGCTCAGTATCCATAGAAACCTGATCTCCTGTCCTGCTGCAGGAATTAGCTGACGATCACAACCAGAGGATCACTTTGATATCAACTCACATCAATGTCCCTTAAGTATGTCAAATTTTCTATATTACTTCTATTAAATATTCTATGTTATATATTATCTTATATACAGGGAGAAAAAAAGGAAAGGAACGGAAAGGTTGTATTTGCTTTTATGAACTGAAAGGAAAAGGGCAATCTACCTCTTTAAATCCTCAGAACTAGAGCACAATACATAAATACTACATTTTGGAAAATATTTATTTCAAAATGAGCTTGGCCTAAATGTTGATAACAGGAATTTTCAAGCAAGGGTACCAAAGCATTTTTTCTCCCTCAAATCCTTCAGATCAAATAAAATTTGGTATCAAATCTGATGCTTATGTAAGCCTTTCCAGCAATTTGAGGCAGGCCTAGAATTTACATGGTAAATGTCTCAGAAAGGGTGCTAAATAATTCATAGTACACAGATTCTACAGCTAGTTTCCCATTTCCTCTGATAGAACAGGCATTGCTAAACATCAGTAAGAGATGAACACAGATGTAGTATACAGGCAGGCATGCACAGCTTGTTATTCTCTCAAACATGTATCTTCACGTGGTGTCAGAAGTGGCATGTGGACACAAATGCAGATGGTTTTCCTAAGAATTTCTGAACTAGAATTCCAATGGACATTGCTGGTTCTCTTTCATGTGAGTCCACAAACCTACTGTAATCAAGGCTTGCTGACAATACTTGTTCCTATTAGTGAATAAAAGGCAAGTAACCTTGCTTTTCTCAGAGAAGCAAATTTGTTCTAAGGGCACTGTGATTATAAATCACTATCTTAGCTCACGAGGACCAGTATTAAGGGAAAATAATTTTCCCTTCAAGATAAAGTGTGCCCCCACTGGCGCACGGTGTTAGAACCACCGCTTGCAACACTGGAGGCCCGGGTTCGAATCCCCCCTGTGGCGCAAGTGGCAGAACTGCCGCTCTGCTACACTAGAGGGCTCGAATCCCGGGAGTTGGACTCGATGATCTCTAAGGTCCCTTCCAACTCGCACGATACTATGATACTGTGAAAGTTGATTAAAGGTAGAAACCCCAGGATGATCCCCGCCCAGGGGGGTTCCCCTGTATGTGTACAAAGGGGGACCCTCGCTTGGATTCCACAGAAATCAAAGAAGGGAGGAATCCTTACTTCAGAGGTGGAGTTTGATGTGTGGCTTACCAAGAATAGGCAGGACTTAGGGGCATTTAGGCAGAGTTTGGGGAGGGGATTACTAGGAATAGGCAGGACTTGGAAGGAGTTTGGTAGAATTGGGGCAAGGCTTTCACTTACCGGTAGCACATTGCAAAGGAAGAAGGTCCTGGAATTGCAGGCCTGAAACCTTCAGATAAGAAACTGGACCAATCACCACAAAAGAAAACTCATTCAAACTGACTTGACTGTACACTGCACATGTCCAAGAAGGAGTGAAAAGCAAAAAAATGTTCAAGGAATTAGTTAGCATAGGAAAACCTGCTGTCTAGAATGAGTTAGCAATACCTGCTTTGCGTTATCATGAGTGTGCATTTTGTGTGGTATAAATATGACTGCTTGAGGGACCGGTAGTGGCGCAGTTGGGGTAGTGCAAACTCCCCAGTGTGCTGGTGTATACACCTTAAATAAACTACATTACATTCTGTCTCTTGTGAGTCTGAGTGCTGTTCTGCAGGTCAAAGTAAAAAATACCACATTGTGTTATATTGTTATTCATCGTCAAGACTGAGAATCCCATCTATGATTAATCACTCTTCAGTTTCGGGGTCGCTCAGGTTAGTTTCCTGGGATCAGACTCTGCGCATCAAGGGATTCAAATATGATGAGAGATAAGAGCTAGCCAAACACAGATTCTCGGGGAGAGATCAGCAGGCAGTCACTTGCATACACACACATACACAGGCACACACACAACAGCTAGACCTTCCCTGCGTTCCTCTATTCCCACTGTAAAATAAATAAACAAACATAATAAAACAAACAAAACCAACTAAACAAAACTATCAGCTCACTTGCTCACATCAGTAATTACGATCAGGAATCCTGAATCTAATTCCCAGGATAAAGTACCAAGTCACTGAAACACACCTGATTTACATTGATCTGAGGTACAAAAACAAGAAGCTTTACCATAAGAAAGTGCTATTGGAAGCCATAACAAAAAAACATACATATGCTGTTTTCACTCAGTTCAGGCTACTTAGACTTCACAAAGAACATGAACGAAATAATGAAGCTAGCTAGTGCTATTTTATGTGAGTCTAGAGTGAAAGGGCTAACACGGTGAAACAATGAGGTAGCTAAAAAAAAATAAAAATAAAAAAATAAAAACCCACCAATTTTCTGTGTTAATGCTCACATAGTGCAATTTAAAGCTAGGTAATGCTATGGAAGCCACAAATATAAATTATTACAAAACAGGCTACCCAAACTAATGAAAAATTATCTATTGGTTGCTATTAAACAATGTTGAGAAGTAGCTCCTGGCTCAGGAATCATAGTCTTAAATGATACAATGGAGAACAGAAGAAAGTAAAATTACTCTCTGCTTGTTCCCTTTGTTCCCCATTGTCAGCATCTACTATGAAATCAGAGCCAGGAATTAGATGGGTTAAAGAGATCTGATCTGGCGATTTTTCCCACAGCAAAACTGTACAGAAGAATTCTCAAAACATTCCGAAGCCTTTCTTTTACAAAAGGAGTAATTAAGAAGCACCCTGATGATTTTAAGAAGTGTTGTAGGATGCAAATAAGAGATCTAAATATATCATCCTCAGAATCTAAGAATAGGAACATAAAGGAAATACATTCGCACAATATCTAACCCATGGAACTGCCACAAAATACCATAGAGACACACATCCAGCAGGTGAAGGAAACACTGAACACCACACCTAGTTAACAACATGTTTTAAACTGGGTTTGTTTTAAAGACAGACTTTTCCCTCTCTGACTGCGACTACTTCTATATGGCATAGTCCACTCTACTGATTTTAAGTATTTACAATTCCAAGATTTAAAAAGAAGCCATGTTATTCAAGTCAAGAGAGTTAACAGCCCCTGCGATTATCTACCTCTGAATCACATGGTACAACCAGAGATATGAACCTGGATTGGCTTAAACATGTATCTAGTTAATCCAGTAATTCTGAGTCAAAGAAACTATAACTTTGTTCACAAACTTTACGGAGGAACACAGAAACCACTGGAATGTGAGGTTCCTGTGAGGTTCCTCATGGTGAAGTCCATGAAGATAAGGCAGAGCTGACAATGGAATGGAGGGGCCAAGGAAGATAAGCAGAGTTGCTGTATGCAACTCAAATGAAGGTCCTGTGAAGATAAGGAGGCAGTTGCTGTTGCCTCCCAATGCAACCCCCTAAAGGTTTTGCAATAGCCTTCATCCAGCAACCACCAGATGGGCCCAAAGAACCTCCCCATATCTAAAGACACATGCTCGGGGGCCAGGATGGACACATACAGTGCACGTGCAATGAATTTCTTGGAAACATGATGAATACGTATACACTATGCCTACAGATTTGCAGTTGCTGCTTTCCTTGGTTTACAAGTGTCTTAAGTTTTCTGCAGAGGTTATTGCTTGCCATAGGAACAATACAAAATGGAAATGTTGTGGGCTTCAGATAAAAATTTAAAATCGATAACCTTTTATACAGTTGACCTTAAGGAGAAGAAAAGAAGAAATAGCTGTTCTGTTACAACAGAAATTTCAAACCCATGATTTCAAATCCAAAAAGCCCATGAGAAAATTTTGTTGCTACTAAATACTACCCACAGTGTTCTGGTGTGCCTCCTATAATAAGCCACACTTCCTGTAAGTGGATTAGGTGGTGTCATAACCACTTTTCTGCATTCATTTCCATTACTTTTTTTCTTTCATCCTTAACAGCTCAACAGAGGTTGATTCTCTAGAAGTTATCAACTAATTCTAACAGCGGGGCTCTGTTTGCCTGTATTTGTCTATTAGGCCAGACAACACCATCACTGGAGTTTCAGATTATAAGGTGAAAAAATACAAAAGATGGTAATAACACAAGAAGGATGGCGATAAATATCTAAGAAGTTATCCATAGGAAAAACTCACCAACATGGATACCTTCAGCCTGGCTAGAGAACACTGAAGCTAGCTATCCCATCTCCACAAAGGAATGATCTCAAAGAGATGCCACCTTAGTGGTGGTCAGCCCTTAAATGAAGTCTAGGAGAGGTGTAGCCAAGCTCCACCCCTTCCGGGAGTACAGCTGAATTACCCTCACCTGTGCTCCCACAGCTGACCCGACACTTGCCTCAGCTGATTAATCAGAGGTTCAGCTGTGATTACCAGTTTCCCATACACAGACCTTTTATAAACAATGTCTTAACTTTTAGTAGCTTTTACTTCTCTACAATGTTTTAGAACCACTGAAGGGCCAACCAGACTAACCAGTCAACAACCTAAACCAAGTCCCACTGTTTCTCATGTGCTCCCTCTTATTTCACCTTACTTTGTTTTTTTTTTTTTTGTTTTTTTGTTTGTTTGTTTGTTTGTTTGTTTTTAAATTTCATAATCTACCTCCTTTTCTGGAGAATCAAACATTGAGCATTTTCACTATTCTGCAAGTATTTAAAAAAAAAAAAAAAAAAAAAAAAAAAAAAAAAAAAAAAGTCTTTGGGTCTTTTGGTGCAGAAAGGACCCAAACTGATTCCAAATCTTCCAGAAGCAAAAAGAAGAGTACTGCCAAATTTCTTCTGCTTACTAATGCATTTTCTCCACTACAAAACTCCCATAAAAAGCCACTGAAGTGATGGGGGAAAAAAAAAATAAATTAAAAATTGCATTTTCCAGTTTATGGAGCACAGGATCTGTTTCTGTGGCTTGCTTGAAGGACAACTTAATCAGAGATTAGCACATTGGAGAATGAGAAGGTGTGAAGGAGTTTTTCTTGATAAATTACTTACTGGGAATAGAAGCTTCTGCTAATGAGGGGAACAGTGTAATCCTTAAAAGAAAAAAGAAAAGAAAAGGAAATTCAGAGCAGGTCAGCTTTGGTTTGTTATACCAGTTTCATTAAGGATAAAGCTGTAATCCAATGAAATCTGTCATATCTAGGATAAGTCCTCAAGGTTTCAATGAGTGTTTCAGAACATCCATGCTGGCACGCTCCTTTTGTCAGGCTACAAAGTTCACCCCAACCCATTATTTCACAAAATTAAGCATGCTCATAAAACAATCAGTGGCTTCTACTTTGGTTTTCGTATTGAGTAAAACCCCAAAGCATTTAAACAGAAGGGTTTACAGAATATAGAAGTACATCAATAGACAGCATCTAAAGCTTCAGAAATACAGCATATTTATCCTCATGGAGTCATGTCCCTGCCCCATTTTTGGTTACATGCAACATTTAACTGTCTTTTTTTTTTTTTTTTTTTTTTTTTTTTTTTTTTTTTTTTTCATGTAGATCTTCAAAGCATGCATATCTTTTCATATTTGCACTTGGCAATGGGACAGTCAGCTCCAGTTCAATTCTGAGAATGAAAAAGCAGGTAAAACTATTTCCAAGTAGGGCTGCTTTGAGTTAGACTGGAAACTGTAGTAGTCCTAAATGGTATTGCTAGTGTTACCTTCTGATTTTAACATATGCTAAATTCTTTAGTTATTTTACTTCATGAGAATTCATTTGTTAAATATTCTACAAGCCTATTTCTTGGAAATAAAGTATACTTCATTTACTATTTCATACAGCTGAATTAAAGTAATTCTATGAGATTAATATATGAGGGTTCGTATCAGTTTTGTCTCTTTACACAGCAGCAATATTACTCACAGACAGCGCAAGACTGTCAAGTTCATCTCTGAATTGATTAAACATTCAGTAAACAAAGAACACAACAGGTATCTCCAGTGTACAAGAATGAGGCTACTGTTGCCTAGTGCTTAAAGTAAGCTGTACAGAAAGTTTGCATCTATACTCTTTAATAGCATCAAGGATTTATTATAATAGACCAATGAGTCTTGCAGTTGGAAAGAGACATTCTACCTACTTTGTGTTGTATATGTACAGCACACAGAAGAGATAAGAGGACTGATTGGCCTGGCCACAGCTGACACAAAGGAGGCTGAGGTACTTAATGACATTACGTCAGCCTCCACCTGTGCACACTCCAGCCACAACACCCAAGTATCTGCTGGTTTACAGAGGACACCAAGCTGTGTTGTGCAATCAACACGCTGGAGGGAAGGGTTGCCATCCAGAGAGAGCTGGGCAGGCCTCAGAGCTGGGTCCTCACAAATGCCATAGCGTTCAACAAGGCCAAGCACAAGGTCCTGCATCTGGGCCAGGGCAATCCCAAACATGAATACAGGCTGGGCAGCAAGTGGATTGAGAGCAGCACTGTGGAGGATTTGGGGGGCACTGGTGGACAAAAAAAACCTGTTGCAGAAACCTGATACTTTTGATTAACAAGTTGATATCGTTTGAGGCAAGAATGGTATTTAATACAGTGTAGCTATATTGTATGAAGACAGTACTGAAACTTTCTACTCAACTTAGTTGTCACTGTGTTGGCTCCTCTGGGGCTGGGGGACAGAAATTGTTACCCTGCTTTTTTCCAGTCATCAGGAACAACTAGTGTGCTGACACCAGCTGTGGCCACACAGGTGTTTTACACTTTTTCTTGCTTGATACCATCAGCGCTTTCAGGCAAATGCTGTGTTAAGTACTTGCAGAGTACAAAGGTTACATTGGTATGTTCCTGTTGGTTATGCATCTGTGGTGTACTAAGCGCACAATGGGCCAGGTCTATTGCCTATTATGGGACTGCAGCAATAAGATAAAATTGCTTCTAGCAAATTCTACAAGTTGCTGAGGATGGAAAAGGAAGGAAAAAGGAGCAGCTGTAGTTTCCTTCATGATTTACCTAAATATTCTACCTCTGAATAATCACGTATGCCATAAAACAAATCAAATGTTTAACTTGAAAGCTCATTTTTAGATATTTTTCAGCAATGACTTCTACAGGTTAGCAATTATAATGTTAAAAACTCCTGTGTTTTGGAAACAACCTTCGGTTGTTGCAATGGAAATAGGTGTTAACTTTTTCTTATTCATGGTAATTTGCATATTATGTAAATTTAATTGTATCTTCCTTTGTTCGCTTTTGTTAACACAGAATTAAATGCAATGCGGCTCTTTCACAATCTGTTAACCTCCACATTTGCATTTCCCAAGACTTAATTTTAGCCATTCAATTTTTATTTTTAAACAGTATGTGAACAGAAGCTTTTTTCATTGCATTCAATAGCATCTTAAGCACTTTAAAAAATAAATGTCACAGACAATTTAGCTAGCTCTCCATCCATATTTCTCAACAGGTTATTGCTTATTTACTTTTTATTTCCCAAGATTAAGCTATGCTGAAGACTCCAAAAGAAAACACAGCTTTCCTTCAAGGAAAATCTGAAAGCAAAAAAATCAGCATCTAAGCCTAGAGTAAGTTAAAAACCATTATCTCTGGATAAAACAAGTCTTACAGATATGATACAGATATGAGACTAGAGGTAGACTTACAGGTTTCACTGAGTCCACCAAGTGCAAGAACACCCAAGACTGAAATAACCCAGTCCTGGATTGTATGCATAGAGATATTCAAGCTTCGCCTGATGCCTACTTGTGTGAGCTCCTGTAGGGTACCTTCTGTAGCAGAAGGGTTGGACTTGACCTCTTGAGGTCCCTTTCCAACCCCTGTGATTCTGTATCGTTATCTTAATCCTGAGTTCACTTAAACTGTCCTATTACTGAAGGCTGGACAGGAACTTTAGAATTAACCTGAGTGAAAGAGGGAGCTCATTGCTGTTTTCTGATTAATATGCCAGAAGGTGTGTGTGACATTTCTGTGGAATGCCTTTGTGCTCTTGGGACTTGATGATTCAGTGCAGAGCTGCCTGGAATTTCTACAAAACTTCAGCCCTTCTCACTTCTCAAAATGGTTTCCTATTACCAGCCTGTCAAGTTAAACTAAAAATAATTATTTTGTCTGCAATAATAAGGGGAACATCAGCATTTCACAGCACAATGTGTGCTGTGCAGCTTACTAGAAAGTGGCAACTATGTTTTCAAAGAGCAGCATGAAATGTTCCTTTTGCTTTTTTTCCTGGAGAAACAAACAAACAAACAAACAAACAAAAAAACAAAAAACAAAAACCCCACAAAGTTTCAGTTGTAAACTTGACAATGTAAATGGTTTTTAATGGGAAAGACCAACCTCAATATGAAACACCTCACTGGACCTCTTGGAGTCCAGAAACTGTCACTACCTGCCTAAAGATAGGTGGATGCTGATCTCTATTTTGTACATGTGCTATTCTGCAACACATTGTTCTTAACTTAGCAGCAAAACAGAATGAGGACAAAAACAAAATAAATTGTGTGATCTACAGGTAAACAGCAGTGAAAAACTTTACTAATATTCTTCCTATATGAAATTCTTTTGAAGCAGGAGATAGAAATGCAATTACAAAAGCAACTGGAGTAGGTGGGAACTGAAATCGTTTGCTTTTACTGAATGCAGGAGAAAACAAATGGAGAAAATGTAATGCATAGAAGAGACCAAGAGTACCTTCACAGACATAGAAGAAGACATGATACTGCTGTCTCCTAAAGTTCAGTCACAGAATAAGCACCTACCGCATTAAAGAAAATGCCTGGGAATACCAGTGTACGTGCATCATATGCATATTTAATACAACATCAAATTACATACTTTAGGAACCCTTAAAGGCTATTTCAGAGGGAAAGTAACAGATCATTACTTAAGTTTCTTGAGAGTTTTTAATCATATTCAATTATATCTTGGAAAATTAAAAATCTGGATATAACACTTTCATTGATAAAGACCTACAAACACAATAGGTTGAAAAGGTGCTAGCTTTTAAGTATTCTACTCAGTTTGTTGTGGAGTAACTAGTGAATCTTAAATCCACAAAATCTGCAAGTTGAGGTGCAGTGTAAAAGCTATTGGATACAGATATGATAAACAAAGGATTCTACTATATACGTAACACTTAAATTCCTTTTGATTTCAGGAATGCAGGATTGTATCAGAAAGCTGAAGGAAATTGCAATAAGAATTGAATTTAAAAAAAAAAAATAAATGTGAGGCTGCAGAGCAGAAGGGGAATAAAAGGTTGAAAGTACTATTCTAAGTAGAAATAGCATCTTTAATAACCTGAAAAGAACACTAGAAAACAAGATAGAAGAGAGCAGTAAGAAACTGCCAAATTCATATTGGGGATGCATCACAGCAGCAGCAAAAGATTACTGTATGCAGTTTTTTCTTCCTATAATCTCACACACAAGAAAGAAGGTCATTCCACTTTCAAAGAGTGTATTTTCTGCAAGAACTTTTAAAGGACTAAGTATGTAAGGTTTAGTACAATATTCCCAGTGTAGTCTAACCTGTGTATTCAGTGACATCTTCCTTCTCTGAAAAGTTCTATTTTGAACTTTTAGGTCACGATTTTCCAGATGTCATAGTTTCTGTCTATGCTTAACATCTTCAAGTTCACAGACTCAGAGAACTGCAGAAGTTGGCAGGGACCTCAATAAATCTTTGAGTTCAGCATCCCTGCTAAAGCAGGTTCTCCACAATAGGTTGCATGCAGCATGCAGACAGATTTTGAATATCTCCATAGAAAGAGACTCCACCACCTCTCTAAGCAACTGTACTGGTGCTCCATCACCCAGACTGTCAAGAAATTCTTCTGCATGTAGGTATGGAACTTCCTATGTTCAAGTTTTAGGCCATTGCTCCTGGTCCTAGTGCTGCACACTGTGGAGGAGAGCCTGGGCTCATCCATTTGCCTTCCACCTCCCTTTAGAGTTACAAACATTAATCAGATATCCTCACACTTCTTTTCCCCAGGCTGAACAGACCCAGATTACTCATCCTTTCCTCATACAGGAGATGTTCCACAGGCCCTTTATCATCTTCATTGCCCTTTGCTGGACTCATTCTAGGAAATCTCAGTTATTTATTTGTTTGTTTGTTTAAACAGGGGAGCCCAGAACGGGATATAGTGTTCTAAACGTGGCCTCAACCAGGCAGGGCAGAGGGAGGAGGATTGCCTCCCTCGACCTGCTGGCCCGGCTTTTTTAAAATGTACCCCAGGATACCACTGACTCTTGGCCACCAGGGCGCGCTGCTGGCTTGTGGCCAACCTGTTGTTCACCAGGACATCCAGGTCCTTCCCTGCAAAGCTCTCCTCCAGCTGTACTGAGATGCATGTGGTTATTCCTTCACAGGTGCAAGACTCTGCACTTGCTCCTGTTAAACGTCATCAGGTTCCTCCGTCTCCAACTCTCCAGTCTGTCCAGGTCTTGTTGGGTGGTAGCACAGCCTTCTGGTGTGTCAGCCACACCTCCCAGCTTTGTATCACCAGCAAACTTGTCGAGTGTGGACACTATCCATCCCTTCATCCAGATTGCCAATGGAGATGTTGAACATGACCATCCCTGGCACCGACCCCTGGGAATACTGTTAGTTACAGGTCTCCAACCAGACTCTGCACCTGTGATGACAACGTTATACCAGTCAGCCAGTTCACAAACCACAGAGTTACTTCAGAGTGGATGTTTTCTTCTACCACAGATGTGTACACCTGTGTACAACATGTACCTGCGTGCAATGACTTTGCTCACCCAGTGTACTTTCCTCTTAGTTATTTGCTTGGTTGCACCTCTGCTAATTATTACCAATTAGACTCTTCTTTCTCCACTTCCGGTTTTTGCTCTTTTGCTGCGTGGAAATTTACTGTAATCCCAGTGTATGAGTTAGCTCACTTTCTGAAAGTAATCTGAATTACTTTAGCAGGACTGTATCGCCGGCTTCACTTCTAGAACATAGATTTAATTAAGCCTGTAGAAATCAATTAAGGTTATGTCTGGTACCTTTTTTTTTTTTTTTTTCCTTCTGTAAGCTGAATACTGGTAGCTTTTGCAGTGTTCTACTGTGATGGTGGCAGAATCTCCATGGCAACAGCACGTTTGCATTCCTACAGACATCATATTGTGCCTATATGCTCTATCTGAAAAAGCTTTTTTTTTTTTTTTTTTTTAAATAAATATAATCACAGTTATTTAGTTTATGTGCTGAAGGATTTATTCTCATTAAGATAATAAAATTGTAACTAAAAAGCTTTGCTTATTTGCTTCACATTTTCACTGTTCCATCTTTATTGGGGTTTAGAATAACAATATTTCTTTGATGCTAAGTAATTGGAAGCTTTTACCTTCTTCCCCTGTAATTCACTAGCGCACAAACATGTACAAGAGCTGTCTGGACTGTTTAAACAAACTTTCTCTCAAATAATCCTTTGTTTCTTCTGAAGAATCTCCGATTCTTTTCTCCAGATGTACCATTTCAAGAAGGTCTTCACTCACTTAACATCATCCAAGAAAATATTCTCATGAAGTACACACAAGCAAAACAGAACAGATTAGAAAAAAAAAAAGCAGCCAAAGGGTGAGGTACAATTACATGAAATACAACAATTCACGCACGACACATATACATTTTGAGACTGAAATCAGAACATCATGGATACCACTTTACCCTAAATTCTACCACTTCTAGCAACTGGACTGAGACTTTAAAACAAAGCTACCTTATTTTTTCCTTTATCATCATCTGTAGCATGATCCAATAGAAAGCAGTTCTGGCTTCACATGTCAAATCCAGGACAGAAGCACAGAGACATTACATTCAAGTCATTTCATTGGTTGGTAGCCTCATTTTCATTTTGATCCCCTATGTGGCTAAATGACATCTGTGATTAGAAAAAACAACTCCAATAGTTTCTAGATATTTCAAGAACACAGATTATTTCCCTTTCCAACCGGTAGAAAAACAGCTCAGGATAGGCTGAATTTTAGCTAAGGATTTCAACTCGAATCAAACACAGAGACTCAGCCAGTTCATTACTGCAGTTACTAAGTTCAGACACAAACCACAGTCCTTCAGCTCAAGAACTCAGTACTGTTCAAAACACAAAGCAGAAAGACGCCAAGAGAACCCTGCAGATTGAATGCATCTCTTATCAGATTCACTATAACTGCTTGCCCTCATTATCCCTGATTACTGACTAGCAGGGCTGACAAAGAACCAACCATTGATGTCAACCACTGAAAGTTATTCCCATGGTCCTTCAAAACCCCTTCCCACCCTCCTCCCTGCCCCCATTAATTTCACATACCCTCTCTACCTATTTGTTAGTAACATGGGTATCTCAGAAAATTTGCTGAGTTCTTGCTACCTGTTCTGTGGTATGGCAGATTTTTTCACCAATCTTACACAAGTAAATATTCTAGCTATGTAACACTGACTAATAAATCGTCTCTGCATATGATATTCACCACTCTCCAACTCTGCATTATTAATCCTTTTATTCCTTTATACTCCCTCCTCCCCAAGATGTTATTTGTAGTTGTAGCTGAGGTGGGTCTCTCAGACATCTCAGTAATAGTACTTGATCTTACCATGATCCATACCCACACAAGCAAAAAGGCCATGTGGATTCAAAACACAACTACATATACAAGTCCTCATTTAACAGTTAGAAACTGGAAACAACCTAATTATCAAATGGCAGCATCTAAATGAGGAAACAAACCAGACTCTTTAGATTTGCCTTGATTTTTACATGGCAGAAATAGCAGGGCTTTGTATTAATTTTTATATCTTCATTCAACAATGGAGGAGAAAACATAGTAAACTAAACACAAATGAAGGACAAAGAGAAATTAAAACTATTTAAGATAATGCTTTGAGAAACTAATAAAACATTAGCTTTTTAAAGAAAAATACTCAGGCATAGAAGGAGGAACTTGGGGGAAGAGAGGGAGAGGAGGGCAAGGAAAAAAATAGGAAATACATAAGCTCAGTAGCAAAGAGCAGAGGGGACTGCAGTTATCTGTAAACTTTTTCTAACGACAGATGGAATTTTCAGTTTAAGTTATCCAAAACATTTAACTGACAAAATAAATTACAAGTGGAAAGAAAGTAAATCACTTCTAGAACCTCATCCTCTTCCCCTAAATCAAATAAATAACTTAGTCTCTTTCAAAGCAACATTTATTGACACAATGCCACCTTATACTTCTGCTTGAAGCACCACTTAGAAAAGAGACTCATTTAAAACAATAGCAATATGTAATATTCAAAATTTAGTCTTTGATGATTCCTCTTTGTCTTGTCTGCTTGTCCACCTTCAGCAAATTAATACAGCTTGAACAGTGTCACAAAGACTCTTTAACCCTAGCAGAAGGGCTGTATTTACAGATTCATAATCCTTATTGCCAGGGAGGAGGACCTGACCAGGAAAACTGCTTTTAAAAGTATATCTAACTGAATTAAGATTTAGTTAGTACCTTCTTGAATGAAAGCATACTCTCTCTCTCTCACACACACACGAAGTACAGTACTCTTGGAGAGAAAATGAAGGAAAACAAGTCCTTTGGAACAGGAGGGAAAAAAAGAGAGAGCAAAAGAACAAGACATTGAAGTGATAATATACAATTATCTTCCTTGAACGAGCCTGGGTATGAAAGCAAGTATGACACAAGACCTTGATTGCCTTAGGGTTTTGATATTTAATAAAATAATTGTAGAATCCAGCAATGGCTTGACTTGGAAGACACTGAAAGACCATTTAGTTCCAACCCTCCTACCCTCCTGCCATCATTACTTTGCAGCAATTGACCAAACATTTTATGACTCTGCAAAAAAAAAAAAAAAAAAAAAAAAATCTAGAGAATTAAAAACAAACAAACAAACAAAAAAAACCCCTCTGTCATAAAAACAAATCAAAACAGCAACCCAGTCCTTAAACATCACAATGATTTAGAGCACAAGTATAAAGATAACAGTGTCAGGAAGTAGCTTTCCCAAGATGTGTGTTACTTCCTTACTACCCACTGGTCATCACACGGAGCAAGCAGTACCAGAGAGAAGACTGGGCTATCTGAACCAATTCAGTTTGTCCTGGTGTTTTGTTTTTTTTTTCTCCCCAACCATTTTCTAACTTAATGGCCTGAGAGCACCTCAGTGACTCCACTGAGGAGCTGGTGCAACCCTGTGGCAAATGCAAGTCTAGTCAGAACAGCATCGCTTCTATTCAATTAAAGACATTCCCAATATTTATGGGTGAAAATAGCAATATCATAATTTCCAATCAGTTTTCAGACAAAGGCCTAGGAAAAAAAGGAGTAAGCTTAAAAATTCCTCAGTATGGCTTTGACCAAACTCATATCCAGCATATTTCCCTTCAAAAGTTAGGCTAAATGTTAGCAGTACAGAGATTTTACATTATGCTATCAGAGAGCCATTTGCTACATACAAGATTTAGTTGTGAGAGCCCACTTCCACCTCCTTTAATATTTAGTTACTGTAAATATCATTCTTAAAAATCATTATTTCTTCTTATAATGGCTTATAATGTCTCCTGGGGTCTCAACTGCTTCAGAGCAGCCAAAACTTAGCACTGATCTGAAAGTGCTACATTGTTTAACTCTCTGATCTCATGATGGAAAAGTGGAACAGAAACATATCAAACCTATGTTACACATTTAACAACAGCCTCTCTCTCTTCTAAACTATTCTTCCTGCAGCAGCTTCCTGATATGTCCTTCACCTGTTGTGAATTTAAGTTCCTATCTGTGACGTAGCAGATAAGGGAACTCTTCTTTCTCAAAATCACAAAGATTGCATGTAGTTTCACTCTGTACCTATTAAAATTCCAATGTATTTTGAAATTGAAATCCCTTCTATTCATGCAATCTTACACAGTTAAAACAAAGTCATTGTATTTCCTGAAATACTTGTGCTGTTAATTAGCTTGTTGACTGAGAACAAAACAAACATACAAGAAACCTTAATATCTATCAGTTTTTCAGTGCTATCTCTCTGTTGCCATGGTCACAAGTTACCATAGAAACTATTAGACTCATCTGTATTTTTAGATTAAACTTACTTTACTTTCACAAAACATCGATTCAATTGATAGAAATGGCCAATTCTGACCAGAACATACTACAAAATTCAAACATTACATTGGAGTGACACTGATGAGGCACAAAGACAGAACAAAATGGTTCAATTTCAGGAGAAACAAAAGGAGTTGCAAACACTAATGTTTACAGAGCTCCTTCATGAGCTAGGAAACAGGTTGAATGGACAGTTAAAAGATCTGAGGACAGTTACTGTCTAATACTGTTGTATCCATAAGCTTGGCTAGAAAATATTTAAATTAAAAATCTCAGCAAGTTTAAGCAGCCTTTTTAGATAGGAGATACCTGCAGCATTGCTTAGTATTTGTCTGCTAAAGCCTCTTTTTTTTTTTTTTTTAAATTAATTAATTAATTAATTTTTAAGGCCGATTTTACCTATTTATGTCATCTCTTTCTAAGCAGGAAGTTCACTCACAAGAAGCTCGATCAGTCACACTCAAGCTACTTTCAGGCAGGTCGTTGCTCTCGCGCGCTGAGATTTTATGCTGCATTGCGCCCTCTGGTGGACAAATAAATTCACAATCCTGCGGATTAAATACTGTTAGATCAGCACTACGCTAATGGAAACTATCACGAAGGTGTTATATCAGAAACAAGCATTACTACGTAATCTTCAATTTGTGCACTTCCAGGAAGGTTTTTCAGCGACCTTTTCCCGGCTAGATTCATCTCAGCTTTTTCATTTTCTCTCTGGACAATTCAAACGATGCTAACTCACACATAGCTCAGCACTCCTGAATTTAGGTGCAAATTTGGGGTCAAATGTCAAAATAAAAGTTTCATCTACCTGTGCCATTCACATTTGAGAAATAATACGTACAGGAAAGTCAGAAGGGAGGAGTCCATTAATGCAGTGATTTTGATGGCAGGCATAGCCATGAATACAAAATAAGGTTTGAGGATCTGTGTTGTTTAATTAAAGAAAGTCACCGAAAGAAATTCAGCTTGCTTTCTTGTTACTAAGTCACCAAGCTTTACTTAAGATAAAAAGCTTAGTTTCTGTGAGAAAACACCACCTAACTTGTAAAATCTGGAACTATGTGAAGCAGGTGATGGCACAGGCAATCCAACAACAAAATACATACATGATCGACTGCCAATTTCCCCATTTATTAATTGAATCCTGCTTCTCCTTAACATTTTATTGACTGTAAACAAACTTAATTCTCTATTTTAAATCCTTACTGCATATTGTTGTCATCATTCCTCAAGGTAACCTGCCACAGTTCTCCCAGTTGCATCTTCACACAACCACTTTACTGACTTTCTAATTTTCCAACAGAATCTTCTCTTTCTATACTTTATATCTCCACTGAGACGTAGTGACCAATAGTAACTCAAGATTGCAATTAAGGCTTGATAGGAGAGCATCCTGGGTGCTGACCTGTGTTCTGAGTAGAAGTTTGCCTTACAACACTTTGTGCGTGCAGCACTGTCTGCACTCTGGCTCCTGAAAGCTCTAAGGATCAGTTGGAATCAACAAGTAAATAATGCAAAACATTCTCTCAAATGAATCCTCTCAGGTCCCTTTTTGGCAAGGTTCCTCTGACACTCCATGCGGTTTTGTCTGGCTTTGACAGAATTAATTTTTGAAAATTTACAGTCAAACCCTCTTGCACTCTGGTGGAAAATGCTCTTTGATAGACTCACAGAATGATAGTATATTGCAAGTTGGGTGGGACCCACAAGTTGAGTCTAACTTCTGGCTCCACACAGGGCCAACCCCCCAAAAAAATCAAACACTGCATCTGAGCGTTGTCCCAGTACTTCTTGATCTCCAGTAGCCTGGGGCCATGACTATTGCCAGGGCACACTGCTGACTCATGTTCAACTTGCTGTCAGCCAGAACCCTCAGATCCCTTAGGACAGGCAGTCAAGTGCACAAGCAGAAGTGATAAGCTGTGTAAAAAGTGATATTCAGTAAAATACTGAATTAAGATGGTAAAATATTGTTGAATACCTTAAACACTGTCTATTTGAAGGAATTTGTCTTGCAGAGGCTATCGAACTGGCTTTTCATCCACACACAAAAGCTAATAATTTGTTTGGGAGTAACCATTCTGTTCTTACAGTCCCTGACATAGTTTTCTCTCTAGAAAACTATAACAGACTGAAAATGTTCATAGTTTAACTTACCTCTCATGAAATGCGCCAGCTGGGCAGTAGAAATGTATTTCTGATGTCCATTGCCATGAATACAGATATCACAATTCTGATATATGGTGAGTCAAAAATCTTCATTACCTCATGCAAATTATAAGCAAACAAGACAAACTACATACAAGTAGAAGTGCTTCTAACTCTCAATTTTAGAATATTTCTCAATGCATTTTAAACACACACATGATCTGTGTGCCAATGAGGCATTTCCAACAAAGCTTCAAGAGAAGCGTCTCCCACCCTTGACAGCATTACACTGTCATGCTTGAGACCCATCTCCTGTATGATGGAGAACGTCCAAACTCAGGATGTTAACCAGAAAACTTATTTTCTCCTGCTGTTACCAAAGCAATGAAAACTATAGGAAATCTCTGGGTTTTTGTTTTGTTTTGTTTTTTGTTTTGTTTGTTTTCATCATTTGTCTGAATGGGTGGAGAGGAAAAAAAAAGTTTCTTTAAGCACGTTGTATTGCCCATTGCTTAAATACATATAGTATAGACACTCATACATGGCTCATTCACATAAATGAGCCAGGCTAATCTTCCTTGTCAAGAAAGAAGGCAAATCAGCAGGTCAAATTTTGCTGCAAGCTGACTACTGCGTATTGATACCCACTTACACACACCCGAGCTGTTATCCCCACAATACTGCTATGAAACGCAGTCTGGCAGCACTGCCTATATTTATGTTTGCCATCTAGCAAAACTTCCCCTTTCTGACCTGCTGCAAAGACTGTAGCTAAATTTCTTACCTTTGATTAATCAGTCTAGCTCTGCATTTCAGCTGTAACAGCAAACATTTCTGATACAGTCTCAGAAAGTTGCAATTATAGGAGACTGCCTATAGGTCACTGAGAATGTGTTAAATTTTGTGTCTTCTTACAAATGTTACTTCTAGGGTGTTAGAGCTGAGAAACAGAGCAAGAGAATAATGGCTTGCTTGGTATGTGTTTACAGAACAGGTTTAGGAAAAGCAGCAGCTAAAACCTAATTACTAGGGGGGAAAAAAAACACACAAAAGAAAATGGCAAGCATGCCAATCACTATTTCTTTTCACTTTATGTTATTGCGATTCCAGTTTTTCTTTATAAACAGAACACTGACAATCATGACAAAGAAGATAGCTGGTACGTGACTGTAGCAAAATCCAGCATTTAGTAGGTACAAAATATATGTTTTGATTGTGCATTCAATTTCCCCTGGAGCTCCTTACTAGCATTTCCCCAGTATAAGATGTCTACTACAAAGCACTTGATATTTATCAGGTACTTTCCACAGCTCGACTGACCAGGGAGGAAAAATTCAAACTCTGTGGTTCTGAAGTGATGAAAGGTTCAAGAATCTAAATATACATAGGTCAGGCCCAGCTTAGAAGGGTGGATGGTTTCTGTATGAGAGAAATCAGATTCCAATCTGTAGTATGTAGAGCTGAAGTAAGGTCAGAGGTTCAGAAAAAAACTGTCAGTATTTCCTAGACAAATCTGTACTGCGCATAGCCCATTTTCCACCCTACCCTATCTCACAAGACAGGTTCTTTGCTGCTGTGAAAGCTTACTGTCTTCATTAGTCTTCATACTGCTTGTTCCCTCAAGTTACCCCACACGCTCCTTAAGATCTCTTCTCATCTGAAGCTGTTAGACTTTATAGCAGTACCCTAGGAACAACTGAGTTGTTTACAACATCTTGCAATAGTGCCAAATTCCAGATGGAAGGTGACCCTTCCCCAGTCCTTCTTCCTTGGTAACCTTAAAGAACATCTCCATGCTGCCTGTGCATTTGTGCATATACAAAAACATTAAATTTAACCATTAACAAAATTAAATTCAATAGGCTCCAGACCACATACAACATGAGAACTCTTGGGCAACCAGCTCTAGGTAGCCCTGCTCGAGCAGGCCAGTTAGACCAGACAACCTGCAGAGACCCCCTTCCAAACTCAACTACCCTCTGAATTTACAAAGCTTCAAGAATACTTTGCAGGTTCTCCACGTGTGTTTACAGGGCAATTCAGAGAGCAACACAAGATGTGTCAGCCTGGTGGCAGGTTACAAATGCCCAAAAGGAATCTAAGAAAACCTGTTATTTCCCAACAGATAGCAGAGTAGTACGTCAATGCAATGTCTCCATCAGGAAGAAGACTTTCATTCCTTTTCCTAGACTTCTCTCTTAGACAATAACCCATACTTTCTAAAATTGCATGCAAGTTTGGAAGACAGAAAGAAAAACTCAGTACAGCTCAACAGTTGCTCTCAGGCTCACTGACACTACAGTTAACACACAAGCTGCCTTCATACAACACTGTGCAGCCAGAGGACTTGCAGAACATCCCATAACCACCTCGCTTTCCTCCTCAGGCACATATTCCCTGCTGATTAAGATGGAGATAGAGAAATAAAATTCAAAAGTATAAATTTCTGGAAATTCAGGGTTCTCTAGAAATCTCTTCCTGTGCTTCTTTCTGTGTCCAGATGTTACGAGGGAAGAGGTATAAACACTCACTGAACTCAGTGGGTTCTACTGCTAGGTACAGATTTAACCATTTGCTTAACTGCACAATCAAGCTCAGAAGACACTGAATAGAAACTACATTCCAGCATTGCCTGCTGAAAACATCAAACAACAGCTGTTAAAAACATTTTGCCAAAACAGCACATTCAACGTTATTGTTAAGAAGAGAATTTCTATGCAAGACCATGTCATCCAATGCAGAACTGTATCTAGGAACTCACCAAGAATGGTGGCAGATCTGTAGAGGCTCTGAATCAAGCAGAGTGAAATCTAGCACTCACATTTGCACCAGAAATGTCCACAGCAAGACATCCTCTTGCTCTGGGTTAAGTTCCGTTGCCTAACATCATCAGCTTTGCATATCACACACTCCACACAGCCTGTAATGACTCCAGATTCTCAATTTAAAAAAGAAACCACTTAATTTCCCTATACAAGAAGTCAGGGTGATTGACTTACGGGTCAATCAATGATATTGATATCACTGATATCAAGCATCAATGTTAAGTAAAAGATACATGATATAACATCTAGTACAGGAGGACAAAAGCAAATCCAAATTTGAATCTTCAGAAATTCTTCTTGCAATTAAAAGCAGGAGAAGTTACTGCAGATAAACTGAATTTAGATAGCATTCTGGAAAGTCACAGTATGAAATTAATAGTAAGTAATCAGAAACTATCAAAGCATATGTACAAGAAGGCAGAAAGATTAGCATATGGACAGCCTAACTAATCCTTTGCTTCCAAATCAACTCCCTCACAATGATCTAGATAAACAATTTGCCATGGAGATTTCTAGTTGGAAAAGAAGAATACAGAAGTACGGTTATAGAGGTATTTTGAGTAAAGAGAATAGCAGTTTGTCTTGTGTCCTAGACTTTCTTGCACTGAACAATTCCTCACAACTTCATTTTCCTCATATTCAGTAAGGAGAGGTATTTCCACTGGGAACAGAGAGAATTCTTTCTGTAGTACTTGTTATTCCATGTACTAGTGAGGCATGTATACAATGTTCTCTAACAGAAATAAAAAATGAACAGTTTCTACTTCCCCCTTCCACCCTCTGCCTCTCAAACTCAAATCCCAAAGTCAAATCAGATTTTCTACTGATCCTAGGTAAGAATTTCTGCATACTTTGGGACAAATACTTATGACAAGATAGAAGTTTTTAACATGGTCAGATGGTCAGTCAAGGTTTAAAATCTTAAAAGTGACAAAAAAAAAAAAAAAAAAAAAAAAAAAAAGAAACAAAAACCAAAAAGTAAAAACCACTTAATTGTTTTCCCCAAACACCAGATAATTCATAACAATTTGCCACCAAGATGACACAAAATAAAGAATTCAGCCTCAATCTTCAACTTTACAAACTTCTGAAGGCCTACACTTTTGGACAAAAATATTGGTGGAATCTTACAGTATAGCTTCTATACATTGTCAATAACAAAATGCTGGGCTCTGTGACAAATCTACTGTAATTTGAGAAATACACAGCAAGAGACATAAGCAAACATGAATGTCTGTGTCATGAGCTCTCTGTGATGGTGCTCCCCCATTACAGATCTCAACAGCAGAAGAACTACTCATTTCTATTCATCCTTTCTCTGCAGTTTCACTCCCACAACATATATTCTACATACAATGTAATTATGCGATAAGCAGTGGATGCTGCTCAGGTCTCAGGACACTGATAAATGTGGTTAATGGTAAAAAAAAAAAAATTAAAAAAAAAATTAAAAAAAATCTGTGCAAGAGCTGAAGCAGGATAAAGCAAGAGGACTGATAAAGCAGAACAGTCCCCACTCTTTTACCCTCCACAAATTGAATTCTGCTATTAGACAAGGTTGTACATCAGCCGTTTGTCTGCTCTTGTACTCTGAGTACAGATCTCCTACAGCTGAAAGACAAAGACTTCTGGAATTCTCTAGTACATCTGCAGACTGCAACAAGTCAGACTTTCCTCAGAAATCTGCTAGAACGAAAAAATTGGTCTGTAGGAAAACATCATCATGACACGGAATTCAGTAAATGGCAAATTCAGTAAATGTCCCACTATACAGAAATCCTCTCACGCTGATGCTTTTCCCAGAATCCAAGTGAAGAACAGAAATAAAATTCAAGTACCTTTAAAGGACAAACAAAAACAAAACAAACAAACAAAAGTTGCAAAATTCTTACAGATGACCACCTTTCCTTCTCAGCAGTTACCTCCCAGGGATATCTGTATCTGCTCCTTTGTGCATGCAGACAATAGCACATTTTCTTCATAACTAAGCTTACTAATTTCCTCACTTAACCTTTTAGAAAAATAAAAACAAGCTTATCTTCCAGTACTAAAATGTATAATCTGGTTTACTCCTCCCATGAGTGAGTCCTTTACATTCAAAAGCACTCAGCATACATCGTTTAAGTCACCTTCTGGAAGGGGCCATCCCCTTCCACATGACAGTTGTGGTCCATTCTTAAGACAGATGAATCATTGTGGGCACACAGCTGCAGAAGGATACCCAGAGCAAAATAAGACAATCTGGGGAGCCACCCAACCCTGAGCAACTCCATTGTCTAACTATTTTTCCAGCATCTGTGCAATGGTTATCACTAACCCTAGTCAGTTCTCCCCATCGATATTCTCTCCAGCTAGGGTTATACAGAGGGAATTTCAAAGCAACAGGTTATGTACAAACACATTAGCACTTCCTCCAAGAGGGGGGTGAAAAGGAGAAAATTCCTAAGGATGTGCATCCTCTATTCCACGTTCTGAATCCCAGCTTCCCCCCTTGACCTTAGAATGAGCTCTACAAAGCAGTATCTGTTATGTACATTAATCTCAGCTCCCTTCCTTAGGAGAGTTCCCACTCAAAAGTTACAGGCAAATCCTGGGACAGAGATGGGTGTTGAGGAGAGGTCTCCTTAGGATGACTCTCCAGAAGTAAGAGAACCTGCAGTTTTCTTCTTAGGGCGGGCTTTCATGCTTTTTACAGGCAGCTGAGGAGAAAGAAAGAGGTATCTTACATTAGTTTACTACAACACCTAGATGCCTACTAGGAAGAGACAAAGATACAGAATGAAAGTAGGACAAAAGAGCTACAGCACAGTGACCTTATTCACATCATCTGTTATTTCAGACTATTTAAATATTCATTTTGTTTCTAATCAAATTACTCTGAGCATATCCTTGAGAAAACAGTAAGGAGAGGAAGACATTATAAAACAGGAAATGCAATAGCAAATTGAAGTCAGCTGTCTTGACAAAACTTCAGACATCACAAAAGCCGTAAGCAGTAACACTGATATAGCATTTCATTGCCATTAATTCTTCTGCTTTTTGATGACCATTCCTAACAGCCCAAATTGTAGAAACATCTTGAATTAGTAATTCAAACTAAAGAATAGGCCACGTATGAAAACCAATATGCTTACAATGGGCTTTGTTGGAATTTCTCTATTCACAGTGAATTGCACTGAGTCATTACAGCCTTTTCACAACTTTGGAGTCACTTCAACAATTCCTCACTAGAAACCATGGGAACAAATCTTTTTTCCCTGTTTCCCTGCCCATTTCCACTATACTATGGAAGAAAGTAGAAGGGTCAAAACAGAAGTAAGCCTCAGAGATTTAAAAAATATCCAGACCTATTTTAAATACTTTAAAAATATCTACTGCCTAAATATGAAAGCAAAGCTAGGTCCTGGCTTATGACAGAGGCAGGCAATAAAAATACAAAAATTATAGAGACCAAGACAACAAGCAGATGGCAAGTCCTCTGATGTAGGACTTCGGCAGCAAACTATCTGATAATGTTTATAGTGAACAGCTTTTAAACACAGAGACTATGAAGCCAGAGCCTTCTGACAAAACCCAGGAATTGATGTCCGCATTGAAACAATTTATCCCCTGCTCACCTCAGATTTTGTCATCTTCTTAGGAGCTTTGAGGCTCTGTACACGTTTTGGCAGTTTGTCCCCTGTATCTTCATCTGATGGGTCTGTTCTAATCTCTGATGGGGTTCCGTTGGGTCTCTGTGCAGTGCTGCTCTCCTCTCCTGAGGAGTAACAGGACACTAAGAAATAAGAAAAAGGTTTTTTCAAATATTTTTGAAAAAACATGTCCAGATGTGATTTTTAGACTTTATGTGCTGACATCTAGTCTAATATGGCCCATACTTAAGGACCACATGGAAGAGAGATGTCAAAAATCCTTAAGAAGGACAGGGATTTATTAGTAGTTGGGAAGGAACAAGGAGGAAGAACAGTTTCTCCCAGATAATTTGCAAACTTGTGGTCCTTCAGAGACCTGGTGCATGAAGTCCAGGTATTCTCTCCTCACCTGCTTGCTTACCAAGTGAGGCCTTGTGAGATCACATAGTGACCCAGCATGGATGTTCTGTACCTGAATCTTCAATAGTTTCAAGGAGGCTTCCTCCAGAGGGTCGAAGCTGTGACTCATGGCTTTGCAAATGCACAGCATCTTCGTCCCGGATCAGAGTGAGATCCTGCATGCTGAAACTTCGTAGCTTCTCAGACAAAACTCCTTGGCCCTAAGGACATAAAAATTAGGGTCAAAGACACTTCACCTTCACCAAAATCATCTCATTCAGAAAAAGGAAGGGGCCACACTCCCCACTACAATACTCTAAAACAAGCACAAATAAACCAACATCACCTGAAAAAGAAGGAAAAAAAAAACAACGCTCCCAAGGCCCATGGGGAAGTGGTTAGAGCAAAATCCATTCCACTCTACCTCTACTCCCCAAAAATCAAAGGATGAGATTTACTGCAAGGCAAATGGGTTTTAAGGTAAAACAGACCGTTGAGTAGTAGCACTCCTAACAGACTCACATAAGTAATTCCAGGCATACAAAGCTAAAGTATTATGGAATTCCAGAATGTCACAGAAGGTTAAACTGTGTTTGTAGTGCAAGTTGTTGCATTACCTTTGCAGCTGCAGTAACTGCTGCATTGGCAGCCAGGTTTAATCCTCTTTTACCAACTCTCATCATGGTTTCATAGCTTTTGTCACGTGCCTGAGTAATGTATTCATCGATTTCCTAAGAAGACAACATGAACCACATCATTTAGCTACCAATGAAAAGCAAACCAACCAACAAATACAAACACTTGATCAGTCTTCTCCATCATCATCTTTAAAACTCACGGCTCATCAGGGCACCTTTTTTTTTTTTTTTTTTTTTTTTCAAGCTGCCAGACTAATCTGTCATAGATCAAATAATTCTATTTTTTTCCCCCACTACTTACAGGAAGCTTGCAAATGCAACTGTAATTTAAAGAATGCAATCTCCAAATTATCACATCTGAAACAAAGCAATTACTTACAATGAGAATGTGAAGAAACAGCCAGGCTACAGAACATACGGCTACTAACATGACCAAAAAATGTAACTACCGATAGTGGCTATAAGGGCTAAAGATAATGGGATAGTCAAACATTAACTCTAAGCATTAGGCAAAGTACTGATTACATCATAGCCTTCAGTAGGCTGCAGAACGACAGCACTGACAATCATTCTATGCCTACACATGTCAGCAGAAGCTCAAATCGTGCATTTGAGTTTTCATTAAGATTCACGGCTGAACCAAAATTCAGTCAACTTCCAGACAGGTCAATATCTTCCAATGAGCAAGTACCTTCTCTTTATTGGAAAGCGTTGGGTGCACAAACTTCCTGTAGAGGACACTGGAGCCCTTGGTGTAAGGAGAGAGCAGCCAAATCACAAATGCGATTTTCAACTCGAAATAAAAGGGAAACCTGAGAGAAAGAGGGAAGGGAAGAAAAGGAGGAAAAAAAAAAACCAAAAAAACAGAAAAGAGGGAGAAAGATGGAGAATTGGAATCAAGATCATCACAGAGACAGAGGAGACAGCTGGTAGAGAGCAGCATGGGCAGAAAGAGTAAAGAGAAAGCAAGAACTCAAGCATAAAAGAATAATAATAATCAGTATAATAGATCAGAATAGCAAAATCCTCTCTGGAATCCTAGGGCACACCTCCTTGGAATTTCATTTAGTCTGGCACGCATACCCATGAAAACTCCATAAGCTGGGTACCTCTAGCCCTGATCTGATTGCTGCTCTCATCATTCTTAAGTTTGCTTGAAGACCATCTGACAGATGCTACTATTACAGCAGTTCCATTTATCGGAGTTTTCAGTTACATATCTCTAGAGCTCCCTGGTTGTTACTAATGCTGGTGGCTAAGAACAGGCAGCATATAAGCCTTTCATTGCTATTTCTTACTCAGTAAAGTCTCTGGAAAGATACAATAGCAGAGATTCAAATAAGCAAATGCAAAATTTCTCCTGTCTCTGCTAGTATTAAGAGACTTCTGTTATCAGCAGTTCATTTTTAAGCCAAAGCTTTTATACTTTTCAGATCTTTGCTTTCCAAAGTTTTATGCAGGAGGGGGCAAAACAGTGGAGCACAATCATAAAGCATACATAGCCACTTTTTATTTCTTTTAAAGACATAACTGACTAGACCGTATTCTTCCAGACCTGTGCAAGGTACAGACACTAAAGCAATTAAGAAAACGATGATACTCTGTTGTCATTGTTGAAGGCCTCTGTTTGAATAGTGCCATGAATGACACATAGTACTGAGGGATAAAAAACTGCCTCACTCCACCCCAGTAGTGGAAGACATTTTCATCATCTCAGAGCAAAGGCATGCATCCAATCTGCTCCTCTGTACAACAGGCTTGCAAAGCAAAACAGGTCCTTTCCTTCTACCATCCTCCCTCCCCACTCCCTTTATTTTTGTGCCTCTAACTTCATCACTTCATGTAACAGCATCTCAAAAATGTTTCTTGTTGTAAACGGATGAAACCCTCTTAAAGAGGATGCGTCTATCCTAGTTGTCTTAACTGTTTCATAATCTGTGATTTCAGACAGCATCTTAGACACAATGTTTACAAACCTGCATACTTCATAGGGATTGAAAACTCCTACACAAGAGAGAAACCTTATTCATAGCACTACCCTGAAAAAAAAACAAACAAAAACCCAAAAACAAGCAAAACCACCACATGCTACCAAAGAACTCACCAGGAAAGAACAATGTCTGTGAGCGTTTCTGCAGTGGTGAAAAAGGCAAAAACAATCCAGTACATCATCCATTTCACCTGCAAAATAGCAATCAGTCACATCAGAAAAGAAAAAAAAATAGCAAACTGTCCTCTCAGTAAAGATGACTCATCATTTCCACACACTAAGATGAAGTCAGCAGAAAAAAAACCCAACACACACATCAGCAGTATAGATGCCAAATGTTACATTTAGTACAGAAAGACATGTAATATGAATGTACACTAAACACATAAATATTATATAAACAATAATATAAAATAGCATTGGATATATAACAGAATAACGGCGGGTGGCTCTGCTCAGGGTCTGTATAAGGGATGGAACTATTTAACATTATTATCAGTGACACCAGTGAAGCAGCACTGAATGCACTCCCAGAATTTTTACAGAGGACACCAAGCTGTGTGGTGTAGTCAACACACTGCAGGGAATGGTTGTCATCCAGAGGGACCTGGACAGACCTCAGAGCTGGGTCATCGCAAATGCCACAGAGTTCAACAAGGCCAAGCACAAGGTCCTGCATCTGGGCCAGGGCAATCCCAAACATGAATACAGGCTGGGCAGCGAGTGGATTGAGAGCAGCACTGTGCATCACAAAAAGCTGATGATGAGCCAGCAGAGCACACTTGTAGCCTAGAAACCCAATCATGTCCTGAGCTGTGTCAAAGGGTGCACATAGGGTAGGCTGAGGGAGGTGATTCTCCCCTTCTCCACTCTCATGAGAACCTACGTAGGTGCTGCATTCATCTCCCAAGCCCCCAGCACAAGAGAGACAAACAACTTGTTTGAGCAGGCTCAGAGAGAGGTCTCAGTCTGTCTTTGTGGCCAAACAGTGGCCTTCCAGTACTTACAGGGGGTTGACAGGAAAGAATGGGAAATACTCTTTCTGGAGTGCAGTGGTAGGACATAGGGTCATGATTTTAAGCTACTTGACGGGTAGGTTGAGATTAGCAGTTAGGAGGAAACTCTCTGTGGTGAGGGTTGTGAAGCACTGGAACACGTTACCCAGAGGGATGCCGCATACCTGAAAGTGTTCAAAGCTGGGTTGGGTGGGTCTTTAGGCAGCCATATCTAGTATCAGGTGTCCTTCCCCACGGCAGGGGAGTTGGAACAATACAATCTTTAAGGTCTCTTCCATCCCAAGCTATTTTATCATTCAATGATCATACTTGTTCTTAAAGAGTCAAAGTTAATTTGCAGTTGATGCCCAAAGTATCAAACAGACTTACTGTGCTGCTAGAAAGACACAAATTATTTACTTATCCGCAAGCTCTTGCTACACTGCTTCCCTAATATGGGCTACAGAGTCACTACAAAGTTTCCAATAAGCTTATATAAACATTAAAATATACTGAAATGTTAAAGATGAAAGGTAAAAGGCTCTTGAGGATTAACAGTTGGCTCAAAGACGCAAAAGGAAGCATAAAAATAGAAGGAAAAAGACAAAAGAAAGAATTAAAAAAAAAATCATTTTCAGAATGAAAACAATATCGGGAAGAGATAAGTACCATGGTTACGTAAGTTGCTCATAACACCCAGAAATAGTCACAGTAGACAGCCTGATAAAACTAAGTTCCACCTTACACAGTCTTCTTAGTAGTAACGCACTGCTCAAGAGAGCTGAGTTAAAGCGTGAAGAAGTAAAAAACATTGCTATGTTACTGTTCAAATGTGTGGTACATTCAAATGTATGGCATATTCACATTTTCAGTAAGAGGCATGGATCTGGATCTTGCTGTCTCCTCTTCATTCATTCTAGCCCTCTACCCCAGATGAAAAAGAAATACAGTTAAATATGGCAGTGGGACTGAAGTTCTAGAAGGTCTAGAAGTCACTGAAGCGCAGATTCTCAGGAGCTAGAAAAGCAGAAAGCATGGGGAGTGCCAGAGGGGGAAGAATATTTTTTTCTTTTCCTTATAGTTCTAACTCACAGATCACTAACAGCTTCAAAAACTGACAGTCAAGCTAAGCTATATTTGTTCTTCAATAGATTAAAGAGAAGTCAGGTCCTTGTTGCTCAACAGATGAGCAAACACCTGTTTCATCACCATGTTCACATTTGCACATACATCATTTCCCCACTTTGCACCATGAACCTAAATAAAGTCACTAAGTACAACAGCGTAATTGAAACGTAGATTTATCAAAGTCACACACCGCATGTGAAAGGACAAAATATATACATTTAAAGTGGTGTAAGGTACTAGAGGCAGTCTGTCAAGGTTGGTTGATGACATGAATCTTTATCATGGTGGGCTAAGAGTGATTGCTCTGTACTCTAACGCTGTTGCTGAACTGCTTCTGGTGTCTCAATCTGTATCACGGTGGCCTTCAATACATCACACTCCAGCACAGACACACACCTGTAAGGTCTTCCCCTAGCACCTGTATTGGTTCTTCAGCACTATGAGCAAGCCGTAGTGCACAGACACAGCTGGCTCTGTAACCACGTATCACAGCAAACAAGTTTCCCACTGACATTTCACATGAGTAGTTTGAACAGATTCACTCTCCCCTTTACTATGTTTAAACAAAACTTCTTTGTTCTACTCTCTCTGCTTCTGTTGAAAAACACAAAGCACTCTGAAGGTTAATGAATTGGACAGCTGGAATCCATCATATACATGTTTAGTTCTTATATATTTCTCTTAAGAATAAATAATTTAAAGTGAGGATGAATTTTGGTACTTCAAATGCATTTTCTTGAATCAAAGATCAAGTTAATAACATGTAATTATCTGCCATTTTGACTCTAAAAGCTTAATGAGACTAGTACTGTATCTCATTTCTTCTTCATTGCCTGATTAAGAAAGACCTACTGCAATTTAGGTAACATCTACCAAAAGAAAATCAGATCAATACACGGTTTATATTCTGCAAGAATATAACCTCAGCAGCCAACCTACCTACAGCAAATAGGCAAGTTTTTACAGTAAAGTGTATCTACAAATTCAAAGACTGTTTGGACCACGAATTCTATAACCCTAACTCCAAGTTCAGTAAGGTTCAAAGTATTCCTGACTAATACCTTTTATACTTGCTCCTCTTTTGGTTATCAGTATACACTGAACACTGACATTTTTACTTCTCTGTGGAAGGAAAGCAAGGAAAAGTAAAAATCAGATGAGCTAACTGTTGTTTTTACAGCTTTGCTCTATGAGACAGTTTCACCTCAGCCACCGTCACATTCTAAACCCTGTGGGCTGAATTTTAAGCCAACGCACAGGAAGTGCCTAGGCAGTTCTACAGGACTGAAGCAGCATAAGATCCCGCAACATTTATCACTGACATGCTATTTTGTAAGCAGCAGAGTTGGCTGGATGAAGAGTCTCAGACTATACCACAAAGCAACAGCAGCAAATTACATCTCACTCAGCCACATTACCTCTTCTGTACCTGATTATTCATCACCCTAAACAGAAAGAAATTTGTCCTACCCCTAAGCCAAATAACTCACCTCCACTAATCAACTTCGAACAGCACTTCTCTAAAGGTGGCATATATCATCACTGAAAACTACCAGGTGCATTAAATAAGGCAACTGCAACAATAGCATAGGCAGAGAGAGGGAAATTATCTCAGGAAGGAATGAGAATGAAGTCTTGACCATTGCTGATAACAGCGAGGAAGATAAGAAAACACAAACCAAGCAAGATTGCTCAGGCTTTTAGAAGAAAACAGAAGCAGTACTAAAAGAGCTGTAAAACGATGCTGTGCGAGTTCAAGAAATAACTTGTCCTTGGACTTCCATGTGCTTCCAGACTGCAGTGTTTCCTCCCGCTTCTCCTTCTTCAGACACTTCCTGGGAAAACAAAAAATAAACCTACAACCCGCATTTAAAGCTTGAAGCCTCCCATTTCAGTACGCATCCTCCACCGCAACTTCTCCAAGGGCCGTCGGGGCTGCTCTTCAGGCAGCCTGGCCGACCCGACGGCACTGCGGGGCGGGCAGCTCCCGGCGCCACCGGGCCGAGCCGTGGATTCACAGGGCAGCCGCGAAGGAACGCGCAGGAGAGCGCTGGTCACACGGCGAACCCATACTCACATATTCCTTCACGTTTTTCGTCTTCACGGCCTTGTAGGAGGAGTAGGCGGGGTAGAGCGTGCCGAATATCAGCCTGCAAGAAGAGCCGACCCCTCAGCAATTCGCGGCTCCCCTGCGCCCTGCACCGCCGCTGTCCCCTGCCCACCTCCACGGCCGGGAGCCCCCGGCGGCTCCCACTCCTCCGCAGCCGCATCAGGGAGGGCTCGGCCGCCCGCATCGCCGCTGCGCTGCCCTTATAGAAGGCCGCCGCTCCCGGGCCGCGGAAGCTTACGCAGAGCCGTCAGGACGCGGGGTTCTTCGCCGGGCTGGAATCTGCGGCACGGCTGCAGCTCCGCTACGGGCGGCGGCCGCGCCCCAAGTGGGGCGACCCGGCCCGAGAAAGCCCCGCGCATCCCTCCTCCCAGGCTGCGCTACTCACACCACGAGACGGGAGATGATCCAGGAGACCATGGCGGCGCCGGGCAGGGTCGGGCGGCGACGCAGGGCTCCGCGGCGGCAGGAGGCGGCTCCTAAAGGGCGGGTTCCTGCAGCAAGCACCGTGCAGCCCCGCCCCGGCTTCTTACGGGGGAGGAGTCGACGGGCCGCATCGCACCCAGAACCTCACCGCCCCGTTCGGGCAGCACGCGGCACTGGGGCGGTTCCCGCAGCGGTTCGCTCCAGCCGCGAGAACGGTGCGCTCCGCGGGGTACGGAGCGGCCTCTCCCCCGGGCGGAGAAAGGTTATGGTAGCGTGGCTGAAAAGAGGAGCTATCGGAAAGATGGCAGGGAGTAACGTGTGCAATGTAAGAAAAACTACAGGAGAGGGAGTGATGAATTAGGTGACAGACACTTCAGGAGGCAGGAAAAGAGCCCGCAGACAAAGCAGCCTTCCAAAGTTACCTGCTCTGCAGTCCATCACAACAGCCAAAACACTGCTAACAAACAGATTACTTTAAAACCTTTCCAAGACTCCTGCTTCCCTGGAAATGAAATCAAATTAGCTAACAGGCACAGGTCAGTGTTATCAAACTTAAGGGATAGAGGCTGTTTCCAGGATAACTACATGTTGTCTGGTGCTCTTGCTCTTGAGAATTGCACTAAGGCCTAGAATTGCCTAGCTACACAAATAAAACTGAAGAGGAGGGAAGTAAATATTATCCATCTGCATATTTAGACACAACAGCCTACCAGAAAACAGAATAGTAAAGATTGTTTCAACAACTCAACCAAGAGCACTGTCCAGAGAATCCTCCCCTTCAGCCATTGCAAGAGTTAATTAATGGACTGCTTTGCACCCCCTGAGTAAACTAGAGACAAAGACTGACCAGGCTCAGCACACTGATCTTTGAATCACATTAAGATGATCATTACATAAGCTATTTTTTAATTAACAAAACAAAAACAAAAAAAAAGAAAGAACAATTTGCTAGAAAGCCTAATGTGCAACAAACAAAAAGAACTCAAAAAAAAAAAAAAGGAAGGAAGGTGGAAGGTACTATGGCAGGATCCCATTACTTGTACAAATAGCCCTTCTGAAAAGGGAATAAACCAAAGAAAGATCAAACAATGAGTTGCCAGGGAATAATTTTCTCATGGATGCATGAACCTCAGCATAATGAGCAATGATGAAAAACGCAAAACATCAGCAAGTTTCTGTCACATGTAAGAGCTGGAAACAAAACTGTTGCTACAGACAGTGACAAAGAGCATCCTGTCGTGGATGTGAATGGCCACAAAATGATTACATAAGGGACTTCACAATTTACAATGCCGGCAGCACAAATTACCTACAAATAGAACAAAAGGAATATCCTATCACAAGTCCAAGGAACACAAACGTGCATGTCCCCCACGAGAATAACTGTGTGTTTATTCCCACCAGTTTCCTATCAGCTGACAACAGCTCTGGTACCTGAATAACATGTTCACATCTGGGTGAGCAGAAGATGCTGACAGAACAGGGAAAATTTGGAGACATCTTGGGTACAATGTATGAAGAGAATGCAGCATGGGTAAGCAGCAGACAAAGGAAGCATGCCTCAGTGTTTCACACAGTTCAATGCGTCAAGGAACACTCTGAACATTTGCAGCATATTACAAATAGTGACATAAACAACAAAATGCAAATATCAATATTAGTAAAGCAGTAAAGCAAGCGGACTTATGAATGTCTTAAGTGGGAGCTCACTGTTACGTGGCAAACTGAGCTGTAGAACAAGTCTAGCAGAAGCACTGTAAGAAAGCAGCATACAGTTAGCAACAAGAAGCTCCATTTCTTTCAGAAGAATTGTAGACTTTAAGACCCTAGAAGTCCGCAGCTGGGCCAATTACCGAAATAACACCAAGAGGGTGAGCGGTAAAATGGCGATTTCTTAAAGCAAACACACACTTATATAACCTATGCCCTTCGTGTACGCCTCTCTTGTACGCGTCATCGATCCTTCCAGAAATTAGGGAGGGCCTGTCGCGTGACAGCCCGATATCCCCGTATTTCGCCTAATACAACATCTCCCCCTCCCCATGCTAAGAAAACTTAACCCGTTACAATACGCAACACTACAGATTCCTAACAAACCCTTAACTAAATCTTAACAAACTCTCTATAATATAATTAGTAGCATAAGGCACAACCATGTTATGAAAACACCACCACAACTGTGTGGAGCAAGTGATTGAATAGTCCTCTTCTTGTCAGGAACCTTTCGAGAAGCAATTCTCATCCGCGATGTTTTCCATCCCTCTTCATTCTTCTTACGCCTGATGTATCTTCTCTGTATGGTGAACATCCCTCAAAGTCTTTCTGTCCATATCCTCGATAGCGTCCATCAGCTCATCAGCACACGGCAGCATGCACCTTCATTGCATTAATGCGTACTCGATATGTAGTGACTAGGTAACTAGAATCTCAACCTATAGGATAAGAAGATCACACCTTAAGAGATAAGTGAAGTTGCAACCACAGATTAAGCGTGAATCTACTGTTGGCTGAGACCCAACAATTCCACACTGAATCCCAAAGGTCCCTGCACTTGTTGTTCGAGCGATACTTATCACTGAGACCAACAGGAGCAGAACAACCTCAGGTACCAGATTCCCCATCGACTGCTCCTGTAAAGGAAGAACTCTTATCCCACTTCCCATAGTCAGTAAAGCGAGAAATGAAGCAGGACCCATTGTGAGTCCTAACGTGGCTGGGCAAACCAACCACAGCAACAGCGATTGTCCAATGGTATCGGACTGCAGTCGAGCCAGACCTGACATGCTGAGTGGCCATAATGACAGTAGAGGAGGTACTCACAGCAATAACCCACCATTGGCAGGGAGACAAGCAAGGCTCCCAGGTGACATCCATTTGCCAGATCTGCAGCGATCCCAGGCCAATGACAGGTGTGCTGGTAACTTTATCTGCTGTTGCATTACCTGTGGCAAAAAGGCTTGGCACCCCAGAGTGATCACACACACGTAAGGGTGCAACAGGAGCTGTGCGGAAGACCAAGGCCTCTTCCAGAGTTCCAGCAGCCTCTGTACTTGAGAGACCTTCCTGGCCCATCCGGGCCAACTGCTTGACTGCAAAGATGGAATCTGCAACAATGTTAGAGGGTATCATTCGCCAGAGGTGCACTGCAGCTGTTGCAGCCATCACCTCAAGCATCTGCACGCTGACCTTTCTGTTTGTGAAGACAGCAGCCTGCCAACTACTGTTGGAATCCTGCCAAACCATCGCCCTGAGACTAAGAGTCTCATGCTGCACAAGCGATCCTTCCATGCAGCTCTGTACGATCTTTTGCCAAACTGCAGGCCTTTCGTTAGACCGATTTTTGAGTTCTTCTGCATCGGATCCCTTTAGCTGACCATACAAGGGTTTCCTCAATCCTGAAGGCATTCCCAAAGCACTCCGAACCCACTGGAGGGTTCCTACCATATTCTGCACATCCCATAGTGTCTTTACATGTGGTTGAATATCAAGACCTACCAGCTGCATTATCTCAGGACTAAACTTATATCCCAAGCACTCTGCTCTAATCCTCCCCTGCATGCCTATACCATGCACAGGGTGAAAGGAATCATCCTGCTCAGCTGCCAACACTCTCCCAAGCTCTGTCATCCACCCTTCTTTCCAGAGTGTGTATTGCACCCACTTGAGAATCACGCATGCGAGGCTTTCAGTGTCATGAGAGAGCACAGGGCCATGCACCGTCAAAGTTTCCGCTGTGTTTAAAGCTAGAGGCAAACGAAACTCTCGGCAGCAGCCAGCAGCCCGATGCCGGAAGGCGGAGCGGCTCCGCGCCGGCGAATCGAGCCCCGGTCCCCTGCATGACAGGCAGGCAGCAGGAGCCACAGCGAGCGAACAACTTGCAGCTGCGGGCCCTGTCGGTCCCCTTTGGACCTGGCTGCTCCCCCCCCCGGGATAGCACCACGTTTGCGCTCCCCCCGGGTCTGGAACATGCCTACTTCTCCAACCACTTGAATTAACCGCGCGCCCGCACTCCCCGCCCCCCAATGACAAAGGAGAGGGGTCGAGAGGGGATGCGGTCGACTGGAATTCGCCATCTCCCTGTGGGGGTGCAGCCAGCACCCTTAAAGCAACAGCTGACTGCAACTTTTTTCCCTCTCCGGGAGGTGCAGCTAGCACTGGAGCAGCGACTGGCTGTAATACTTGCTCTCCCTGATCCAATCTCTCAGCTGCTTTTCCCGGCTGGTCCCGGTCAAGTACAAGCCCAAGCGACAAACACGCTTCAACAAGCTTCCCCTCCATCCTGGAGGCTTTAAGAGAACCCAAAATCAGACCCCAGGTCGCAAAACTCTCACTAGTCAGTGGGGTGCTTTTCTGATGGTCTAACACATACTTAATAATTTGCCCTGGGGTGGTCAAAGTCCCAGGCGCCGCTCTAATTATCTGTTGAATCTCCGGAAGCGATCTCTGCTTGAGGCAATCTATCACGACCAAGGACTGAACGTCCTCGGGCAGGTCAGACCCCTCAACAGCACGAAGCAAACGATTTGCAAAATCAGAGAATGACTCAGAGGGCTCCTGTTTGATGTCAGTCCATGGGAGCACAGGCTCTGCGACCTTAGCCACTGTCCGCAGGGCTGTGAGGGCTGCAGTTGTAAGCGCAGCCAGCTCCCCTGCTCTAAGCGTCCTTGCCTGGCCATCAGGAGATCCCACCATACCTTCTGCTAAACCCAGAAGGCGAGGGAGAGTGGTCCAGGTGACTCTAGCCCCTCGGCCCTCACCTTCACGTTCATTGGCTGGGTGGTCAGCATTGCGATTCGCCTCTGCCACCACAACCTGAAGCAATCTATTCCATTCATCATACCACAGAGTATACTGCACGGGTTCAAGAATGACCCGCATCAGATTGGTCACATCATACGGTAAAAGACTTGAGGCCATAAGAGCCTCAGCAGCCGACATAGTCACCGGAGAACGCAGACCCTTGTTCTTAACTAATTCAGCAAGGCGAGTAATCGCCTTGGTATCCAGAGGGGTCCACGCTGAACCCTCCTGCTTTACAACTATCGGAAGGGCAAACGTTGTTGTTGCCGGGTCGGCTGCCTGGAGATCTTCTGTCGCCCGAGCCCAATCAGTGAGTGTGGGCGGGCTCACGAGGGGGGGTGCTGTGGGGCCACATCCCCCCTGGGCGGGCTCTTGGGCTGCCCGCTTCAGATCACCACACCCACAGCCATGCTCACTATCTTGTGGGGCGGAGTGATCCACCCCCTTTTGGGAGGGAACACTTTGGCAGGCAGAACCTGACGGTGGGGAGGTACCGCCCACCCGCTGCCCGCTGTTATCAGCTCCATTACTGACATCACCACATTCCTCAGGGGGCCGTCCTCCCCCTTCGTCCCTAAAAGGTTTCAAGGAAGGATATAGGTTCCGAGCAGGATAAGGAGGTGGGGGCTGGGTGTCGTCCTGGTCAGAGCGGTCTTGCGCAACTTCCTTCTGGATTGTTCTCGAAGGTGAAGCATTGGGTGGAGACGAGGAGGTCGGCGCCATCTTGGCCCCTTCCGAACCTGCAGAAGAGACAAGATTCCCCCCCGCCTCCAACCCCAATAGCTCCCTAGCGCGCTGGATTGCGAGTTTCTCCTCCCGAGCCGCTTTCAACGCCTCTAAGATAAATCCCCAGACCTTGAATTCCGACACCCTACGGATGGCTAGCGTTCGCTGAGATAACGCGGTCGTAATTCTATCCCAGTTGTCAGGGTTATATAAATCAGAGGGGGATACTAATAGTCCTTCTTTCTCCAGCAGCAAGAGGACTGCTGTAACCTCCTTCTTAGAAGGAGTCTGTTTTCCACAGTGAAGTTTACAGGCATGAAGAATTACCTTAATAACGGCTTCCATGTCGCCCCGGCCCACGTCTCCGGCCGCCCCCGGGCGCTTCCCAGACAGATCCTGGGGATTCTGAGCGCTCTCTGTCTCTCCCCCGACGAAGAATCTTGGCCACGATCTCTCCGTCCCGGGCTTCTACCACCCGCGGCAAAGGAAAATGAACCGCCGCCCGTGGTAGGATCCTTGCCGTTATGCTAACAGCTGCCCCCGTCTCTTCTAGGTCTTCTAAGTCTCCTTATCAGTCTACACTGTTATAAATCGCAGCTTATCACGTCGGTGGGTCACCATTTGTAGACTTTAAGACCCTAGAAGTCCGCAGCTGGGCCAATTACCGAAATAACACCAAGAGGGTGAGCGGTAAAATGGCGATTTCTTAAAGCAAACACACACTTATATAACCTATGCCCTTCGTGTACGCCTCTCTTGTACGCGTCATCGATCCTTCCAGAAATTAGGGAGGGCCTGTCGCGTGACAGCCCGATATCCCCGTATTTCGCCTAATACAACAAAGAATGATAAATTAATCCATTAACTTACCTTCTCACAAGGAGAAACTGTTGGTACTGAAAGGCTATTTTTTGTAACAAAATCTAGCTGCAAGTCAAACGTAAAAAACAGTATGATTTATTGCAGTAGTATTTTATTAAGTTACTACTTATATAGTATCATGTTGTATAACCAAGACTGGAATACTTATCTAAGGGAGGAAGAAAAACTGTTTTCAAATTCAGGCTGTTTTTCTACCAGAAATACTACTGCTAGAGCAACTTGTGACAAATGTGTTCTACAAATGGTTAAAATAGGTTATTATTGGCCATTATGGCCCAAACAACCAGGCAAGGAAATAAAATCCTCCCTGAGTTGAGAAACCTGAGCAAAGCTACATTTAGACCAATGCCAGGTCAGGTGTGGAGATTCTGCCAAACAGAAGTTCATGCAGAAGCTGCTGTAATTAAGAGAAATAGCAACTACTCAGCGTCATGAACACAAGAGTAGCTTTGGATGAAACCTGCAGAACAACTGAGAGTCTTAGTAAGAAACTCCTGGTGAAAGTGTGCAGCTGGTTTCCAAAAGTTGAGAGATGGGATCTTAAGAGGCACTGCTACTTAAGGAGAAAAAGAAGCTGTGGGCTGATTTCAGGCTGTGAGATGCAACTGGGGAGAATGACCACAAACGGTTCTATGCAATTCCAGACAGACATGGGATATCAGGGAAAATGCTGAGGGTGCCAATAAGATGTGGTTGCTCACTGTAACCAAAGACTCTAAGATGCACTGTTCACAAGTGCTTTCACAGTGTGCTCCACTCGCATGTAATGTAGCTCCAGACACATTTTCCACCTAAGCAATACTACAATGATACACTAGATGGCTGAGCAAGTCACTTGTGTGTATTATACATTTGAACCATTACTTCTTAACTGAAAATGTGAGAAAAAGGGGGAAGTCCTATACGCACTGGAGTAATACATTTTAAAGAACATTTGTGCCCAATAACTTCTTTCACTGTATTTTTATTGCAGGTAAATCCAAATTACTGTATGACACCCAACTTTTCCACTGCAGTTCTGATTCCGCAGCCTCGGGTTCTAGAATAGATTACCTCAGCACCTAGCTGAGGATTAGCAAATGGGTCACAGCCATCAACATTTTAGTTGCTTTTTTTCCATATTTATTTTGCCTCAGGATACAGTTTATAAACAGTGATGTTATTAAGTCTTGTAAAGTTAACCTTTGCAGATTGTTACATTTTTTAATCAACATCAAATCAGGGAGCTGTTGAGTTAATAAGAAGAGATATCTTCAGACTGGAGATATATATACTTTTTAATCTGAGACCAAAAGAGATGCGTACATCCATGTAACATTTTGAAGACTGTGAAACAGCGAAATGACAGCACTGAGCATGCCCCTGTGTGGCTGAACACACATCAAACCTTCTGCACTGTGTATGCATTCTAAATTCACTTGGGCAGGTAAGTAGCTGTAAAAGCTTGAATCCCTGCTTCCATTTGATTGAAGTATCACAGGATTCTGGCTAAAAGACAGGCAGAGTGTAAAGTCAATATTAAAAACGTTGCCTGCCCACCATCTTATGCAGCTGCATTCTGAAACAGAAAGTCAGCATGTATGTCATGACTGCAGCAAACTACCACATGCAACCAAAATGTTTATTTCAGCCTTGGCTCAAAAATGTCTCCTTATATTTGCTTATGATTCCACGTTTCACAGATGCGGCTTCTAAGAAAGATCATAAACAGAAAACCCTGTGATAAAACTGCTGTTTGCACATCCTAAAACAACTTCATAATCACTTCAGTTTGCTAGTTTTGCTCTCTATATGAAGCAGTTATGGGAGAGCACAAAATCACTGAATGGCTTAGTTTGGAAGGGACCTTAAAAACCATCTAACTTCGACTCCAGGCAGACTTGACAATCACCAGATCAAGCTGCCCAGGATCCCATCCAACCTGGCCTTGAATATGCCTCCAGAGATGGAGCATCCACAACTCCTCTGCACAAACTGTTCCAGCACCTCATCACCCTGTCAGTTAAAAATGTATTCCCAACATCTAACCCTCTTTTAGTTAAAAGCCATTCCCCCTTGTCCTGTCATTACCATACAGTACTAAAAGTCATTCTTCCTCCTGCTTGCAAGCTCCCTTCAAGTACCAGAAGCCCTTTGATGATTTGTGTGAGTCCTCTGGACTCGCTTCAACAGATCTGCATCCTTCCTGTATTGGGGGGTCCCAGGCTTGGACACAGTATTCCAGATGGGGCCTCACCAGGGCAGAACAGAGGGGGACAATCCAAATCCCAAACTGGTATGAAGACAAGAGGCAGGGAGCACTGCACAACAGATGAGATTTACGATGAAACAGATTCTCTTCCCAAACTACCTCTGAGAAAAAAAAGAATCTGCAGGTAGCCTGGTAAGCTCCCATCCAGTATTTGGGGCTCCAGACATAAAAATACCCCAGCCTTCAAGTCAGACACGTGGCAAGAAGTTATCAGGCAGTTTACAGTACTCAGAGGCAGAAGCTGAGGTAACTTCACAGCATGAATACCAGTGTCCAAGTCTGAAAGAAACTGCCCAGACTGTTACAGTAAATGACTTTTATTTAAAAAAATGAAATAACCGTGAACATATTAACAGGCCTGCAGGTGGCACTACAGTACAGCTGGATATAAGGTAGATATATTTCCCCACGTACCCAGACAATGAAATCCATTGCATCAACGCTGACATTAGTAAAATCTGAATACGGTTCTATCAAGCAGGAACATTTTACTTAAAATAGTTCTGGATAAAGTTGATACCTGAAGGATAACTTTTCCTTCACTTTTGGAAAGGATAAATGTTTTCAGCTAGCACTGATATTGGAAAAACTATTGCCTGTAGTTACCAGTGCGGGTAGAGATGTACAACATCTCTACATGAGAACAGAGTTCCAACTCCTTTTTACTTCTCATTCTGTGGAAGCAGCAGGGAGACAGAAGAAGATGAGTGAGGAATATGGGTAAGGAAGGTGGCTTGTCAATTTCTATTCACTCTCCTTTGGCTGTTTTTGTGCTATTTTGGACTGCTTTCTAAAAATCGCTTCTTGATTTTATTAAAAGGAAGACTAAATGTAATATGCCTTTCCTTGAAAATCCAAGAACAGTTGTGGTACTTCAAAAATACTAAAAATATCTACTTTCATGAAATATTAACTGTTTAACTACAAACCTAGTTTTTCACTAAATACACAATTCTCCTGTTTCTGGAATCTCCTGGGAGAAAAAAAAACAAAAAAAATGTGGGTTCTCCCTTTAGTTCTGCAACTCTACAGTGTATAGGGAAATGGCTGCAAGAAGGGGAGTGCAGAGAATAGCTCTGTCTGTTTCCTTGGCCTGTATCTCACATGGGAAATTTACTTAAATTTCTTCAGTTGGGCTACTGTTACTCACACTCTTTCAGCAGCTACCAGCTAAGTTTGCAGTAGGATGACCCACCTCCAGCAAACTTTGCTACCTTCAGAGACTAACTAGGCATGAGGAAAAACATCCACACTCTTTTCACCACTTCTGACCATAATATGTAGGAACACCAAGTGGTTTCCATGTTCTTCCAATTTGCAAAAGGCCACAAGAAAAGGACATGGCACCTTTCATTAGAATCTGAAATTCCACATGTAGAAGTGCAACCTTCCATTAGACCTTCAGTGTTGAGGCAGCGTAGAAAACAGTAGCTGAAGAGTGTATAATACGAACCACACCAGCTCTCAGTGTGAAGCCTCTACTCCTGCAGAGGCAGACAGGTGTAGTACCTGTATATACTGTGAGTAAAAGGCTTACTTCACAGGGTGCTTGGACTTAGCAGTTCCTATGATCTAGCTAGTTTGGATTCATGAGCTTTCAGTGTGCCAACAGCATCTTTCACTGCATGGTAGATAATGTTCTTCACCTGTAAGTAGGAGAAAAAAAAAAAATAATCAACTTCTCCACACTAACAAGGAGACAACTCCGGTAGCTGAATTTGTGATTAGTTAGCAAGTATACATTAAGTATACTACGACTGCTTCAGGATATCAACAGCACAAAATTCAAACTGTCCTTGCAGAAATATTTCAGAGACCCGCACTGATTTATTTATGGGACTTTTGGTCAGCAACTCATTTACCTATGTGACAATAAATCATATGGTTAAACTCTGTCTAAATTAAGAAAATGCAACAAATTATCCTCTTGTTTTTGCATGGAGCCTGGAGAATCTTTTAATTTGTGCATTTCCCAGAAGGTCAAACAGGATCAGAGGTGAAAAATCCACTAGTGCCCGGAGCATTCTGTTCCACATTTAGCTATCTAAAGCTATATCTTATTTCTTACTTTTCTGATTTACATTTACCTGAATTTAGTTTCTAACTACTGAACAGAACTGCTTCATCTCTAAATGAGTAGCTTAACTTTGCTTGCTCTACTATTTCCAAAGCACTACTATGTGCAAAACACCACCAGTGACGTACCTAGGATCTCACAGTATTTTGTATTGGATATGTGACAGTTTAAGGACTTACTCTAGTTATTCTGTCTCATATATCTATAAAATATAAACACATAGAAACAAGTTATGAAAAATGCATGTAGCGCTATATGAAAACTGATTACAAACTAATTACAAAGATGTAAAACCAATCCATTTACAGGAACACTTCCATGTGTGTATAACTACAGCTGAACAGTGTTAGAAGTTGGATTCTTCAAAAACAGAGCTGAGTTATCTGCTCTACTTAAAGAACCTATGCCAAAAAAAAACAACAAAAAAACTCTACAGCAAATCTTCACTGAACTCTTTGAGAGAATTAACACACAAGTTCTGATGTTAATTGGTGAAAATCCTGGGAGAATGTCTGGCTCAATACCAAGTATTCATTTTCCCAAGAATGGTCATTTGGCAGATCTTCACCTCCCTTTCACTCTACATGCATGAGATTATAAATAAACAAATATGCTGACAACATTCACAAACAACGCAGATAATTAGAAGCATACATCGGTGAATTCAAGAAAGGTTTCTTTACAGTCTTCTACGTTTTCAAGGCAGTAAGTTCTACAGTGTACTTCTTCTGTTCATTGAGTATAATATTTTGTGCAGAATTACTGGTTTAAGGAGTTGCATTTCTTTAAAGTTGAAGCACATTCCACTTTCCTTTTCAGGACTGATCTAAATAAGTAATTCTTCACTTCCAAAGCAAGTTTTAGGCAATACAGAAACAAATACAAGTTTCCTCAGTGAAATAAACATTTCTTCAAAACACAGAATTGTCATCTTCCTTTTTTTTTTTAGTGAGGACTTGTTTCCTGCTCAGTGTCACCATTATTCAGGATTCATCCAGTTCGCGCCTAAAACTGACACGTGCACTAGTCTAATAGTGGGAAGTGTTCTGGAAGGTCAGAAGTTAATTTTTGTTTCTATAATACTGTGGACATGGATATACTAATTACTTTTTGAAATATTTACCGAATAAGAACCTCCAAAGTTGCGCAAAGTTGTTTTTGGTTTACTTTCCCCCCCCCCCCAAATCATTAGTCACAAGTTTCAAATGCCAAACAAACTTGGTGAAACACAGGATATATTTAACGACTGTCATCCTAAAATGGTTACCTGTAGTTTATCCTCATGGTTTGTATGAGTATTAGACAGGTGCCTGAACTCCTGGGTCAGACGGAAGCAGTGCTTCACATGTTCTGGAGATACAAAATCTTCTGCCACTTTAATACAACTGTACAAATTATGAACCTAGAGCAAGCCACACAGAATTAGTAAAAAACCAAACCAGAACACCTACAAACACAAATTAAGTTCTTCTGCACTGACTCATGAGAAAAATGAACTAACCTATTTTTCTTTCATACAGAACTGTATGTCTAACACTGACAACACAGCAAAAGACCTGACATCCCAACTGTCCTATTATCCTCTCTCATGTATTACTATATACTATTGTTTCCTAAAGTCATTCTCTTCTAATCTCCACAGTTTTTCAGAATTCTGTTCCCCAGGCTGAAGATTTACAACACAAACGTTTTCCAACAATTCATCCTAAGTACTTTTTCCTTAATTCTATCACACTACTGTAAATGTAATTCAGGTATTTCCACTGTTTTTACTAAGGTTACAATGAAGATTCAATTCATATAGTTCCTGTAAGAACCGCACAAGCCCAGAAAAACCTTTATGTCAGCAATGATAACTACATTATTTGGAAGTCCAAGTTCTACTGTGCTTCAAATTCAATTATATCTGTCAGCATGTCCTACAGTTAACATTATTACCTGATGGGGAGCACCTGCGGGAATGAACACAGCATCTCCTAGGAACTGCACTATTGCCCAGCCTTGTACACCGTACTCATCATACAGTCTCTTACGTAAGATCTGGTCCAAGTACCAACTTTGGTCATGAATAGGGTCATGATCCGGGGGATTTTCTTGGCCTTGTTCTTCTCCAACCTAGGGCAAAGATACAAACAGCAAAAAAACATCATGACATAGCACTTTTATACTGTTAGCTCATAAAAAGCTCGGTGCCAAAAAACACAACACAACCTTAGGCTATTTTAAAATGGGACACTACTGGCAACAAGTTCTTTTAGTTCTTACTTAGTGAGATGTGTGATAGCATGAAGACCCTAGACTAAACTAAAGTCCTGAGAAAAAATAAACTACTTACTTACACTCTCAAAGACAGCATTAGAATGTCTTTGCACTTGATGTCAATAATGATTTGTAACATTTGGCTGGTATAATTAAGCTTATCAAGAAATCCTTGAAGGCTCAAGCCTCCTTTGTCAGAAACACACCTTCCGGAGAAGTTCTCGTATCTTTTCAGCATCCTTGGCAGCATAGATATGCCACAACGCTCCAGGTTTTTCCCTTCCTTCATGGATTCGCTGCTTTGTTACGTCATCAGCATCACCCTCGTCAATTGTTTTCAAAACTTCTGCAAGAGGAGCCCACATGAAAGCAGTATTACGATGAAGCTTCTGATTTCTCACACACGGAACAGGAAGCAGCCTTTTAAAACACTAAATTGCAGCAGTTGCAGCATGGTGAATTGTAGAGTACAACAAGTGCCTCAGGTTTTATCTTGACAAAATTCAAAAAAGCATGCACACTGACAGTTAATCAGAAGCCTCAGCCAATTAATTCAAATCAAACTAGCTACAAGTAATAAAATATAAGGAGAAAGAATAATTCTTCTCCTACTTTATAGAGGCAAGTCTACCTAATTTCTAACAAAATTCTGCTCCTTCCACAGCCAGGAACCAATTCAAGGGTACTGCACTTTTAAATATGCACTACAGACACATCAAACTGCCTTGCATATCTGGATAATGTCTCTCTGTTATGAAAAGCTTAAGCAATAAAATAGTCTTTCTCAACAACATAATTGATTGGACAGAAAGCAGCTTTGCCCAAACATTACCATCATCATGAGTCCCTTCCCCAATGGGAATTCCAACATACACCATGACATTCACAGCATCAGACACATCCAAATGCAGATTTGTTGTACCAACTCGTCTGTCTTCTGCAGTGATTAAACCTATAAGAGTGTGTAAAATAAAATCAAATTCTATTTGATCTCCGAAAAATTTACCTTCTTAAAAAAATCTTTAATGACTGCTACATTAATGCATCAATAAAAGCAGGAACCAATGTCAAAGAATAGCTCTGATAATTTTCATATCATACACGGAGCTAGTGAAAAAAACAAAACAAAACAAAACAGTGATAATTAGTATTGCTATTTTTTACAGGAAATAGTATAGTTCACCCCATCAAAAGAAAAATATTTCAAAAATAAAGCTTGAATCTATAAAGTAACAATTTCATATAAATGACCCTTAGAGAAGCAATCTATGGTAGGGAACTTTGCACTTACAATACAAAGGTAGTACACAACCTCAGGCACTGTTTTCCTTAGCTCATAGACTAATACAGACTTCCATCAATTAATTAATTTATCATATTTAGCTGTAAAATCCGCATGATCCATTAAGTTCACAGTAGTTACTGCCCAATTAATTATTAACATCACAGATAACAACCAAGTAAAGACAAACATATACAGACTCTCAAGTACTTAAACCTTAATGCACTGGATGATCTCACAACTCTGAAATGGCTATGACTGATGCATAGAAGGAGATCTCGAATGCTTACTGCTTAATTCTTTCACTTTCTCATGTAAGACATTGTCTTCCTCTGATCCTTAAATAGCATTCTCTACTTTTAACACTTCCTCTAACAAGTAACAAAGGAAAGAAATCTAAGAGATTACAAAAACTGCAAACACTAACAGATGCATGACCACTAGACTACCACTACATTTCAGGACCACCATCACCATAATCTCTTTCCTATTTAAAATATAACTTTTTTGGAACAGGATTTCAACTTGCTGTAAAGTACTTATCAGAAACAACCACAGCTAATTTAGACAGTTTGTAACGCTGTAAAATTGTGCTTTAAGAAAGCACAATTGAAATAAAAATATACATAAACAACACAAAAACCAGTCAGTTAATTACTGACCTTAAGTAAGAGCCCTTACAGCCCCCAGGCTCCCCAAACCCCTGGTGTTTTGCTAGATATAGCAGGTAATTCTTTCCTTAAATACTTTCTACTTGTCTAAATCACAAAAAATGTGCTGGGAAATATATCATCAATAGCAAGTCTTATGTTAAACATTTTTAGGTATCTACTTACAAAATTTGTGAAAATTTAAGGGTGTTATACACACAAAACCTGTTGAACAGAACAGGAATTCTTCATGGTTAGCTTCTATAAATGTGTACTTTTATTTAGGTAACTGATTTCATTCACAGTTTTCTTATCTCAATGCTTGAAAATACTAAGCACATAAAAGCCTCTACCTCACAACTTTTCTCCACCACACATTCAATAAGCAAAGCCAAATATTTATGATTGTGACATATTTAATAAACTAGATAAGCGACTCTCATTCACCACGGACAAAAGTGCTGTTCTTATTCCTAGTTTCACCCTTCGTTTTATAATGGAGCTATAAAGTCAAAAGGATAAACAAAAATCACCTCTGAACACATACCTAGCTGATTTTCTTATTATTTGAAAATAAACAGAATGTCATGCTTTCTTTGTTTGGACCAAGATCTGTATCTTTAAGGAAGATCAAATACTGGAGAGTTACATTCCATACTAAGAAATACCATCAGCATTCCCTCTGCAAACTCTTATGTATTGGAAAAGAAAACTTGACATTTCAGATAAATTTAACAAAATGTACTGTTAGCAACCAGCAGCACACAAAAACAAGTTAACTGTCACTGATTACTTTGCTTCTTGATGCACTGTTGTTTGTGTATTTTTTTTTTTACTAAATAAGCTCTTCAACAGAGCCTACTCTATTCAGCTTATGTGTCAAGTAATACACAAATCAAAACACTGGACACTTTTCAATATTAAAAAAACCTGCCCATGTTCATCATACCTCCTCATTTGTTCTTTCTTCTGAATCCCTTACTTGTAACTACAGTGATGTCATGTTGATGTACAAAAAAATTATACAAATTTCACCTCAAATGCTTTCTCAGAAATTCTTACAGAAATTGCTTACAGTTTAAGGTTAATCCATACCTGGTTACTGAGTTACAAATCTTATTTTTAGACACAACAGTTCCAGTCAGCTCCAAGACAGTCCTGCTGCAAGCCAAAGCTGAGCCCATTTAGCCACTGGCTTATTTTAACTGTATCAGCTAGTCTCAAAAAACATATGAACTTTTCATTGAACCATGCCTCAGTATTATTCTTATTACAGGTATTGAATAATAACTGTAAATTAACTTATCACACATGAATTGCTTGAAAACTACCATGCAAAAAAGGGTACATATGAGACGGAGAGAACTAGCATTGGTATTGATTGTGGGACCAACCCAAAAACACAAGTGTGACCTAGGATAAGTTCTTAGTTTTGATAATGCCTCTTCCTTCCATGAAGTCATTAAAAATCTGCAGACCTATTCTCACGTACCATAGGCATTGTACATTTTGGGACCTAAGTCAGGACGGACAAAGTAGCTTGGCAGCCTAGAAGCCAAATTTAATCTGCCATCTCTCTTCGTATATTCAGGGAGAGGAAGATTTTCCATCAAGTCCTCAAACCTAGAGAGCAAAAAGAAAACAAAAGTGTATTTTCCTCAGTTCTATGACCAACGTATCTCTAGTGTCTATAGCACTCCTGTAGGCACTGATGTTAAGATTTACGTACCTTGTAGGCATCATATCTCTGAAGTCCTCCCCTGGCGGCCAATCCTTTAATTTTAGTACCATTGGCTGACCATCCTCTGACCTGAGCCTCTCTGCAAGAAAAAAAAAATAAGATTTACTCACGTTATATACTTCACCACAACCCATTACCTTCTTTAAGCTACATGTGGGGGGTGGGGGTGGGGGTGTCCCCTTTATCAAGAACTCCTACAATGCACAGCTAAATCAGTCCTGATTTTTTTGGGAAGCTCTCAAATGTTATTGTAATATGATCAAATAGCAGTTTAGCAATTAGACAGCTTATACCACTGTCTGCTGCAAAGTCTCACAGACCTTGCACAACTGCTAAGTTTTTATTCAACTCTGAAAACAAGCATTTCCAGATTATTCTGCCTTACTACTTTCAGTGAAGTCTAAAAGAGTTTTATTCCCCATTTCAAGAGAGTGTTTTCTATAAAATTAAAACTATTGGCTAATTATCTGAATGAATCCTAACTTATGTATAAAGTACAAACCACGATACATCATACGCCAAAAGCTAAATGGCAGATGGTTACTAAAGAGGACAGCCTACAGCTTCAACACCAACTGCTATTCTGGCTCAGAATGGCTATAGAAATACCTGGAAGCATGTACACACAACAACTCCAAAGACTAAGCATAACAAGTAGAGAGAAATGGAGTTCACTCTTCTAACAGATTTGACAACTCTGCAAGAAACCATCAAACGGAAAACAGGAAAGACTGCAGCTTGCCACCTGCATATATCTTTTCCCCAGAAAATAACATTCTTCACCACTTTCTACCACAGCAATGACTGTCAGCAAAAATGCAGCTAGCTTCATTCAGACTGTGGAACCTAACAGAGCTGCTGAGAGCACCAATGGAGAAAATACATAGAAGAAACTAGAACTTAGAAACCTGTGAATCACTTCTGCATTAGAAATCAACAGGCTACAGAAGACAGCTCTACTTTGCAATGTGAAATAAAAAGAAGTTATTTAAATTAAAAGGAATGAAGAGTTGAAGGTATCATAGTATCATAGTATTGTGCAAGTTGGAAGGGACCTTAGAGATCATCGAGTCCAACTCCCGGGATTCGAACCCTCTGTGTAGCAGAGCGGCACTTCTACCCCCTGCTCCACAGGAGGGGATTCGAACCCGGGCCCCCTGGTGTTGCAAACGGGAATTCTACCGCTGCGCCACCGGAGGCACACAGGTACATTAAACAAAAGGTCTGATGTAAACAGAGCAAACCTTGATGAGCTAGGCATTTCAGAAATGGACTGTAAAGTGGACTGAAAAGCTCAGGAACTTAAATTTAAAGATGTTTCAGAACTTGTATTCAAGATTGTGAACTCATCAAGGACCTTTTATCCAAAGCAGTACAAGAAACTTATAGGAAGGTTACTCATAAATGACAGAAGGTAAAGCTACTTAGAGAGAAGAGCTTAAAAGAACTGACTAAGCCACAAAAATCCAGAGAACTGGCAAAGAAAGACAGGTCTGAGAGCAATCTAAACAATTAAAACTGCCAGAAGTCCACTTTGAACTCACAGATGTTAAAAGTAAGCAGCACAAGATTAAGTCTAAAACTAACTTAATTAAAGTATCATACACCATAATTTAGAGACCATCTCAATACCACCTCCAAATCAAGAGGCTGCTCTGTAACTCTTCAATAAGTAAGTGACTATCTGGTAAAAACATAAAAATAAAAATAAAAAAAATCCACAAATTTGAGAAAGCAAAAATTTATTTAAAGAAATCAGAATCTTTATATAATTCCCAAACAATTTTCACATGACTTTGTGAAATCTTGGGACTAGCATAAAATAATACTTTAATTTAGAGATTGCACATAGCTGAAAAAACACTACACAAAATGTATTTTAAATACATTTGCAAAATTGATAATGTTTTCCATCCTGGAATCTGAATGTTTCTCAAACAAAGAGCAGTAAGGGCACTGTCTAAAAGGAATTAAATAGCTGATTTTGCTGAAAGGGGCATAATTGGAGACAAATCACATATAACATTTCTCAAGAATAACCTGACTCACAAATTCATTATTTTTATGAATGGCCCCTGCAAAAAAGCATTCATGAAGTTTGCCAATTACAGTTAATGCAGAAAAAGACCACACTTATATCCTCCTAGATGGTTTATTTCTGAGTAAAAATAGAAACAGTATGAAAATTAACAGTACAAAACACAATATCGTGTACTTGGAATGACATAAATACATGTCAAAGCCTGGGATTTCTTTGACTAAACATGATTATTGATGTGAATATTGTTGATTTAAAAATCTGTCATCTTAGTTGATATTGAACAAACATTCACCCCATTAAATTGTGCAGTAGTTCACCATTTTTCTTATGTGCACATAGCAATAAACACAGAATCCATTTTATAGACAACACTTCCAAAAAATCAGCAACACTGCAATGAACTGTCAAAAATGTACAATCTTAACATTTGTGAATGTAAGAGCATTCTGTTGGAAGTGTGTACAATCCAAAACAGTGCTCCCTGATTTTCAGTATCTTCTTAATTTGACCAGCACAAAACAGATCAGTTTAATCCCCAGTAATTTAAACTGGTTAACTTGCACATCCACACTTGACAGAAGGGTTTCTCAAAGCAGATCTCAAGCATTAGCAATGAGTTTTCAGACAAAGTATGCATACAGCATTGCTATTCATTATTCATACAAAAATATAAAATATATCTGCTATAGAATTACTTTGTAACTTCCAATTTATTTACTGGAGGTTCCCTTCAGTTTTACATTAAATGGTGATGCTGGAAGGAGAGCAAGGAAAACCAAATTACTTAGCATCTTGATAATAACAATGGATTTCTCTCAGTAAAGTTCAAAAAATAGATTCCCCTTAAATGAATCATCTTTTGACACCTCAAAATAACGCACCAAAGTTTTCTTCAGTAGTCTGGCTTTCATCTTCCCCAATAGAATTCTTTCTACGGTGCGCAACAGTTAAGGAGAAATGGCTTCTTTGGATGATACTGATAACTCACAGGACATTTTTTTTCTTATTTTGAGAAAAAATATTGAAAAAGGAGAAGTTGAAGACAGGAATATGTACTTCTCAGTTGAACTAGAACTAATCAGCTGTAAGTATTACTTACTAGATATTATTTCAAAGCCATCCCAGAAGTCACGCACTTTCACGTCTGAAATTATGGCACAGTTCCTGCAGTTCACCAAATCTACATCTTGGTCTCCAAATTCCAGGCTGAAAGCTTCTGGTTTCCAAAGCTCTGACTTCAACTTCTTATGGACACCAGATACCAGCACGGGCTGAGAATACAAAGATGCATGCTTACTCCATCATAACCAAATTTCTTTACACATGCAGCCAAAATTTAAGACCTCTGGCTACTTTACACAAAAGACATGATAAACCTATTTTCATTCACTTCTGTTTTTTGTGCATCAAACATATAGCCAGAATCAAAGAAAACTTGCCTTATAAGTTATATCTTATATAACTTTACAGTTATCACTTATAAGCAATTGCCTTATAAGTGATACTGCATTAGGCAAGTGCTTGGGGGTTTATGGGTCAAGGTTTTGGTAGCTGGGCCAGCTCCATGAGATGAGTTTCAGTCAACTTCAAGACAGACCCACCATGGACCCATTACTGATGCTGGTACCATTCCTTTGATAACATGTTTAAGAAAGCACGCAAAGCAGCAGTTCTAAGAGAGAGGGGGAAGGAAAAACTTTGAAGGAAACTACACTGCAGACCATCAAGGTCAGTGAAGGAGGATGAGGTCCTTCAGGTGCTGGATCAGAGATTCCCACGCAGCAAATGGAAAGGACCATCTGTGATTGCAAGCTGTCCTCCAACAGCCTATGGACAGCCAATGCCAGAGTGGATCTCCACACTGTACCTGTACCTTGTTTAAAAGCTCATGATGAAGCAGGTAGATCTAACCTAAGGGAAGCAATAGCCTATGGAGAGTCCAGGCAGCAGAAGGCTCCTGGTGGGAAATGCAGCCTCGTGGAGAGATCACAGGAGCAGGCTTTCTGGCAGGACTTGTAAATGTGGGGGACACACAATGGAGCAGCCTACTCCTTAAAGATTGCATCCCATGGAAAAGACCATGGTGGAGAAATTTATGAACATCTGCATTTTGTGGGAGGGACCACACACTGGAGCAAGGGAAAAGCGCAAGGAGAAAGGAACAGCGCAGTAACTGTTATGATTGCAATCCCATTTCCTATAGCTCCACATCACTCAGTGGGGGAAAGGTGGCAGGAGTGGAGAAAGGTGGAAAAGAAGGGAATGAAGGAGTGAAAGTCAGACTGGGAAGTCGAAAGAGTGAGTGCAGTTAATGTATTTCATTTGCTTTTTGTTTGTTAATAAATTAATTTTGCACAAGTTACATCCATTTTTGTCAATAACTGATAAGTGATCTCCCTGTATTTATCTTGACTCACAGGCTTCTCTGTATTCCTTTCTCCTCCTGTTCCATTGCGGGAGTGAGAGCAGCAAAGTGGGAGTCTGGCAACCCAAGTTCAATCTCTGTAGAACTGTATCTCCCCAGTATCCTCCTTTTTAAGCAAAAATGTAACTACACTAGAAACCACATTTGTATTAAAACACACACATTTTCATATTCCAGTATGTTTGTTTGGTTTTTTTTTAATTATTTCCCTCATTTTTATATACAATTATGGTTCATCATTAACTCTTTAATACAAAACCAAGGAACGGAAAAGTGGCTATCTACAATAAAGAGGTACACCAGGCAATCCTCCCCAACACTGGCCAGAGACTTGTAAGTTTATGATGACTTGAGTCTCTACTACCTTTTAACTTCTGTGATCTCAAGAGAGTTAAGACTCTGAGAGAAGGAAAACAAAAAAAAAAGCAAAAAAACCTTCATGTTTAGCCACTGCTAACTGTTCAAATGACAATTCACTTGTCTGTATAAGCTTGAATCAGCTTCAAACTGTGCCTTATATATTAGCAATGATTTAAAGGTGAATCTCTGTTTTATTTGCATGAATAAAGAGCTCCGTACAATTCCGAGGAGAACATCTTAGTATTATCAGAGGTATATGCAAAGAAAACTGGAGAAGGTAGACAGTGATAGAACTAGAGGCAATGGTTTCAAGCTGCGCCTGGGGAGATTCAGGCTGGACATTAGGAAATATTACTTCTCAGAAAGGGTAGTCAGGCACTGGAATGCACTGCTCAGGGAGGTGGTGGAGTCACCAACCATGGGGGTGTTCAAGAAATGTTTGGATGTTGTGTTGAGGGATATGATTTAGCTGAGAAGTATTGGTAATGGTTGGACTGGATGATCTTTTAGGTTTTTTCCAACCTTGATAATTCTGTGATTCTGAAATAAGTGATTTTGAAAATACATCGTTTAAAAAACACTCCAGTTACTATCTCTGCTTCACCTGGATTTGTCTGCAAAGGCCTACAAGATCCATCCTGTTCACATTACCTCACACTGCTTGCTTGCCTACCCAGTCAGCTAATTCCTTTGCGGACTGCTTGTCATCCTCTCCCTGCATTGTTGTTCAGTAGTTTGTAGCTCTCCTAATCAGGGTCATCAGCCTGTTCGCAAAGGTGTTTTTATCCCACCTAGACTGATCTTATCACTCCCAAGCAATCACTGATGCTCAAAAATTTTCCTACAACAACACTCCAAGACTCTGCTGCCAAAACCTGATGCACAAACAACAGCTGACATGGAGCCCAATCTCTCTTTGAGACCTCTGGCCTCACTCACAAGACTGAGAAAACCAGCTGCCCCCTGTGTCTTAGACCACTACTTCCAGAGCCATATAATAACTCTTGATACTGTCTGTCCAAGTTTCCTCCCCAGCAGAATCGTATGCGCCAATACAGAAGAGCAGTAGGTGGTAAATGTCTGAGGGCCAGATAAGATTGGGCAGTCTTTCCACCATGTTACAAACACACACCTCTGACAAGCAGCAAAGCTTTCTAAGATGACAGAGGAGATGCACTGATCCCAAGGTTAACTACATTCTGATCTCAATAGAAATTTTAACTTTAAAGTAATGGAAACCCATTAATCATATTCTACAACAAAAAGAAAAACAAAAAAAGAAAAAGAAAAAAAAGGTTAAGGATGAGGGAAAAAAATACATTAAAAAAAAAATCACAGTACCTTTAGCAGGATGGGTAGGCACTCCTGCCAGGTGGACTTTAAGCTGCCAGATAAGTTATTCTTCTTCAGGCCAGGTAAGTAACATCACATTTTGTTGCCTGCTGTATTCACTTGACCAACTGAATGTTAACAATATCAAAAATGTACTACAAACCTAGCAGAACCCTTTCAGCTACTAAACAGAGAATTTCCCATGCAAGAAAGAGAATGCTGTCCCTCTAGTGAATAATGCAGCTAGAGTTGCAAGATAAAAACAAACAAAAAAACAGTACAGACTTGTTTGCCAGACATCTACCCTCAGAAAGTAGGAAGAAAACAAATGAAAACCTCCAACAGCAACCTAAATTTTAAGTATCACAAAAAGGTGAGAAATCCTAGCTCAAAAAGTCAAAAAACAACAGGTTTCTATCAGATAAAAATCATGTAACGGTATTCCTAAACAAGCAATAACCACATACAGGATAGCAAAATGCTCTTGGAGAACAGCTCCAGAAAGAAATAATCCTATGGCCTCTCAGCAAAATCTGGGTTATGTAAAAATTTAAGTCAAGAATTTTACTTATTAACCTCCTTCAATCTACACGAGGGGGAAGGTGGAAGGTGATTTTTCAGGGGTAAAAATCATGCTGACTTCAAAGGTGCAACTGGACCGTATATGGGAATTCAGCTGATAGAGAAATGTGATACAGTAGAGTGTGCTGAGAGAATCTCTGCTTGAACAAATTCTGTTTGCAACAGCCTAGCCAAGACAGCAGCACCTAGGAATGAAAGTTCCAGAAAGCTTGCTGTCTGCAGCAGTAAACGCAAGTGAGTGTAACATCATTGGAGAACCCTTGAACCAGCAAGGAGTTCAACTTGGTTGTTGCTATGTCATCTGAATGATAAAATCATGTAAAAACATTCCTACCATACCCTGGGAAAAAGGCTAAAAACAGAGGCTTACTAAGTGTACATAAATATGACATGATCAGAGCCTCAAAATCAACACTGTCTTGGAAGGTGACGCACACTGCAAGCTACACCTCTGACAGAAAATTCAGTAATTTCATGACTAGATTCTGTAAGTCTCAAGATTCATTAAGCATCTCACAGCCACATGCTGCACCTTGTGCCTAGTGACTAGCTAGCCTCATCTGCAGAGGTACTAATGAGCAAGTCTTTTGTCCAATTACTCAGGATCTTCCTCCAAGTGAGAATATTATTTGCTGACAAAGAAGACTGAAAAAATTATGAGCATTCTGACCAGAAATTTAAGAGCTCTTAGCCAAGACAAATGACTGACACCGCAGCAGTGTCAAAGACTGAACTGAAATCCTTCAAAAATCAAAAGAGAGATCAGGTTAAAGAAGAGATCCCTGTGTCCTGTGAATGAGGAGGATAAGAAAACTGCTACAGTTTGAGGGAAAGCTGTCAATACCAGCTGTAGTCTACATTTCTAGACAGACAACAGAAGCACAGTGACCTTAAGCATCTATTAGAGAGCTGTCTATGGGAGTCAGCAACAGGAACAGCAGATCTGTAGTTGGCAGTGCTACATCCCTGCAGATTTCATGGGTATCTGATAGTTATGCTTGTGTCAAAGGGATGCAAAGAACATCAAGTTTCACGTGACATGCTAAAGTTAACTGAAAAGCACTCTTCCACTGGCAGGAGCAGATCCTGAGCTACAAAGCAGCTCAGAGTACTCCGCCATTACAGCTCAGTAGCATGCATGGCTTGTGAACAATCCAAAATAAGGCACAACAGTGCCAAGAATGTTAGCATAATAACAATAGTACTGCTAGCAACAAGGACTTCACCAGAATAGAACATGAGGGACATATCTGCCTAGCATGGATGGTCTTAGTTCTGAGTAGTCAGTGAAGGTAACAGTAGCAGAGGTAGTTGAAGAATCCAAATGCTAAGAACATATATGTTGAACACTGATGGACATCAGATTCTGTCATGTTTATTGGTACACTTCCTCTGCAGCAGCAGATGCGCATCAATTTCTTAAGCTTTAGCTTGTCAGATTAGGCCAATCTTAATGGCTCCGGAGAAGTTTAAGAGCTGTAGCACTACAAACTGGGATTTGAAGAGATGGCTATACTGAAAGCAGGTCTAAGGTCCTGCTCACTTGATTGCAGATCTAACTCATCGCTGACCACTAAGACAATCCAACTGAGAGCTCAATGCATGAAATGACGAGCCCAAAACAACACTCAGGTTCATATAAGTTGCAGGTTCAGGATAAGATACTGCCAGCAACCCACCACAAAATTTTAGCAGAAGTTACTTTATGGAACACTGGTACTCTTGTACATGCTGCAGCTGGAAGGAATGGACCTTTCCTTGAGACTAAAAAAGCATCAAGTATCAGGTAGATGCTAGGATGAAAGCAGGAATCATAATGGATTCACTAATGGGCTATGGCAGAGCAGATATAGCACAAATCACACAGTAAGCACATGCATCTGAGTCAGTACAGCATGGAATGGACAGGACCACTGCATCCCCTGTTTACATTACTACAGCTGAAATCTTTGCTCATTACATGCACCCAAGAGCAATGGTCCAAAGTTTGAATGGACACAATAAACAAGGTGCAGGTTAAACTGTCAGAACACTTTCAAGCAATAATGGGTTTGCAATATGTAATCACCCACCTGGCCTTGTTTCCAGCACTCCCTGAAGATCTTCCAGTTGTTTTTGTTACTAGGATCATGAAGGCAAAGGAGTCTACCATCACACAGCCAAGAGTGTGAAGTATGTGGATCCAGCACATTCAAGCCCATTACCATTTCTTTCACATCTCTTTGTGTGTCAGCTAAATTACTAGCACGTTTCGCAGCATCAGATGTCTTTTTATTTTCCACCACAGAAGCAATTATATGGTCCAAGAAGTTAGGCAGACTGGCTTTACCCTTGGCCCCCTAGAAGATGTAAAACCAGATGTAAGTTTAGCTTTGCAACAGTGTACACACTAACACACAGCAGCTCTGACTCAGCTTTTAGTCATTAACACTTTGCTACCAAAAAACCACGCAGAAGTAATAAAATCAGCAGAGACAGGCATGTATCCAGTAAGAACAAAACCAGATATCTTGTTTTATTATGGTGAAATTTAATTAAGAGCTGCTCTAGGCTACCTAGAAAAATATTACAGAAAACAGTTATGAGAGAAAAATTCAGTAGACCTAGCCTCTGCTACTTTAATGCTACGGATAGATCATACTGTTCATACTCACAAGGTTTTCCCTTTTTGGGGGTGCAGTCTTGCAGTGTTTTCAAAAATGGAGAATATAAGCGAGCTTTTATAGGGAAGTAGATCATCAATTAAACAATTTAAAGGCTATACTTAATTTACTTTCTTGGTCTCTCAGAAGGAACAGCTTCTCCACAGCTATTGCAAACCAAATTGCAAACTAACAATTAGCATCAAAATAATCTACAACTTTCTGGGATGGTAGACTTTGCTAAATACTGCATTTGTTTCAATATTTGAGAATAAGATACTATTAAAAAAAAAAAAAGTAAATGAAAACTGTTAGATCATCGTGAAATTCTTTCCTAGGACACTGTTGAAGGAATTAGAAAACTACTTACCGTAGAAGCTGCAGAAAAGACTGGAGGAAAGGGGATTCCTGCGTCTAATGGAACCTGAGGAAGCTTTCCTGGCCCTGTGTGTAGGAGATCTCTGAGGCTGGAGCCTTCAGCTTTGTTGCTAGTTGTCACTGGGCCCAACAACAGACTATTAAACAGCTTTGGGGTCAGCGGGGAAACCTTTGTACCAGTGTTGAAGGAATCCAATCCAAAGGGTGAGTGGGATTCTTTATTAAGCACTGACCTCAGAGACCCTGATTCTGTGAGAAAAAAATGAAAGGCAAAGTTCAAATGATCACAAAGTTCTCTGAGATAAGCTGTTCTTGCAACAAATATGATACTGGCAGCATCCTGCGGTAAACTATACTTCCAACAGTGAATAGCCACCTCAAAGTGAATCACAAAAGCATCATGTATTTCAGACATGTTTTACCCTTAGTGCGCTGTTAGTTAATGTTTTGAGCAGCACAGTAGATTATCTGATTTGAAAGCAATGTTCAATGAGCCACAACTTTATAATCTGCTTAATTATAAAAAAACTGCCTTTATCTTCTGAATCCAATATAAATTATTTCAAACGTTAACTGCTAAGCCATTCAAAACTAGTCAGAAATTCAAGAACATTTAATACCAACATATGAAGTAATTTTTGCTAGACACGTGGGCAAGAATAAATTCTGTTAGTTGTGCTATCTGCGGCAACTGGACAGTACATATAGTAAACAGCTATTTTCAGACTGGTAATCACACTGTTAATCTACTGAATACTAAAAGAATTTCTAAACTTTCATTTAACTCTTCAAGTAGGCTCTAGTTGCTCTCTTCATACCACTCACTGAGCAGATTTGTTTACTTCAATAATTAATAAATAGACAAATCTGTATCTGAAATGAATCACTACCATTTTACATCCAGATACCAGCTGGTTATTACTTAGAAAGTAAACACGCTGGCAATTAAATAAACCGGGAGTCAAAAGACTATATTTTTATCTTCAGCTATATCATTATCACCCTAGCCTTCCATGTTCCTATGCCTTTAAGAAAACAAACAATTTCAGGTTTTTTGAAGAAAAATGTTTCCTTCTTTCAACAAGAAATGAAAAAAACACAAGTTAGTGAGGGTTTATGAATGGTGGATCCTGTTTAACAAACCTGATTTCATTCTATGACAGGTGACCCACTTAGTGGATGAGGATAAGGCTGTCAATGTGGTCTACCTGGACTTCAGTAAGGCCTTTGACACTGACCCCCTCCAGCATTCTTGTGAAGAAGCTGGCTGCCCACGGTTTGGATGGGTGCACACTCCACTGGGTAAAACACTGGCTGGATGGCCATGCCCAAGGAGCTGGGGTCAGTGGAGTTAAACTCAGTTGGCGGCCAGCCACAAGTGGTGCCCCCCCAGGGCTCAGTACATGGGGCCACTTCTATTGAACATCTTCATTAACAATCTTGATGAGGGGATTGAGTGCACCCTCAGTAAGTTTACAGATGGCACCAAGTTGGGTGGGAGTGTTGATCTGCCTGAGAAGGGCACTACAGAGGGACCTGGATAGATGAGTAAACTGTGCGAGTTTCAATAGGGCCAAGTGTCAGGTCCTGCATTTTGGTTATGATGACCCCAGACAGCCTCACAGGCTTGGGGAGGAGTGGCTGAAAGCTGCCTGTTGGAAAGTGTTCATTTTTGGACACCTCAGTACAGACAGGACATGGAGATGCTTGAGCAGGTCCAAAGAAGGGCAGCAAGGCTGGGGAAGTGCTTGGAGAATATGGCCTACAAGGAGAGACTGAGGGAACTCAGGCTGTTTGGTCTGAGGAAGAAGAGGCTGAGCACTGTCTCTGGATGTGTTTAAAAACCACTTAGATGTGCTCAGGGACATGAACAGGGTTGTTAAGAGTAGGATGGTTGGGCTGTGGTTGGGCTTGATGATCTTAAAGGCCTTTTCCAACATATGCAATTCTATAACTTTTTTTTTTTTTTTAATACTAAGACTCTCACTAATACTCACACTCTCACAAAGAATAGTAACCAAGCAGCACATTAACACTTATTTTTTATTTCCATCCCCAGAAGGCATCTGCTCACCTTTTGTTTCTTCTTTAGCTTTTTGTGTTGCTAAGTCTGCAAGCCAGTGTAAGGCTGATGATGGGGCTGTTTCTGAGCAAAGTGGTCTATTGGTCTTTGTTTCAGTAGTGTTACTGACTGGTAATGTCTCTGTTTTTGCAGGCTCTTCTATCCTGCTATCATTTGCTTCAGATTTTGGAACACTGTCCATTTCTAACTGCCCCACTCCTGCTGTTCCTGCTCCAGTGGAAAAGATGCTCTCATTTCCAGAGACTGATGCACTGGGATTAACAGTTGGAAGCTAAAACAAAAACAAACATCTGCTAAAAGCTGAATAAAGGGAAGAATTCACCTTGAAAACATACATCTTATTTATTCAATGCACTGGGCTTCAGTTGGTCAGCTGTTTCAAGTGTACAGCAATGTTCCTTTGTGCTTACAGTAACAGAGTACAGAAGCTTGTTCTCTGTGTATGACTTTGTGCTGTGGCCTCAACTTTTTTCATTTACTGCTTAGCAAGTTTTTTGTTGTTTTGTTTTGACACAAGCACTCTTTTTTTTTCCCCCTCCAGGAAGCTGTGGGCTTCGCCCCCCATCCCTCTCTAGTGTGTGTGAACAATAACAAAACTTCTCTAGCTTCAGCATAATTTTCAGGAACTGTAACAAAATAAATGCACATGCTGCAAGCTATTTGTACTGGTTTGTTCTAATTTATGGATGGCTTTTTATTCCCACTTCTGCTTAAAGAGTATTATCCCTAATATCCCCTTGGATAACAATTGCAGCACACAGTCCTGAAGTTTTCTGGAAGATTTTTTGCCAAAACACAACATGTACTGAGAAAATAAAAGTATATATTTCACAACAGATAAGCCTAAATGATTTAACATCAATAGATCTTAATGTTATGCCAAAGTGATTTCAGTCCAAAATAACATACCTGTGATATTCCATTAGTGACAGCTGGTCTCAATACAGATTTATTCTGTCGATTAATACATGGACAATTGGCTTTTATACCCCATTTGCCTCGTGCTGCATGAACCATATCTCCGATATTGTAAAGGGCTGGAATAACATTTAAATCTTTAAAATCACACAAAGAAATCTAAAAACATGGCCTTGACTATCAAGTTCAATGCCTTTTATTTCTGAGTTATATGTATCTTTAAAACCGTATGTTGTAACATGACATTCATCAGTGAACAGTGCAGAAAATCGCGCTAACTCTAGCTTCTAGGACTAGTTATGTGAAGAGTCAGCACCAACTGTTTACTTTCCTATGCCACCTCCCAAAAGAAAAAGATCTTTCTTGAAAACTAATCAAGAATAGTCTTGAAAATTATCAGTCAATTATTGATGAAACTGAAAATAGCTGAGCATGAGTAGTCTAAGTTATTACCAGAAAGTATGACTCTGAATTCACTTGCATGGCTTCACTTGTACTACCATTTCTTCAACACTTCTGCCTATAGAAAATGGAAGCCTACTCCGCATCTAAGCTAGACAATGCAACAGCTAGAAAACAAATGATTTAATTGTGTTTCCACTTGTTTGCTCAGAACTAGATGAAATTGCTTCTTTCAGCCTTCAAGCATTACCTGTACCAGGAATGATCTGTGTTGGCATAAGGTTTTCTGGTTCATGAGACTGACCCTTTGCACATTTCAGCCATGAGAAGACTTCCTCATCACCAATCTCCTCTGTCTCTGAAATAAAGACCAAAAAAACACCCAAATTTATTTGAATATATTTTAAGAGGTTAGAACTGGAACTACAGCAACTTCTATTTCTCCAGGTTATATAAATACCAAATTAAATTTCATTTTATCTCTAGTAGTATCTTATTTCCTATCACCTAAAAACGTTCCCTTCTTGCCTCAACTTTTGAAGATCATATTACTGTTCTCATACTGCTTTTTTAAATTATAGGGTAATTTTAACTTTCCTGATAACCATCTCACATGTTTTTTCACAAAGAATACCTGCAGATCAGAAAAACTTTTTTTGGTTTTCTGTGACAACATCTACTTAATAAAGCTAAAAAGTTACAAATGATTGAAAAGTAGTCGACAAATTCATATTTCCTCATATTTTAAACTGGGTTGAGTCCCTGAATACAGAAAAAATTCTTTCAACTACTTCCATTACATCCTGGTTAAGAACATCTTGAAGAACGCTATGCTCTTTTCTGGTACATTCTGGCAGTAATTTAATAGGTTGCAATATGTAAAAATAGTGAAAGTTTAATCTATTTTAAAAACATGTTACTTTTATAATTCATTTATCCTTGGCAACTTATTACAACAAGTAGACAGCAGTACTCATGTTTACTAACACCCTATGTTTTGTACATCTGCTTCATAAAGCAATGTAACTGCCATTAGTAGACCTACCTTTATTAAGATGGTCCACTGTCAGCATACGTTCTACCAAAGCTGTCGCAATGCAGATACACGCAAAAGCACTAGATAACCACTTCTGTAAATATCTTTATTTTTCAGCAATGTTTGCTTTCCTGAATCACAAACCTAACTGTATCAAGGAACCAAAACAAACAAACAAAAAAAACTTTCCAACAACTCCTTTCTACCAGAAGCAGTTCTCTGCAGTGTCTGCTTACTAGTCCATCCTGTGATGGCTCAGAACAGGCACAGCATTATTTTACTCTCATACCTTCCCTAAGGAAAAGACAGAACTACACAGCAATTTGTTTCAGTACATACTATCAGTACTATGCCTGCCGATGTTAAAATTTTAATATAAGAAAACACAGGCATTTAAGGAAACATAAAATGAAACAACATCATGTAAGACTACACTGCTAAAATTCCAAGCCTATAGATCCCCATGCAGACACTTACCAACTTCTGCAAAGCCTTCAGCAACTTCCTAGAAACTATCCCCACTGAAAGCCAGCTATTCCCTAGATTATAGTACGGGGGAAAAAAAAAAATCTAGTACTTACCACTACGTGGACGATTCTTCCTCAGCCGGTAACAGTCCAGACAGACCCCAAAGCCACACTTGCGACAAACCCAATGAATATTGAACAGAGTTGTCTCACATACATCACACATTTCCCGCACACCGCGTACTGCTCGCTTCCACGCCACTTTCTCTATAAGCAGAAGGAACATTAGGAATTATTACTTTGACATTCTGTATTTCTCCCATCTAATGAGAACATCACAACACTGATAAACAATTCACATATACACAACTTGAGGGCAAAACATAAAAACACTTTTTTTTTTTTTTAATATCCAGAGACATTTTTTGAGTCGGTAGTCTCTTGACACTACTAACATCACCATTTCTAAGTTGTAAGGCCAAGTCCCAAAAGACATGCTACAGGGAAATTAAGCTTTTCACAGTGTTCTGTTGAAACTGAAATTCAAGTAGCACTTAAGGAATTCACAGGAAAATGGGAAAAAAAAAAAAAAAAAAAAAAAAAAACCTGCTATTTTTATGAACAAATAATGTGAACTTATAAAGACTGAGTATTTAATTTTATTAACTGGATGAATGTCAGTTGTTTGGATTTTGAACACATTTGGTAAAGAATGGCTCCTGCTGCACACTTGAAAAATGAAAAATCAGAGCCATGCATGAGATAAGCTGAATTGAATACACTGAAGAAACTTGTTTCAAAATCACTTTCCCTCCTAGTGGCAACAGCTGTCAACTAGTTGAACAGGTGAATCACTGCAAGCTGAATGTCCAAGTTGTTTCTTACATGTTAAAGTATGTTTAAAAAAAAAAAAAAGTTGACCATTAAAAGAAAGTTGCTCCATGTGATAAGTGTTCCTAAGTGCTCACTTCCATTTTCAAAAAAAAAAACAACAAAAAAAAAAACCAAAAACAACAACAAAAAAAACAACAATAAAAATTAAAAAAAAAAAAATGTAACAATGTCTGGGAAAGTTACCATTAGCTTCCTTGGTAGAAATACCACACTAATCCAAAAGACAAATCTCAAACATCAGACCAACTCTTACACACACCTTTAAAAAGTGAGTGTAGATGCTCTTTTGGGGAAGAGAATCATTTTTAACAAGAAACAGCATTACTTTATTTCACTGCATTATATACATATTACATAGAGAAGATGGATTAAAAACACGCCAAAAGCCCTGCTTACGATGTGGTTCCACCATCATCATTGCTTCCTTTTCTGACATAACGAGCTGGCAAAACTGGTCTCCAACATTCGCAAGGATGTATTTTGAAGTCTCCAGGTCAATACCCTCTGCAGGAGAGGAGGAAGGAATCCACAGACTCATGGCATCAGGGTCACTCTGCTGTGGGTTCAAGAAACCCTCTACTCTTAAAATGCCTTTCCGGGTAAATATAAGCCTGCAGAAAACAGGATGAAGTAACTGGGAATCTGCTCAACAACCTTTAATTACTTTAATTACTGCCACCAACTTCAGAATATAAACACAAAAGGAAACAAAAAAGGCTTGAGGTACAGCATTATAGTGCTAAAACTGTTATGTAAATCCAAATAAAGCAGGGAATAAGATACACAAAGGCAACGGCAGCAAAACCCACCAGAATAAATTTCTTGGTCTCAATACATGTTGGTGGGAAATTCCACACACAAGAGACTGTTACAGCTTGCCACATTTCTATGCTATTAATAGAGCAAAATGACAAAACCCAGATTACTTGGGCTGCTGAAGATACTGCCTATAAAATCATGTATGGTTCACACTATATTTACACTCAGTAGACAGCTGTTTCCCAGCTTTTGGGGATTTCAGATTTCAGTTCTGGCTAGTGCTGCTAGCACTTCACAGCTGTTTAAGCCACTCACGCTACAAGACATACAAAAATATTTATCATACCTACTCTTCTTGAGACCACTCTTCAAACAGAACTATTTTTTTTCAGTAGCAGTTGACACCATGTTGTTAAACTTTTGACAAATTAGGAAAGCCTGAATAACTTCAGCCATTATTAAAAGTAACTGTCTTCTTTGGCAAAGATAATCTACACTTTAACTTCAATGCAAATTAATTTTTAACAAGTCCATGATGCAAACTACAGAATCACAGAACAGCCCGGGTTGGAAAGGACCTCAAGGATCATGAAGCTCCAACATCCCTGCCTTGCAGGGCCACCAAACTTCCACGTATACTAGATCAGTTTGCCCAGGGCCCCATCCAACCTGGCCTTGAACACCTCTAGAGATGGGGCTTTCACAACGTCCCTGGGCAGACTGTTCCAGGACCTCACCACTCTCCTAGTAAAGAACTTCCCCCTAACATCCAACCTAAATCTTCCCTCTTTCAACTTAAAACCACTTCCCCTTGTCCTACTATTATTGGCCCTTTCAAAGAGTTTACTCCCCTCCTGATTATAGGTACCCTTCAGGTACCTATATATATGCAGATATAATCACTTCAATGCCCAAAAGCAAGCAAAAGTCATTTTCAAATGATGCCTTGCACTCACTAGAATGGGCAGATAAAGAAGTAGAAGAGAAACTGACTAGTCAAAGATCCAAAAGGAGCATAACATTGACAGGAAACTGGACACAAGCCAGCAGTGTGTGTTTAGAGCCCAGAAGGCCAACTGTATCCTGGGCTAAATTAAAAGAGAAGCAGCCAGCAGGGAGAGGGAGATGATTTTCCCCCTCTACTCAGCCCTTGTGAGGCCCCATATGCAGTCCTGTGTCCAGGGGCCCCTAGCACAAGAAAGATGTGGAACTCTTGGTACAGGTCCAGAGGAGGGCCACTAAGATGATAAGCACCTCTCCTATGAGGAAAGGTTAAGGGAACTGGGCTGGTTTAGCTTGAACAATGAGGTATCTTGGGAGACCTCATTGCAGTCTTCCAATACTTGAAGGGAGCATACAAACAGGAAGGGGAATGGCTGTTTGTGAGTGTGGCCAGTGATGGGACAAAGGGGGAATGGTTTTAAACTAAGATTGGGAGGTTTAGGTTAGGTATTAGGAAGAAGATTTTCACCCAGAGGGTGGTGACACACTGGAACAGGTTGCCCCAGGAGGCTGTGGATGCCCCATCCCTGCAGGCATTCAAGGCCAGGCTGGATGTGGCTCTGGGCAGCCTGGGCTGCTGGTTGGCAACCCTACACATGACAGGGGGGATGAAACCAGATAACCATTGTGGCCTGGGTTGAAAAGGACCATTCTATGACTCCATGATGATTCTATAATAAGCACTACAGAGAGAAAACACACGAGACAACCTATTCCTCCTATAAATCAATTCTGTACTCAACTTAGAAAACCTAGTAAAACACTAGCCTCATGATAACAATATTTTCACTTGTTAAGTTAAAATTTTATCTCTATTCTGAACTCCTTACGATGGAGCAAAAGAAAAGCTACTGCATACAAACTGCTATCCAAAAATTAAACCACTCAAGGCTAAGCATTGCAGCCTCCATGGTGCCATCCATACCTTCTAACAGCAGCTCTTCTCTCACCTCTCCAACTGAGAGTGAGGGAATTCCAGGCAGGTGATGCAAATAAACACAAACTAGTCAAAATCTTAATTACTGTACCCAAGAAAATTAAGTAAGAAATAATCACTTTGTGCTTGGACCTGAACCAAGCTCTACAGTTAGACTATGTATGAAGGAAGAAAGGATTTGAGCACCTCCGGAAATGGAAGAAGCGACACGCTACAGTTGAGTCATCTTGCTCTTGCTCCTTAAATTTGCGGTATCGCTCCAGACGGCACTCCCGGCACTTGTGCAGATGTGGGGCTACATTGATGCAAGAACCATCTTGAAGAAAAGGCTCACCTGACTGCTTCAGTTTCCTCACCTTACTCATATCTTTCAGCACAGACTGGCCAACTAAGTAAGACAGAGCAGAAGTAAAAATATATATATATTTTAAAAAATAATAATAAAAAAACAGTTAACTGCAAAAGGATACTGGCCCTAACATATCCATATGTTCATCAGACAATCTATCAGTCTTCCACATACCACTAGAACCAGAGTTGCTATAAAGTAAAAAGCCTCCAGAAAATGAAGGGTTACCTGGTTAAACTGGACTACAGAAATAAATTACTTAACATCATTTATTAATAGACAATTCAGCTTTTGCTCTCAGTCTCAACAATCAGCTATTTTGAACAACACCCATAGCCTGTCCTCATCAATTAATGATAGCAGGCACTTTCTGTTAGGATGCAAACTGCCAATAAAATTAACAAATTCACACCAAAAAGATAAATCTGATGTTTTCAAGTCCACAGGCTACCACAATTTTATCCTGACATATATATTCTTGAATAATTCTTAAGACAAATATGCTACTCCCCATAAACAAGCTTCATATCAAGCTGTTTCACAGAGTTCATTATAGAGAAGAAATCCTAGCATCCTACCCCTTTGTATTTCTAAGACACCATGCATTCACCTTTTAGGGGAGCTGTGCGAGGCCGGCCCTTCGGGGCTTGCTTCCCTTTTCCCTTCCCCAGCAGCAATTCAGCATTGCGTTCTGCATTGGGACCTAGTTTCGCCATCAAGTGGTCTGGGATGCCCTTCATACAAGCCTTGGCTTGCAACTGCTCTTCAGAGTCACTTAAATCTGAGAGGTCACTATTGGTACTGGAGTCTGAATCCTGTTTAGATGTCAAGCTCCGCTCATCTAGTGAGAATCTTTTCACAGCTTCAAAGGGGGCTTTGCTATCCTGTGGAAACTCAGCCTGTGAAGAGAAAAAGCCAGGTGGATGCCTGCCAAACACATTAGAAAAAGTTTTCAGAAGGGGATTGTCCTGCTGGCCAGGCCCAACAACTGGCTTTTCTTCTGTTGGGCTGGAAGAAAGAGTGGGCATCTCAATAGGCTGTGTCAGGCTGCTGGTTGGTGAGCTGGAACGGCCATTCCCTGTAGTGGAAGGACTTTGAACACCAACAGAAGCTGCAGAACCAGGATGACTGGACATCACCTTTGAGGAGTCAGTTGTTATAAACAAGGTTTTCTTCTTAGCTAGAGAGTCTGTAGCTGTGATCGATTCTGGCCAGCCAGAAGCAGTCTTATGACCCACAGATGTAGACAGAGTAGAAACCCCTGTCTGGGATGATGCAAAGCCACTGAAAGGACTAAGTTCTGTTTTCTCAGCAAATGCCAGGAAAGGGTTTGAGGGTTCCTCCCTTGATAGTTTTGGGGGCTGTAAAAATAAGTTTTCATGACTATCTGGGGGGCGAACATTCAACAAGCTTCGTGAAAAAGCTGGAGTAAGGGTAGGCATACATTCCACAGGCAGTTTCCGCTCCACAGAACTGCCAGACTGTGTGTCCGTTGGAAGAACTTTACCTTTGCAGACCCCAGCACCCATGCTTTCTGTGCACTGCTTGAATGAGTCCCGACTAGAGGCATCTTCAGATAAGCTTTCTGAAATGACTGTGAAGTAGTTACTGGAAGGTAGGTTTTGGGTCATGCATTGAAAAAACAAGTTCTTAGACAGATCAGAATCTTTCTGAGCCTCTTGTCCAGTACTACAACCAAAAATAAATCCAGAAGGCTTGCTTTCTGGAGTCACCACTCCATTTGACTGGCTTCTTCCACCTCCAAATGCCAAAGACTGGGAAGCACCTGGGAGAGAGATTCCAAATCCAGAGGAAGCTGAAAGTGAATTTCGAGAATTCTGAAACAAAATTAAGAAGCATTAGCCTGTTAAAGGATTTTTATATGATTCAGCAAAACTTTGTTGTTTTTTTTTTTATACTATTTATTTTTTATTTAATTGTACAACTGCCAGCCTTGAAAAACTTGTAGCAGAAATACTGCTAGATATTCTTAATGTTTCTGTTAGGATAGCTTTTTCTACCTAAAAGGTACTGAAAATGTTGAGCTATTATTAACAAATAATAATTTAATGTGCCTATTATTACTGAAGACAAAAAAAAAAAAAAAAAACAAAAAAAAAAAAACAACCAACACTTAATGACTTACCATGCTTTAAAACAAAACTGCCACACAAGACAAAGTGGTCTAATTCACTGGAACACAAGCATCTTGAGATGCTATTTGTTTTAGTTCCATCAGATAAGCAAAAAGATAAGAAAAGCAACTGATATTGCTTTTCAGTCATACACTCTCTCTTGTAGCAAACTCATCCCCAGAGTCTTTTGACATTTTAGTATTTGCCCCCCCCTAAACTCATCCTGATGAGTCTCTCCTACTTAACCAGCATTCTTAAGACAGTTAAATTAGTTTGTGAAGTTAATTAAACAAAGAAAGTTGTCCAGCAGTTACTGAAGAGGGCTCCAAATGACTGGAGTTCACACCAGCTGACAGGCACACAGATGCATAAGAAATGGTGTCTGTTCAATGTAAAGCACAAACTGCTTGAGATTTTTTAAAATATAGTGAATTTTCTTTTTCCTGCAGGTTTCCATCACTGTTATGATAGATTTTCATTTGTTCTCAATTTATTCAGATTTGGTAATTCTCACAGCCAATCCTACTGTAACTGACTGTATTGTATAATTAATTCATCAGTTCTCTTCCTTTTCTTCAAATTTCCACCTAGAAATCTTCACATAGGGAATACTCATAATAAGGGTGATACTCATAATAAGGGTAATAAGGGTGATAAAGGTAATAATACTCTTCCTTTAAGCATCAAGGTCCTTTTTCAGTCCTACAAGGGACAGTAAGAAAGAGGGGAAGAGGGAAAGCCATAAAAACAAACAAACAAACAAACAACAAAACCCACAACAATATGAGAGACATAGACCTGGCCAACACACAAGGTTGCATGATGAATGAGACTACAAAAGACTTGAGTTTTGTGAGGTTATCTGACTGAGCTATGCCAATTTGTTATAAAAATGAAAAAGAGAAAGCTAGAAAATAAAATACATGAAGACACAGATCCAACAACAACAACAAAACACAAAACATGGGCACAAGAACAAGAAACAAACTTCCCACTCCCACTAATTGACAGGCTATCGAGAAACTGCAGGCACTGCTTCCAGCATGATCAAGATGCGCTTTGCAACTGATAAGACCAAACTTAGCAAACTTAGACAGGGGGCAGGCTGAGAGGAGTGTAGGAGTCAACAAGTCAACATCGCTCTGAAAATTCCTGAGGGCGCTGTATAGGGAAAGGATGGAACAAACAATTGAGGTAGGCAGAAAAAGTGTGCAAAAGGGGGCTGCTAGTGTACTTTTCTGGCTCACTGCAGAGCCTGATCACAGCAGTCTTCCTTCTTACTAAATCTGAATTATTCATTTCTCCCCCTTATCTGTGTGCAGTGTAAGAATCAAATGCTACCTTACTTGCAGGACCCACATAGGAGTGAAAACTGGTGTCAACTACCAAAACCAGACCAGAGGAGTTGGACAGCCTTATCTTCTGGTGCTCCTGGAGCAAGTGGGGGTCTTTTACTGGGGCAGGCGTTCTGTGCATTTCTAAAACCAGATGTGGGATGGAAAGATGACCAGCAGGAGTGAGGACTCAGGCAGGCATGCCTGGTGCCAGCTGCTGGGGATAAGCTGGTGCAGGATGGGCATCATTAGCACCTAATATACTGCATAATCACACTTAGATTGTTCCTTGCAATCAACTTCTTAAGTACTAACTTTAGCAATATATCAACGCACCCATGCTAGTTCTTCCAGATACCAGAATTTCAGATTTTTCTTTTTAAAGCCAAACAAGAATCCTCCTTCTCTCCCTCACTCCCTCTCACTTAGAGCAGAAGCAAGTGGGGGATACATACAGAAATAACTTGTCTCAATAGAAGTTGTCTTTGCCAGCACTTAGAATTACTAAATTAAACATTCTAAAAGTTTCTAAACAGCCTATACAGCATGTGAATATGAATGCAAGCCAAGTTTATTAAGCAAGCTCAAGGACTAGATCACGCTGTGATAAAGTGGATAGCCCAACAACAAAAAAACAAAACAAAAAAAAAAAAAACAAACAAACACAAAAACAAAAAAACAAACAAACAAAAAAAACACCTTGTTCGCACTATATTTCCTCCCTTAAAAAAAATACTGTTTGATATACTGCTTCATTTCTGGCCTAGTCGTCTACCTGCAAATTATGATGCCAGAATGTTATTATTAATTTAAAACAAGTAATCTGGGGCTATGGAGAATAAGGAAAGGACATGCAGTACGAAAATTTCTCAGCACAATTAAAGTTTTTCTTTAATAACAATAGTGATAGATACAATTCCAACCACTCACACAGTGGGAACTCACAACTGATTTTTATTCCTCTGGGCAGAGAACAGGGGTGAAAATGAACAATGGCTATGCTGTTACACAAAAATTTCATTATGCAACTTTCCTGACTTCGAACATCTAATTTTTGCTTTATATTTTTAAATACTTATCTCAAGGTAAACACCTTGCTTTTATCTCCATTCATTAGCTAACACAAAAGACATGAAAGTAACCCACTTAACCTCTGGCAATCACCTTGTAATTTCCAACTTATCTCCTACATTATTAACTTCTTTATACAATAGAAAACAAGTTTCTTTTTTTCCTGTCCTCCTTTCAGAGATGGGGCTTCGTGTTTGTCTTTTTTTGTTTGGTCAGTTGTTTTTTATTTTCTTAAATAGGCCTTCCTCTGATTACCTAAATATTCCTTTTTTTCCTCCCTGAAAAGCAAAAGCAAAACTTCAAAGGATTTCCCTTCAATTATTCCCACTGAAAATAAGGATACATAAGTAGAAGATCCTTAAGCCTCTACCATACCAAGCTCCTTAAACAAACTGTTTCTGAAGGTACCCATCTTAATTCTTTGAATTACTTTGTTTTCAACCTTACACAGCATATTATGCTATTAGCTCATTTTTCTCATATGGAGATATCTTTTCTGTAAGAGAAACTGGGAATCTATCAAAGGTCCTCCAAATACAGCTTCATATAACTTAAAAGCTCAACTGAAAGCATATTCTCATGCGTATTTGTCAATATGAAGGCAAGAAATTTTAAGAAGGCTACCTTCCATGTGACACAGCCAAACTGATTACATTAAGCGCAGTGCTCTACATCACTTTAAAGCTGCATTGTGTAAAAAGTTACTCTTAAGAGATTAAAGCTGAATAAAGAACAGAGTGCTAAAAAGTTGTCTCCTAAATGTTTTCTATTAAATACTATTTTCTTTTGGACACTTTCTTAGATCAAATGATTGAAAGATCATTGTCTCTGGAAGGGATAGGTTTAAGAAAGAAAAAAAATAGTTTTCAGTTCCATGGACACGCTTAGTACTAGAAACAAGCTGTAAAAGATCTAATGCTGAAGGCATATTTCTTTCTTGAATATGGCAGGATTGTAGTCTACTCACCTCTCCCTGGTTTTGCATTCGGCCTGTTTTCAGTTTTTCCTGTCCAGTAATTGCTGGCAAACTAGTATCAGAGATTCTCACAGTTGTTGGTGTCAAAGCAGTTGTACTAACTGTAGCTGCAGAAGTCTCTGTGCCTTGGCCAATCTGTTCCAGTGATTTTCCAGCCTCTTTACATCCAGATCCAACTAGCAATGTTTGTCCAGTCACAGAGGAAAATGGAATGAATGGCACTGGTGTGTCACCTCCAACTGGCTCATCTTGGACTACTAATGTTCGACCATTCTCTTTGGTGTAAGTAGCAAAGCGAATATTGCGATTAATTTGAGGAACAAATGAAGGCAACTGTTTGGCCCTTGGATCCGGTCCTGTTTCACTACTGGAGACTCCTTTCCAAGGACCTCTGCTTGCCTCACCTCCATCACTACCACTGCCATCCACCTCACCCCTCTCCTTTAGCTTCTTTGTTGCAGGATCACATCCAGAATCTTGAACATTTTTCCTCCTCCGTCCATCTTTTCCCTCAAAACTTTCTCTCTTCTTCTTCCCTTTAGATGACTTAGCTGCTTTCAGGCCCCCCCCCTATAATTAAAAAAAAAAAAACCAACAACATTCAATCAGTAAACAGAACAAAAGAACAAACAAGTCTACTTCTTTTAAGAGCATTTTCTTTGTTAGAATAAGGATTACAGTATTCTAAAGCATAAAAACAAGCTGACAGATCTGAAGAAAAACAAAACGTAAGCAACAAAAATAAGAAGTCTTTTTGGTGGTTGCTGAAGGAGGCTCTACATTTTTGCATTAGCATAGGATCTCCAAAATAAGCTTGTTAGGTGAGCTATTGCTATACCACGTACCATATCATTGCAAACTTCAGGAAACATGCAATATGTTATGTTATGTCCAACATAATTCTTGCTCATGTAAGGCAGATATCTGCACACCAAATAGTACAAGTCTAATAACTGGTTCTTTTCAAGGGCAGACTTCCTGACCACTACCCAAAGCCTATAATTTTCAACCGTAGGATATACCATATCCTTTAGCCTAGGGTAAAAGCACAGATCCAGATGTTATTGTGACACCTCTCAACTCCAGCAATGAAATGCCACGAGTGTACCAACCTGCTTTCGAGAGGCCAAAAAATACTTTTTAGAAATGCCTAGTAGGGTCTGTGGAGAAGCATAGGGTGATCCTCTTAAAAGAAAGCTGTGAGCATAGAGACATTCTCTAGCAGAGCATTAACTCTTAAAAAGGAACACAATAATGCTGATTACTGAAACCTCTCAAGAGCCATGCTGAAATTCATTAAACAGCCCTGAACTAGAAAGAAAGATTGTTTAAAGAAAACCGTGTCCATTGTTTAAAGTGGTAACTAAAAGGGGAAAACTTTCTTCACATTACCAAAAGCCCACAGCAAACACAGCATCAGTGTACAGTTATTCTCATGTTTTCTTTTTCCAACACTGTATATAAATAAGACCTGAAATATTACAGTACCTCACTTGGAGAAGTGTTATCCATCACAACATGAATCAGACGAGGATCCACTGACTTTATTTCACCTGTCTAATTTTTATGCAAATGAATATTAAGGGGGTAGAAGGAAGAAGAAGCGGTTATTTTTTATTTCAGTACACGGTATCAACATTAAAAGACCTTAAACACATGCTTGAATTCCTTAGCAATAACTAAAGGCTTTCAGTTTACCTTTAATTTATCCCATCTCTCTAGTCCAACAACTTTCAGATTTGATTGCTACCATTGTTGACTTATATATTTGTTGTACTGAGCATTCTAGGTGCATCTCACTACATTAAGCACAACTGTCTAAATCTGCTTTAGTCTTATTCTAGCATTCTGCAAATTCATGCTGTTAGACATAAAAAAAGACTACATCAGTTTATGCTAGCAATCCTCATCAGTACCTCTGCTAAAGCAATTTTTATAGCAGTGCATGGAGGTTACCATTTTACCTGACATTAGATACACAGTAACTTTGCTTCGTTCCTGGTATGCATCTGCCTAAAGCCTATACTCCACAATTTCCATCTCTCCGAAGTACCAGAATTATTAACCATACACAGTACATTTCTTTCCTGTGAATTAGCAATAGATACATTATTCAAAGCATAAGATTACTGTACATATGTATAGGACTCACTGGGCACACTCAGTGCATCTGTTCTGCATGAAGAAAAGGCTACAAGTTAAAAAAAACACTGCTATAGAAATTCCATGCAGACTTACAGATTTGTTCCTAAGTGTTCCTGAAAAAGGAAGCCATTAGAAGCAGGCTGCTGGTAAGGCTGAACTACCTGTCAAACTCCACACAATCACATAACAAAACAAAAACTGATTGGAAGAGCCTAAGCTAAAGTACCTCAACCAATTCAGTTTAGACTAAGACTTCATCTTCTATAACGCGCTTATTTCAAACCAATTCCCTAGTCTGTCAGACAGAAGCTGAGAAACAGCACAGGAAAACCACAGCATAAATGACCCAGGAAGAAGCTTTCTTACTTCTTTCTCATGGAGAATAACAGCTTCATTGAAACTTGAGCTTCTGGGAAGAAACCGTATTTCAGAAAACTTAAAGCAGCACTTCATATTTTTACCTCAGTCACAGACACCTCCATAAGACGCGTTATTGGGTCTTGATGGCTCACAACACCACAGAGCCAGCTGTTTTCATCTTCTGGTTGGTAAACTTTAACTCTTTGGCCTTGGATACTGTAAGGAACTGAAAAAGAAGCACTTTGAGTTTATTTTCAAGACAAGTTCAGCATCATGCAAGTATCATACAATAAAAAAGAGTTCAGGCCCTAACTACGTGCACAGAAGTGTCAGCTTTCTAGTGGAACAAAATTAAAATGCTAAGTCTCCTGCTGCAAGTTGTCCAAGCCAAGCATTCTGCTCTTTTAGTAACTGCAAACAACCATAAAGAAAAACTCTTTCAGTTTATTAAGAGGGGAAAAAAAAAAAAAAAAAAAAGTGAAAGATCAAAATGAACTTGCTCCTTTCAAAAAAAAAAAAAAAAAGTACCTACTAACTGTATTCTTTTCCTTTCTAAGCTACAGGTCAGTAATTATGAGACATCAACTCAGAAACTCAGTTCAGATGCATTAAATCCCTGAATAAACAGTATGTAGTTCAGAGCAGGAACACATTTCTAACTGTGAAAATAATAATAGAAAAATTAATATAGTTGCATAAATACCCAGTATCTCTAGATAACAATCTCAGTTCCTTGACCTGTGTGTGTGCCTCCGGTGGCGCAGCGGTAGAATTCCCGTTTGCAACACCAGGGGGCCCGGGTTCGAATCCCCCCTGTGGAGCAGGGGGTAGAAGTGCCGCTCTGCTACACAGAGGGCTCGAATCCCGGGAGTTGGACTCGATGATCTCTAAGGTCCCTTCCAACTCGCACGAAACTATGATACTATGATGATATGATGACCTGGGGAACATGCCATCTACAGAAAGGTTTACTCCCAACCTACTTCCACTATCCAAAATAGCATGCAAAATGTTCTCCCTGCAGATTGAAAAAAGTTAGGTAAATAAAATTATCACAATCTACCAGTCTGTACCTGCAGGAAGAAAATCAGAAGCCTAACTGGAACTCTACTTGCCTAGTATAGTAGAAGACTAAGGAGAATCTTCTAAGACTAGAAAAAGAATCTTCTAAGACTAAGGAGAATCTAAGGAGAATCTCTAACCTTAACTGTACATGAGGGCAACTGCAGTGACAAAACATATTGGCAATTCCCAAGTACTTAATACCTCTTTAGCCTTGGTCTGTATCACTAGGATCAATTTTCTCAGGTACCCAGCCCATCAGTTCAGATTATGGTGACAGGGAACAAGATGAAGGGCCTATGGATTTTCAGAAGTCTACATAGACAGATGAGATTCATCCAAGGGTACTGAACAACCTAAGCCACTTTAAATAATTAGCCACCCTAGCTAACTGGGAAGGTTGCAATGACAAGAGGTTAGAGAACATGAATCCAATCTACTAGAAGGGTAAAAAGTAGGACCCAGTGAATTACAGGCCTGTCAATTTGATCTGAGTCCCAGGCAAAGTGACAGAGCAGATAATCTTGAGTGTCACCACATAACCCATACAGGACACTCAAGTGATCAGAAGCAGCTAGCAAGGGTTTATGAATGGCATGTCCAGCCTGACCACCTTCTATAAGACAACCTGCTTAGTAGATGAGAGAAAGGCTGTGGATGGAGTTTATCTTGATTTTAGTGAAGTGTTAGGCACTGGGTCCCCACTGTATTCTCCTGGAGAAAATAGCTGCCTAAAGTATAGACAGGTGTATTCACTGGATAAAGAACTGACTGGACAAGCCAGGCTCAAAGCATCACTTCAGTGGAGTTCAATCAAGTGGCATATCCCAGGTCTCACTATTTGGGTCTGTTCTGATTAACATTTTTGTCAGCAATCTGGATGAGGGGATTGAGTGCACCCTCAGTAAGTCTGCAGACAATAGTTAGGCAAGACCACTGATCTGCTTTAAGGTGGGAAAGGTCTGTAGAGGGACCTGGAGAGGCTAGATTGATGAGCTGAGTCAGGCACATTACATTCAACAAGACTAAGTACAGGCTCCTGCTCTTGAGTCGTTAACAAGTCTATGCAGCAGTACAAACCAGGAAAAGTGTGGCTGAAAAGCTGTTGAGCAGTAAAGGACATGGGGACACTGGTCTTTAGCAGGCTGAATGCAGGCCAGCAGTGTGCCCAAGTAGCTAAGGCCGAACGCCATCCTGGTCTGCATCAGAAACAGCATTTCCACCAGGACTAGGGAATTGACTGACTGACCTTTTGTTTTGGGTCTCTCACTACAATAAGGATATGGAGTTACTCAGGTGTGTGCAAAGGAGAGCAACAAAGTTGGCAAAGGGACTAGAAAACAAGATATAAGGAATGGCCAAATAATTTGAATTGTTTAGTTTGGAGAAGAGGCTGAGAGAAAACCACATTGTTCTCTGTAACTATCTGAAAGGAGCTGCAGCAAGGAAGGCATCGGCCTTTTTTCTCCAGTAAAGAGTCATAGAACAAGGGGAAAGGATCTCAAGTTGTGTCAGGGGAGGTTTAAACAGGACATTAGGGAGAATTTCTTCATGGACAGATGCCCTTACCTCCACTGCCAACCCTTACAAATGAGAGCTGGGAAGGGGTTGACCCTGGCACCCCCTTCCAATCACTCATGCATTGCTTGCACTTGGTTGGCCCTGCCTTTCACACCAGGCGCTCAATCACTGTTTTAGGCTGTGACTTAGCATTTTCACTGTCCTTGGTCACTCATATAATTTATATCTATACACATTTTATTAAAGCTAAAGGAACCAGAATCCTTTAAATCTCCATTAATTGTATTTCCCCTCAAATGTAATTACCACTAAGGGGGCCACCTGACCAACAGACCCAAATTCTGGATGAAAAAAATCATTTTAGCACTAGAAGACCACAACATGACAAGCAAAACCTATCAACAGAATTAAATCCTAGACCACAATCTAGGTAACGACTACAGTAGCAACACTGTGCTGAACAGCCACAGTCACACAGTAATTTAAACTTCTATGATTCATGCATTAAATATCAAAACAGCAGAATGTGAATTTGATGCAACAAGGAAAATTTTCTCCAATCAAAATATCAATGAATACAGAGTAACTTAATCTCTAGATTTCCAGAATTAAAGAGCAGAACCATAGAACAGCACCAAAACTTAAAACAAGCTTTAAAAAAAAAATAAATAAATGGAAAAAAAAAATATATATATCAAGAAAGTTGTAAATACATGAAAGTTACCAATAGCATTCTATGCTACTTTAACTACATCTTCAGTGATAAAATACAGTATTTTTAGTTTATCTTAGCAACATACTTATTGGTATCTGTCACAAGATAATGCTCCTTTAAGTAAAGAACTTAGAAGAATAGAGAAAACTGATCTTCCAAACCAAACAGCAACAGCTACTACTATTTTTCTCCTTCACAAATCCCAGAATAATCCAAATGTTACACAACAGTCATAGTAGCTCCAAGCAACAAAAACTAGTCTTACCTCTACTAAATATCTCCTGAAGTTTCTGGTCACTGAACAATGAATTGACAGATTCTCTTAGCAAAGGCTGTTCCTGCAGAATCTGATTCTGACTCTCTGTTCCCATCTGCCAACGATAAACAATTTTAACATACAAGTAGAGTGTTTTAAGGTAAGAAAATCTTCAGTTTTTGAGGGACAGATCATCTTGGACTGCTTCCACAAAAACAAAACAACAACAACAAAAAATGTAGCTGCGAAACTTCTGTTGCAGTTATCAGCTATGCAGTGCTTAACTTCTAGCTCGTCAGGTGAGCAACATGGGCAGGATTAGGGCTTCTATAAAGCAGATAGAGAAAAGTATAAGTACCTGGAAAAGCATGGAAAGAAGCCAAAAACACGTTAGAGCAGCGAAAGAAGACAGACAGTAATATGGAAGTGGATGAGTACAAAGTTAAAAAATGAAATGCAGAGCGTAAAGTTAAATTTTCACTATATCTGAACAAATACCTGAAACAATCGCAATCCACTGGCATCAGACAGGAAACGTAAGTGTTTGTCCAGAAGAAACTCCACTGGGACCACAGAGCCTAGACCCAGCTTATCTACCAGAGGAGTAAAGGTCTGTAATGAACAAACAAACAAACAAAAAAAAAAAAAAAAACAAAAAAAAAAACCAACCAAGATTATAAAAACAACTGAGCACACACATAGACCAACAACAGTTGTCATCATCTATTATTTAAATATGACAAAAAAATAACAAGTTTGATTTCTAAATCTGCACTTACTAGTGCCTGAATTTTAGTACAAGTTATTACTCATTATGCCTCAGCCAGTATTTCTTGCAAGTGTGGCACTGCACAAAATTAGCTCCACTTCTTCACTAAAACTCAAAGCAGAACTGAAAATATGTTTTAGTGTATTTGATTTTCCATAGGTAAGTGTCAGGGTAAAAAACAACACACCTTCATATACACAGCTTCCTCTAAAAGTAACACCTTCTGCTTGTTTCCATGGAAACAACAGATACAAAAAAGCACGGCAAATTCCGTTACAAAACACTATTTTTTAACACAGTCACCACCATTAGCTATACATTTCTGCTACTTTTTTTTTTTTTTTTTTCCTTCCTGCATGAAGGAATTCAATTGAACACCTTTGCTTAATATGCACTTCATGTCAGAGGCCATTTTGACAAACTGCCCCTCTACTGCCATCTGTCACATGGCAACAAAACATAATGCAATACTGACAGGAAGGTTCAATCTCTGCTGTCATACCACCAACATCTGCCTTCGACATCATAAGCAAATATCGTCAAATAGGAAGTATTACTTTTGGAGAAACCCATATATCTCAGGTATAGCCTCTGGAACAGAGATTTTTATTCCTGCACAAAAGTTACATGTAAGCACTTAGTGGACACGTAAGTGAAGGGAAGAGTTTCTTACTACTGCTTTATGCAAATCTGAAGCTCATATCAGGTGTACTATTGACAAAAACTGCAGAATACGTTACAAATGGAAGAATATGAAGCAGACTCAGAACGATAACCTGACAATGTAATTTGCTGACAGAAGAAATTACTAACCCCTGGAGTCTTAGAAATGTGTAATCTGTCTCATGAATGCGCTTACATGATTTTAACATAAATTTATTTATGACTTCTTTTTGTCTTTACTGCTCATCAAGTTTATTCACACTCCATTCTCTTGTTCATGATACTGACAATGCACATTTATTTTCCCATTGAAAGTTCCACCTACAGAAAAAACAAAACAAAACAAAACAAACAAACAAAAAAACACACACATTCTGTTTACAGAATCTCTACTGTGAAGGACTGGTTTTATTCTGCCTTCAGGCAACTGTGGGGGAAAAAAAAAAAATCCCTGAGAGAGATGCAGCACCAAACTTTCTGCTTTGAGTTCAAGCATTCATTTAAGATATCAAGTTCAGATTCTACCAAGGTAAAAGGTTTTTGTTTGGAAAAAACATTCCAATGGGCTCGTGCATAAGACGTAGTATTAAAAAGTGGACAGTAGCATCCCAAGTAGTTCAAGGACGACAGAAAAAGAACAAAAGGTGAAATAATAAAAATCAGACCACATAAAAACTTGAGCGAGATTCTTATGTATGACCTTTCCTCTTCAAAAGGCACTACAACAAGAAACAAGGACATAAGGAATCCTCTTCACTGTATGCTACTCATCAGGATGTCGAAGGATGGATATACTGGCAATTCTGGCTAAAAGACAGTCTCCAGTCTCATGGCATCTAAATGCCACGTGAAGAGCAACATGGATTACCACTCCATGTAACAAGAAAAGGATCTGCACATCATGTTAATTAACACTGACAAAACAGAAACAAATTTTTGTAGTTTAGATTAGGAGTATACAATCTATACTGCTAATAGATCAGGCACAGGCCAGAGCCTCTTTTTTTTCCCCCAAGGACTTTCAGGAATGCCTGTTAATATGATGTAGCAAACTCTATCATATAGAGCTCTACCAAGTCCATAATAAGACCCAAAGGCTTATTCTTATAATTTTAGAAAAGCCTCCAAGTTTTAAATTGGAAAAAGTAATCAACCTTGTACATAATACATTTCCTCAGACAAATGTATTATTTCATTCCTGTAGGCTTCTCATTTCTAGAGTAGGACCTATAAATAACTGTCTTCACAAGGGCACTACAACTCCCAGTTACTCTCCTCTTTACAAAAGACAAAAATCTGTCTTAAATCAAGTTTTAGTACCTGCACAGTGGAGTCCTGTACTATACCCACATCTTGTGATTCATGGTCATGCTGATGTAGATCTCTGAAGAATATGAAAACCTTCTGCCAAATACTCACCAGAGCGGGCCACTGTTTTGGTGAGACTCGAGTCCCTTGAAGCAGAACTGGATCATTTCGAGGCGCCCACACCAATGAACCTTCAAGCAACAGCACTATAACTTCTTCAGCGTGGACTTTTACCCAGGCATGTTGCTTCCAGTTGCAGCCATCAAATTCAACAAAGATCTGATTTAGTTAAGAAAAAAAAAAAAAAAAAAAGAAAAAAAAGAAAAAAAAGAAAAATATACATCATTTAATTTTTTTCAGACACTGAGTAGAATATATGAGATCCCACAATCTATCAAAAGGGGAACAGCAGCTTTAGTCAGAAAAAATAAATAAATCAGGATTAGTATTTTAAATGTAACCCTGAGAACATCACATCTACATGGCTATTGTATTTCAAAACAGAAAGAAATTTATAGCAATTACTAAACCATGGAAGGTGACTTACTGCCAAAAAACGCATCACTGGCATCAAATACTACCTTCTTCCATACACGACTAAAGATGCAAAACTTGTTTATCTCAAAGTATAACTGCTGACCCAATGTAACTTTCCTGCATACCGGGAATGGCAGGGGATTTAGAGACAACTACTTGTCACTTCAACAGCCAGCCTGTATCAGAATGGATAATTTTACATCTGAAATGCACCAATATCCTTCAGCCAGGTAAGCTGGTGTTTGTGAAATCCACTCTATATAAGAAGTTTTGTGCTATCTTACACATTACACTGAGCTCTCTGAACCAAATGCAGATCTTTCTGGCATGAGATTATCCAGAAATAACTACTCACCAGACTTTTCACGACCTGATAAGTATGTACGACAGTATAAACTGCACTACAGTTCTAAATCATTCTTCTCAGATATCTTCCCCCTTTCCCCCCCCATCACAAAGGGCACACATTAAAGCTACATGCAAATGCCCTACAAGAATGCTAAGCAAAGGAGCAAGTTACAAGCCTCACTTCATGCCCTAACAGTAAGGACTGTTAAGGATTAAAGCATTCACCCTCCAGTCTGTAGCTGAAGCTACAGAACTTAGCTACTACACATATACAATCAAACAGTAGAAAGGTAAAGGGCAGGAAATTCCTAGTAAGTTAAGAAATACCTTAATCAGGATAGTCAAAATATACTTTATATTAAAGTACATACAAGACCACTGAGGATAATTGGGCACTAACCAGAAACAACAAATTTTCTGCTTTACCAGCAACCTGTATTAGGAGTCGTCTCCTCTTGCCACTTTTCCTCTTTTTTTTTTCAGATGCAAAAGATACCCAGAGAGAAGGGAAGAATGTGAAGCATCTCTCCTGAAGTCTTCAACTCTATTACTGCCTAAACTGCCCTTCTTAGAAAAAAAGACTGAGTTTCTCAAGGTATCCCTTCCTCAAATTCAACAAATTCCAGAAATATAGTGAAAATTCAACTTAACACCTTTCCTGTTTCATGATCTGTATCTTTCTTAATATTATATGCATAAAACATGACAAAGAAAGGACTATCATATTATGACTCTGTTATCATTAAGATTACATGAAAAAGGTGGTCAAAATGAAATACAGAAACATTGTCAACTTTGAAATGTCTTTTCACAAGGTACTTATGAATTTTATTAAAAGGAGGATTTTACAAGCAACTACAAAGAGACTACCTCTCTGTAGCTCGTACTCTTGAACTACTTGGCAAAGATCACTGAAAGCAGACAACAAATTCAACAGCCATTAATTAATTCAAACAACAAAGCACAGCTTGCCACTCAACCCCCAAAAGTAATAATCTATAAGCTTAATTTCTAATTTATTGCTTTATACACAACTCAAGGTAATTTATCACATTACAGACGTGAAATCAAGTCTGTATGGAAATTTATTCCAGTCTTAAACTATAATACATCTCACACTTCTAACAATTACTACAAATCAACCAAGTGGAAAAGCTCTACTTTAGCTGCAAATTTAACAAGTTACTTCCTGGTTTAAAAACAAAAACAAACAAGACTCCACAATCCTAGAGGAAATAAACTGTGTCTCTGATGAACTTCAGGATGGACATTCCACATTACTTTAAGGCTTTAAGGTGCTCACTAGATATTGTGAAAGGAGCCGTGATTGCCAGCAGCAGCAATGCCTTCTGTTACTTAACTCAAAAAAACAGATCTAAGCTTTCCTTATTGAAATCTCAGATCCGGAACTGGAGCTGAGAGAAACTTCTTCTAAAGCTATCACACCAAGCTCACCCCTCTTCCCTGTAACACAGAAAAGTTGTAGCAAGTTTGTTTTACACAATTCATGTCCAATACTCAGTTTTATTCCATGCATAAGAAACTGAGTCTCTCTAAACTTTGATTTACTATCATGGAAAGCCATAATTAATTCTAAACTAATAACACGTAGAGTTCTTTCCTGAACAGAAATGTGTAGAGCAGTCATTCCAAGCCTATGCAAGACAGTATATTGTATCAGGAGAAATTACCACTGTTGTTTTCAACAAATCATATCAAAATACAAGGGTTACAAACCTCAAGAACAATAGCTGTGTTCTCAGCTTCTGCAATAGAAACAGCCTTCCTGCATAATGGGAGCAGCAACAAGCAGAAGATGACTTGCACAAAGTATTGTTTGTGCATGTACTGCCTTGTATGACTACAGGAAACAACTACACAATTCGTAAGCAGAGGCCCAACACATTCAGCATAAGAAAAGTCCTAGGGGAATCCTGAAATATAGGTCTAAAGCAAGGGAACTGTTGAGTAAATAATACTTATTTGCTTTTGCCACATAAAGCAGCAAAGAAAAGTTCTACCTTTGTTGTAAAACTCAGAAGCTACAAGCAAAGCAGTCACACTATACCTCCTCTTTTTTTTCCCCATCTTAACTTGAAAATTACGTAGTTCTGAGTCAAAGGGAAATGATAAAGCCACAGCTACACCAGAATTACCTCTCCAATGAACCAATGGTCCTATAATTCATGTGATCACAGATGCCATCACCTGCTGATCCTTCTAACTTTACTTGCAACCAGTTTAGACAGTCCATTGATAACAGCAATGGTGCTTCACTAATACCAATGCTTTTGAACAGTGTTATTGATGATGACAAGTAGGTATAAAACAAGTGCAGATGTATCCACATAAAATAGTAATTAAAAAAAAGAAGACACTACTTAGATAAAATGCTTCTGTGGGATTTCCCCAGTTCTTCTGTGGCGAAAATGCCTTCCTGAAGCAGTATCTAACTACAAAGAATCTTGGGTTTTATTAATATTATTTAAAATCTAGAAAAGTTCTCTTGCAACATAAAAAGGGCCACAAAGATGATAAAGAGTCTGAAGCATCTCCTGTACAAGGAAAGGCCGAGTAACCTGGGTCTGTTCAGCCTGGGGAAAAGAAGATTGAGAGGGGATCTGATAATTGTTTATAACTATCTAAAGGGAGGTGGGAGGCAAACAGATGAGGCCAGGCTCTTCTCCACGGCGTGCAGCACTAAGACAAGGAGCAATGGCCTAAAACTTGAACATAGGAAATTCCATACAAATGTGGAAGAATTTCTTCACAGTCAGGGTGATGGAGCACTGGTACAGGCTGCCCAGAGAGGTGGTGGAGTCTCCTTGTTCAGGTATATGCCAGACCCATCTGAACACTGACCCGTGCTACTCACTGCAGGGAACCTGTATTAGCTAGGGAGTTGGACTCAATGATCTCTTGAGATCCCTTCCAGCTCCTGCAATGTTGTGATTCTGTGAAAATACAGAGGGTGTTTTGTAAACACATCTGTAATTTTCCCAATCCATCTCCTTACTTTTTCCTTTTTTTTTTTTTTTTTTGGCCAAGCCCAATAAAATGTAACACTGAAAAGTAGAGCTGTTGCTCTGTTTTATTTGATATACAAAGACAATCTAATATGCTTGCCCAGAAGATACTTTTCCCTCTACATGTTACACTAACATTCAGGTCTTCATACATTACAAATAACTACAGGCTGGTGCAAACAGAATTCCTCCAAGTCTTCCAAAGTCAGTTCCTCCAGAAAAGCAGTAACAAAACAAAAGTAGTACTACAGACATATTGGTCTTTTTCATCACATGACAGGCTCCGAGCATGATTTCTAATACAAAAACTACTAGAATTTGCTTCATTACAAATTGTACAAAGGACTAACATAGATGCCAAGTAGGAAAAATGTAAGAAAAACTTCACATTTTAGGGGTTTATATTCTTTACAAAAAATTAAAAAAAAAAAAAAAAAGGCAAAAAATACTTCAGAAGTATCCCTTAAGTGGTCTTAAATTTTATCTACTTTTGAAAGGAAAGATCGTCAGTTGCTAGAGAGTAGACAGAGACACAGGTTCAGTTCCTTGCTCCATCGGAATCTTCCTGCATGACCCTGGACAAGCCATTTAATCTCACTGGTTGCATTTCCACATTGGGAAACTGGAATAACTGTACTTATGCCCAGACAGGAGGCACCTGTTGCAGATTACAAAGTAAGTCTGGGTAAGAAGTTTATCCAAGACCTGTTACTCTAAGATGCAGAAAGAACCACATTGTCAACAAGTAAGGAAATCTAAAAAAAAAAAAAAAAAAAAAAAAGGAAGGTAGATACTAATATTACAACTTTGAGACATCTGAGATCTCATTCAGCTAACACCTGCATTAAATTAGATTTAAAAAATTAAAAAATTGAACTACAAAAGCTTTCAAATTGCTAATGCATCCAAAGAACTAATTTGAAATCCATAACAGCAAACTACAATGAAGTTCATGCCTGTGCACAGAAAACTTTCAGCTTCAAGTCCAACCTGAAACACACATATCCTAGGTGTTTTAGAATGGCTCCTGAAACTAAGAAAACAAAGCGGAATGCAAATAAGGAGAAAATCCTTTTTCTGTAGTAATTTATAATCAAGCCAGATTAAATACATATATATATATATATACGTACATATATATATATATCAATCATCATATGGCCAAAAAGAATCTCAGCACAATTACGACAAGGATCTACTATGCTTAAAGGCTGGCACTGACTAACAGGTATCACAGAAAGGTTGAGGTTGAAAGGAACCTCTAAGGGGCATTTGATCCAACCCACCTGCTCAGGAAAGGCTACCCAGAGCCAACTGCTCAGGACTACAATTACATAGCTTCTGAGCATGTCTAGCAATTGGACAGACCAGTATGATGGGAAAAGGTGTTGCACCTGAGATGTAAAAACAGGAAGGATCAGCACAATGAAAGGTGCTATAAAAGAGGGGAAGAAGATTGCTTACCCATATCAGAAGATCCCAGGTTCACAGGGAAAGTGCTACCAAAGAGGAATCTTCAACCAGAGATCCTTCCCCAGTGTCAGTCAGCCCTTAAATGGGGTCTAAGTGAGACGCAGCCAGGCTCCATCCCTTCCTACTACATAAACTGCCTTCACCTGTGCTCCCAGGGCTGACTGGGTCCTTTCCCCAGGCGCTCAATCAGTAGTTCAGGCTGTGACTCAACAGTTCCTATACACCATGGAGAGAGATTTCACCACCTCTGCAAGAAATCTGTTTTCAGTTACCCTCACCCTGCCCTCTATTCCTGTCGCCTGGCTTCATCCTCACTGCACTCTCCCATTAGGTATTTGTTTATACTCATAAAATTTCAGTATGAACTCTTGTAATAGTGAGGGGAGCAGACCATGCATGTGTCAGAACTAGATCCAGCACTCCAGCTGTGACCAGTACTGAGCAGAGGGAAAGCATCACCTGCATCAAACTGCTCAGAATATTCTGCCTAATGCAGCCCAGAATACTGTTAGAGTTATTCATACCACGGGTACATTGTTGACTCATTAACTACTTGGAGCCCCCCCACATCACAGTATCACAGTATCGTGCGAGTTGGAAGGGACGAGTTGAGTCCAACTCCCGGGATTCGAGCCTTCTGTGTAGCGAAGCGGCACTTCTACCCCATGCTCCACAGGGGGAATTTGAACCCTGGGCCTCCAGTGTTGCAAGCAGCAATTCTACAACTGCGCCACCGGGGCACACTTCTTCTGTACACACATCTTCTTCTGTAAAGCCACTTTCCAGTTGGGTGATCCGCAATACTTTCTGGTTGTTCTTTCCCAGCTGGAGGACTTTTGATCTTCTCCCTGTTGAACTTTTATGAGGTTCACATCAGCTCATTTGTCAAGTCCATTAAGGTCCTTCTGGATGGCTATTTGACACTCCAGTACATCAATGACTTGCCTAGATTTTGGGTCATCTACTAACTTGCTGAGAATATACTCTGCTTTTATCATCCAGATCAGTAATGAAAATGTAAAACAAGACTAGACTCAGTGCTGACACCTGGGATACTCCACTCATCACTTGGTGTTGACTATACTTTGCACCACCACCAATTACTACACTCTGGTAGTAACCATTGTGCCCCTTTTTGATCTACCTCACTGTCTGCCTGTCCAGTTCATACATCAAGATCTTCTCTACAAGGATCTTATGGGGTAAAATGTCAAAGGCCTTAATGAGGTCACTAAAGACAGCGTCCACTGCTCTTCCATCAGTCAGGCCTGTAAGTTCATTGTAGAAACTCATGAAGTTAGTCAAATATGACTCCTCTTTGGTAAATTCACACTGGCTATTCCTGATTTTCTTTTCTTTCACATGTCTGGAAAGGCCTCATCTCCTTCCCAGTGTTGATAGACAGACCAACATGTACTTCTTGAAGAAAGCAGGGACACTGTCTTTCCTTCAGTCACCAAGCTCTTCGCCATAGTTTCCATGATTGACCAGGGATCACCAACAACAGCCTCACAGCAACATTTGCCAGTTCCCTCAGTACTTGTGGGTACATCCCATTGGGGCCCATGGACTTACGTCCAGTTTGTATACTCACTGCCTGACCTGATTCTTGCTCCATACTTTCCCCTAGTCTATCTCCAGGACCTGGGATTACAGAGGGTCAGTATAGCTGGTACAGACCGAGACAAAAAAAGCATTCACTTCACCAACATTCTCTCTGTTCCAGGTATCCAGGTCCCCTGTTTTATTCAACAGTAGGTCCACGTCTTCCCTAGTCTTCCTTTCGTCACTGTCATATTTACAGAAGATTTTTTTGTTTTGTTTTTTGTCCTTGAAATCCCTGGACAGATTCATTTCCATCAAGGCTTTAGTGTTCCTAACTTCATCTCTGGAAGTTCAGACAATATCTCCGCATTCTTCCTAGGCTATCCATTACAGCTTCCATCCTCTGTACTCTTCCATTTGTATTTGAGTTTGGTAAGGAGTTCCTTGTTCAGTCATACAGGCCCCACAGCATTTCTGCCTGACTTCTTTGTTGAGTTACACCACCCGTGGAGGAAGTGATCCTTGAATATTAACTAGCTTTCCTAAGCCTCTCCTTCCTCTAGGGCCTTCTCCCACAGTACTCTTACCACACAGATCCTTGAAGATGCTCTTCTGAAGTCCAAGGTCGTAAGTTTGCTATTCGTTCTTCTCGCTGCCCTAAGAATTCTTAACCTAGAAGTCTTTTCCAGCCTTGGTAATTCTATTTTATGATCTTCACATTCCCAAATTCCACTAATTACTGGTGAGAATGAGGTCCAGAAGAGCCCCTCTCTTCATCAGCTCCTCTGTCACTTATTAGAGAAAGAAGTTATCACCAATGCCTTTCAGGAACTTCTTTGATTGCTTATGTCCTGCCAACGCTGTTCCTCCAACAGGTATCAGGATTGTTGAAGTCCCCCATAAGGATCAGGGCCAGCAAATGGAAGGCTGATCCTATCAATCTGTAGAGAGCCTCATCTGTTAACTCCACTTGGTCAAGTGGTCTGCAGCAGACCTCTAATGTACATTACCTAATCCTCCCTTTAAGCCTAAGGACTATACAAGGAAACCTCAAATTTCTGTTTCACAAAAGAAGCACTATAACCTAATGCAGTCAAGACACAAAAAGGGACTTTTTACAGCAAGTACTGGCAATACAAGGCAGTCACTACTAAGCAGCACTACCTCACAAGAGCAAGATTAGTCAGTGATAACGACAGGGAAGTAGAAAGAATATTTTTTATATAAAACAGGCTTAGAAATTGCAGAAGAAAGAAATCCAGTTACGGATTGAAAAGTTAAATGCTTTGATTAGATAGAGCATCTAAACAAAAGGAGGTGGCACAAACTATTAAATGCAGGGAAAAGCCTGAAGCATTGTGCAACTGGAGTCACAAGAACAGTAACCTCAGGAAAAGAGCTATACAGAGATAAAAAACAGAATTTTGTTTGAGTTCTTGAGGAAGTAGTGAGTATTTTGCTTTGCTTGTGCATGTAGCTTTTGCTCTACTTAATATGTCATGTTTATCTCAGTCCTCAAGTTTTCAGTTTTACCTTAACAATTTTTATCCTGATCCAGCTAGAAGGGAAAACAAGCAACTTACATAAGCTACAACTGCAGAGAGGTATTCCATCTCCCTTGTAACATCCCCGTTCCTTGCATTTCACCGTAAGTAGTTACAGAACTGCTCGACGCTTTTGATTCTTGATAAAAGCAGTCACGGGAAGCACAAAAGACACTGTGACGGAGCACTGGAACAGGCTGCCTGGGGGGGAGCGGGGGTTTGGAGTCTCCTCTGGAGATATTCAAGTCCTGCCTGGACACCTACCTGTGCAACCTGGCATAGGGAACCTGCTCTGGCAGGGGAATTGGACTCGATCTCTGGAGGTCCCTTCCAACCCCATGATTCTGTGATTGCTCACAGAATGAATAGAAATTGACACGGAAAAATTTGCATCTCACATGTTGGAAGACAGTGGGAAAAAAAAAAAAAAACAAAAAAAAAAAAACAAGACACAACAAGAATTCATAATACTTTGTACTAAGACACCAAAAATTATCGTACAGTAAGCGGGGAAAGTGTATACCCACTGCTTTGCAATCAGCTCTCTTTCAAAGAGCAGTATTTTACTTACCAAGTAAATAAATTATTTTTAAAAAAATGTTCAATATCCTGTTGGTCCTCAAATATTTATTTCATAACAAGAAGCATTATAGGTATGCTCTACCTACTGGCCTGAAGAACATCCATCCAGGCCAGCATTCTACCTTCAACTGCAACAATAGGAGACAGTGAATGAAACACATCAGACACTTTTGGGGCTCTATATATTACTTCATAAGACCTTCCAACATGCTATCTCATGTATACGTCTTGCTGACAGGAAGAACGATCCAAGATTATTACTATCCTTGCAGGACAGAATGAAGCAATGACAAGTAGTAGAGAAAGCAGTGTGGATACCATACGACTCTCCTAGGTTGTTGTGAACATTCCCACCACTTCCAGAGTCCCTATTTCAACTACTTATCAGCCAACTCATCTTGCAACGCTTACTGCAATCTGAATGCCTCTACAAACTTCCCATTCAGTCTCAGACAAATAACACCAAATTCCACAGCAGATGTAAACCTGACTACTGCATTTGGGCAGCATGCGTGCTTTTTCTCCACATTTTTTCCTATTGCCAAGAAGGCTTTCAAGTAACATCTCAAAAGTGATAGAAAGCACACAAACATAAATCCAGCTCTGTAGAGTTGCCGCATCCTTACTTAAAAAAAAAAAAAAATTACTCCCATAAAATCCCTTACAAATAAGACACTTTAGACTACAACATGCTTTTGTAGTAATACTGCATTTCCAGTATTAAAATACTATTTCAACAACTTTCTGAATTGTTTGAAACTCCATACTTTTTGACTGTTCTCCATCTTCCTGCTTTGAAAAGGCAGAGATATAAAACTGTTCTGTGTTTCTCAAAAGTGAACATGAGACTATGGGCTACTAAGAAAAACCATCTTTACAGGATATCATGAGAAAACACAGTCTGAATTTGAAGAGTAGATTAGATATTTTTTTCCTAGCCTTCTTCAGACCTAGTTATCTCAGAACAGTAATTCCTGAACTGGTACCAAGTCCTCATTTCTGGCTGAATTAATTTTGAAAGATGACTTTTTCCTAACAGGACAGAATGGAAAAGTTCTGTTAGAATAGACCTTGGAAGATCATCTAGTCAAACTGCCTGACCACCTCAGAACTAAGTAAAAGTTAAAGGACATTACTGAGGGCATTATCCAAATGTCTCTTCAACAACAGGCATGGGGACATCAACGACTTCCCTAGACACTTGATCATCCTCACAGAAAAGAGGCTTTCCCTGATGCCCAGTTTGAACTTTCCCTAGAGAAGCTTTGTGTCATTCCCACACATCTTTTCATTAAATACAAGGGAAAAGAGACCAGGACCTCTCTCTACAAACTTGCAGGGAAATGAGGTTGCTTCTGAGCCCTCTCTCCAGACTGGACAGCTCAAGTGTCCTCAGCTTCTCATCGTTCCAGCCCTTTTTATTGATTAACAATGTCAAAGCAGTGTTCATTATAAACAGAAAGAGCAATTACAACACTAAATGTTCCACAGTACAAAACTATGAGAAATTCACCTTGTGTATTTTGGACAGTTTGTATTCAGTAGTTCTTGTACAGATTTAGAAAATACAATATTTAGCAACAACTGCATCATTAGAACAGTATGAAACAGAAGTTATTCATGAAAAAAAGTGGGCTGAGAACAGCAGCATTACAGGAATGCTATGAATTCAAATAAGTCAAGGAAACAACAAATTATTTTCTATGCTATCAAGCATAGAATTTGATTTTTTTTTCTTTGTTAAAGTAGTTTAACGTGTCACACGACTGACAACAACACAAATGAGTTATTTTTAGTAGTCTGAGCAACACACCTCCAGGTCATATAGCTAAATAGCAGTAGGAATGGGTATTGCAAACACTCCTGACATCATAATCACATCTGCATTGAGTGGAACCATAACATAAGGGTACCAATACACATTGCAGGATCAATAATCTCCAGAGAGACTCTTCCTCAGTGGCAGTCAGCCCTTAAATGGGGTCTAGGAGAGGTGGAGCCAGACTCCACCCCTTCTGATCACACAGGAGAACTGCCTTCACCTGTGCTCCCGCAGCTGACTCAGTGCTCACCTCAGGTGATCAATCAGGGGTCCAGGCCGTGATCCAACGGTTCCCATACACACGTCAAATCCAGTTTGTTACAAAAGTGGCTTTCCAGACCAGGTCACAGCCCTAATGTGTTTCCACATTTCAGACAGTCTCATACACATCTAATTTCTTTCTCAATATCCCCTCTTCTATACACTTATTTATTTGCCTCCAGCTTAAATAAACAAGGGAGCAGCAATTGTGCATCAGCCTGTTCTCTGACACGGTTGGTAAACGCCAGGCCACAGGGGTTTGCAAAGCATTCCGTCACTCACAATAAATACTAGAAGTGGCACACACAAAGAGAAACAACTAGGATGCCTGTCCAGAGTTCTTTCCACAATCTCCACCCACGCATCTCACTGCGCTACACCAGACAGAAGAAAAACAAAACCAAAAGCATTTAAATGCATTACGCGAAATGCAAATTGCTGCAGATGAAAACAGAATCCAAGACCTAAAACCACCAACCACAACACAGAAGAACAAATTTAAACAAGGGACCTCACTTAGCCTGATCAAGTATACTTAACATCTTCCCAGGAAACAGCACCGGAAAGTTGTGCACACAAGCAGCAGTTCTGTACTTCAGCTATCAGAAATCACAGCAGCTGAGGCGGCCGGTTCCCCTCCACCCGACGCACGCCACAGCAGCGCGCTCCCGCAGGCTAGGCCCGCCGTTCCCGACCCGAAGCGCGTCCCGGCAGGCCCAGGGAGCAGCGCGGGCAGAGCTCTATAGAGAAGGGTAGCCAGCACGGTGCCACCGAGACCGACCGGGAGGAAGGCAACGTTCCACAGCCCCGGCCGCAGGCCCGCTCGCCCCGCAGCCCTGCCCTGCCCAGCCCGCGCTGCCGGCGGGAGGCCGCAGCACACGCGCGGGCAGCCCGGCCCGGCCCGCGACCCCCGCCCGCGCCCCGTCACCACCGCCGCCGCCGCCGGGTCCTCACCGCCAGGTCCTGGGGCACCGCTCCGCTCATAGCCCGCACCGTGCCGCTCCGCCAGGCCCGGGAGGGCAGCGCAGGCCCAGAGTCCGGCCCCGCCGCCTCGCCGTCGCCCGGCGCCGCCGCCAGCAGCAACAGGAGCCGCTTTCCCACGGGGGAAGCCGCCACGTCCGCCATCCCCGCCGGACAGAAGCTTCCTCCACCGCCGGCCCGAGCCCACCAACCGACGCGGCCCCGAGTCACCGACGGAACGACTGCCCCTCTCCAGGCCTCCGAGCGCCGCCCGCCCCGATCCCGGCATGCACCTCGCTAGGACGGTCTTCCCTCCCTCCTTCCTCTCCCCCAGAATGCTCCGCGCAACCCGTGCCAGGTTCGCTGCGGTTGCGCGTCAGGCTGTGCTGGAGCGGCGGCGGCCGGCCGGGCTGTTCTGCGGCGGAGGAACGGGGAGCCCTCCGGCCGTAGAGCTGCAGCGGCCACGGACAGAGCCTGGAGCAGTCGCGGAGCCGAGGGCCGATCGGCGGCCAGGTGCCGTAGAAGGAGGCCTTCCTGCGGCAGAGCTGCTTATGAACTCCAGGTTCAGTGTCTGAAATAACAGAAATTAAGGAGTTTTTACCTAAATTTCGAGGTAAATGGACATTATAAATAAGATACAGTAACAGCTGCACAAGTGGGGTTTGAGTTGCTTTAGATGGCTCTGAGTAAAAGTAGTAAAAGCAATATCGCTAGTCTGGGTTCTTCTCAGTTGATGCAGTTTTTTAATGGTATTTATTAGGGGATAATTATGATATATCATAGTATGTGGAGGTGGGGTCAGGAAACCCAAAGCACAGATGGAACTCTGCTTGGCAAGGGATGTGAAAAATAACTAGGGATTCTGCAGATGCATTGGTTAGAAGAGACAGGCCAAGAAGAGTGCGCCTCTTCTGACAAATGAGAAGCGAAAACCGGAAATAGACACAAAGAAGGCTGAGGTACCCCACTAGTTCTGTGCCTTCACAGGCAGACAGAATTCATGTGTCCCTCACATCCCTGGACCTCTAGGTGGGAACTGGGGAAGCAAAATCCCTCCCACTGTAAGAGAAAAGCAATTCGGAGGCTGTCTTATGAGAATAAATGTGTACAAGTCTGTGAGGCCTGATTACATGCATCCCAGGGACTTGGAGAACCAACAGATGTGGCTGCCAATCCATTGGCTTTGAAATCCATCATATTTGGAAAGTTGCAGCTCTCAGGTGAAGTCCCCCATGACTGGAAAAAGGAAAACATCGCTCATTTTTAAGGGAGAATTGAAGATCTGGGGAACTACATGCCAGTAAGCCTCATGTCAGTGTCTGAGAACATAATGAAACACATCCTCCTGGAAGATGTGTTGAAGCACATGAGGGACAAGCAGGTGATCTGACAGAGCCAACACAACTTCACCAGGGGCAGATCATTCCTGACCAATCTGGTGGCCTTCTATGATGGAACGACAGCATCGGTAAACAAAGAAAAGGGCAACTGATGGACTTGGGCAACTACCTGGACTTGTGCAAGGCCTTTCACATGGTCCCACACCACACTTCCATCTCTAAACTGAAGAGAGATATGAGTTTGAAGGCTGAACTACTCAGTGGATAAGGAATTGGTTGGAAGGCCAAAGCCAGAGAGTTGTGGTCAGCACCTCTATGTTCAGGTGAAGGCCAGTGACTGGTGGTGTCCTCCAAGGACAAGGTCAGTCTTAAGACCGGTACTCCTTAACATCTTTATCATACAACAGAAGGGATGCCATCCAGAAGGACCTGAACAAGCTCAAAAAGCAGACCCGTGTGAGCCTAATGAGGTTCAACAAAGCCATGGGTAAGGGCAATCACGGATACATATACAGACTGGGAGAAGAACCTGCTAAGAGCAGCCCTGCCAAGAAGGACTTAGGGGCTTGCAGACCAGAAGGCCGACAATATCCTGGGCTGCATCAAGAGGGGTGGCAGCAGAGTGACGGAGGGGATTGTCCCTGTCTACTCCACCATTGTGAGGCCCCACACAGAGTACTGCATCCAGGTCAGGGGCCCCCAGCACAAGAAAGATGTGGAGCTGCTGGAGAGGGTCCAGAGGAGGGCTACAAAGATGATCTGAGGGCTGGAGCACCTCTCCTACAATGAGAGACTGAAGAAGCGTGGCTTGTTCAGTCTCGAGAAGGCTCCAGGGATGCCTCACTGCAGCCTTCTAGTACTTAGAGGGAGATTATAAACAGGAGGGAGACTGACTTTTTACATAAGTCTGGTAGCAATAGGACAAGAGGAATAATTTTAAACTAGAATAGGGGAGATTTAAATAAGCTGTGAGGGGGAAGCTTTTCATTGAGAGGGTGGTGAGGTGCTGGAACAGGTTGCCCAGAGAGGTTACTGATGCCCCATCCCTAGACATGTTCAAGGCCAGGTTGAATGGGGCCATGGGCAACGCGATCTAGTGCTTGATCTAGCAATTGGCAACCCTGCCCACAGCAGGGTGGTTGGAACCAGATGATCTTCCAACCCAAAACATTCTGTAATTTTGATGTTAATGGAATGCTATTGTCATGATTACCTGCTCCATTTCAACAGTCCTCATGTAGAACAGTACAGTGCCCCAACCCTAGTCCTTTTCAACGTGCTTGTAAAACGACTTAGTTCTTCAGAATTCTACGTGCAGCTTTTCACTTCTTTCTGCTTCTGCATTCAAGACACAGTAGCACTGATGGAAACTGGATTGAGAAATAGATGCTACACTTGATATCAGAACAGGGATGTTTTTGTGAAAATCATTTGTTCTTTACTGTTTTCTCAGAGTCACAGTTGACAGTGAGTCACCATCAGCAAAGACAAGTTGCTTTCACCTACATCTACTAAGAATGATTGTGCCATGTTGATTTCACTAAACGGCAGTATTTCATCTTAGTTACTTTCTGGTTACAGGGATACAATTGATTTTAATAGGAGATGGGTATGGTGATGCCCAAATACCAGTTTGTAGAATGCCTGTCCTCAGAATTGTATTTCTTTATCCCCTTATCTGCGCTCCTTATAAGTTGCCTGATATTAATCCTGATGTGGGATGCTGATAAAATAGCAGACAGATTTCAAGACAGATTATTATAGAGAGTTATTTAGAGAGACGCTCACAATACTTTTTTGGAAGCTGTATCTGCCCTAGATATTTTAAAGAACTATGAAGAACTTAGGAATTTCCAAGATAAGACACAAAACCCATAACTGTCTCAAAGAGGAACTGGTTATTTCTCAGCCTGCTCAAAACATCTGTTTAACCCAATACTTTGGGGGGGAGAGAGGGAGGGAAAAAAAAAAAAAAGCCACACTTTCAACATGTGAGAAGGCAAATAAGCAAGTACTAAGTACTGAGCTGCACCCAACGCTGTCTCTTAACCCCAAAGATGACTGTTTCTTCATTTTGTCACCTCCAGTCTTTGCTGATTGCGAGTTCTCCAGAATCCTAAGAAAGTCCTTCACCATTGGGATCTAACTGTGGGAAATCCAACGCTTCTATTGTGAGAAAAGTGGGACTGATGAAAACAATCACATGTACATGCTTGTTTTTTGTTTTGTTTTATTTTACACCACCCCAACCCCCTTCAACGTATGCTGTATTTCAGGCCACCACTACCACAGACAGCAGCCACATTCTTTGGAGAAGTTTATTAAAATATATCCAATAAGTAATCAAACATTATCTAATAAGTAAGGAGAGAACTGGAGTGAGAGAAACATCTGTACAGAGGACAGTGCTGTAAGCTTTTGTTTTACATGCTTTATTTCAATGTTTCACAGTTTAGTTATTGTCTACAAAAATATATTTCTGAAACTCTTGAGTCCTCTATAAAAAAAAGCTGGTCAGCAGCAGTGACCCTGACAAACAGAATCTACCTTGGGACAGTATAAGCACCTCCTGTAAGCAGGTTAGTGAAGGTAGGGCACTCCTGCCTCACCCTAGGAAACTTCTGTTCTTTGGGAATAAAGCTCTGCACTAGTTCGGATGGAAGGTATTTTAAGATGGAAAAAAAAAAATAAATAAAAAAATCCTTCCACTTCTGTGTACTTCACTAAAGTTGAGGAGGAGCTGTGAGTCAGTTTATCACTCATGAGAGGGTGCTGTTGAAAGGACTTGGCACTCATGGGATGGAGAAGACCACAGTATACTTCAGTACTGTTCTTTTTTTTTTTCTTTGAGCTGTCTGTTCAGAACAGCCTTTGGTCTGGTGATGGCAAGTTCAGTCTACACACAGAGGTACAAATGGCATACAAGCAGAGTAATTCTACAAGCAGAAAGAGAGCCCTTCACTGAAGTCGCGGTCAAGGTTCTGTTCAATTTTTACCTCAGCATTTTCTGCTGAGGCTCTCATCAAGGGAAACACCTTCATATCCAAGCACTTTGCATGGTGTTGGATAAAGCAGAGCCACTATCGCTGTCACATTCCACCCGTACAAGAGAAGGGATGCCTAGATTCACAAATACAATCACTGGTGCTGTCAGCTTTAACTCCTCAGTACCCATAACAAAGTATTTCTTACAACATCAATTAGCCACTCCTACATTTACTAGTCACCAAATAAAAAGAAAATGAGAAACTCAAAACATCCCCTAAATGAGATCTTCCCACTCTTCTTCAGAGTGCACAGAGCTGCCTGATCTTAAATATATAGATGGATATGCTGCCTTTAACGAAAAACATCTACCTTTCATTGTGCTCTGAAATGGGGAAGATGAATATACTCTGATTATCCATACTCACAAAAGTCATACCTAGAAGCACCATACCATAAAATAATCTGCAGACATGAACCTCTATGCAGAGTAGGAATTTTTAACAGCAAATAAGGAAACAGTATTTATGGACGGACTGCTTCCCTAATGCAGTAATAGATCAGCTCAGTCCCTGAATGAAGGATCTTCCCCCCAATCCATCTGTCAGAAGAACAGCTTTCTGATTTAACAGTTTGCAAGATGTAGGCTACCTAAAAATTAAAGAAATCAGAAAAAAGCTGCTGGTTATTTTAGGTACGGCTCAAACTGAAGTGCTTCTGAGCTCTAAGCTTCCATTCAGAAGAAATTTCCTGTAACTTGCACCTAACACCAATCCCAGTCTGACCTGGTAAACCTGAGCAGCCAAGGAGGTATATGGATTTTAATTAGAATCAGCATCATCCATGAAACACAGAAGCCAATCTTCATTCACACAAATACCTTATCAAAAAAAGACACTCAACACTAAATAATATCTCGCTAATGCTGAACAGTTAAAAACAGATCTGCAAAGATACACCTGAAGCTTACAACTTGTCTATTTTTCTTCCTTGAATTGCCAAAGTTTTGTTGTTTTTGTGTGGTTGGAGGGACAGTGACAATGCAGAGAGGCAGGCACATACGGGGAAAGGAATGAATCACTTCACCGTATCAATAGTAAGCCAGATAGTAGGCTATTATATAAACACAGTGTTGGAGAATAATATAAAAACAGGGAAGAGCCTGAAACCTTTGCTACTCTGAAAGCTTTGTTCAACTTCTTCAACTGCAAACAGCCTAAGTAGATTATTTTTGTCCACTCCTCAAAGTGTATTTCCAATCTGTTCCCACCTATTCATCTCCCAGTCACAGGCATTCAAAAGGAATCAAGCAAGGCAAATAAAAATCACACATAAGGTATGCCTCCTGTAGCACCTAGTATAACAAGATGAAAGGAATATTTAGAATTAAGGAAAATCCCCTGGGGAATCTATTTTACTGAAGGCTCCACCCCCCTCTCTAAGACATGAATCAACTGTTTGGGACAGAGAAACACGAAAAAGCTTCAGAGTAACAATTTTGCCTTGGCTTTAGGTGATAACGTAATTGCGTTCTCTTCTCCCTTGGATGAATAAGCCTATGCAAACAGCCTTTATCCTAAATGAACAAGCATTGAGATTAAAAAACAAAAACAAAACAAACAAAAAAAAAGCTCAATTTTACTTTGCCCTCTACTGAAAATGCAACATATGCTAGCTATACTAACTAGACTAATTTGGTCAAGCCTTAAAAGCTTTCTCCATCAACACCAACTAGTGTCACTAGCACTACTACGTTGCTTCTTACTGGTGCAGTTCTGTAGAGCAATTTTAACATCATATACTCTGCAAATAAACAGCATCATTAGACTGAGGTACACACGTGCAAGGAACCAGCAACCACAGCTATTATTGCTACTTGCTGTCTCCCAGTGCAATTTTTTCCTATTTCTGCATTTTCTCATCTTCTCTGAGGTACATTCACATAGGTAAATTTTTGAAGCCTTGCAAACACAGCGGCCACTGGAACACATTTGATGACTTTTTAAATTCATTTCAAATTATTTACAAGGCTGACTTTGAAACTGTTATTTTTATCTTCAGGCCTAGTACTGCATAGACAAAACTTACAGTCATGAACAAGCACTGCTTGTGCTGTCCGTTCTCACAGATTAATTCATTAAAATTAATTATTTTAATTAAAACAAGCAAGGTAATTCACAAAGCTGAAGTTGCATTTTACTGACAGCATAATACAGACAAGTCACAACTTCTCCAATTTATTCGTCTTTTTCTGGTATTCCCCATGTCTACACTTTGAGAGGTACAGCCAAAAGGAACTTACACTGCTACAACTGAAAAACGTGTCCTGAAGTCTGTGGTTAGGGACACTAAAGGCCATCCCTGATCAGGCAGCATTACCTCTTCTATATTCAAGTGCACTAGAACAGTTCCCTGTCACAGACAACTGAGGCAGACATATAGGAAAAAAACACTGGTTAAACCAAGTATTTCTAAGGGGAGGTAAGGTCACTACTGTCCTACCCCAGAGAAGGAAAAGATTCACCAAGAGATTATAACTAAAAGAATTACAAAAATAAAGGCAAGACCTGAAGTTTGCCAGTAATGAAATGCATTGTCCTGTCCTGCATTAACAGGAAATGGTCTCTGCAGGGTGCTTAAGAAAGTCCTAGCAGAAGATTCTTTTTGTTTGTTTTTCCTGCTGACAGAAAAGAGAAGATAAAGATGCTGCTACTGATCAGCAGGAATCTCTCTGTCTGCATCCAGTTTGCTTGTCTCTCCTGGGGAAGGGGTACGCGGTGCAGAGTGGGAAACAGAAGGGATCCCATGAGCTACAATCCCTTCCACTACTGGTGGTTCTGGTAGCCCAGGAGTGGTTACTCCCACTACTCCTGGTGGAAACCTGAAACCAATAGAAACAACATAGAAGTTACATGCTGGTCTAGCAGTTATGCAAGGGGAAAAGAGATGTGTGTGCCCTCAGGCAACTGCTGAAAACAGATCCCTCTTTTGAGCAGAGCTGCCCCAAAACAGAATGCAGGGAAAGTCTCCAGAGCTGAAGAGTAGCATTTACCACCCATTACCAAATTGTTCTCAGACAGACAGAGGCACTTCTAAGTCATGTACTAAGCATTTGGAAGACAGGTGCAAAATTTGTAACCAGTGGGAAATAGCATGGGTAACAGTGTGGGTGTAGCCTGAAGAGCTGGCCTCTCCAACAGAAAGAATGCAGTCTACCAGCTATCCTTCACTGGGCTCCAACAGAAAAGTAAAGAGCCAGACTAGAAAATCAGTTAAAATAAGATGAAAAATAGTAAAGACACCTATGAATTGTTAATGAACCCTTTACTTCTATGTGGCCTCCTTGTACCTTTCTTCTCCATTAATACATCAGGATCTCTGCAGATATCTCATAGAAAGGAAGAGAATATATTTCTTAGTCCACAGACAGGAAAAAAACAGATGGAAGAGAAGCTATCCACAATCACTTGGCAGGTCTGTAACAGCCTGAAATATAACCCATTGAGGCCACTGACTGAAACTACTGGCTGATGTTTTTGTTTTGTTTTTTAAAAAGGCCTCATCTGTGATGCAGGTAAGAACCATGTTTTATTTGTACAGCCACAGCAATACACACAGCTGATGCATGTTAAGATCCAGACCTCTTTTCAGGCATCCAGCAGACTTTTTTATACCCATTGGAAAGGTCTTGCAAGAATTAGGAAAAATTTATCAGCACCCAGCTGGAACTAAGCATACTCAGGAAAATGTTAAATCCTAGAACGGTCTCAAGAGTGCTGCTGTTATGTTTCTGCAAAAAGCTCATTTACACTGTAAAAAGGCACAAAAAGCACACCTGCTTGCAGGTACAAGCAGTTCTCAAACCCCAACAGTGATGACTGACCTACTGCAGCAGAAAGATGTTTGGAAGCAATAACTTGGACAACCTACATATCTCACCTGTACGCTGCAGCTCCATTGAGTTCTGGGTGGATACCTGCAGGATCAATACCAGACCACTGAGCTGCTAACAGCAAATACTCCTTATTAACACAGTTCCTCAAAGCATCAGGAATATGACCTGTGGGAACACCAAGAATGACAAACAAAACAGACGAACAAGTAAAAACAGGAGACAAACAGCAGGGAAACAGGAGACAAACAGAAGAAAAGTATGAAGGAAATGTTCAGTATCTTTTCCATCTACTCCCATATGATAACGATGCTCAGAGGAGTCTACCTTGCCCAACACAGGAAACCGATCATCCCTTACCGCTTCGGTGACCTTGGGGAAATCATTGCAAACATAAACTGCAATGCCAAGGCTTACTTTCCCTAAGAGACAACATGTGCTACTCCAAAAAAAAGTGTACAAATTAACTGACAAAGGAATTATTGCAAAGGATTTAGAAAATGTAGTAAGTAAAAGACTGCAACTCTTATGCCTTCCAAAGGAAGGAAAGTGCCACTCCAGCATTAGTTACTAGATTCTCAAAAGGCAAAGAGACAACTATCACCTCACACTCCAGTTCCAGAAACTAGTTAATAAGCCTAATACTTAAAGAACAATTAGCAGTTCCAAATCCATAACCCTTGCAGTGAACTAACAAAAAGACACCTAAACATCCATCAGCAGCTGCAGAGCACAGAGTCTTCCTCATTACCTGTAATAGCTCTGCGGATCTCTTTAGCTGCATCTTCTCTGGATTCAATGGAAGCCTGCTCACTGTACCAGGCAGTGTGTGGGGTGCAGATCACATTGGGTGCATCTTTTAAGGGCCCCTGAGCAAAGCTGTGGGGGGGAGGAAAAAAAAAAAGGGTTTATCTCCAGAAGTGATAATCCCACCTGTCCTCTCAAGTATCACTGTAATTTAAATTAAAAAAGAATTAGCTGGTGCATGAATCACAGGATAACACAGGTATGCAGGCACAGCTTTACCTGAAAGGCTCAGATTCATGTACATCCAGTGCCGTTCCTCTGATTCTCCCCTCTTTCAAGGCTTGTGCTAAGGCTTTCTCATCGACCAGACCTCCCCGGGCTGTGTTCACTAGGAAGCAGCCCTGGCGCATCTGGAAGAAGAAAAACATTAAGCGCGTTGATAAAGAGATTTTTCAAGGGAACAAAGTGAATCTTGGGAAGTCTACTGGAAATGAGCAGCAGCCTGCAGTGATTAGATGAGGCCCGGATGAACTAGGAGTGCTCTCACTGCAAAGCTAACAATAGGGGAAATGCCTGCAAGCGATGCTTGAGAAATTTGCCTTTAAAATGAACAAAAACCACAAGACAATAAGGGCAAAAGTGGAACTCTCAAGTTTTGCACTCTGCATTCATCCTACTATTTTAGAGAAGAAAGAGGACACAAATCAAGTACACAGCTATACAAAATTGGACTGTTCTATCCAGGTGTCTCTAATGAAAGCACAGTAAAGCATTCACAAACTACTGGAGTAGAGCCCAAGACTGGCTTTGCAGTGGGCTTGGGCAGAAAGACCTTGGCAGAGCAGCGTAAAGAAGCTCACAGTCCCAGCCACACCAGATCTGGCTGTAACCAGTAAAGCCACTTATGAATTTTAAAGGTAATTAGAAATTATTTAATCACTTAAAACATTCTTAATAATTCTTAACAGATTACTTCGCAAGAAAAGATAGTCCTATTTTTCTCTTGACAAGAAATTCTATAAGCACAAAGCACAGGCACCCAGATCCACATGCTTCCAGCCTCCAAAGGCAGCAGGAGGCACACGGTAGAGGCAGCAGGATTCACACGCTCTCAGCCTCTGTGAAAGCAGCAGTTTCTGTTTGCATTCATTTCCACAGTGTTCTGTGGAGGAAATCAAGCTCCTGCTGCACCTGTTTAATAGTGAAGTCATTGATGAGGTGATGGTTATGTTCATTCAGGCTGCAGTGCAATGTGATGCAATCGCTGTGCATTAGTAGATCCTGCAGGGTTCCTACTCGTTGTAAACCCAAGGATCGCTCCACTCCATCCGGCAGATAGGGATCATAGAAAATCACGTTGAAGCCAAAGGACTTGGCTCGCAGAGCCACTGCCTGTCCAACTCGGCCTTCACAAAAGAAAACCCACAATCATCAAGGAAAGGTAAAACAAACTTTAAAGACAAGATACTGGGGTAGACTGGGAGCCTACACTGGAGTTTACCACCAAGGCCCAAGGTAATGCAGCCCTGGACATTCCTAGGATTGCCATAGCAACCCACAATAGGCAATTCAGTGTTGAGCCCATGTGGCTAATTCTAGCTCTTCCCCATGCAATAGCCTAAAAAGGAGCTCTGTTTTTCAAATCAAGCCTGTACCTTGATTCAGAGGCAGTAAAAACTCGAAGGAAATGGAAGCTTCCAGGCAGCTGTGTTACTGATAGAGAGCCTAGTATATAAGGGAAACAATCACTGAGAATAGCTGCCTGAAAATTCCAATTCTAACAATAAGGAAAAAAAAATTCCCAAACCCATGACACATACCCAACTCTTCAAGATGTTCATCATCACAGAATAGGGCACTAGCATTTCTTATGAGTCAGTGTGTTTCACAATGAACAGATGTAGAATCATCTTTTTTTTTTCCCCCCTCTCTAGTCTGCAACTTCTTTAGTTCCCAAAGACATTCAGTTTACTTCTCAGTCCAAAGATTCCCATCACTTACCTAGTCCAATGATGCCCAAAGTCTCCCCACGGATACGCACAGCACCTCCAGCCACTTCTCGAATCTGCTCTACACTTGAGGCTCGATTCCCTTCCCGCATAGCCTGATGTAGCCAAGTAACACGTCGATAGAGGTTCAAGATGTGGCAGAGAGTAGAGTCAGCAGTTTCCTCAACTGAGGAGGAAGGGATGTTGCAAACTGCAATGCCTACAAAGCCATAGAGTTCATGAGATTATTACCATCACAGCACTAAACCAAAATACAGCTCCCTAGGCAGAAGTACTGAAACATAATTTGGTGCTCCAGAACTACTACCAAGAATAGTACCCAAGGAAATGGTTGCAAGTTGTACCAGAAGAGGTTTAGACTGGACATAAGAAGGAACTTTTTCTCTCAAGAGAGTGGTCAGGCACTGGAATGGCTGCCCAGGGAGTGGTGGAGTCTCTGTCCCTGGCAGTGTTCAAGAGGCATCTCAATGAGGAGCTACAAGAGATGTTTTAGAGGTTTGTTATAGCTATGGTAATGGGAGGACGGTTGGACTGGATGATCTTGTAGGTCCTTTCCAACCTTGTGATTCTATAAAATGCAGAATTCATTTCAAAAAGTAGTTCTACAGCAACATACATAGGACCAGACAGCTTTTTAACCCCAAGGAAATATAATCCCTTCCTTATATACAGATATTAATTTGACACCCTAACCAGCTAAAATAAACAAAAAACTTAAAAGACAAAACCGCCAACCAACCACCAACCAACCGCCTGAAATGAGGACAAGTGGATCACACCAGTGACACAAGAAAACTTTGTAAGGTCTACATTGAAAGATACACTCTTCCCAGAGATACTCTTGGACAGACTGTAGAAGAATTAAGGTGACAGATTGTTAGGTTCTTTCATGCCTCACTGACCAGATGCTAACTGCAACTAACAGCTTCTGCAGGAGCAATACTAATAAATTAATTAACTGTAGAGAAAAACCACAAAAGTTTGAAATTACATTTAAAAATAGTGACACAATCATACTCCAGAAAAACACGGAGCCAGAAGGGACCATAAAACAAAGGCTAGAGCCATCAGGTATGTTGTACCAACAGAGTTAAGGTGCTGGAAACACAGATTAATGTCAAAAAACAGAAAGACATCAGAGCATTGTAAACAAAACCTGATCGTTCCTGAACAAGCTGCCCCTCCCCCCAAGAAAACAAAACAAAAGTCACAGATAGGCAGGCAGCATACAGCTTCACTGCTACCATCCTCCATTCCACAGCCTCCCAATAGGGATAATACCTCTTTTTAAGATTTTTTTTTTTTTTAATCTGACAACATTTTTAGCAGTCAAGAAACAAAAATAACTTGATTAAAATAAAGCGGGCCTATTCTGAACTGTGACCTTAGCCACTTGTCAAAACAAGCAAACTTTTTCTCCTCAGAAGTCCACCAGCTATCTAAAAATTAGGGGCAAAATTCAGGTAATGGTTGGAAATTCAGCAGTGCATCACAGGAGACATTCAACTAACTTTAGATCACAGTTTCATTCCTAGCCAATTAGGAAAGCAAAAGCTATGCACAATCCCAGATATGACTTCTTTTATCTATCAAACACTTTATATTTGTGTCACAATGCCACACATTGTGTTTGGAAGAGATAAATAGAGCAGACAGGAAAACCCAACTAACTTCTTTTAATTTCACTAGTTACCAGCTCATTCATCTTCAGAAAAGCCACATGCATTCATCTCTTACATAACTAGGCACATATCTGTGTTTACATGCAATACGATATTTGAGTGGAAGAAAGCACACACACAACCCTTTGGACCAATCAAAGGATTGGGAACAGGTTAGAAACAGCACCGTACCTAAGAATGAATTAAAGGGACTGGCTAAGCATGGAAATAATCATGAGTTGTCCACTGAAAAGAAAAATTGGCTATGAATAAGAAGCATCACACTAGCTGTCCAAAGCAAAAATGGCAAGAAGCAATTTGATGGCAAAAAGAACTATGCCTGCTTTGGTTCAGTGCAGAATGAGAAAGGAAAGCTTTGAATCTAAATCAAAGACATGCAGGGTAACACTAAGTAGAGAATCCCAAGAGATTACTAGGTTTGGAATGCAGCCCTGAAGAATAATGACTGGGTAAGAGGCAGATACCCTGCAAGGAAATCAGCAATCTTTAGCCAAGTGGTTCAGCTGAAAACACTCTTTAGGCTTCAATCAGGCACTAGACAAACTTGCATTCTTCATTTATTTACAATTCATCTGTTCCTACAGATCTTGGAACTGAATAGTCTATTACAATTTTATATATAAATACTTGCACTTAGTTTAAGCTTAATTTTATTTGTATTAAGAAAGCTTTCAAAACATTGAAACAGCCTCAAGAAAGAAGGTAAGGGATTCTTAGCTGATCCATCTCCCTAAGGAAACTACAAAGTTCAAAAGCCAAGCTGCCATATCTTTGGTAACAAAAATATAAAGATGATAGTAAATATCCAAAAGGTTACTTACAGGAAAAACTCACCTGTATGGAAGCCTTCAGCCTGCTGGGAAACACTGAGGCAATCTCCACCTAGGAGCAATCTCCAAGAGATGCTACCTTAGTGGTGGTCAGCCCTTAAATGGGGTCTAGAAGAGGTAGAGTCAAGCTCCACCCCTTCCAGGAGCACAGCTACATTACTCTCACCTGTGCTCCCACAGCTGACCCGACACTTGCCTCAGCTGATTACTCAGAGATTCAGGCTGTGATTACCAATTTCCCATACAAACAAATAGCCACTTTTGTCACCTGATACTGAGACTCTTCCCATGCCTAAACTTCAAAGTTCTTAAGTAACCTGTAAAATGTTGTATTAAAATCTACCTGCTATAAAAACATTTAAAAAACAAATGAATAAATAGATCACTAAACTACCATCTACAATGAGCTTACCCTGCATCAGCACTTAAAGGCTGCTTTCAGACATCTGTTTGCACAATCACTTTCCCACAACCAATCCAAAACTGCCTCTCTGAGAAGTTATGCAGACATTGTATTTCAAGCTCCTAAACTCCAGACAATTTCAAAGAACCCACCTCTACAGCAGAAAAGTTTGAGATCTGAGAATCTTCCTTTCAGGCCACCTAACAGCTCAGACATTTCCTGCAACCTAAATATGCAGCTCCATGGGAGCTCCCACTAAACAGCTCCAAATCTTTTTGTGTAAAGGTTTACAAATGTATTCAGTTATAAAGGCAGAAAAAAACATACAGTTTTCCACTCCTCATTCAATCCTGATCACAAAAGAGCCCACATGGCATCATCGTACCTAATTCTGCAGCAGATTTGATGTCAACATTGTCATAGCCACTGCCAATACGCACAATGACCCTGAGGGCTTTGAATTTCTCCAAATCCTGACGAGACAGGGTAATGGTGTGATACATCAGAGCTCCTACTGCCTCATTCAGCACCTACAAGAGAAAGTCCAAATCAATTTCTGGTTCCTTACTCAAAGAGACAGAGCTTTACATTTAAATACTCTCACGTTTTCTTCCCTACCTTCTCATGGATTTCCTGAGTTGACTGAGCATCACAAAATGCAACTGTAGCAACATCTTTCAGGATGGGCATCTCCACAGTGCAATCTCTTCCATCCAGGAGCGCAACCAGTGGCCGTGATGGCATTGGGCCATTCACAGTAGGAGGCCGTATGCCTATTAAGAAAGTCAACAGGAGTGGTTACATGAAAGATAAGAACTCTGGAGTCCTCATCTGAGGTCCACTAAGTCCCTCAACAACAAGGAAATGAATCTAAGAGGAAAAATAAATAATACTCCCATACCATCATTGATTCAAATCTTTATTTTTTTTTTTTTTCTTTTATAAAGCTCAATCATTTATAAGGTTACAGAAACGACATAATCTCAAACACATCATCTTACTCCAGAATCCTAAAACCAATATCAGTCGACTCAGGCCCAGTGTGCGTTACACCGCCTCCTTCCGGCTCAGCAATCCCATGGAGCGGTTCCGTTCCCTTCTTACGTGTGCAGACGGACCTCCGAGTTCACGGCGCCCCTGACAGCCAACCCCTGCCGCCCCTTTCCGGGAGAACCGCTGCCTGCGGCTCAGCGCCAGGCACGCCAACGGCGCCGCAGAGCACCGCGCCGCAGGAGGAGCGCGCCGGGAAGCGGCCGGAGGGGATCCGCTCGGGCGGGGAGCGCCGAGGCCGGATCCCCGCCGCGCAGGGGCGGCCACAGTACGGGGCGGGACCGCCCACGCGGCACCGCCACGGCCGAGGGGCTCCCGCCCGCCTCACCTTCACAGATCCGGTCCAGCCGCTGCCGCTTCACTTTGTGCCGGTCCATGGGCCGCAACGCGCCGACGCTCCGTGCCGCAGAGGAACGCCGCCGGCTCCGGCGGGAAAGCAGAAGGGCCGGGCCGCAGCCCCCCGCCGCGCGGCACAGCAGCCGCAGGAGCGTCGCAGACGGGGCGCCCCTCTCTTCCGCTTCCGCCTGCCGTCGGCGCGGGACGCCGCGCCCCGCCCCACAAACCTTTGCGGCGCGGCCGGGAGGGACGCCCTGCGCGGCCGAGGGCGGCGGCTGCTGCGCTGGGAGCTCCCGCTGCTCACCGCCCGGCCCCTGGCTGTGCTCGAGCCCTGAGCCGACCGAGCTCTGCGGGAGCGGCGCCCGCCGTCGAGCCGGGAATCGGCGCCCTTCCCGCACAGCCGCCGCGTCTGGGCCCTGCCGGGAGTCAGCCCCCTCGCGGGTAGTGAAGGGCCGCCCCGCGCACCGGCCGTGAGCTGCGCGGCTTGCGGCGCTGCCCGATAAGGGCCGGGCGGGGTCAGAGGCACCTCCAGAGAGCGGAACTACCGCCTCGGCTCCGCTGGGAGGACGATGGCGGTGGCGAAGGCCCCACGTCGTTCCTTGTGGGGCGGCGTGGTTGGGCTGCCCCGTACTTCGTACCCCGGTAGCACCAGGAGGAAGGACTCAGTGCTTTGCTTTTCTAGAGCCAGAAAAGGGTCTGAGCACTTCTCTCTACTGCATAAATGCGTGTCCCCCACATTTGGAAATCACTGGCCATATCCATTTTGCAGTCATATTCATGTTACCTCATAACTCTTTAAATATTTATTTTTTTTTTTTAAAGACCAAAAAAAGGAGGGGGGGAGGGGGAAGGCTGAGGGTGGAGACTAAAATCCATACAGATACTGACCCAGATGCATGTGGAGGGACCGCCAGCACAGTGTGCCTTCAGCATTCAGAGAAGGGGAAAACATGGAGTCACCAGAAAGCCCTCACACATCACAGCAGTGATGGCCAGCTGCACAAATGCTAAGCAGTGATGCATGCCACGCCAGCTGTCACCATACACCCTTCAGGAAGCATAATTTTTGCTCCACACAGAGCACTTGGCCAAAGCCAGTCTTCTCAGAGCACACCTCTGTCCTGCCCACAGTTTCTCAGTTGGTGAACTGACTCTTTTCCAATAAGTAAGATTCTTTCCTCCCCCATGCCATCCATGGGACGGACAGTTTGTGTGGATAAGGGCCGCTATCCAGAGCGACCCAAACAAGCTCAAAAGGCAGACCCAAGTAAACCTAATAAAGTTCAGTAAAGCCAAGTGCAAGGTGTAGCACGTGGGTCAGGGCAATCACAGATACATATACAGACTGGGAGAAGAACTTGCTAAGAGCAGCCCTGCCAAGAAGGACTTAGGGGCTTGCAGACCAGAAGGCCGACAATATCCTGGGCTGCATCAAGAGGGGTGGCAGCAGAGTGACGGAGGGGATTGTCCCTGTCTACTCCACCATTGTGAGGCCCCACACAGAGTACTGCATCCAGGTCAGGGGCCCCCAGCACAAGAAAGATGTGGAGCTGCTGGAGAGGGTCCAGAGGAGGGCTACAAAGATGATCTGAGGGCTGGAGCACCTCTCCTACAATGACAGACTGAAGAAGCGTGGCTTGTTCAGTCTCGAGAAGGCTCCAGGGATGCCTCACTGCAGCCTTCTAGTACTTAGAGGGAAGCTGACTTTTTACACAAGTCTGGTAGCAATAGGACAAGGTGGAATGGTGGTTAGAAGCAGCTCCGTCTGTGTCTGTGCCGCAAATGCACACAAAAATTAGCTCACACAGTATTGGGTGAAACAGCCTGACAGCCTACAAATGGGCACTGTGGAGCTACAGAGTAGAGCTGCTGTGCATGCATATTGCAGCTGGTACTTGCTTTGTAGCAGGGTATGATCCTTGAGAAAGCTTCACTCCCAGAAGATGGTTCCACATTAATTTATCAGATCTTATGTAGCAAAATCCATCTGAGAGCAACAGAGTCTGAAGATCATGCTTGTTAGAAAAAAGTAAAAATGAAATTAAAAAAATCACCTTTTATGTGCGTCCTCTGGAGACAGTAGGTAAACATAGTATTGTTCCTCATAGTATTATCCAGGCAGTCCTGTTAGACACCTCTAGGCTGAGGTGACTGTCAGGTAAGCCCTCCCCTGCCACGCACCTAGCAAGGCTCAGGGCTTCTGTGCACATGTGGGGAAGGGACCCACCAGATGGCACTCCTGCAACAATACTGAGGACCATATTCAATATCTGGTGCAGCCAACTGCTATTGCAGCATATCCCACTTCAAGAAAAAAAAAAAAAAAAAAAAAAAGAAAAAAAAAAAAAAGGAAATAAAGACAGTTCTTTCTTGAGAGATGGCACAAACAGAAACTTCAGAGTGCAGCAGAATATCCAGTGTTCCTGAGCCGCCTTAGGGCTGCATGATGGGATTCTCTTCTCCCCCACAGGGCTTTAGCTAGGCTACAGACTCCAGCACAGGCACCCACTTGTACATGTTCATCAAGCAGACTTGGTTCAGTACTCATTTAATGTTTTACTTCCAGGTATCTGTCCTTCCCAACCACTTGGCCTCCCAGTGTGCAGGGCCCTAAGGATCTAACTCAAGTATCTTCCATTTTACTACAATGAGGTGCATGAGCATACCTATGATGGTGCCTCAGCTATTGACACAGCTTCCTTTTAGCACAGCATTGTTTTAAAGAACAAAAGAAAAAACTGCCTACATATTGCAATTAAAAAATAAGATGGACAGCTTCTTTACCCCTTTGGCTTACATGTAGAATCTTACCTTAACTTCTCACCTACTAGCTAAACAGCCTTAGTGTTAGGGATCACATTTAACATGCAATGCAGTCTCTCTCTACATTTATGCTGACTGACCTTCACCTCTATGTAGAAACCTTATTTTAAAGGTCTGTGAATAGTGTGCATGGTAAGTTATCCTCCTAGGCTGCCAACATTACCTTGCTGATAGTTTTTAAGGCCATTAAATAGTCAGATCCTTAAAAAGAATACGAGAGAAAGGAGGAAAACTGTGAAGGAGAGGGTTTTTTGAGGGCAAAGAAAGAAACCAGAAATCACAGAAACCTTGTTACCAGGGTCAGAACAGGCAGAGCCATATGGACACAGAAGCTCTGCTGTAGTCCAAAGTCCTGCCATGTGGGAGTGGCTCATACCTAGGCCTTTCCTGTTAGACTCTAAAGTACCTAATGTTGTTGATAAGATGTAGAGTAAACATTAGACCCTGTGCAGCTGCCCTGCCATTTTCCCATTTGTTTTACAAGCAAAGAGGAGAAAAGGTAGATGAGTACTGAAAATAAAGCCCTGCTGCATGGCACAGGAGACTGCCACCTCCAATGCTGTCTTCCACAGTGCTGAGGGCAATGAAGGTGGCAGCAGGGTGCTATCACTGATCTTTCCTACTAGGGTGCTTGGGAGTCCTGTCTCATAGTTTGATGCAGAAACCCAGCCAATTTTCTTGTGGAAAGTAGAAGCAGGGCTGCTAAGGAATCAAGGGAAAATAGTTTAATACATGTTCTTTCACTTCTTCTCATATCTGTTTAAGTACTTTGCCAACCTACACAAACAGTAAAATACTTAGATCCCATTATTTTTCTGTAACAATATTCAATATATGTGCCTCTAGACAGCTGCTACCCCTAAGGCATTACAATGTCTTCCTGGTTCTGTCTTGCCATTGCCACATCCGCAGTTCTGCATGTTAATTCACCTTCACTTGGGAGAAAGAGAAAGCAAGCAGCTGCTGTGACAACATGTGGCATTATTAAAGTTAATTGTTTGTTCCGTGTTCTTGTCTCTGGAAAAATAAAGGAGACGTAAGGTGGAAGGAAGGACGTAAGGTCAGAAGGAGCTCCTTTGCTCACTTGAAAAATTTTAGCTTTCCTCTTACAAAGAGGAAAAAGAGCTTCTTAAGAGCTGCTCATTACTCAGGTTGCTCTAGAGTCTGTCACTTAGACACATGCACTCTAAGCACTGCCGTGACTAGCCGGTGGGAAGGGCCTCATAGTCTCTAGCCCAACATCTGTTCAAGGCAGTACTACCACCAATACAAAAGAAAGTTGCTACAGCTTTTCCTACAAGTTTTGAAAGTGTTTGAGAATACAATGCACCTCTAACACATCTGCAGATAACCTATTCCAGCACTGCACCAACTTTGTTTTTGCACAAAAAATACTGAACAGTAACAAGCAAGTTGAACGCCTATGGGTGACAGTCACTGAGACAGCAAAAGGAGTCTTATGATTGGTATCTACTACAGGCCACCAGGTCAGTCAGAGCCTGTTGATGGGGCTTCCTACCTCCAGTTCCACAAATCTCCACAATCACAAGTGCTCACCCTGCTGAAGGTCTTCAGCCACCCAGAGATCTGCTGGAAAAGTAACACAGCAAGCTGCAGGCAATCTGGAAAGCTCCTGGAATGCGTGAGGATAACTTCCTGAGTCAAGAAAATGACAGCCCCACTGGGGGGGGATGCAACATTGGAGCTGTTGCTCACCAGTGTAAAGGAGCTGATTGATGACATCAGGATTGGAGGCTGCCTGGGCTGTAGCAACCATGCTATGGTTGAGTTCATGCTTCAAAAAGACATGGGACAGGTGAAGAGTAAAACTAGGAAGCTAAACTTCAGGAAAGCTAACTTCCAGCCCTCCAGGGAGTTAATCACCAAAGCACACTAGAAAACTGTTCTCATGGGCATGGGTGTGGAGCAGAGCTCACAGATCTTTGATGAGGGCACAAGAGCACTCCACCCCCAGGTATGGCAAGTCAGGAAAGACAAGCAAGAGACTAACAAAGCTGAACTGCACCTGCTGGACAAGCTGAAGAGTAAGTAGAAAATTTGCAGTCAGGGAAAACAGGTATCATGGGAAGAATATAAGGAGGCAGCTACGCTGTGTAGGAATGGGGTCAGGAAAGCCAAGGCCCAGCTTGAACTGAACTTGGCAATGGATGCCAAAAAGCAAGAAAGGCTTCTACAGATACCTCAACCAGAAAGGAAAAGTCCAAGAGAGCATACCCCACCTAGTGAGTGACACAGACAGGCTGGTAACAACAGACAAGATGAAAGCTGAGGTACTTAACCAGATTTTTTTGCCAGAGTCTGGAGGGAATTAGCTGATGTAGGTGCCAAGCCACTCTCTATATTACTTGAAAAGTTGTGGCAATCAGGTGAAGTCCCTCGTAGCTAGGAAAAGAGGAAACATCACACTCAATTTTTAAAAGGGTATAAAAGAATGACCCTAGAAACTACTGATCTGTCAGTCTCACCTCTGTGCCACAGAATATCACAAAACAGATCCTTTGTGAAGCAATACTAAAACACATGAAAGATAGGAAGACCATATAGGAGAATCAGTATAGCTCAACCAAGAGCAAATCCTGCTTGACCAAATGTAGCAATTGGACAGATCCATACAACGGAAAAGGTGCTACAACTGAAGTGCAATGATAGAAGGACTTGCACAACAGAATGGTGCTATAAAGAAAAGACTACTCACACATATCAAATGACACAAGGTTTGCAGGAGAAAACCCCACCAAAGAGAAATTTCCAGAAAGAGACCTTTCCCCAGTGCCAGTCAGCCCTCAAATGAGGTCTAAGAGAGGTGCAGCCCTTCCGGTCACACAGCTGAATTGCCTTCACCTGTGCTTCCAGGGCTGACCTGGTCCTTTCCCCAGGTGCTAAGTGTTTCAGGCTCTGTTTGTGACTCAACAGTTCCCATACAACCAACCCAGCAGCCTTCTCTGATGATGTAATTGCATCAACAGACACTGCAAGAGACACTGATGATTCTATGATTCCTGGCAAAAATAATTTTCATAGTATCCAGTCTGAACCACACACATTACCAACTGTAGCCATGATCACTTCATAAGTCATCTGCCCATTATCAGCATGGGTATTTTTGTCATTGTAGCAGAAATGTTGAGTCATGGCCTGAAGCAGTGATTGGGCACCTGGTGGGAAGTCGGGGTCAATTATTTTTACTGAAGATGCAGTCTATATGTTGAGTTATATGACTCTTTATCCACACCTAAATGCCTCTGATATTCTCACTGGGAATGATACTGAGGCAAAAATACAAGAGCAGATTTGAATGTTTTCTTTGTTGGAACAAAAGAGTAAAACTATATGAGCCATAAGTGGCCAAATACTATAGGTACAGAGGCAGAAAACTGTACACAACTGCGTTGTCTGTCAAGATTGAACCATAATCAACCATGAGTAGCCAGAGCTGTTTAGGGAACCAACACTCATGCTAGGAAATGGAAGAGGTTTTTGTTTGGTTTTCTATGAATACAGACATTAACTTTTACAGAACTGTTTACTTTGGGTTAATATTTCTGTAGTGTACAGATGTTGATATGCGCTGTGAGTGTCTGCTGTCTGTCACCAGTCCGGCAAAGAGAAGAGTGTGGCGCTGTAAATATTAGCCCAGGCAGAGAAGTGTTTGCACAGCCTTCCTCTGTGCTGCCTCTTGCAGTAGTACTCCAGTATGATAGCACTCCTCACAAACAGTCTGGGCTTCAGCTGCTGGAGTCTCAGCATCTTCTGTATTGTGAAGTGGCATGCTCTAACTCTGACTCAAAAAGCATTGCAGTGATCAAATCTTGCAAAATGCAGTGAAATCACCAGTGTGCATCTCCTGCAGAAGATTGGTACTACATAAAATAAGGTATGCTAAGTGCCTTGGTGTAGCAAAACAAGAAAAACTAGTTAGAGCAGCAGTTGTGGAGCAAGATAAACAGCATGAGAACCAAGGACACACAGAAGAGCAAAAGCAATGGCTCATAGCTCCGACTGGATTAGTGCCCGCATGCATGTTAAGGAGTGTTTGTAGAATACTCCATTGCCACATAAAGGTGGATGGGAAAGTTGTAGGGGTGAGTGGGAAAGCTAAAAAAGGAAACTTGTGAACATATGTAAGTGATGTGAGAACTTGTAATAAATGATTTGGATCATTCACATCTGAATCCATACATCAGACATTGCACCTCAGCATACAGAACAAACTTGTTTAGTCAGTCTCACTCTTCATTGGCAGTGGTAGTCCCAGATGCAGAGAAGAAATGGCTAGCACATCACTGAAACACTGTGCATGTTCTAGTACAGTGCTACACAGTCATCTCAGAAGGAAATTAAGAAGTTGTGCTCTTGGTTTGTTCAAAAGGGCTCCCCAGTAAAGAAAAGAAAGGTCCATTACTGTCAATTTAAACAGATGAGTGTGAAACAATATCCTCCTGCAGATACCACAGGGATTTTCCAGACACCAAAGAGAGGAACAACAGATGAGAAAATGGCACCAGCATGGTAAATGAATTCCCTGTTCCACACATGATTAGAATTCTATGATTAGAATTAGCATAGATGTATCCAAACCTTGATAGAGGAAAAAACTTGTGCTATGCCTAGTTCTTCATAAGCTGAAAGCAAAATGGAGAAGACTGAGGTCTTTTTAATGAATTTCAAGGAACATCAGAAAGGTCTGTCTGGATTTTTCTTGTCTAAAATGTGGAGAAGCATGGAAACTGAGTTGTACAGCTATTGCAATGACCAGACATCCATCAGGACTACTCTGTTCAACCTGAAATATGCAATCACTGACATCAGAATCCTCATCAAAGTTCTTGTTGCCACAGGAAGTGCAGCGAAAGGCCTTTCTTCATGCTCTGATCCTGACTTCCTGGAAGTTTCTTTATAAACTGTTCAACACAAATACAACAGGTAGGCAAGTGGTATGTCAGAGTTGCTAGTTAATAGTTATAAATAGTTATAAAGTTCATCAACATCGTCAGCCACCCTCACAACTACAGACATGAAGGCATTTGTCTGCCTTAGGGTGAAAGTGGATCAACACCATCCATTCCTTTATGGGCCCCAAAGTAGATAATACAAAAGCCCTTTTCCCCAAGGTGAAGCACACCAGGCTTTTTTTTATTTTCCCAATCCAATACTAAGCCAAGTGGATTGGAAAAGCTGAAACATTCCAGTTTTCAGAGCTGATGTTTGTAGAAAGAAGAAAGCAAATGCAGTATTAGACAAAGACAATACAGAATGTACTATAAAAAGTATTTGGATAAAGTGCATGTGGTACATGCAGTACGCAGAATAGACATTCACTCTAAGATCAGCAGCTCGTCAGATATCCCCCTTTACTCCAAAGCATGTTGAAGCTTTGAAGATGTAACAAGTTGGTGTGAATGCCAGTAAGTATCTATTATACTGAAGTGAAAAGCAAATAGACACTTCAGAGAAAAGGAGTAATGTTCAGAATTCTTAGCTTTTACGGTGAACTCTTATCAGAGATTCATGGAATGACCTTGGAGTAGACATTGCTCTATGTCCCAGTTCAGCAATCTGTTAACAGCATATTGATTTCTCAGTAGTAATGTAACAGTAAACTAACTTCAGTAATATCCTTTTTTCTATTTAGCTGTAGGCTCTAAGATTTATTTTTACAGAGTTCATTTTATATTAATCCATTTATTCTAATAGCTGCCACCAAAATGTTAGGAAAGTCACTTCTACTTCTTAACAATAAGTCAGTTGGTTCATAGAAAAAAACAGTTGAGATAATGTGTGTTCAGGTACATACAGGAAGTAAAATTATTTCTATTGGGGTGGTTTGAGATGTCTTCTGCATGAGGTTAGGTGTTAATATTTTCCACTAGAGGCTGTTGGATTGCAATCTGCATTGCAAAGACCAGAGGATCCTCCATACTCATGAATGATGAAACAAAAATGAGAAGCAAAGTATGGCTGTATTCCAGAGGGAAGGTAAGGTGGTGAGAAGAGGAAAACCAGCATGTGTTAGTTTTGCTGCCCGTAGTGTACCAGGGTAGTGAGAGAGTTCCTGTGACTGCTGTAAAAGCATTTGCTCTCTTTGACTGATGATTTTCAGTGTAACGATCAAAACCACACAACATCCCCGAGGATGAAATAATGATGAAATGGGCAATGCAAATCTGATGCCCAATCAGCTTGTATATAGCTGTCCTCTTCAGTCTCAGTGCACATCAGGAAGGGCATCATTTACCTCTGAGAATAAAAGCTGAGGAAATGTTTTTTTCCTGGAGTCAGAAGTCTACCTTCATGGGATCAGGGCTCAGAAGAAGGGGAATGCAGCTTTTATAATAACACTGGTTCTGGTTGAAAAGGAACTTTGTGTCTACTTGACCATAACATTACCGAACGTTTCCTTTAGCTCTTCTGTCATAAGATCCCATTACAAATACATGTGCAGAGATGACACACTCCAACCAGTTTCTGGGGAGTAAATGCTCTCTAGACTATGAAGAGTGTGACTGCACAGCTCTGAACTCAAAGAATTCACAAGCAAGTTGACTTCCTTTATGAATTTGAGCACATTTGTTCCTCGAGATCCCATATGTAAATAGTAGCAGTTATCTAGAGCTTGTGTTTGAGAGAAAGTACCTGAGTGATGGTAAAGTCTTATGCATAGAACAGTGCTTACTGCAGGAGGCACTGACAAGACATTAAGTACAAATCCATGAGGACAAAAAGGAAAGGAACAAGGTGACCAATTTCTGCATGTGTTTAACTCCTATACAACCCTGTATATGGGTTTCATTTTGGGCAAGATAAGATATTGACAAAGATCTGAGAAGAATTTACTTCCTATGTTCCACAGTTCTGTCAGTTTCATTTCAGGATGTTGCGGTTTTCTAATTTGGTTCGTGTTGCTATTCCACATCAGAACATCATGTGGGATAATGGGAGTTAAGGAGACTTCCTTCCTTCCTTCCTTCCTTCCTTCCTTCCTTCCTTCCTTCCTTCCTTCCTTCCTTCCTTCCTTCCTTCCTTCCTTCCTTCCTTCCTTCCTCCCTTCCTCCCTTCCTCCCTTCCTCCCTTCCTCCCTTCCTCCCTTCCTCCTTTCCTTCCTTCCTTCCTTCCTTCCTTCCTTCCTTCCTTCCTTCCTTCCTTCCTTCCTTCCTTCCTTCCTTCCTTCCTTCCTTCCTCCCTCCCTCCCTCCCTCCCTCCCTCCCTCCCTCCCTCCCTCCCTCCCTCCCTCCCTCCCTCCCTTCCTTCCTTCCTTCCTTCCTTCCTTCCTTCCTTCCTTCCTTCCTTCCTTCCTTCCTTCCTTCCTTCCTTCCTTCCTTCCTTCCTTCCTTCCTTCCTTCCTTCCTTCCTTCCTTCCTTCCTTCCTTCCTTCCTTCCTCCCTCCCTTCCTTCCTCCCTTCCTCCCCTCCCTCCCTCCCTTCCTCCCTTCCTCCCTTCCTCCCCCCCTCCATCCCTCCCCTTCCCTCCCCTTCCCTCCCCTACTTTCTTTTTCCTTTACTTTTTCCTTTTCTTTGGACTGTCTTAAATGGGCACGGGGGGAGGGAAGCGGCACTAGAGGGAAGGTTGGGAAGGGGACTGGGACGGGGTTTCGCTCGGTTCCCTGCAAGGAGGCAGCGTGGTTGGAACTTCCCGCCTCCCACAGCCCGCCGGTGAGATTGGACTTGTTTTTTCTCCTTGTTGAAACTCTCTCGTTGTTGTTTAGTGTCACTGGGATCATTAAACTGCCGTTCGTTCTCAGATCGTTCTTTCTTTTCATTTTTTCCCTCCTAGACCCGTTCACAATCTTCCTTCCCTTCCCTTCTCTCGGAGCGCACGTGGCTACGCCGCGCCGCGTCACTCCTTGCTGTTAGAGTGGGGAGGTACTTTGTTCCTTCCCTCCCCGGGTCACGGAGTGAGCTCTAGAGAGAACTCCATGACACAGGACTTGATGACATCACTTACCCTAGTCCAGCCAAGACCTACGTCATACCACGAAGAGTAAAATAGATAACATAAAACATGGGACTGAGGCTAAACGCAGAGGAAATCAGATCAGTGTTGAACACAGTTTCTACAGCTGCTTAAGTAGGTCAAAGGCCTGGAAGTGGCTGGGAATTAGAGAGACTGATCTGTGTGATATTAAACGTTACACTGGTAGATGGTTCCCACAGGTCAGAGTTAACCTATAGAACTACAAACAGAAAGAGTGATGAAAGCACTAGTCATGACAGGCTGGTAATTATTCAACTCTCTGAAATATGTAATGAGGTTAAAGTGCTCTTCTGTATGTGCGTGGGGAAGAATAAACAAATAACCTTATACTTCACGGATCCCTGGCAAAAATACATGTGAGAAAGCAGAAGTCAGGAAAGGGATGGTTCCATCACAATAAGTGTGCCGGCTGGTGAAGTGGCCAGCACTTCGTCAGGTGTTAAGCAAGAGTTCCTCTGCTTGGGAATTCATCAAGGCAACCTGAAAGCACTGCTGCAGCAAATGCTTTAATATGGAGGGAAAATATTTCCCTTTCTATTTTTAGAAAGAAAGAATAACTGAAAACTGAGTTAATGAATTACTTCTGCGGGATTTAGGTAAAGATTTATGATCACAAGATCAGAAAAATAGCCTGGAAAGGACCGTTAAAGACTCTCTCATCTATCCTCTTGTTCCCAGTTAGAATGACCTGCTGAAAACTGTTCTTAAATATCCCCAGTACTGATGAGCTCTTCTTTTCTCCCTTCTCTACAAAAGTTGTTATTCTGGTACAGGATAAATCGTATTGGTTCTTGACGAATCCACTTTGGAGACTAGTAGGAAACCTGTCGTGCTGTTTTTTTTTCCCCACATGCTAACAAAATGTTTGTATGCACCAGAATTTTCCCAGGGCTTGACATTAAGATTAATGGTTTATATTAATTCCTTTCTTAAGGTACAATGACGTCTCTCTTTTCCTGTGAGCAGCTGTATATTAGGTCCCTGAATTTACTGGAATCTGTTTTTGTTTAGAAGCAGCAAAAAACAGTGAAATGGAAACAACAGACTAAGGATCACAGGCTGGTAATCACTATCATCCCAATTTCCCTTTACATTTATTTCTTCACAAAGCTATACCTGCCACTACTATCCAGTCTAGCAGAACTTCCCCTCCTGCAGCTGTTGTCATCTTCAACTGTACCAAGAGAGGCAGTAATATTGGCCACAAACCTCTGGAAGCATTTGTACTCCTGCACTGAGGGATACCTGGGCTGCTATAACCTCACACCTTTGTATAAGTAAGCCTCCTTGCTCCACGTTTTATCTTCAGTCCTCCCTGAGTGACTGAAAATAATTCTCCTCAAAGTTAAAAAGGCTGCGTTCCCTCCATCATTTGCCTTGAGTTCCCCCAGCCATTAGACTTCAATAAGGACTTTAAGAATGGTGAGAATATTTTCTCTCCTTTAACAAGAAGTGAGTGCCTCCAGTGTTTGTGGACAACTTTGTTACAACCAGAATTCTCTCACAGCAGTAAGCAGAAGGACAAATCTTTTTCAAAACCCAGGAACGGGAGAGGAGCATTGAATTGGACTGTGAACACTTAATGTGTTTGCACAGTTATTACCCTTTCTGTTGGGCTTTTTGGACAGATGGAATCGGTCTCTCTCCTTGTACGAACAACTGTTCTGCCAAAAGTTCACCTTATTTCCATACATTAATATATGTGTACACGTTAGACTGTTACTTTTTCACATTGGTTAATTTGATCTTGGTATGGAAATTAAACAAAAAAAAGAAGCATAGCTGCCTAAATGTTGAGTAGGTTCCCAGAAATGTCCTGCTCAACAGGACACAGTGAAACAGCTCAGCAGAAGCCAAGCCCACAACAGGTAAGATTCTGAAATAAGACCCTTCACAGCAAAGCCAATGGGAAGGAGCCAAAAGCTCACAACATCCCTTCGGCAGACCAAAGAAGCATCAAGGGAATCGGCTCGAGAACTAGCCAGCATCTGTCCCCTGCGAGGCATTCTTCTCCGATTAATGTTCACTTTCTTTTAACAAAGCAGACTCCTGTGAGCGCTCCTCACAAAGTAAGAAGCATCCACAGCCTTACCCTCAGTGCTTGGGCGTACCGCGAGCCAATAACCCAACCAACAAACGCACTTCTTACGTAACGCCTTTCCAAGGGCCCCGTTAGAAACACTCTCCGGGACGCGCGCTCCCTCACTGCGCGCACCGCGGCTCTCCGTCCGCGCCCTCGTCGTCATCAGAGCAGCCGCGGCGCTCCCCTCCCTGCCCCCCCCCGCAACCCCGCTCTGTGGGGCGGGCCGTGCCGCGGGGCGGTGCTCGCCGTCTGCACCTCGACGGGGCGGCGGCCAGTGGGACGCCGACGGGCAGCGTTCGGGATGTGAACGGCGGCTCCAGCACCCGGAGCGAGCGGCCGTCAGCGCCGAGCTGCAGCATGTGGCTGGCCCTGCTCCTGGGGCTGCTCCTCTCCCGAGCCGGTAACGAACAGCGCGGGGAGGCGGGCGGGAGGGCTTGGTGGGGGAGAGCCTCGTGGTGGCGCGTGTCCGTCCCGCTCTCGGCGGGCGGCGAGTAGCTGCGCGCGGCCGTCCCGTCCCGAACAGCTGCTGGCGGCCGGCAGAAAGTGCGGGCGGTGTGACGTCCGGGAGGTTGGGTTGTGCGGAGCTCGAGGCGCGTCCCGGACTCGGGGCTCCCGTCCGGGGTCCGGCAGCGGCTCCGCTGCGAAGGAACCGTATGTCAAAGCAGGAAAAGCGCGCTGCTCGCTTTGACCTGCGCTGCGAATAGCGAGTGTCGATGTGAGCAAAGTGTCTGGATGCTCTGCGGAAGGGAACTGAATTTCCTCGAGGCAAAGCTCGCGGAGGTAAAGGAGGGCGGTTTGCTCCTCTCGCTCGCACCAGGGAGGGACCGATGTCAGGAGCTGATCCCTCAGCGCGGTGTAAAGACAGCATCGGGCATAAAGGCAGCATCTGTTTTAGCTCTTGGAGGAGACGCAGAATCGGAGATACCTTTGCCGAAAGCTGTTGTTGTTTTTAACCCATCTTCCATGCACTCCCCCTCTGAATTGCTTCAGGCTAATACTTTGATGAGGCTCGGTTTGCAAAGACCAGTCCAGGAAGCCCCTGCAAAGATGCATCTGTTTGTCTTGCGCTGCACTCTGGTATTGCCAAGTCACAAGATCTTGGGGGAAGAAATGATTCCTCTTTCACGTTCATCTCTTGTGCAGTCTTAATAATTGCAGTGGCAAAAAATACAGAAGTTTCAAAAGTGCTCTGAAGCACCTGACCCTGCCTATGAGATGTCAGTGCTTGACATTAAAATAAAAATAAAAATACAACTGCTTAATATCACAACTCCTATAAAGATGAGCTGTTGCACTGTGGCCTCAGTAGCATCTGCAGCCTCATGACTACAATAGATTTCCCGCAAATTTCCATTGTCTAAATACTAGTACTTGTTTTAAATCTATTCTTAATAAATAAAGCTTCCCTTCTGCAATTGTCCTCTCTTTCAATAGAGTGGATGACAAGAGATACTAAGTTAACAATAACATTAGGTGTAATTTCTTAGGTATGTGACAGGGCATGGATTCAAAAGTGAGAATAAATGGGCACTGTATTAACTATCACTTTATTTTTCTAAGGCATTCTAGTCATTGTTTGTGAAGTGATTATAATCTTTTAACTTTTCATTTAGCTAAAAGGGCTCTGATATACACTCACATTCAGTGCTTTCTGCAACCTAGACCAGAGAGCTTCCTAATACAGTACCAGATATTTTACCTGGTTATCTGGTATTATAAGTACCAAGACAGCTCTTTATTTTCAATGAAACTTTTTGCTCTAGGGATTGAGATTGCTTAGCTATTAAATTCTGTTAGTTAAGGAGGACTGCTCTAACTTCTTCTGCTTTGATGCTTCCAGAAGCTTCACCCAAAGCATCTGGTACAGGCCTGTGGTAGAAAAACAGTCCATCCATACTCAGCTCTGCCCTACTCTGTCAATTATGATATTGTTGTAAAGTTTTGAAAATGTCACTTCAAGCTCTGGTGATTTTTAAGCAGAGCTTGTAAGGCTGGCAGTGTGTTCTGTCCTTTCATGAACCTGCTACAACAGCTGCTGCATCCACTGAGGGCAGTGGTACTCTGCTCTGGCCTTGTGAGTTACGACAGTTTGCTCAGCTTAGAATCCCAAGCCCTACTGGAGGTAGAATCATTTGGGCTGGAAAATTGCTTCTGGAACTTTGCACTGCTTGCAACCTTACAGAATATAATCACACCCTGCATGTTCATCCGTGTTGTTCCAAGATGGAATGTCTAACCAAAAGCAACTGTTCTGGTACAAAGCATTTCTGGTGAGAGGTTTGTCTTTCAGGGAGCTTACCAACTCATGCAGCCTTTACATAACAGCCAGATGAACAACAAAGAAGTTGTTAGGAAATGAATGAATGGGACAGAAACACATAAGGCAGCATTACTGGGCTGAAGGAAGAATAAGAAGTTTGAGAATCAGACCAGCATGGAATTATACAGCAAAGAAACGCATAAGACCAACAGAAGTGAAAGAAGTGAGTAAACAAATCAGACAGTGAAGACAGTATACCAGATAATAAAAGCTGCACCAAGATTTTTTATTTTAGTCCTCAAGTGAAGACAGGCAGAAACAGTACCACAGCACCCGCTGAACAAGAGAGTGACAGATGAGATCACGCATCCAAAAAGCATTGAAGGTAGATGCTAGGTTGAGCGCAGTTTTGTCCTGCTAGCCTACATGTTAGCAGTTCTTATTCCAAGGCTCTACAAGGCCAAGTCGGGAGCTTTGAACAACCTGGCATAGTGGAAGGTATCTCAGCCTATGGCATAGAAGTTGGACCCAAGTGCTCTTAAATGTCTCTTCCAGCCCAAACCATTCCGTGATGCATTATGCTCATAGCATAAACACAGATCCATATACTACAGAGATGAAGAAGGACTGAATTCACACATCTGTGAAATTCAACAGCATATCTCCCCTAGTGTTATCCTTACAAGAGAGCAGTCCATACACTTAAAAAAAACAATATAAAATAAAAAAGCTGAAAATGTCATCAAGTTTTGAAGACTGTATTTTTAAATTAAAATTATTTAATGCTTCCATAAGTCAGTGTCAGTGTATATCCATACAGTTAATGCACATGCTACACAAATACATACAGAGCTTGAATTGTGAGTTCACAATTGATGAAAAGCTGAAAGCTGGCAGAACAAACCTGCATCCCAGCACGTGGGACAGGAATTCCAGCGGTTTGGTTCTATACTCTGTTAGCTGATTGCTTATCAGCACTTCTACATGAAACTACTTACATTTAACATGAAAGGTGTCTTCTATTATGCAAAAAATACCTATAGTTATTATTAAGTTTACAGGCTCAACAAATTATTTGCTTTCACACCTGCAAATGGCTTTCTCAGTGCATCTCTTAATGACCGGTATATATGAGGGTTGCTCCAAAAGTCATGCCTCCTATTTGATGATGTTGGCCCACAATGTCAGAGGCTGATGCTGCCAGTATGGCAGCAGTGGGTGAACCTTCCCACCAACAGTGCATTACATTTTCTTGCCACGTGACAGATGGTAGTAGAGGGGCAGTTTGACCAAATGGTCTCTGACATGGAAGCACATATGAAGGAAAGGTGTGGAATTGAATTCCCCCATGTGGAAGAAATTGCACCCATTGGCTTTAACCGATGCTTGCTGGATGTCAGCACAGTAAGGAGTGGGTGGTGCATTTCAGCAGCGGTGATAGTGGGGCACCTTCCCTGATGTAGGCTTTTATGAGCACAACAAATAGGCTCTTGTTCACCACTGATGAAAATGCAGAGCTAATGGTGGTGACTGTGTTGAAAAATAGTGCTCTGTAGTTGAGAATTTGCTTTATCAAATAGTGTTATTGTGCTCTTTGTATCTGTTGTTGTTTCATCGGAAATAAATAGGAGTCGTTACTTTCAGAGTGACCTGTATGCTTAGCAACAGCAGGAGCACTGACTTACTCTACACAGTGTGGTGTTAATACTGTTTATCGCACTAAGCTTCTTAGTGCCCAGATAGGTGAGCTTCTTCAAAGAAGGCCTCAGCAAAGCCGAAGTTTTCTTAGGGATTTACTGCTCTTGGAAAACAGAGAGCCACCTCTGATCCCAGCCAAGCTGAAAGAGTTAAAGGTGGTTTTTAAAAAAAGGGAGGAGGATATTATTAAACAAAATCACGTTGGAGATTTATCATTAATCTTATGTTCTTTCTTTCACACACTAATACTAATTCTTTTGTTTCTAAATGGAGAGAGCTCTTGCACTGCTCCAGTATGAAGGACCCCAACCAGTTCTGCCCTTGGAGTTCTATAACTGAGGATGCCTACAAAAAAATGACAAGGTACTTGTGTGGCATTTATCATGACTGAAATCCTAACAATCTTTTCCCTTCTTTACCAGGAGACTTCCTGGCTCTGCCACGGAGTGATTGCATAGTAGCAGAACAGCTGTGCCTCTTAGACTCCATCTGCAATGCCACTTACAGGACTCTGGAAAACTGTGACCTTGCTAAGACGCGTTTCATCGCGCTGGATCATGATAGCAGGGTCAGATGTCTAAATGCAGAGCTATACCTCGGGAACAGCTCTTTACTGCATTGCAAGTGCCATCGGCGCATGAAGAGACAGGAGCATTGCCTGCGCATTTTCTGGACCGTTCACTCCAGCATGACAGATGGTGAGATAAAATAAAACAAATTTAGAAGGTACTAGTAAGGCTCGACATTGCCCCTCCCACCTGACAGCAGCGGTGGAAGGCCTCTTCCCAGTACTGAAGGTACCCCTTTGGTCAGTACTGCTCTGTATGATACGCATGGAAAACCAATCTGGTCTGAGACTTGTCTCTCAGAAATACACCAGGGAGTCTGACAAACAATGGTAGCAATTTTGAGACAATTACTTAACTGTAGTTCTATGAAAATCACCTTAAAATGTTTACATCTGTCTGTCACTGAAAATGGATATGTGTTTATCACATATAGTAATAGCATCCCTGAGCAGCATTTTGTTTCCCACCAGCTTTACTGGGATGCTGCTAATGGCCTGCCACCAGCAACTACCTGTCCTGCACAACTCCTTAGCACTGAGGCAGAAAAAAAGCTAATTTCAACATAGACCAAATTCCAGCCAGAGGAAATCTAATGACAAAATGTGAATCTGTTGCTACACAATAACACCTTTGCATCTCCAGCAGAACCATTCTTGGCATTTGACTTTCAGCAGGACAGAGCACCTCTGAACTCCAGCCTGAAGAAATGCGAATAAGGAAAGAAAAAAAAAAAAAAAAGCTGGCATGTCTCTCATTGCATAAAACACCTTGTGTCTTGCCCAGGTTATTTCAATTTGGAAACCTCTCCCTATGAGAATCCAGCAATTGAAGAGCACTGGAAAACAGATTATAATGAACTGGCAGCTCTGGTATCAGGTAATAGTTTCCTACAGTTACATGATACAATTCTTTACCTTTGGTATCTTTTCAGGGGCTAAAAATTACTGACGATAATGATTTGAGGTGATTGTCCTTTTAATCAGATGAATGCCTGCCCTGGATGCTTGCCTGTATTTGCACTCTAAATGTAAATACAGTTACAGACCTAGGCCCATGAAAGAGGGAATAACTCACAGTGATGTATTCTCTGAAAAAAATATCCTAACATGAACCAATAAAATATGTGATTTTGTATCTAGCATCACTGTAATGTCTTACTACAAGCACATAGCAGGACTTTGTTCATTTTGATGTTCCAATTTGTCCATCGAGTAAGGGCTACTCCTGTCTCTATATGAAGTTTCTTCTGGAGATCTGCTTCTTTGTGTACAGATTTATTTTGGCTTCATAGGCTCTCAGTTAGCAGGAGATGCAACAAACCCATGCCTGAAGGCAACTCATGTCTGTAATCTGAGCAAGAAGTGTGTTCGGCTGCGCACAGACTATGCCTCAATCTGCACCAGAGGGACTGGAAGTGAGGACATGTGTGACCGTCGCAAATGCCATCGAGGGCTAAGAAATTTCTTTGAGAAAGTCCCTGAGGATTTCACTAGAAGGATCCTATTCTGTCCATGTCAAGATGAACTCTGTGGAGAACGACGCCGGAAAACTATTGTTCCCGATTGTTCCTTTCAGTATAGCACCAAACCTAATTGCCTTTGGCTTCTGGACTCCTGCTTGGAAGACCATATCTGCAAGTAGGTCTGGCAGCAGCAGGCACCATCCACCAGAATAGAGTGACATAGACACTGATAGTCTCATTTTCATTCCTACAGATCCCGACTGGCTGACTTCCAACAAAACTGCCAACCTGCAGATATGTCCCCAGATGGTTGCTCTCAGCACAATCACGCTGCATGCCTGCAGGCTTACATGGGGATGATTGGTAAGTGATGCCCACAGGAACTTATGTAGGGTTACCTTCAGGCAACAAACTTGTGGCCACATTGTTATGCTGAGAGGATCTGTCTTGCTTTGCCGCAGGTGATGGTGCTCAGCATCCAATGAACATGCCTTAGCCTAATGGACTCTAATGCTTCCACTTGTTTCTGAGGTAAATGCAGCACAAAGAGAGCTCCTTCGTGGCATTTATCACTCTGCTTTGTCCCATCCTCTGCTGGCAAAGCAGCAGCACTTGCCAGGGTTTCTTGCATTCTTGTTTGAATCACCAGCTGATGGAAAGTACTCTAAATACCCATCCAATAAATCTCTCTCAGCTTGTATGGATTAAGTTATTCCTGCTGCTGGAGCTGCATCACAGTGACAGAATGCAGTTGTAAGATCATTGTTAAGGCTGACTCTCCCTTGTTGCTTGATATTCAGACTCATGCTGATTTAACACTGTGTATGCTTCTCAGAGCTAGTCAGAACAACAGTTACACAAGACACTACCAGCTGTTGAATAGAAGGTTGTCTTTAGTTACAGGTTGCCAATTTGCTTTTACTTTTTCAGAGTGGCTCAAAGGAGCTATAAAATGCAGTAGTATTTCAGAAGCTGTAATTCTAGACTATATCTTCTGGTTTTCCAGACATCTTTGCTGTTTTCATGCTAAATAAGCTCATTACTCTGAATGGCACACTGCAGGTGTGCAGCACTTGTTTGGCAAAGAAAGCATTTGGCCATGGAGTGCTGCCAGCTAAATGAGAGTTAGGAGAGCCATGTGCCAGTACTGCCATTGAACCTCTGCATATGTTTCCCATCCTTCAATCTAATGTTTGCACAAAGTTCGGTTATCACTGTGCTTCATCATCAGGTTGACTGAGTCGGGGTAGTGATCTCCACCCTTTCTTACAGAGTAGCAGACTGCACATATGTTCACCAGATGTGGATCACCTTGCAGGGGCTCTGCAAGGTGACTTCTGAGTAATGGAAGGCTTTTGCCTCCAGGGCAGCATTGCCTTTAGGAAAAGGGGACTCATCATGCTTCTTTCATTTGATGAAATAAATTCTGATTCCCATTTCTGGTGCTTGGGACAGGCACGCCTATGACACCCAACTACATCAGTAACTCCAGTGTAGAGGTCTCCCTGTGGTGTACCTGTGAAAGCAGTGGCAACCAGAAGGAGAAGTGTGACCAGATACTTGGCATGTTTGAGAACAACAAATGCCTTGGTAAGCAATATGTCACAGAGCTGGGGAAACAACTAAACAACTCAGCACAGGAAAGTTCAAAACCTGTTGATTTCAAGATCCTATGCAGCATTGCTCTAGCATATACTTCTCTGTCTTCTGCAGCATTTCCATGATCTCCTTACCAACCTACAAGACTAGCATGGATCTGCTTTTGGAAGTGTTTCTGTATCTTCTTTTCATCTCAAACACTATGAAGCTATCTACAAACAGCATACAAATGAAGGGGTTGCAAAATAGCAACACTGTGGGGAGGTCAGATTTGCTGTATCCACAGGCTGTTGAGTAGTCACATTAATGCACCAGGATTATGGTGCTTTGTTTTCCACTGTTGTTCCTTTCATAGAATTATAGAACTGCTTGGGTTGGAAGGGACGTCAAAGATCATCTGCCATGGGCAGGGTTGCCAATTGCTAGATCAAGCACTAGATCAGGTTGCCCATGGCCCCATCCACCCTGACCTTGAATACGTCCAGGGATGGGGCATCCACAACCTCTCTGGGCAACCTGTTCCAGCACCTCACCACCCTCTCAGTGGGTTTTTACCTCTGCAACATCTAATCTAAATCCCCCCTCCTTTAGTTTAAAATCATTTCCTTTTGTCCTATCACTATCTACCTGTTTTAAAAGTTGTTTTCTATCCTGATTATAATCTTTAAATACTGGAAGGCTGTAACAAGGTCTCCCCAGAACCTTCTCTTCTCCAGACTGAACAAGCCGAGCTCCCTCAGCCCATCTTCATAGGAGAGGTGCTCCAGCCTTCTGATTATCCTGTGCTTGTCTTTGGCCCTTATTTTGCCAAGATGAGTAGATCCTGACACAGTCCTTGTCAGTAGATTCAGCAGCATAGCAATTCCAAAAATCAGGTTATGTCCAAATATTTCCTGTGTGGAGCTAGAAGGTGGACTCGATGGTCCTTGTGGGTCTCTTCCAACTCAGGATATTCTATGATGTATATAATCCTAAATTGGTATTTCTTTTATCTCCCTAGAATATTAGCAACAGACCTTAATAAGATTTAAATATTTTATGTTTTGTAAAAGTTTCTGAAGTATATCAAACAAATAAAATACCATCTTTAAATAGAAGATTAATATTTAAATCTACCTACTGCTGTACCAAAAAGCCTTACACACAGCACTATGGATACACCTACAACCTGAACATCCCACCTCAGATACTGCATACTATAAGAAAAGCACAGTAAGACTATCAATTTGCTTCTGTTTGCAGAAAATGCTATTTGGTCTCAAATGCACCAGAAGCTGACAGGTCTGGAAAGACAAAAAGACTTGTATTATTCATCTTCCCTAAGTTTCCAAGGAGACAGTGCCAGCACATCTCTTGCTTCAGAAATGTCCCAGGTATGCATTGTTTTGTTGCCTCCAGTGTCAGGTCCAGTTGACTAGAGAAAGTGGTTCAAAAACCTTGTATCTGGAATTGTGTGATTTTGGACATCAAAGTGAGGGATGCCATGTGCATGCAGAAACATAGACTGCTCTGACTCAAAATATTCCTTCCACAGACAAGCAGAAATTGCAGTCCATGCTGCCTGGCTGCAGAAGTTTTCTACAGTCTTGTATCAGTGTCCAGAGCTTGAGGCCCTTCTGCTATCGGTGTTTGAGTGCAAATGGGACTAACTGGGATTCATTCCTCCTTTTCGTTTCCTAGGTGGCTGAAGTGAAGACACAGCAAGACACCTCTGAACACAGCAGTTTGCCTATGGCCTCCTCTGTATATTCTGGAGCTGCTATTTCTTGGCCATCTCTGTCTCTATTCCTTCCCCTGTTGCTGAGCCCACTTTAACTTGGCATGTGACATCTTTCCTTCCCATATTATTAATCTTATCCTGTATCTAGGCATCTCCCATTACTGATTTACCCACAAGAAACAAAAGGCCTCTGTAAAAGGGGAAGGGAACAGCCTTAGCCTATAACTGCAGTCACTGAACACCTCTCCCTGACTTGTGCCCCTCTTTCCTCCAGTCAGTCTGCACTGAGAGATGCAGATTTGGTGCCCACCATTGCTTCTGCCACATTTAGCGTTTTGAGTGTCAGTCAGGCTAATATTCAATCACGGTATTTTAAAACAAGTCTGCATTCTGTCAGAACTTGTGCGGGGTTAGGTTTCTAACTAGAGGGATGCACATGACACTGTTTCCTACCACCTTATCTGTTTGAGCTCTTCCTTAGGCACAGAGTACAGCACACCATCCTCAAGTGTCAGGTCCTGCGCTTTGGCTACAACAACCCCAGGTAACACTACAGGCCTGGGGCAGAGTGGCTGGAAGACTGCCTGGAAGAAATGGACCTGAGGGTGTTGATTGATGCTTGGCTAAACACAAGCCAGCAGTGTGCCCAGGCGGCAAAGAAGACCAAAGGCATCCTGGCTAGTATAAGAAATAGCATTGCCAGCAGGAGCAGAGAAGTGATATGCCCTGTATTCAGCTCTGGTTAGGCTGCACCTCTGGTACCATGTTCAGTTTTTGACCAGTCACTACAGGAATGTTGTCAGGGCCTTGGAGTGTGTCCAGTGGAGGACAGCAAAGCTGGTGAAAGGTCTGGAGCACAGGCCTTATGAGGAGTGGCTGAAGGAGCTGGGATTGTTTGGTCTGGAAAAAGATGAGGCTCAGGGGAAATCTTATCGCCACCTACAACTTCATGGAATGGGGTTGTGGTAAGGTGAGGGTCAGCCTCTTCTCCTGTGTAAGTAGTGATGGGGCTGGAGGGAATGGCCTCAAGTTGCACCAGGGAAAGCTCAGGTTGGATATTAGGAAAAATATCTTCTCCTAAGGAGTGGTCAGCTGCTGGAATGGGCTGCCCAGGAAGGTGGTTGAGTCACCATCCCTGGAGACATTCAAGAAAGGTTTAGATGTTGTACTGAGGGACATGGTTTAGTGGGAAAATATTGGCAGTAGGTGAACAGTCGGACTAGATGATCTTGGAGGTCTTTTCCAACATTGGTGATTCTACAATGAAGATTAAGAGCCCTCACTGCAGGGTGGTTGCAAGTAAAGTTAAGTAAGCATGAACATAAAATCCCTGTAAAACACCAGTTCTCAATTACTTTCAGTTCCCTTATATATATTTTTTTCAATTCATTCTTTTAAATACATGAAAAATACCATTCCAGTTTGAAGACACTATACTCCAGTTTACGATCTTGCTCCTTTCTGTTTTGCCCTTTCTAACTATATATATCATCCTTTATCATGAATAGCAACAGACTTGTGCTTTCTGGGTTAGTAGGGATTCTTGTTCTCAACCCTAGTAAATTAACCTAGCCAAGGATAATTTTACCAGACCTCAGGCCAAAACTTTTTAGGAATGCCTAGGGAAGGTGATGCTCTATTCACCACAGATCCCCTGGGCCATTCAGTTGCAAAAGCCTCCAGGAGCTGGAACTAGCTGGAGCCTCTCCACGCACTGAAGTTGTCATTTTCCGCTTTCACCTGCCAGTCTCCTCCACTGCCAAGTTCTATTTCATGATCTGTTTATTCCAGATGTAAACATGTGCACTGTGTAACTGCTGTTATTTTATGCTATGTTGGCCTGTTAGAATGTGGTGTTAAGTGAATATTGATTTCTGAGCATAGGTTAATAGTCTACAATCAATTGTGTGCAAGAGTTGCCTCATCAGCCAACCCACACTTTCAGGATAGCTAGAAACAGCTTAAAGCAGCTTCTCCATACACATGTATAATGCCTCTTGTTTATTCTATGAAGTACAACAGGTCTGGACAATATTATGCACAGCTGAGCAATATTACAATCCAGAGTAAACACAGAATAAGTGGCTATTTCTTTTTACCCTGTGTTTTATCTGTACCTCATGAAGATACCAACTAGGTAATAGTTTTGGTTCCCAATCACTCTCAGACCCTTCTTACTAGAAGATCTTCCATTGCTGCATATATATCAGTGTAGCTGTCCTTCCCTGCAGTGGTAATATTGCCATTTCAAATTATAGCCTTCTCTTATATCCTTGAGCAGGTAGGGCAGGGAAATGATTGTATGGAATAGAAGCTGTTGCTCTGATGCACGGAGGAGCAACACCATGTTTACATACAAAAGGAACAAGTATCACATCATCTTGAGAGAAGAGGAGGCTTAGGAGAGACCTTTAGCTCTCTACAACTACCTAAAAGGAGGTTGTAGTGAGTTTGGGAATCAGCCTCTTCTCCCATGTAACTAGTGATAAGACTAGAGGGAATGGCCTTGAGTTGTACAAGGGGAAGCTCAGGTTGGATATTAGGAAAGATTTCTTCTCTGAAAGGGTGGTCAGCCACTGGAATGGGCTGCCCAGGGGATGGTTGAGTCACCATCCCTGGAGGTGTTCAAGACAGGTTTAGGTGCTGTTCTGAGGGACATGGTTTAGTGTGGAAATATTGGTGGTGGGTGAACAGTCACACTAGATGATCTTGGAGGTCTTTTCCAACATTGGTGATTCTAAGAGGAGTCAGAATGCTGGTAATAGCCACTATCTACCGAAACATGGCTAGGTGACTGAAGAGGCAGCATTATTTCCATGTTTGCTACCTCTCTGTAATGAAAACAGCCTGTGTGATTTTAGGACTCTGAGATCTACATTTGGCCATTGTCCATATGGTGGGGCTGGAACTGTAGGGTCTTTCATCTCCAGAGATTACTTGTGAATGATGGGGAAGAAGAAAATGTTTTTTCTATATTTCACAAATCAGTGTGAACAGTTGTAAGAAAGATTAAATAGCTTTCCATGAGCAACATCCGTCTTCCATTCATCTGCATTGTGAGCTTTCCTCTTTCCATGTGAGTGCTCTAAGTCAGGTTGATATGGGAAAAGCTATTATTATTTTGTTGTTCATATTCATCACGCTGTAGACTTCTAGTCCCCTTACTCCTACTAAGAAGGTTATTGATTGCAATTGCAGCCTCTAGTCATGTCCTGGATTGCACAGGAAAATGCTTTACAGTCCCACAAAATCCTGCTCTAGACAAAAATTAAGCAGAGCACATTTTCTTCAAATGTCTCTTTTCCATGTTCATATGCACTTTTATATGGACAGCTACAATTGTTCATTGGTAACTGGAAGAAAAATCACCTCTAAACACCTGCGTTGGTCGATAGATGCTCACAAATCCATTTTCATTTATATTTTTGTGCCACCTAACCTCCAAGTACCAGAGCTGCTCAATGTCACAGCATACATGCATACACAACTACTACTAAAAAATGTCATGTAACTGTCCAGTTCTCTTAGCACTGCAGCTCTTCCAGAACACTTCCTACCATCTGTACTGAGAGGCAATTTACAAAATGCAAAAATAAAACATAAAAACCTCAGTGTTTATTCATTAGAAACTGGAATACAACATCCTGCAAGCACCTTTGCTCCAAGTACAAAAATTATATAATAGAAATGCTCTGTTCTGAGTCTTCACATTGACATCTCAACAAGAATACAAAAGGAAGAAACCACCTACTTGTTGTAATGTAAATTATTTTTAAGAGTGTAAAATAATACCAAGACTTGCTAATAAAATTTATCTTGCAATTTTAGAAGTCTTCCGCCTTCCTGTGCAATTAGTAGAAGCTGTAGTGTTTGTGTCCTCCTTCTGGGGGCATTATGGGAAAGAAATCTCTTACAAAGCAATGTCAACAGCAACTTACACAGAAATCACTGTCAGATTTCAGACATGACATCTAGGAATCTGACACGGTGTTAGATTTCTTAACACAGTCTACCATAGCATTTACCAAGAGCATTAACATAGCCCTTTTTGAGCAGCAAGCTCAGTCACTATGAGTTGATCTTATCTGACAAGTGGTAGACATTTCCTGCCAAAAGTCACAAGCAAGGTGATGCAAGAAATAAGCCTTGAATTCCAAATCCCCAAACTACCATGACCTTACCTCATTAAAATCATTCCCGCTTCCCACAGTAAAAGCTTATGTTTCAGGAAGGATGTGGTGTTCTTTTTAAATTGCACTCAATCTGTTTCACAGGTATGTAAAAAACTGAGTTTTACTCCCAAATGTAATGCTTGCTGCAGAACCCTGGCATGCCTCAAAACCTGTTGACAGTATGTGGTAACTTCATGTTTACAAGACAACACTACAGGTTCAGTGGCCACAAAAAGCAAGGGTATCTTAATGCATCATAAAAGTTTACTCTGCTAAAATGGAAGGTAACATTACCTGTAGAGCTCTTGGAATGGGTCCAGGGGAGGACCTCTGAGATGCTCAGAGGGCTGGAGCACCTCTCCTATGAAGAAAGTTGAGGGAACTGGGCTGGTTTAGCTTAGAGAAGGGAAGGCTGCAGGAGACCTCATTGTGGCGTTCCAATACTTTAAGGGAGTGTTTAAACAGGAGGGGGAACAGCTGTTTATGAAGGTGGACAGTGATAGGACAAGGGGGAATGGTTTTAAACTGAAACAAGGGAGGTTTAGGTTGGATCTTAGGAGGAAGATTTTCACTCAGAGGGTGGTGGCACTGAAACAGGTTGCCCAAGGAGGCTGTGGATGCCCCATCCCTGCAGGCATTCAAGGCCAGGCTGGATTTGGCTCTGGGCAGCCTGGGCACAGCAGGGGGTTGGAACTGGATGAGCACTGTGGGGCCCTTTCAACCCAGGCCATTCTGTGATTCTATGATAACAGTGAAACAGGAAGCCAACGAACGATAACAAGCATGATGCAGTCTTTCAGTACTGCTATGGAATGAGAACCAGCTGCTGCCCTACAGTTGCTTCTTCCATCAAAATGTGTACTGGCAAATATGATCAGGGGCTAATCACCCCTACCTCAGGGACTTTGTGGCTGAACATTTTTTCAGATGAGGGAAGGCCGTTTGAGCTTGGTTTTGCCTCTAATGGAAGCTCTTCTTATGGTTGATTAGCTCTACTCCAGGAAGTGATTTGGTGTTTGGATTTCTTGCAAACTGTAGAGTTAGCAGAGGTCATGGGATACAGCACTTTCTCCAAGTGCCTTCATGAAAATAGCCCTACATACTTTCCATTTACAGCTGATCACCTCCATTATCTGCAAGCTAGGAGGAGATGATCAGCTCTTGTTAAGTGCTTGTATCAGACTAATAGCTCACTGCTAATTCCCCCAGTAATATGAATCTAAATTCCTGGTAAACAAACTGACTGCTTTTCACACGCAGGGATGATTGCCAAAAGCCTAATATTGGAGCTCTGGAGCTAAAGCTTTTAGAGCAATCTTGTCCACTCAAAAATATTTAATGACATTATATTATGTACTAAATAATTAGAAAATGAAGGCCCACTTGGAATCAATGAGTTATTGTCTAATTAAGATGAAAAAGGGGCTCTACTAGGTTTTAAACAAGTTTATACTAAAATGGTGTACCTGATAAATGGCGCTGATAGCTAGCTCTTTACCTTTGGGCAGAACAAGGCAGCCATTAAGCTAGTAGATGATAACTCTTTGTGTGATTTTTGGCTCATATTTTCTTCTTATTGGTCCCACCTGTTTTCCTGAAAGGCATGACCTGTGGCTGCTGTTCCCCTCTCCCCATCAGACGATAAAATTTATTAAGCTCATTCAAATAACTTACCCTGATCCAGATAATCATCTTTGACTTTGTTTTACTAAGCTCATACAACTAGATGTTTGAAGAGCTGGGAGACGTAGGTTGGAGCCTTTAGGAGGAATTTTAAACAGCAATTGCTAATGAGCTTCATGAGAATGCAGAAAAAGATTACAGTTATCTCTGCTTGTAGAAAGAAGACCAGGAAATGTTCTATCGATTATCTGACTGAATTATAATTAATTAGTAAATTAGTCTTGAATTGAATTAATCTTAGCAATCTCTAAGCAACATAAAGAACAAAATTCTAGAAAAGCAATAAAGCGTTAGAGCAGCTGGCACTATTTACCTATTTTTTTTATTCCACCTTTGTTATACAACACACACTTATATACTCTCTATACATGTATATCCCCTTGAAGAAAGTACAAGCCCTAATACTTTAGTATTGAACTGCTGTACGAGGCTTCTGTTCTCTTCCTCCCACCACAGTCATCTAGCATTCCACACTGAGCCACAAGATTTTTTATATTCACATTAAAAACTAAGCTGGAGATGTTAGCGTATTCCCTCCAGCGTACTCCTTCCAGTATACTGCACAGATAAGGAAAACAGACATGTTTTCCAACTGCTTCTTGTTCAAAACCATATTTATTATGAACTTTCTGGCATGTGGTCATGGAGGTCACATACAGAAAGCCAAAATTAAAATCTGTTCATTTACAATGACAGATTCATCTAGAAAAACCTGCAGACTGTTTTATAATGCTGGAGTTGCCATAGCAGATAAATTCTCTTAGCACCCACAAGTGACTAAACTAAGTCACACTGAAATAAGAACATTTATTCAGCTATTGTTAGACATGTATATTGTAGCACATTTACCCTCAGCAAAACAAGTACGTGATAAATTACATGTATGAGGCTCTGACTGTGACAACAGGAGATTGGATTTGGTGACACAGAAGGTTCCTTGCATTCTTAAATCTCCAAACAGAGCAAATAGAGTTTTCAAAACTGTTTTCCTCAACGTTTGTTCCATTTTAATTTTTCTGGTTTTGTTCTTATAATATTGGGCATTTTTGTGGAACTAGTCAAAAGGTCATTATCTCCCTTATGCCCCCACTTATTAAAACATCTAGCATTCAAAAGTCATAAGCTGAACACGATACAATGTATTTACTCCTGTGAAAATGACACTGTGACAAACCAAGAGGACATGGTCTACCTGGCAGTTTAGAATTACCTATCTGAGTTTTTTCTCAGGGCTATTCAAGAAAGTTGAAAAAAAATAGTTGAAGAACCATGGGGTATCAGTTATAATTCAGTGCTTCCTTTTACCTAGGACTTTAGGAAAATGACTCAAAAGTCCCTGGAACACGAGTCTGAATATGGGTAAACATTTCCCTGTAGTGGAGCACGTGAATATTACAGATTATGCACACAGCATAATTCTGTTCTCTTAACTCCTATTAATGCCATACTCTGTATTGTGCTTGCAGATTCATATACACTGTGTTAAAGAAATGTTTTAATAAAGGGTAAGCAACGTGCCACTGCACTTATATTTCTACTCTCCTCCTTTTCACTTTTTTTCCCCCCACTCTTCTAACACTTAAATTACATTCCCTTCCATTTATGCTTGCCCATTACATACTGACATTACAGGTCACTGAGACTGTCTTCTAGGAGCTGAAATGTCTTTAACCATTTATACAGTTACTTGTCCAGCAGCCCCCCAATTATTATTATTATTATTTTGGTAAACTGAAGTCAATTTGCCTAAGTGCTAGCAGCTTTCAGAGCTTGTTGTGTCAGAAATCCCCAGGGCTCCATTATGTCTTCAGGGCTGTAAAACAGAAATTGCTCAGTCTCTTCACAGAAATGTAAGATTAGTAGCTAATTCCTCCAGCTTTAAGCTCTTTGGATTTCACTCCATAATTTCAAATAATAAAAAATGTGGTTATTGTATGAAAGTTCTTGCAGTACCTATTAAGAGATTTCTCATCTTCAATTCAATCTGGTACAAAACCTTTATTGCACAAATAATCTAGGTCCTCAAATATACTATATGACCTGTTGCTATTCTACATCCAGATTGGAGCTCCAGTAGTATCACATCAGAAGCACCTTCTTAGTGAGCTGAACATTTCATTCTCAACATGCATATTTCTAAAAGGAACTGCAAATCATGGTGCAGATGCAAGTTTTATACTAATTTTAAACAAAGAAAGGCCATGAGGCAGCGAGATTTTGACTTGTTATGCAGGGACTTAGTAGAATGCTGTCACTAACATTTCTGCTGAATTCATACCACATAGGACATGGATTCCCTCTTATGGAACTGAAATGCTATCACTAGAAGGTCAAGATTAGCCTCGGTTCTCAAGCATCACCAGGTTAACTTTTCCACCTGGTAAATCAGGCACAGATCTCAGCTAGTTAGCAGATCTCATTAGAAATCCTGTAATAATTCACAATAGCTCAATATTACTCAGTTATCTATCTAAGCCCATGTTTCAATTCAGATTTTTAAGCATGTACTTTTAAATTCAGAAGCCTTTTGCTTGAGCTCGTACATAGCATTTCCAAGATTTAATCTAGCACACTGTTGTAACGCCTTGTACCCTTCAGTTCTGATAAAGTCGTCAATCAGCAATAACACAGATACAAGTACAAATGGTCTGCATTCAGTTCTACTTTTAAGATGAATGAATCTTAGATAATCCGATATGTTGTAAACATACAAACACTATGTTTAAAACTAAGTTCAGTCATATCACATCCTGCTGTCACAGAACTTAACTCACTGAGGAACATGTCCTGCCAAGGGTTACTGACGTAGCCGTCAAACAATCCGATCATCCTGGAGCCTTGACAGCCCGGGGGAGAGAGACACAATCATGGATGCCATGAGGTCTTCTCTCAATTTACTGCTGTGTCACACATCTTATATATCAGCATGGCTTCCATGCATTTGTGTCCCGTACATCCACTACAAAACCCCACGCACAACCCTTCCTACTCCCAGAATCCTCCCTTGTATAAATCACGTCATCACAGGGCATTCAGCGAGGTGCTTCTTCATATCCCTGTTCCAATGTTCTGCTTCAGCTGATTCGGCTGTTGTTATCTTAGCAGTTCTTTACTCAGACCCATCCCCTGGCTGACCTCATTCCACAACAGTTACAAAACCGTTATGGATGGTCTTTGATATTCCTCAGAAACAAACACCTCTTAAGTAGAAGCAGCATCACGCAAAGCACCATTAATGTCTCAAGGCTCTCTTGCATGTCAGATGACTTTCTTATTAGAAGAGGCAAAGCTTCCAAAAGGAATAGAAAATCCCCTTTGCCCATGAAACACCTTTATTGTATTCTTCTGTTCTCAGCTCTTGAATAAGGCCAGATGCTTGAGGGAGGACTGAGGGATGAAAAGATTCCTCCCTCCACATATGAATTACAGAATGAACACTGGAAGCAAATGCAGACTGAAGTGTGGGTTTGAATCAGTTGCTCTGTGTTGTGCTCATTTTAGGCTTCAGAGTTATTTCTACCCAAATGTTGCCATTCCCAGCAGAGAGGCAGGGCTTCTAGCTGGAGACTGCATCAGCTCTCCACAGGACTGCCTCTTCCCCCCATGTCCCTCAGTCCCTTTGTGCTGGGTACTAGCGCAAGCTGGCTTCAGAATTCAGTACATTGTCTTTTCAGTATCAGCCAAGCATATATTGCAACTGCTTCACTATGCTTGCTTAGTGATTTTAGTACATTGTTGTACTTCTTTCCTAAATCAAAATCCCATGTATCTTCAAATATCTTCTAATATACTTGTTCAACTTCAGCTAAATGTCATTTACATCCAATGAATGTTTCATGCCCTCATACACAATAAGTGACTCACTCATCTTCAGGTCTTCATACTCCAACCTTTTCTGGATTTTCACCTGGCCTCAAATCAGTAATAGGGACAAATAATCCATCAGGAAAGATTAGAAACGCATCCAGTCAGGGAACCAGCCCTGGCCAGACACACTGGCAACATAAGCCCTGGGCATATGGGTAGGACTGTCAACAGCAGAAAAACAAACTTGCTTTACAAGTTATATAAAAATAAAGGCATTGCTTAGATTATCTATTTCACACAGAATGAGCTAATCTGGACAAAATCAAATGTAAAAGGAGGACACATTTCATAACACAAACAAGTAGACAGCTTCAAGCAGAAGGCTCTTGTTCAGACTAATGCAGATGTCAGTTAATTAGAGTAGAAGGTTATATCATTAGTAGCCAAATCAATATAAAAGGAATTAAGAGCTCGGACAGCAAGCTTTTCTGCTTTCCAGCACAGCACCCGAGGCTGTATTTAGCTAAAATTCAATACACATTAGTGGACAATCAATGCAGTCTTGTATGAGGATGACTTCTTGAAATACTTTAATTGGACTCTCTAGTGTTATCAGTGCTAAACAAGATGTCAGACAAAGGTAGAAGCTTTCCCAAAGGGGGCTGGCAGCTCACAGTTTGGAGAAGCTGCATATGCTTCTATTAAAATCTTACTGCATTTTCAATATGTAATAATAGTACTATTTTCACAGTTACCTTAAGCAAGAGCAACAGAAAAGCATCCTTCTGTCCATCCTGTAAAATTCAGCCATGTCCATTCTGCCAATAGCAAATCCACGCATTTTTTGAAATTCCAGTCCTAGACTTCATTAATTAAGAACCTGTCAGTCACACTGGACTGACTGTTTTTACCCTGAATTTGTAACCTCTTCAAAAACCACAAACCAATATTAAAATCAGCAAGTGCAAAATATTCAATTGACAACTCTCGTAACCAGTATGACATTTCACACGCATGTATGTACACATGTATGTAGCTTTTCATGACAAACATTTTAAACACTTCTAATTCTGTATATTTTCTGAGGAAAACTGCAGTACTTCTTACATAATCTGGAAATTATTGTTACTGTATTGAATTTTATCTTTGCCATTCAGGTAGCACATAGGTGCTGCATTACAAATTACCTGCTCAGTGGAGGAGATGCTATGAACAGAAGCCAAATGCTTCTTCTGAAAAGTTTTACCTAAACTAAGATAAGAGGCAAACAAATCTGTAAGATGACAGTATTAAAAGAAGAAATATTTTTACACTATCCATATTATTCCATTACCAAGTAGCAAGGACCTGTACCACAGCTCCCACTGACTGGTGCTGTAATCTGTCATCAGTGTTTATAATCTGCAAAGTGCTAAATGAAAGTAGCATCTGTGGGGCAGAAAACTGCAGTACCATGGAACGTTCACTGCTTGTGTTTACTCTGGAAAACACAACATCAGGAAACATAATAGCAGATTAAGAAATACATTATCAGGGATGTTACAGGATACAAAAGAATCAGAACAAAAAAATGAACTCAGGAACTGCAAGCAGAGATGAGAAATAACAAACATTCAAAGAAGAAGTGTATAAGAATAGACTTGCCAGAGGCTATTAAACTTCTGATCATCTCAGAAGCAGTTTCCTTTCAGAACAAGGGAAGACGTAAAGGTATCCCTTCTGCTATAGTGGGGAAAAATGGTCTGGGCAGTACTCCAGTGGCGCAGTGGTAGAATTGCTGCTTGCAACACCACAGGCCCAGGGTTCGAATCCCCCCTGTGGCGCAAGTGGCAGAAATGCTGCTCTGCTACACAGAAGGGCTCGAATCCCGAGAGTTGGACTCAATGATCTCTAAGGTCCCTTCCAACTCGCACGATACTATGATACTATGATCTTCCACAACCTAATTCTAATATTTTTGGGGGAACAAAAGCATGAATGCAAATGTGGAATCCTATCTCCCTTCTGTCCATGACATCACACACCAGGAGAGCTTAGAGTACAATGCTTTGTGTCAGAGATCTGAATGTCTGATTCAAGACACTCCATTGGGCAGCCCTCCTACACACTACAGCTTTGTCAAAGGAAGTGATCAGGAAACTCTCTGATGTTCTAGAACTAAACGACAAGCTGTTTCCATGACCAACTTTTTCTTTCTGTACAGATTAAAATTTCTTTGCTTTCTTTTGTGTACCTTGAAAGGCTCAACTGTCACAACATAAGTGGATTCTTGGCAGCAGATGTTTCCACTGCAAAAGACTTAAGAACAATTGTGAGAGAACAAGAGAAATGATTAGAATATTGTGAGGTCTCTTCTACAAATATTAAAATTCCCAGTATTTAACAATAAAATATGTTTCTAATTAATGAAAAATCTTCATATTCTCCCCCCTTCAAAACACTTTCTTCCTAACCTAAGGACCCTAAGCTGTATTGCCTTAGTTAACTCTTTTTTGTTTAAAGGTTGTTTCAAGACACACATTTATAAAATACATGTCCCATTTTGAATTATCCTATAACCTCTCATTTCCAGGAACTTACTGAAAGTCATTATTATGTACTTTATTTTCTCACATTTCACTTAAGTGCAAAAAGGATGATAATTTATATCAATGGATAAAAAGAAGACAGCATCTACAAGAAGTTCAATTCTTCCCTCACATTTAGTCTTCATTATTTCACATTTGGAACAGGACACAAACTGTGCTTCTACATTTCAGTATCCTCAGCCAAAAGTCTCCTGAAAATAGGTAATTGCTTGCATAAAAATGCTCACACAGCACACAGTAAAATAAATAAATAAATAAATAAATAAATAAATAAAAATCTATCTTTGGCTTACAACAACTACTAAACACTTTCAACTTGTTTAGTCCGCTCCACTCAGTTTTTCAAACAGTGTAGTCTATCCGAATGTTACCAACTCCCATCATATTTGCCCAGCCCCCCAAAATTCTTACTTCATGCATTCTTGTTCACTGTCATCTTTGGACAGCCTTAACTTTATGTCCAGGGTTACCCTAATAAATGGGACTTAAGTCAAAAGCAGCAGAGATGTTTCACAAGTAAAGTCCATATTGCTCAGTATACTAGAAAATATAGTGACAACTGAGGAATTGGAAAGACTATATAAATTACTATGTAATGTAACTGTCTGTAACTGTCATTACATTACTATGTAATGTTAACTGGACTTTTTGAAGTCAATGCACAGAACAACATTTGTTTAAATAAGCAAAATGTTCCTAAAGTAAAGATCAGCAGTGCTCACTGCATAATGCAACCGTCAGAGATCTCAGCTGGAACAACAACAAAAGTTACAGCCCAGTCCAGGAAGAGAACTGACATTCACTCACTTCACAGCACCGAAGTGCTGTGTAAACTCGAAGGTCTTGCTCAATTAACTTCCATTTTTAAAAACAGTGATGCCTCTGAAAAATGCTTGGCAGCATCCACAGAACACAAAACACATAACTGCCCAACAGCAGGAACGTGTAGCACAATAAATCGCTAGTTGACAAGCAGCAGCACATCCATGTTACTTTCATTAAAACAAAACAAAACAGAGGAAAAAATATGACAAGTCTTTCTAGGGAACTGTAATAGTGCTTTAACAGACAACATACAATGATACAACACTACTACCAAGAACTGTCTGTAATTCCCAAAACACACACTGACAGAAGGTAACAGGTTATATATCCTATTGTTGGACTGCTGATTTTCTTATTTTTATTTTTTTTTAATTTGTCAAGCATTTTTTAAGCTACAGTGCCCCAAATTCTTCAATTAGGCCACCAGAGTGTATTGCTTTTGGATGTACAGTCTAAAAATCTATGTTGCATAACAAAAAAATCTGAAGGTTACATCACAGTAATCTGTGCCACTTTCAAATGTTGTATAGCACTTTCATATTGTGTCCTGAAAAAAACACAAAGCCATTTTTTCTCCCCAGCAATAACTCATCTGAGCCATGGAGTACTTTCCATAATAGCAGGAGCTGAATGCTCCATCTTCCATTACCTTCCAGTTTAATTAAATGTTCCTCAAATAAATCCTGTGTTTACATTCTTGCAACATGTTACCAATGATGGCTTCTCCATTTATAAACTGTCTGGATACAGCTCAGTCATCACTGTTTATTGTACCTGCCATTCACTGAAAAATCCAGACTCTTAAAATCATTTCTCTTTGGGTCTCTCTTTGCTAGCAATTAATTTGATTTGTCTGTTAAACTGAATTAATTAGGTGGGGTACATACCAACAGACCTCTTAACTTGCTTATGTAGACTGGCCAGGATGTTGAGGGAGGACGGGACACCAACATTCCTTGATCTGGAACTACTAAAAAACTGCAAATTACTAAGCAGGAATACATGCAACTGATCCAGTTTCAGCTTTTAATTAGAGCTGGAAAGTATTGCTTCAGGGAGTACAAAAAAAACTCCTCTTTGCCTATCAATATAGAATCTTCTCACTTATCTACCCTGACTGTATAATAATATATATATTATTTTTATATATATGTACACTATATATATATATATGTATATTATAATATATATATATGTATATACTGTTTCAGTGTCTCACTACCCTCACAGGAATGAACTTCTTCCTAATATCTAGTCTAAATCTACCCTCTTCCAGTCCAAAGCCATTGCCCCTCATTCTGTTGCTACCTGCCCTTATAAAAAGTCCCTCCCCAGCTTTCTTGTAGGCTCCTTCAGGTACTGGAAGGCCATTATAAGGTCTCCTCAAGGCCTCCTCTTCTCTAGGCTGAAGAGCCCCAGCTCTCTCAGCCTGTCCTCATAGGGGAGGTGCTCCAGCCCTCTGATCATCATCATAGCTCCAACATCTCCAATGTCCTCCTTGTGCTGGGGCTCCAGAACTGAATGCAGTACTGCAGGTGGGGTCTCATGAGAGCAGAGTAGAGTGGTAGAATCACCACCCTGCTGGTCACACTTCCCTTAATGCAAACAGGATATGGTTGGCCTTCTGGGCTGCAAGCCGACATAGCCAGCTCATGTTCAATCTTTCATCAATCAACATTCCCAAATCCTTCTCCTCAGGGCTGTTATCAAGCCAATATCTGGTGAACCGTAGAAAATTAACTGGAAATAGACTACATCATAGAAATCACTGTTAAGTTTCTTCAGCTTTCTAATCATTGTGATATGACTGCCACCAGACAATTCTGAAGTACTAATTTATGTTTGAGAACAGCATCCTTCCCTCAATTAAAGAAAACAAAGTCAATTATGGGCAGAACATAGTCTAGTAATATTTAACTTCATTTTCCTCAGGATGCTTAATAAGATACACTCTTACATTAAGGAAATACATTTTACAGTTTTTATCAGATCCAGTGACAACAGAAACCTTTTTCACAGCAATCCATCAACACAGCAGAAGTTTACATGTTCTCAACTTTATCTTCCATCTGAACTGGTACAACTCAGCTGAAAGGCTCAGAATTCCAGTGCAATTAGCTTTGTAATTTGGAACTGCTGTTTACCTGAATATATTCAGCATCCCAGAAATTCATAAAGTTTCAAAAGAACTGATTAAATTTGAGGAGTAATTATAAGTACACAGGATTGTTAATTAAGATTAGTTTTATCACCACCACATTAGAACTTACCCTGTTTAAAAAAAAACAAAACAAAACAAACAAACAAACAAACAAAAAAACTGAAATTTTATTCTAACTATGGGCCTATGAAATAGAAAGAACCCTACTTTCTTAATGCATGTACCAGTACATGCTGGCAGTCACCCAGCTGGAAAGCAGGTTTGCATAAAGAGGACTTAGAGGTCCCCGTGGACATGAAGGTGAGCCATAAGCCAGCTATATTCTCTTGACACAAGAAAGGCTAAAGTGTGGTCTTGGGCTGCATTAGGAGGAGTGTCACTGCAGCTGAAAGGTTGTGATCCTCCCACTCTACAAAGCGCTGGTATAGCTACACCTGAAGCACTGTGCTTGATTCTGGGGTTCTGGACCTCCCAGTGCAAGAGGATAGAGTTCAGAGAAGGGCCATGAAGATGAAGTGATTGGAGCATCTCAAATATGAGGAAAAGCTAAGAAAGCTGAGACTTCTCAGCCTATAGAAGATAAGGCACAAGGGAATCCTTGTGTGCATAGATACCTGATGGGAGGGTGCAGTGAGGATGGAGAATGACACTTTAAAATGATGCCCAGTGATGGGTGCAAATTGGAACACAGGCTCTGTCTGACCATCAGGAAGCAGTTTTCCTCTGTGCGCGTGACTGAACACTGGCACAGGCTGCTCACATTGGCAGTGGAGTCTCCCTGCATGGAGATGTTCAGGAGCTGTGTGGTCATGGTCCTGGGCCATTGCCTCTGAGTACCTCTGCCTGAGCAGGCAAAGCGGACCAGATTGCCCTTTAGAGGTACCTTCTGACCTTAACCATTATGTGATAATGTGGTTCTATGAATTTTGTTTCTCTGTAACTACAAGACAGTTTAACTGATCTAAATCCAAACAAGCTGGTGCACAGCATTTGTACCCAAACTCATGTTCTGTGTTCCAATCTAGCATCTGAGCCACGTGAATGATCAAACTGCTTTACTGCTTCAGACTAAAAAGACTTGTCTAACAAAGTAGTTCCAGGCCACAAAATACCATGCAAAGCCATTTCTTGCATAACTCCTGCTTTACTCATCAAGCCTGTTCTTTGGCATTTTCTGAACTAAATCTTTTTCACACATCATGACAGTTTGTTCTAGTAATCCCAAAACACTTCCAATGCATCAAAGTTTTACTCAAGTTTCTTCTTATCACATTTTCTCCTTTTGCGTTTCCTGCACAAGAGCCCAGAAGTTCCACCTAAAAAATTTCCTAACTATTCTCTATTTTCCTATCTGCCAAACTTTTTTTAATTCCCGATATTAATAAAATAAAATTAAAAAAAAAAAATCAGAAGAGTCACGCATTCCTTTGCTAGGGAGACGATTTACAGGTGGTTTCTAGTTGCTTTTTTCTTAATGAAGTATGCAAAAAATATTAAACGCTCCAGGTCAAAGGAATGTTGGATAAATAATATTGTTTAAATGGAAAGATCAGCTTGAGGATGACATTTTCTATTAATTATATTCACTCAGTAACAGATGCAAAATGGAAATGCGAATAAGCATTCTTATTTTGTGATATGCTGAGCAATCACAATTCCTTCTTGCAGTCAGGAGGAACTGTGGGTTCTATTCATCTATTTATTTTGTAAGGCCAAAATTACTCTTCCAATCTGTACACAATGCTACTGCCTTAAATCGCAATAACAGACTGGCCATCACCATGAAACATCCTCCTCCTTTTTAAAATTGAGAGTAAATATGTAGAAAAATGGGGGAAAATGCCTAGGCAGACCAAATACAAATCTGTAGAAAGGATATATATATATATATATATATATATGCACACATATATATGTATATACGTGTGTGTGTGTGTGTATGTATATATATATATAAGGTTTTTTAAGGATATATATATATATATATTGTTTAAGGTTTCCAGGTGTTAGAAACCCACACTGACTTGCTCAGCAGCAAAGCCCTGTTGCATAACGAAACTAGCAGCAATCTAAAAATCATTGTATATCAGTAGATTTTATGTTCTCCAACTTAAATTTACACAAACAATGAAAGGAGTGCTTTCCCACATTCAGAGCTCTCACTCTTATGCTGATTCCACTGACACCATCAGAAAATATCAATGGATTTTCAGCTCAAGCAGTTCCTTCATCACCATCTAGATTTACAATCATTAGTACCAAAACTAGGATGGAAGGTGTAGGACTAACCTTTCCAGCAACAACGTAGGTCTCTGTTGAATGGCTGCACCAGTAGAAACACAGCTGCAGTATCTCAGTAGCAAGAGGGCTACTACTGTCTTATTCACAGAGTCCTAGGAAGATGAACACTGAATGTATTGGCTCTGGTCTCTGGTCTCTCTTCTTTTCAGTGTCTTCCAAAATGCCTACCTGCTTGCAAAACGCAATCTAGTCAAAATAACCTAGTTCTTAGCATCCATAGTATCACAGTATCGTGCGAGTTGGAAGGGACCTTAGAGATCATCGAGTCCAACTCCCAGGATTCGAGCCTTTCTGTGTAGCAGAGCAGCATTTCTGCCACTTGCGCCACAGGGGGGATTCAAACCCCGGGCCTCTGGTGTTGCAAGCAGCCCCTTATACCACTGCGCCACCAGAGGCACACACATCCAGCCTAACCATGATTTTTAAAGACTGCTTGCTGAGGGCCACAAAGATGGTGAAGGGCCTGGAGCATCTCCCCTACGAGGAGAGACTTAGGGAACTGGGTCTGTTTAGCCTTGAGAAAAGAAGGCTGAGAGGGGACTTGATCCAGATTTTTAAATACCTGAAGTGTGGGAGCCATAGTGGCGAGGCTGGTCTGTTTTCAGTAGTGCGTGGGGACAGGACTAGGGGAAATGGGCTGAAACTTCGGCATAGGAAGTTCCGCACGAATGTGCACAAGAACTTCTTTACAGTGAGGGTGACAGAGCACTGGAACAGGCTGCCAGGGAGGTGGTGGAGTCTCCTTCTCTGGAGATATTCAAGACCCGCCTGGATGCCTACCTGTGTGACGTGATGTAGGGAGCCTGCTTTGGCAGGGGGGCTGGACTCAATGATCTCTAGAGGTCCCTTCCAACCCCTACAATTCTGTGATTCTGTGCTTAAAATAGGTGCCTTGAAATCTTGAAAAGAGAATATATCTATTCTCTATTAAGAATAGACACAAACTGCAGTTTAACAACAGTCTCATTGCTCATGAACAACAGAATCACTGTGACACTGCACAGTTCTTTACAGTTTCACTGTGATAATAGGGGCCTTAATTGGTAAGTACAATGAGCAAATGGGGAATACTGAATTTCTTCAGAGAACTTGGACTAATTATGCATGCACAGCTGATAGTAAATTCAAGCTCACCAGGAACTGCAAATAAATAGAAACTCTTCAAAACAGAAAATAAATGGTTTAAGTAGACAGATTTCTCAGACACAAAGAAGTGATTCATGCACAGTAAATACTTCTGTTAAAGGACTCCAGGGTCCTCAGAAGCACTTTATGTCACTTCATCTCAATTATCCTCCCAAGAAAACAATTCAGATTCAAGAAAGAGAGAGAAAAAGAAGACAGTTACTGACAACACAGACCACTCTGATGTCATAGTACTGTATTGCTTGAGTCACAGACTGATTTCCTGGAATTCAGTATTAAAGCAGGAAAACAGACAGAGAAATCACAGACAGAAGAAAAGACAACTACTTTGAATGAGAGGAGAAATAATTTCAGCTATTGGCTGAATACCAATTAAGTTGCTACTGTTACTCATGTGATTTAAAGCTTACAGAGCTGCACTATAACACATCATTTGGCTTTGAAACATTACCCCCAACTTAATATATATGCTGCAAACGAAGACTACAATATAGCAGAAGTGATAAATCAGGGCCTGAAATAGTGATTGAAAACCTTGTGGAAGGCAGGGCCAATCCAGGGGAGCTCTGGTGTATGCAATGTACCTGAGTGACCAGAAGCCCTATGCCTTTCTGGTTATCCTGTCCTCTGATTGCCTGACTACTTGCTGGCAATTGATGCACCAACAGCTTATCATGCACTGTTGATTCAAACAGTGAACTGCACTTGGCTGTTGAACTTAGTAAACATGTACTTTAAACTGTCCCCTTGAATAACTAGTCTCTTTCAACAGCATGACACAACTACAAGCAATAGTTTTTGTTTAGCCACAGAAGGTAACTAAAGAAGGGTGGTTAAATTTAATGTTGTTTAAGGTGAACAAAATCTGATGTTCAGCCCCCTTGCCAAATTTATATGTGTATGACACTTCAGAAAGAATTTTATTGACTAAACCTATGATCTCAAAGAACAAAATACAGTTTGAAAACAACTGATCCCACCCGCCCCTCCAAAAAAACCCAAACAAATCAACCCATGATTAAAGCAGAGATCTTATGCTGGATTTTCTTTATCTGGAGCCTATTGCTAGCTTAAGATAACGGTCAGCCAAGGAAGTTCTTTTGCTCATCCTCCTTAAAATCTGGCACAGTATTATATATAACATATATTATTATTAGCAGTAGTAGTAGTAACATATTTGGGACAAAAATCTCTTCAAGAAATTATACTGGGATTCCTGTATGCAAGTTCTCTCTTCCTGCTTATTTACAAGTAATTATCCCACAGTTCAGCAGCTCCATTTGTTAGTAATACTTTAAGCAACCTCTCATACTTATATGACACAGACTCTTGTTTCCCAGATATTCCCCATTTTTTTTCTAGGATTTTTTCACCAGTTTTACAATTTTAGTACACCAGAACTATGAAGCTACAACACACTGAAGCTATATCAATGCCCTTAAGAACAAGGGCAGATAGTTTTCTTGGTTTTTTTTAGCACAGATCAATGCTATGATGCCATTCTTGTTAGCAGAGCTACTTCTGCACCTGTACAGTACCTAATTTCTAATGTGAGCTCTTCACCCACTTCTCATACTCCAACAGAATGAGCAGGTTAGTTTTTCAATCAGAAATCTGTTGTTTCTTTGACTTACTTACTAACAAGAGGGCTGAATATTAACGGCTGTTAATATCTTTGGAGTTGGACTACTGTTTTATTTGATGATGACCGACACACACAAGTCTGATAAAGGTCACCTGGTGAAGAAGACTCCCTATGGGATGAGGCCCTTTATAAATCCCAGACATCCCCTGGGATGAGGCTCTTTATAAATAGATAGGAGCAGCTTTGCATTCACAAAACGTCGTCCTCATGATGGGACTTCAACAACCCCAATATCTGTTGAAGGGACATCTCAGCAGAGCACTAAAAATCAAAGAGGCTCATGGAATACGCTGATAATAAATTCCTCTTCCAGGTAGTACAGGAACACCTGAGAAAAGGTGCTATGCTGAGACTTGTCCTCACCAGTGAGGAGGAGCTGGTGAGTAATGTGAAGCTCAAGGAAAGCCTTGGCTACAGTGACCATGAAATGGTGGAGTTCAAAATCCTTAGGGTGTCAAAAAGGACATGCAACAAGCTTGCTACTTTGGATTTCAGGAGAGTAGACTTCGAACTCTTCAGGGAATGACTGGCAGGGTGACGTGGGGAAAAAGTCCTAGAGGGAAGACGGACTCAAGAAAGCTGGTTGGTACTCAAGGATCATCTCCTCCAAGTCCAGAAGAAGGACATCCCAAGAAAAAGGAAGGCAGGCAGGCAAGAATGCTAGGACTCCTCTGTATATCAATAGGGAGCTCCTGGACTGACTTTGGCTCAAAAATTCCTTAGGGAGTGGAAGCAGGAACAAGTTGACTGGGATGACCACATAGGAGATGTCTGAGCTGCCAGGGATTGTGTTTCGAAAGCAAAAAAACAGACAGAATTAAATCTAGAGAGGGATGTCAAGGGGAACAAGAAGAAATTCTACAGGTAGAGTTAGGAAGGATGTGGGCCCTCTCCAGAAGAAAACTGAAGACCTTGTCAGGAGAGATATGAAGGCTGAAGTGCTCAGTGACTTCTTTGCCTCAGTCTTCACCAGTAAAGGCTCTAAAAACACTACCCAAGTTGGAGAAAGCAATGATAGGAACTTAGAGAAGATAGATCTGCATGCTGTAAATGAAGATAATGTTCAAGACTGTTGGCGAACCTGAAGGCAAAAGGTCAGCGCTCTAGGACAAACAGCCACACACCAATATGGTTAAATATAGCTGCGTCCATTTATTGCCCGAAAAGCCATGCTTTTATAGCAGACAGACAAGGGCATTCAAAAATCACACACACTAATTGGAGGAAAGCTACTGCAATAACAACCCTAAAACCCCCCTTCAAAGCCATGAGCCATTCATTCTTTTCCTAGAGGTGTCCTTGGTTCTCATGCTGTTCTCATGCTGCTCCACAGCTGCTGCTCTGTAAAATTCTTCTTGTATTACAACACAAGACCATCTAGAGAATCTGAAGGTGCACAAGTCCATGGGACCTGCTGAGATCCATCTCCAAGTTGTGAGGGAATTGGTGGATGAAGCTGCCAAGCTGCTATCCATCATATTTGAAAGGTCATGCCAGTTCGGTGAGGTTCCCACTGATTGGAAAAGGGGAAACATAACACTCCCCACCCCCCTCTTTTCAAGAAGGGGGAAAAAAAATCCAGGGAACTGCAAGCCAGGCAGTGTCAGCTCTGTGCCTGGCAAGATCAGGGAGCAGATCCTCCTGAAGGCCCTACTAAGGCACATGTATATAATAAAGCTTGTACTTCTGAAGAACTTACCATCAAATTTCAGTTGAATAGTCAGTTTCAATCCAACTCTCATTTCTGCATGCAAGAATGCTAGTGGAATGAAATGGGAAGAAATGGCTGGGAATGGGATGAAAAGTTTGAGAGTTTTCATGGGATGAAAAGTTTGAGAGGAGTACTCCCGAAGAACAGAAGTTCCACTCTCAAGACCTCAATAACTGCACCACAGAGCAGATCAAATTGTTGGACAGTCTCCTGTCTTTTGGAAACCATTCACAGTTTGCAAGAATTTAATCTTAAGTCTTGATGTAAATCAAGCATAAATGTGGTTTCCAAGCTGTTATCTTAATGTTCTGGCAAACTGTGTAACAAGCAATGGCAGGAGCTGCATAACTGTGCTGCACTGAGAATACAGCCACCAGTGGAAGAGAAGCTTTTATTACTTGAAGTTTTTCAGTGTAAAATTATAAAACAACATCTAATTAGGCATGATTTTCAAATGAACTCAGAAGTGCAGCTTAAGAAAAGCAAAACAAAGAAATCAAATTCAAGCAATGAAGAAATCAGGATTTTCTGAGTGTGGCTGAAACATCTGCCAACAGCTGAAATTCCCTGTCCTAGTAAGGCAGTTCGTTATTTGTAAAGATCATTTACACTGGATTTCATTGAGGGATGGTTGTACTTTTGAAGTTTAGAACTTTGAAAAATTAATCCTTTTAATGTGACACATTGGTATGATGGATAGGTACTGACTTTCATTGGCTTTATTACCACGTTTCTGTGAGGAACTAGAGCCAGTCTCAGCCAGGTAGCTGCGTGGCGACACAGCAAACAAGCTCCAGCAGCACTCAGCACAGCTAAGTCAGTATCTCCTCCAGATATAATCAGTTTCATGCAGAGTATTTAATTATTCTCCTGCTCTAAAAGCCAGCCTTGGGTGTCATTTAAAAGACGCATCTACTACGTAACGGAATGACAGAAAGAATTAAGAGCTCTCAACATGAGGCAAGCCTCAAGAAATCGAATTACCGATCATTCTTCGCCTCCGCTAACACCTCTTCCGGCCTCTCTATATTACTTCAAGAGCTCACAGCGCCACCTTCTGTTCAGCAGTTGGAATCATGAAAGTCAGCACTCGAGGGCTGCTGCGGGAACAGCGTTCACACAGGTCTGTCGGGTTGGGTAGGAGGAAAATCCCTTACATTTTCTCTTTAAACAACTTAGCATGTCATACCTATAAGAGCTGCTCCTCTGTACAGGCTGGGAGGAGTGGTCCTTGAGAGCAGCTCGGCAGAGAAGAACCTGGGGGTCCTGATGGACGAGAAACTTAACATGAGCCAGCAGTGCGCTCTGGCAGCTCGGAAAGCAAATGGGATCCTGGGCTCCATCAGGAGACGGGTGGCCAGCAGGGACAGGGAGGTGATTGTCCCTCTCTACTCTGCTCTTGTGAGGCCCCATCTGGAGTACTGTGTCCAGGTGTGGAGCCCTCAGTACAAGAAAGAGAGAGAGATTTTGGAGAGGGTCCAGAGGAGAGCGACGAAGATGATCAGGGGGCTGGAGCACCTCCCCTATGAGGACAGGCTGAGGGAGTTAGGCTTGTTCAGCCTGGAGAAGAGAAGGCTGCGGGGTGACCACATTGCAGCCTTTTAGTACCTGAAGGGAACCTACACCCAGGAGGGGAGTAAACTCTTCGAAAGGGCTGACAATAGCAGGACAAGGGGAAATGGATCCAAGTTGAAGGAGGGTAGATTTAGGTTGGATGTTAGGGGGAAGTTCTTTACTAGGAGAGTGGCGAGGTCCTGGAACAGGCTGCCCAGGGAGGTTGTGGATGCCCCATTCCTGGAGGTGTTCAAGGCCAGGTTGGACGGGGCTCTGGGCAACCTGATCTAGTAAATGTGTATGTTTGTTGGCCCTGCTAGGCAGGGGGGTTGGAACTTCATGATCCTTGAGGTCCCTTCCAACCTGGGTCATTCTGTGATTCTGTGTGTGACCCACTTGGTGGATGAGGGTAAGGCTGTTGATGTGGTCTACCTGGACTTCAGTAAGGCCTTTGACACTGTTCTCCATAACATTCTCGTGGATGAGCTGGCTGCCCATGGTCTGGATGGGTGTTTGCTCCACTAGGTGAAGTGCTGGCTGGATGGCTGGGCCCAAAGAGTTGTGGTCAGTGGAGTGGAATCCAGTTGGCAGCCAGTCACGACTGGTGTCCCCCAGGGACCTTGGTGTGCTGATGGACAGTCAGCTGAATATGAGCCAGCAGTGTGCCCAGATAGCCAACAGGGCCAATGGCATCCTGGCTTGTATCAAGAATAGTGTGGTGAGCAGGACTAGGGAAGTCATCCTGCCCCTGTACTCAGCATTGGTGAGGCCTCACCTCGAGTACTGTGTTCAGTTTTGGGCACCTCAGTACAAAAAAGACATGGAGGTACTGGAGCAGGTCCAGAGAAGGGCAACGAGGCTCGTGAAGGGCTTGGAGAATCAACCCTATGAGAAGAGGCTGAGGAAGCTGGGGCTGTTTAGTCTGGGGAAAAGGAGGCAGAGGGGAGACCTTATTGCCATCTTCCAGTACCTGGAAGGTGCTTACAGTGAGAGCAGGGCAAGTCTCTTCTCACTGGTGACAGGTGACAGGACGAGGGGAAATGGCCTCAAGTTGCACCAAGGTAAGTTTAGGTTGGACATTAGGAAACACTTCTTTACAGAAAGGATGGTTAAACACTGGAATAGGCTCCCCAGGGATGTAGTTGAGTCACCATCCCTGGATGTGTTTAAGAGTCATTTGGATGTGGCGCTCAGAGATATGATTCAGCAGAGGGTTGTTAGAGTTAGGGTACTACAGTTAGGCTGTGGTTGGATCTGATGATCTTTGAGGTCTTTTTCAACCTGAGTAATTCTATGATTCTATGATCCCTTCCATGGCCTGGCTGGTAGTGCTGGGCCTGGGGCACTCTAGGTCACTGGTGGCTCTTTGGGCTGCTGGAAATGCTGCCAACTCACATTCAACTTGCTGTCACTAGAACCTCATGAAGGGCTGCACTTCAGCCTTGTGTTCTCCACCCTGTAGACAGAGCCAGGCCTGCCCTGTTTTAGGTGCAGATTGCAGCAGTTGATCCTGTTGATTTTTAATGTGGTTGTTAGCTGCCCAGCCCTATTTATCAGGATCTCTCTGTAAGGCCTCTCTAGGCAGAAGGGAACCAACATCTCCCCTTAATGCAGTATCACCTGCAAACTTACACAGCATGCATTTGAGTCCTGAACCCATCATTTAAAAAATACTGACAGCTAGGCCTAACATGGAGCCTCGTGTGGCCCTGCTAGCCATAGTCTGTTGTGTGGCCCATGATGCAGATGGAACCCATTTACCAAAAGCCTTTGGGCTCAGCCATCCGATCATTGGCCGTGCTTCATCTTTGTCCAGAAGGACGTTGTGAGAAACAGTATCAAAGGTATTGCTGGAAAGTCAGTAATAAATGAGGATTTCAGTTGCTGTTAAGCCGGGAAAGACCATGCAAAAAGCCTTCCATATGCACCAACCCTTCCTCAGAGTTCTCTGGCAGGGCTGCCTTCGTTGTCTCCTGCTTCCTGCCGTGCCCCACTACAGGGCCCTGCTGAAGAAGGACGCCGGGCCCGCAGCGCCGCGCGCTCAGACCGCAGAGCGCTGGGATGGCGCCCCCGCGCGGACTGACCGAGCAGGCATCAAAGCCTCAGTGCCTCTGCTGTGATTGGGAACGAGACTTACCGAGCTCGCCCAATGAGAAGACTGGGTCTACAGAGCCGAGAGGAGCTCAGTACGAGAAGCCGTGATTGGCTCTGAGGCGCACTGGCGGGATGGCGGCCGTGGGTGCGGCGGTGGGGCTGGGAAGCGCTGACTTCTCGGACCTACGCGAGATCAAGAAGCAGCTGCTGAGCGTGGCGGAGCGCAGCCGTGAGCGCGGCTTGCAGCACAGCGGGAAGTGGTGAGCGCCACGGACCGGGCGGGCGGGTGGGTACGCCCCGGTGGGCCCCGTGATAACGGTCTTCTCTCCGCGTAGGGCCTCCGAGCTGGCCTTCGCCCTGGAGCCGCTTCTGCTGAGCGAGCTGCCGCCGCCGCCTGCTCTCACGGAGGTAAGCGCTGGGCCGAAGGGGCCTGGCAGCCTGCCGCGCCGGGAGCGAGCAGCAGCGTGCGGAGCGGGGCTGAGCCCGTCCTGCGCCCGTCGGTGCGCGAGTGTCTGAGGTGTGCTCGGCAGAGAAGGACCTGGGGGTCCTGATGGACGAGAGACTCAACATGAGCCAGCAGTGCGCTCTGGCAGCCCGGAAGGCAAATGGGATCCTGGGCTCCATCAGGAGAGGGGTGGCCAGCAGGGACAGGGAAGTGATTGTCCCTCTTTGCTCTTGTGAGGCCCCATCTGGAGTACTGTGTCCAGGTGTGGAGCCCTCAGTACAAGAAAGACGTGAAGCTGTTGGAAAGAGTCCAGAGGAGGGCGATGAAGATGATCAGGGGGCTGGAGCACCTCCCCTATGAGGACAGGCTGAGGGAGCTGGGCTTGTTCAGCCTGGAGAAGAGAAGGCTGCGGGGTGACCTCATTGCAGCCTTTCAGTACCTGAAGGGAACCTAAACCCAGGAGGGGAGTAAACTCTTCGAAAGGGCTGACAATAGCAGGACAAGGGGAAATGGATCCAAGTTGAAGGAGGGTAGATTTAGGTTGGATGTTAGGGGGAAGTTCTTTAATAGGAGAGTGGCGAGGTCCTGGAACAGGCTGCCCAGGGAGGTTGTGGATCCCCCATTCCTGGAGGTGTTCAAGACCAGGTTGGACGGGGCTCTGGGCAACCTGATCTAGTAAATATGTATGTTTGTTGGCCCTGCTAGGCAGGGGGGTTGGAACTACATGATCCTTGAGGTCCCTTCCAACCCGGGTCATTCTGTGATTCTGTGAGGGATTGCGCAGAGCTTCCCCTTGGCAGAGCTGTGAGCTTCTTTTTAGTCCTCTCCAAACCTGCTACGGGGAAGTGCGATGGTGATATTTTTAACAGCTGCTGTGCAGGAGGCGTTTCTGAGTGCTGATCTCTTTACAATGCTGATAAGTTCCTTTCTGGTGTATGTTTTGTTTTTTTCCAGGAAGATGGACAGGCACGGGTGTGCTTCCCAGATGAAAGCATTCAGTTTCCTATTTAGTTGTGTCCTAAATGAGAAGTTTATAAGTTAAATTTGAAGTGGTGCCGTGTAATGTTGATTTGTTCTTCTTAGCTGAGGGTTTTTAGCTAAGGTTTAAAAGGCACTGCACTCTAAATTATTTGATGTCTGTAAAGTTTTGCTCCTTAGGACACAGGAAAAATGAGTTGTATCTTAATCACCAATTAGGTGATTAAGGTGATACTGTAGGACTTGTAGGTGTAATACTCATTAAGTTATTGCAGTGTAACATGTCACAAATGCATTTCACAAAATGTTTGAGGTTGGAAGTTACCTCTGGGTCCATCTTGTCCAACTCACTCTAGTCCAGCAGGACAACTCACAGCAGGTAGCCCAGGACTACGTTTGTGTGTTTTTTGAGGTTCTCCAAGAGGGCAGACACCAGAAGCCCTCTGGGCAGCCTGTGCCAGTGCTTTGTCACCCGCACAGTATGCAAGAGCTCCCTGATGTTTACAGAGATTCCTTTGTTTCAGTTTGTACCTGTTGCTTCTCATCCTGTCACTGGACAGCACTTAGAAGGGGCTTTGCTCATTCCTCTTTGTACCTTTCCTTCAGGTATCTATGTGCACTGATGAGCTCCCCCTGCACCTTTCCTCCCACAAGCTGAACCAGTCACAACTCTGCCTTTCCTCATATTTGAAGTGCTTCAGTCATTTCATCTTCATGATCCTTCATTGAACTCTCTTGTATGTCCGTCATTTCTGTACTGATGAGCCCAGAAGTGGACAGAGTATTCCAGATGTGGCCTCACCAGTGCTGAGTGTTGGGGGAAGGTCACCTACCTTAACTTTCTGGCAATATTTTACATAAATCAGCCTAGGATATACTTGTCTTTCCTTGTGGCAGGCTGGCTTGTGTACAATTTGGTGTCCCTCAGGACTCCCAGGTTCTTTCCTGTCAATAAATTGTTCAAGGCATAGGTACCAAGGAAATGTTTGTGTTTAAATAAGCAGGTTAATATTGTTGGATATGAAATTCCTGAGTACTTTTCTTACTTGTTATCATTTTTCTTGAACAGCTAATTTTTGCCTTCTGGCAACTTGCCACAATTTATCTTTTGGAACCTAACTGTTTATTTCAAATGTTTCTAGCCAGTCAGAGTCCTTGTTCTCACACGAGTACCAATTGTGTGAAGGAGTGGAGAGTTTTCTGACAGTACTCAACCCTAATGTGAACAAAAAACACTTTGTTGTTATGTTTTTATGTTGTTTTTTCTCTTAACTTTCAAGGCACTTTCATTGATAGGCTTGTAAATAGGTGATTTTCCTACAGAATGTCAGAAATTCTAAGGTGTTTAATTCTTCTTTGTTCTTGCAGGAGGATGCTCGTGATCTTGATGCCTATACGTTAGCCAAATCTTACTTTGATCTAAAGGAATATGACAGAGCTGCGTATTTCTTACGGGGCTGCAAGAGTCAGAAAGCTTACTTCTTGTATATGTACTCTAGATACCTGGTAAGATAGAAGGAAAAGTTGCCTTTAAGCACTGAATTCCTTGGCTTTGCTTCCTTTCCGCATGTAGAATGTAGCATACCTTATATATGCTATTGTAAAATAATTTATATTTTCCTCTGTTCTCCACAGTCAGGGGAAAAGAAGAAGGATGATGAGACAGTGGATAGTTTGGGTAAGACCCTGCTGTCAAGGAACATGAGACAATGTAACGAAACTTCCAGTAACACATCTTCATGTTAATTATTTTGGTTTTATGGCATTTCCATTGATGCTTGAGTAATAGTGGACTGTAACATAATTTGCTTTCATTTTCTCTCAGTTGATTGGCTCAATACAGGTTACAGAATTTCTTTTCTTACTTATTATGTTAAAGTGGGTCACTGGACTAGGAGACTTGATTTTTATAACAGAAAAGTAGTCACGGACTGGGAAGCTTTCTGGCCGTGTTGGTGATGATTCTTAATATACCCTAGACCTTACAGTTAACATACTGAGACTCCTGGATGAAAGCTAGGTGTTTGACTTTCTTCACATGCAGGACCACTGGAAAAAGGACAGGTGAAAAATGAAGCTCTACGAGAGCTTAGAGTTGAGCTCAGTAAGAAGCACAAAGCACAGGAACTGGATGGATTTGGCCTTTATCTGTAAGTGTCCTCATCTGTTCTTAATGTATTTGTATACGTTTATGTGGACATGCAGAGTTTTATGACTGATTAATCTGCTTTACAGGTATGGTGTTGTGTTGAGGAAGCTGGACCTGGCTAAAGAAGCAATAGATGTATTTGTTGAAGCTACTCATGTCTTACCTTTGCACTGGGGAGCTTGGCTGGAACTTTGCAACTTGATTACAGATAAAGAGATGGTAAAACTTGGGAGATGTCAAGTGGTGATAACAAATTCCAGAGTTTAACCTGATTCAGTTGTCAGAAGATTAGTGCTGCACACTGCTTTATTCTGTGAGACTCTCAGACAAGACAACCCAAGATTGTAAATTATGTTGTTAAAGCCACTTGTGACATGAAGGAATTCAACCCAAGCTTTTTTGGTTGGTTTTTGTTGTTGTTGTTTTGTTGTGTGTGCATGTGTGTGTGGTTTGTGGTCTTTCTTTGATGGGAGTTCTGCAGTTACTACACAGTATTTGTGATTTGAGGGTGTATGTATAGAATCACTGTTTGCAGTTTTTTCAAATGACTGGAAGTTTGTGCTTTTCTTGTCAGTTACGATTGTGCAAGTTATTTGCAATGATGTGGGTCATCTAGTGAGCAGCAAGCACCATTGAACAAGATAAACCTTTAATAAGTCAATCTCTTCATTACTTATCAAGTAAAGCATAGTAAACTTGTACCTATAACAGGAAATAGTTGACTTACAAGACCTGATGTTCATACTGTATGTGACTTGGGAAGATTACTTTGAATGTCCTCTGATATGGTTTTGTGGCTTAGATGCCTATTAGTAATGGGAGTGTATGTCTTGAATTTAGTTTTATCCCAAGAGAGTCTTAGATGCTCTGATACAGCTCCATGATGTGAAATAAAATGTGCTTCTGAGGATCATCACTGAGAAATTTGCTTCAGAAGGGCAAATTTTATTCAGACTAAAACACTAAAGTAGACATTCCCTTATCAAATACACAGTCTCTATGAGATTAATTGTATCAAAGAATTGAAAGGTGATTTTGTCTTTATGCATGGGGTTTATGAGACCACTCCTGTAATTCTTCAGTCAATTCTGGCTATGTATTCTGGAGGTATTTTGAAAAGTAGAGATGATGCAGAAGAGAACCTTACTGTTCTTTGAAGAACAGGAAATTCATTTTTGTGAGATTATTTAGATTATTCTGTTCATGTGGCTTATTAAAAGGGGTGAAAAAAAATGAAGACGAAAAACCTCATCTATTTAACAGTGATGTGGAAACATGGGAAGAAAATAGTCTTTCAAAGGAGTCTTGAATTTAGTGTAGAAATTAAGCCAGTAGCTGAAGCAGAAGCCTGATGCCTTTCATGTTTGAAAACAATCATTTCTTCACCAATTGACCAAATGAAAAATCATCAATTTTTTTATTTTGAGTCACTGGTATAGATTGGGAGTGACTAAATAGAATTATGTAGTCCATATTGTAACATTTTTTAGAATAGGCATCTTAATGCTCCTTTCATTCTCCAGTGTTCTTAATCTGTAAACATTTTTTAGCCTCCACTGTGGAAGAAAATGATATTAATTTTTGGTCCTAATACTATTCTTTCATAGCTGGTGTTATGGCCTAAGAAAGCGCTTACAGGAAAGCCTTCTACCTCAAGACTGTCTACTAGCTCATGGGAGGGAAGATAATAGATTCTTTGCCACAGGTGGCTATTAGAATACTACTGATTGTCATCTCTTCCTCCTCTTCTTTGGTTCTTGCTAGTTGAAGTTCCTGTCCTTGCCAGATACATGGATGAAAGAGTTCTTTCTTGCACACATTTATACAGAGCTCCAGCTGATAGAGGAGGCTCTGCAGAAGTATCAGAGCCTCATTGATGCAGGATTTTCTAAAAGCACGTATATCATCTCTCAGATTGCAGTTGCCTACCACAATATACGAGGTCAGTGATATTTACTAACTAAGTAGAATGAGCCTTTTAATGAAAACTTAGCATTTGTTGTTCTTGTTCTCACATCTTCTCTTCTTTATTCAGATATTGACAAAGCTTTATCTATCTTTAATGAGCTAAGGAAACAAGATCCTTACAGAATAGAAAATATGGACACTTTCTCCAACTTGCTGTATGTCAGGGTAAGCACCCTTTCTGTTGTTTGTCCGTGATAATACTATTTGTCAGAGGTAAGTTGAACACTGGTAAAGCAAGTGCTGTTATGAAGTTTCTCTGAACATAAGCTCTCAGATTCTGTTTGCATCTATTTCATTGAATTGTGATTTAGAAATGTGTCTCGTCCACTACCTAGGTTGTCTTTGTCTGAAACTGTAACATGATCCTTTACTCATCGCTTCTTTGTTTCACTAGAGCATGAAGCCTGAGCTGAGCTACCTGGCTCACAATCTCTGTGAGATAGACAAGTATCGTGTTGAGACCTGCTGTGTAATTGGTGAGAGCCAACCCTTTTGTGTGTTCTTATTGTGCTGTCTCCAGACTGTGGGAAGCAATTTTAGTAATAGCTGTGAAAATGGTGAACTGACAAAACCATCAAAAACATTTGGTGAATGTGGTTTCAGGCAGCCTAAAAAGTAGACCAAATGAAAGGACCCTTTTCCCACATTCCTCTTTGAAAGAGCTTCTTCAATACTGTTAGAGCAGAAAGTAGTTAAGAAAACATTATGAAGACCCTTGCAGTTGGTAATTCTCTTTAGTCGTCAAATTCCAGCAGAAACAATTGTATGTCAAGTCTGGGAAATAACTTTTTTAGATCAGGATGTGAGATTCTGAGCAGGTGATGGGATCTTACCTAATAGGTATAGCTGGAAAAGGAGTTGATGAGAACACTGGAGAAGATACTACTAGGACTCTTGAGATTTGAGGCTGATCTACCTGTAATGTATCTTCCTCATATAATCTACTGCCTCTGTAGCAGAAATGCTAAGTCAGAGCTTAAAGCAATGATGGAACACCTGGTGGGAAGGCAGGGCCATCCCAGGGGAGCTCAGGTGCAAGCAGTGCACCTGAGTGACCAGAAGGGGTAGAGCCAGGATCCACCCCTTCCCAGACCTCGCTTAAGGGTTGGCAATAGAGGTGAAGGTATTTTGCTGGAGGTCTCTGCATACCTTATACCTTCCACAGGTAAGTAAATTTTATTCCTTTTGTTTTTGTGTCTATGGCTGCTGCATTTGGGCTTGTCCTCATTTGCTGCAGCCTAGGACTTTGCCACTCTGCTATTATTGCTGTTCTTTCCATTGTGGCATAGCGTAACATACCTCTTAATTTAGATTATACCTATTCTATCTGCTTTTTGTTGGTTTTTTGTTGTTGTTTTGTTTTGTTTGTTTTGTTTGGTTTTTTTTTTCCCTCTGCTGCTGTTTTCTATTTATTTAATTATTGTGACTTTTTGCTTTAGGGAATTATTATAGCTTGCGAAGTCAGCATGAAAAAGCAGCACTGTATTTCCAGAGAGCCTTGAAACTGAATCCTCGTTATTTGGGAGCCTGGACACTTATGGGACATGAATACATGGAAATGAAGAACACATCTGCAGCTATCCAAGCTTATAGGTATCACTCATGCTGCACAAAATAGCATTTGCGTGCATTTGGGTTGAATTAAGGAAAAAAAAATAATGGTACTTAATCTTTTTTCCAACTCTTTTTCTGATCCTAACTGCTTTCTGACTACTTTGTCTTTTTCTCTTTGGCAGACATGCAATAGAGGTGAACAAAAGGGATTACAGAGCCTGGTATGGTTTGGGGCAAACCTATGAAATCCTCAAAATGCCATTCTACTGTCTCTATTATTACCGACGGGCCCACCAGCTCAGGTAGAGTGGGAAAAGTAACTGTGACAACTGGCACTTAGTCATAAAATCACTGAAGTTGAAAGAGACTGTTAACATTATCTAATCCAACTCCTCTCCTGATTTCACCAAGAATAGACAACTCTGTCATTTTGTGTTTGCTGTGCCCATGACAGCTTCTGACCACCACATCTCCCATAGGTTGCTCTTTGTAAACAGCTTGTCAAGCAGAGCGATTCCCCTGGTAGTCTCTTAGCAGCTGATGTCTGTTTGTTATGGTATTTGTATACAGGAACTAAACTGAGGTAGGAAGAAGAGCATCAACACCATTTGGTTTGCAGTGTTACTATTCTCAACTTAGTTATGCTAAGTTAGCTGTTAACACACCAAACTATTATGTCTGAGAGTATTGTCCAGATGCTTTTTTGAATTGTGTCAGGCTTGGTGGTGTGAGTATTTTGCATGGGAGCCTGTTCTAATGTCTCAGGTGTATAAAGTGAAATTTTATGTAAAAGAAGATGATGGACGCTGCCAAGTGTGGGTTTTCTCTCCCTCTTGTCCTCCTTTGTGAGGTCAGCTGGCTGCCCATTACAGAATCACAGAATCACAGAATGACCCGGGTTGGAAGGGACCTCAAGGATCATGTAGTTCCAACCCCCCTGCCTAGCAGGGCCAACAAACATACGCCTTTACTAGATCAGGTTGCCCAGAGCCCCATCCTACCTGGTCTTGAACACCTCCAAGGACGGGGCATCCACAACCTCCCTGGGCAGCCTGTTCCAGGACCTAACCACTCTCCTAGTAAAGAACTTCCCCCTAACATCCAACCTAAATCTTCCCTCTTTTAACTTAAAACCATTTCCCCTAGTCCTGCTATTATCAGCCCTTTCGAAGAGTTTGCTCCCCTCCTGGGTGTAGGTTCCCTTCAGGTATTGAAAGGCTGCAATGAGGTCACCCCGCAACCTTCTCTTCTCCAGGCTGAACAAACCCAACTCCCTCAGCCTGTCCTCATAGGGGAGGTGCTCCAGCCCCCTGATCATCTTCGTCGCCCTCCTCTGGACCCTCTCCAAAATCTCTCTCTCTTTCTTGTACTGAGGGCTCCACACCTGGACACAGTACTCCAGATGGGGCCTCACAAGAGCAGAGTAGAGAGGGACAATCACCTCCCTATCCCTGCTGGCCACCCGTCTCCTGATGGAGCCCAGGATCCCATTTGCCTTCCGGGCTGCCAGAGCGCACTGCTGGCTCATGTTAAGTTTCTTGTCCATCAGGACCCCCAGGTTCTTCTCTGCCGAGCTGCTCTCAAGGACAACTCCTCCCAGCCTGTACAAGTGCCTGGGGTTCTTCCGGCCCAAGTGCAAAACCTTGCACTTTGCCGTGTTGAACCTCATTAGGCTCACCCGAGCCCAGCTTTCCAGCCTGTCAAGGTCCCTCTGAATGGCATCCGTTCCCTCCACCGTATCGACTGCACCACTCAGCTTGGTGTCATCAGCAAACTTGCTGAGGGTGCACTCCATTCCCTCATCGATGTCATTAATAAAGATGTTAAAGAGCACTGGTCCCAAGACAGTCCCTTGAGGGACACCGCTCGTTACCGGCCTCCACCTGGACATAGAGCCATTGACCACCACCCTCTGTCTGCGGCCTTTCAACCAATTGCTTATCCATCTAGTTGTCCACCCATCAAATCCACTTCCCTCCAATTTGGAGATGAGGATGTGATGGGGGACCATGTCAAAGGCCTTGCTCAGGTCCAGGTAAATGACATCGGTTGCCTTCCCTTCATCCACCGACGCCGTCACTCCATCATAGAAGGCCACAAGATTAGTTAAGCATGACCTTCCCCTGGTGAAGCCATGCTGGCTGTCTAGGATCACGTGCTCGTTCTTTATGTGATCAAGCATGTTGTCCAGGAGGATCTGTTCCATAATCTTCCCAGGCACGGAGGTGAGACTCACCGGCCTGTAGTTACCCGGGTCCTCCCTGCTCCCCTTCTTGTAAATGGGAATGACGTGACCCTTCCTCCAATCATCCGGGACCTCACCTGACAGCCACGACTTCTCAAATATGATGGAGAGCGGCTCAGCAACCACCTCAGCCAGCTCCTTCAGGACTCTGGGATGCACGCCATCTGGCCCCATAGACTTATACTCATTTAGTCTAAGGAGGCAATCTCGGACTTGCTCTACCCTTACAGTGGGGAGGGATTTACCTCCTTGGTCCCCACATAGAGGTATGGGGGTGCAAGACTTAGGGACGTGAAAAAGACTAGAATCCTGGCCACCAGTAAAGACCGAGGTGAAGAACTCATTCAGCACCTCAGCTTTCTCTTCATCTGTTGAAGCCATTTCTCCTTTTAAATTTACCAAAGTAGGTATGTCCGTTTTGGCCTGTCTCTTCTGGCCAATGTACCTGTAGAAGGTTTTCTTATTGTTTTTCACGTCCCTCGCCAAGTTCAGTTCTGCCTGCGCCTTGGCTTTCCTGATCCCACATCTGCAAATCCGGACGGCATCCCTGTATTCTTCCCGGGTGACACAGCCTTGTTTCCAGAGCTTGTACACCCCTTTCTTCACCCTCAGTTCTCTCAGCAGGTCCTTGCTGAGCCATGCCGGTTTTCCACCTCTCCTGCCCACTTTCTTAATCAGGGGAATGGAGATCTCTTGTGCTGCCAGGAGGGCATCCTTGAAGAGCAGCCAGCTCTCCTCAACGTCCTTGTCTTTAAAGATCCTTGTCATTAAACAACGTCCTTGATAATAATGACAATGTCCTTGTCATTAAACTACATTTAGGATTTGTTTTCTTACAGACCCAATGATTCTCGTATGCTGGTTGCTCTAGGAGAATGCTATGAGAAACTCAATCAGTTGGTGGAAGCTAAAAAGGTAAGTGAGGGCTGACATGCAGACATTAGGTGGAGCTGCAGTTAAATTGTGTGGCTTGTGCTACTGGAAATGTATGTAGCATGTTAGGAGCTTATTGAAACCCTTTGTTGCAGTTAAAATGGGAAACTCTGTAACCAGAGTAGTTGAGAGAATTGTGTGCAGCTGATGCATGACCCTTTGCTTTAAAGCCATGCAGTTTTGTTTCTGACTTGCTTGCGTTAATCATGAGCTGGAGTCATTTTTCTTGTGTGCTTGACTAACTCTTCTTCCTTGATAGTGCTATTGGAGGGCTTATGCTGTGGGAGATGTGGAGAAAATGGCATTGGTGAAACTAGCGAAGTGAGTATGTCTTAGTACTGAATTGTTGATATTGTGTTAAATGCAACAAAAGTACTTTGATACCTCGTGATAAAACGGTAGATGGAAAACAGGTGTAATTGCTGGTAGGTAGCATTGCTTCTGGGGGGTGTGTAGTAATTATTATCTTTAGAAGGTCTGCAGAGACTACAAACTCTGTTATCCAGCTTTATCTTTAAGTTTCTGTCAGGATAAGTAGAGAAGAAATTGTGGGATGCATTACAAGGGACTTCCAAATCATGGGACAATTTGAGTACTATAGCGATGTCACAGTGAAATTTAAGGCAATCCATGGTGCTAGATGCTGTATAAGGTCATAGACTGATTATTTCATCCCCATCACCTTTTTCCCTGAACCCTTTTTTTTTCCCCGATAGAAATGTGACATTTAGCATAGGATCTAATGTGAAATAGATGTGAACAGTGATGTTAACACCAACTTCTGGTTGGGAAAAAAATATAACGGGGTGAAAAGTGTAGGGGAAGGAAATGGGCAGATAAAAGGTGAAACTACTGTATAAATATTTTTTTGGTACACAGGTAGAAAGAGCTCTTGAAAGGACAGTCAATTAAGTAGGATGGAAAAATTGTTACAGGCTTTAAATGTAACCGATCAGACAAAGGTTCCTGCTTTAATTGTATCTGCGCTGCTTCTAGCAGGTGACACTTGACTGACTTCCTTCCTGATAGAGTTCTTCTCTATCTAGAGTTGTTCTCTGTCTGGATCTCATGTCTTTCTGTGAGGGACAGTACATAATTGATGTTTTGCAAATTCTTAAAAAAAAAATAAAAAAAAATGGCTCTAGTTCAGGTCAGCCTTAATAGGGATGTTCTCATAGACCAGGAAAGTCTGACAAGGTGATTTTGTTCCAGTGGCCATTTCATGTCATTTGTTTATATATTTTCCTAGGCTGCATGAACAGCTGAATGAATCTGAACAGGCTGCTCAGTGCTATATCAAATACATCCAGGATATCTATTCCTGTGGGGTAAGACTACATCTTGGGAAGCAAAGGAAAAGTAAACATGGTGCAGAAACTACCTTGGAAAACACTCAGTCTGTTTTTACCTTCTTCACTGTAGGAGATAGTGGAGCACCTGGAGGTTAGCACTGCCTTCCGTTACCTTGCCCAGTACTACTTCAAGTGTAAACTCTGGGATGAAGCCTCAGCGTGTGCTCAGAAATGCTGCTCATTCAATGATGTGAGTAGTTGCGTGATTCCTGGTGTCTTACTTGGGGGATCTCTGACTTAAATCTTGGCTACCCTCTGAGTGGACCAATCCTTTATGGAAAGAATGAGAGCTATCTGCTGTGTAGATGAACAGTTTTGTCCTGAATGTTTTTGTATACCTTATTACTACTGCTGCTTGTAATTGACAAAAGTCAGAATATAGCATAGAAAAGTAAAAGTAGATCAAGTCTTGTTACTTTAGTGTTCACTTAATAAAAGAATCTGAGGCTGCAGATAGCAGCCTTAAGACTGCTGAAAATCTTAGTGGAGAGGTGGTTAGAAGCTTAGAATGTCCCATGCTAGTAGTGATACTCAAATGACTTCTTGTTGCGCGTCTTCTATGTGTAGACAATGGGGAGGCTATAAGAGCACTCGAGTTTTGTAAGTGACTTCATATTCTGTGATTTTCTGCAGCTTGTAAGTGGGAAATTCTGGATTTTTTAGTATTCCAACCTAGTGATGTCCACCAGCCAAGATTGCTGCAAGGTGTGCATTCTGTTCTTAACAGAGTTTTCTGGAACTCGAAAGAATTTGAGTTTAGCTTATGTGAAGCTTCTCCAGTCTACTTTTAAATAGAATATTTAGATGGCTGAGGCACTTTTAAGTATCTTCCAGAATGGTGGCCTTACAGAGTGACAAATTACTGAATTTTAGGCTGGTGGTATATTGAATTTGATGCAGAAACCACTCATCCATCAGTGTGTGGTTTTTGTTTTTTTCAAATTATTTTCAGACTAGAGAAGAAGGAAAGGCACTACTGCGGCAAATCTTACAGCTTCGCAACCAAGGAGAGGCCTCCTCCACAGAGATTGCTACTCCCTTTTTCCTTCCAGCATCGTTGTCAGCCAATAGCACTCCCACACGTCGTGTCTCCCCGCTCAATCTATCTTCTGTTACACCGTGAGCAATGCTGGTACCTCTAACCTGTGCACTGAATGTCACGTTGTGCATGGTGCATGCAATCACCTAGTTCTTTCCAGTGAAATTTTGATATTCAGTGTTGCCTTCACAGGTAAGGAAGTAGGGTAAAGACTGACTGGAGACCACAGCTGGAGACAGGCAAAAGTGCCACCTACATGAAAGTGCCTACTCTGATATATGGGAACATGCTATACTTTTCTCCAAGTTGTTACAGTCAAGAGAGCAGATGTTCCAATACATGGGTCAGCTAACAGGTCTTGGGAAGAGAATGACTTCATGAGCTTGTGTGCCTCTGGTCTTTCTCTGAACTTCTCTGGATAGCCTCCTGTCTGCCTGGCTGCTTAAGAATTTTTCCCTGTCTTGAATGACGAAGCATTATGAGACACACAAATATAATTTCTACATCTATGTTAAAGGACTGAAAAGTGTAAGGAATTTCAGGTAACCACAAAGGACAGCTGTTTGTCAGAACCACAGGTGAAACAGCAGATATTTTGACTGAGTAGAAAGGCAGACAGTGGGGGGATAACACCATTTCAAAAAAAATAAAATGATTAAGCTACTGTCCTCTGGTGTCTTTGTAACGTAGCCTTCATGGGTACTATAGCAGATGACAGTAGAGGTATATGCAGCCATGTGGCAGTTACAGCAGCCTATCCCAGGCCGGGCTTGATTGTGGTGCCGCTACCTGTCCACCTGGGCTGGTGCATGCCAGGGTGCAGGATGGTGATTATCCTGGCTGGGAGCTGGCAGGTAGAGGTCTGCATAGGGGCTGCCTCACAGTGCCTGCAGGTGAGCCTGGCTCAGTTTCAGGCTCTGGGAGAAGGTGCCAGCCTGTAGTGCTGCCCAGGGGCTGCTCTCCTCAGCCAATGGAGGAGAAGGCCCTTCCTGCACGTCTCAGACAGATCTTAAATTCTGTGCTGTGGTTATGTGTGAATTATGACACACTTTCACGTTGTCTCTTTATTACTCGTAGTGGTTAATGTCTCAGAAAATTCAGCTGTGAATCTAGCTTGTGAATCCTAATTACAAACAGCTCTTAACGAATGGGGAGTCAGTGGGTAACTATATTCTACACTAGTGTCAGAAGTCAAAAGAGTGACCTGGAATAGTAAGCATTGCTGCTGTTAAGGTGTCAGTAGACAGTACAGTAGCACAGAAGAGTACAAATCCAGAAGTCACCTATCTCTGTTTCTTGGAAAGGTTTGTTTCCCTTTGTGTTGCCATGCTTAGCAAAAACCAACATAGGGTAACAACAAAAAAACAATGCATTGGTCCTTGGTTCATAAACAGAAGAGTTTGCTTTTGCAGGACAAACTCCTTACCTGAAGAGGTTTAGCAGTTGTGTTTATCTCCTTTGTAAAGAGGTAAAAGGAATGGTTTATGTGTTTGTAGGCTGCAGCACCACATCTCTGGCTGTTAGTAAGAACAGAGATGAGGATGCTTTTGAAGCATCTGAGCGTGGTCTACTGTGGCCATTGCTTTCACATGGCTCTTACTGGGGGTTGGCTTACACCTAAAAAGCCCTACTGCACTGCAGTTTATTCAGATCTAGGAATGGTGGTGCCTACTGCGTCTGTCTGGGATTGAACTGACGCGTTTAAGGATGCCTTACCATAAAAGGTCCGCGCCCTCTGGGCCGGCTGCGGGCTGCTTGTTCCTTTCGGAAGGGCTTCCAGGAAAGGCTCACGCGCGTCCTGCTGCAAACGCTCTCCTCTCGCCAGCTGCGACGGGCGCGTCGCGGCTCCGCCCTGCTGAGGGGCTCTCCGCTGGGGCGGCCCTCGCCCTCTGGGGTCCCCGTTTCCGCGCCCCACCGCTGGTGCGGGGCCGCTCGGGTACGACGGGCTCTGCAGCAGTTCCCCCTCAGCTTCGCTACCGGCCGGCGGCCCCGCGCCCCCTCCACCGTGGCGTTGCTATGGCTGCGGCCGCGCAGCGCTGCGGCGGCAGTAGCATCGGCAGTGGCGGGGCGGCGCCTGCCGCAGACCCCGGCCCGGCAGCGCAGGCCTTCGCCGCGGGGAGGCGGCGGGGCGGACGCCCGCCCTCAGCGTCGGCGCGCAGGGGGCCGGCAGCGGCCGGGGCTGGGCTCTGAAGCCGCCGCTGCAGCAGGAAGATGGATGCGCCGTGCCCGTCCTTCGCCGCTCAGCATCCTCCCCTGTCCGCGGCACGGTAAGAGGCGGGGGCTGCCTGCTCCTGCGACGCCGGAACAATGACTGTGACGGTTGCGGGGATCGGGGCCGGGGCGGCGGCGGCGTGGAGAGTGAGCGATGGCACTGAGATGGAGGCCGAGGAGGTGCAGAGGAAGCTGATGGGAATGAGGAGAGGAGTCAGGGATGCAGGTGATGATGGCGGTGGAGGGAGAGGTGTGGCAAGGATGCAGCCTGCAGCCGTGCCGGAACCCGCCTTAGCCTCCCTCCTGCACCATTGTGCTCCAGGTTTGTCATTGTCTCGCCTTCCTCGCTACGGAACGCAGCGTGCGGGTTGTGAATTGCTGCCTGCCGCCGATGGAATTTTTACAGGGCTGAATTTGATGCGTGCAGAGGCGCGGCCGGCAGAGCCTGGGATGGGCCTCGGTGAGACGGCACCCGGAGCTGGGCGCTGGCGCAGCTGAACAGGAGCAGCTGTGAAGGAAATCCCTGGTTTATTTTTACTTGTGGAGCATCTTTGCCTATCCAGCATTGCACAAGGTTTATTTCTGTGCATGTTTTTTTGGAAATGCACTTGTACGTGTCTCGGAGTCAGAGCTGGTGGATTTGCGTGTGTGTGTGAATGCACTCTGCCTTGCTTAGAGACCCCACAAGCTTCACCCCTTTGTAGGGGCAACACTTTTATTATTATTTGTTATTATTTGATAGACGTTAGCTGATGAAACATGCAATTTATTCTTAGATCTTGGAATTGCTGCCTGTCAGCTTCATGATGGCTGCTTAGGACAGGTCTGCATCATGCATTTGGGCTGGTTCATGGCACCGAACAGTCAGTTGTAGACTGTTTTCTTTTCTGAATGTATGTGTAAAAAAGATGCTGAGCATGCCCTGTAGGTTGGGAACATTGAGATGTGTAGATTTAAAAAATGTAATTTGAACTCTTGTAAGGAAAAAAGTAATGACATGTATTGTTAAGACCTTTGCATTCTGCGCCTGCTCTGTGCATTACAGTAAGGTGACATGTTGGGATCTTATTCTCAGCATCTTCCATCTGTTGGGTCAAATTCTGCATGCGTGCATATACCATGCCCTGTTTAGTACTCTGGGCTTTCTGTGCCCAGTCTCCTAAGCAGAGTGTTTGATAACCTTGTCCTTGTAATATTTTGGCAGGTTTTGACAAATTCTCTTCTTCCACTAGCCATTTCCAAGTATGCCTTATGAATGAGAGCCTCTGTGTTCCTGCTTACTGGGAAATGAGCACAAAGTACAGCTGAAACGTGTTGGTCTGTTAAAGAGAAAGCTGGCTGCTGCCCTTTGTAAAAGTATGGTAGGGTCTGTGAGACTTTTTATTATCAAGATGTGTAAGTTGCTGGAATGGTGCTGCATAGTTTCTCTGTCATTATGAAGGATAAGTGAGCTCAGGGTGTTCAAGTCAGGAAAATACTGTGAAACACAACTGTCAGAACAGTGCCCAGAATAATTTTCAGTTTTGTTTTTTATTCATCCAGTTGACACTACTGATACTGTGGTTTAACTATTGTAAAATAATAGCCCTCCAACTTGTAAAGTTGGAAAGTATGGTCATGGATTCTGCTGTCATAAGGCTGGTGTAGGTCAGGTGTTGTTGAACACCAAGTAGTTTGTAAATCTTTCTTCTTTTTCTTTTTTACCTTCTTTCTAAATGAACTTTGGGACTGACCATGCTGTGAACTCATCTTTCACTACTGACTGCTGTTGTTTTGCACTGTTGTCAGTATTTATGCTTTCTATTTTCTGTGTGAAGTTGTGAGACAGCAAAATAAGGATTATCACCTACCTGAAATTTGGATCACTCTGTCATACTCTGTATCTTTTTCATTCAGCCAAATTCCTCTACAATCCCTCTACAATGCATTGTGGCAGTACAATATTTGGGTCACTGCAAAACAAATGATTAGAATAAAATAATTACTTTAATTGATTTTACGATGGTATGTTTGCAGTGCATGTTTCTAAAACAACAGCCTGCTCTAATTCCCAGGCAGGAACCTTTTCAAAGTTCCCATATAAATCTGTATCACTTCAAGATCTGCTCTTGACTGGATTATTTCCCATCTTAAGAGACTGATTCTCTGCTACCTTCTTTTTAGTCATTATTTACATCTGTGCAGAGCATCAGTGTGACTCTGCCATCAGCTTTCAAGATCCATAATCTTTATTTCTTGTTTTTATATCTTTACAGGTCTATTTGAATTTTTCCTTTAAAACATCAGGACTGAAAATACTCAATACCCTCCCCCACTCCCCTCCGTTCTAATCTCTTTGCTCCAGGAGTTGGGGATCTGTATAGAAAGTTTATCAGCATGTTGCTGACATCAAGTTGCAGTGAGTGTATTTAGCAAATCTTTTGTAAATGATGGAGAAGCTGCAGTTTGCATTGTGAAGTATCCAGTGAACATGAAAGGAAAAAATAATGATATGCAAGTGGTTTTCTGGATGCAGGCTTCCAGTTTGGATCACAGCGGGTTGCTGACAAACTGTGGCACATCCTGGAACCTTAGGGCCTGTGTGGGTTTTTTTCTCTGGAAGATCATATTTGGACATTGCAGCCACTTCCTTTCACTACTGTCAGAATAAAAGCAAAGTGAACTGAATTATGTGCCCATCTACCTAGCACAGTTACATGAGAAAGAGGCAAATGAATGCAGAAAGTATTTCAGTACATGACTACACTATGAGAATCCTCTCAGTGAACTGTGCAACAGCAGCCAATAAATAATAAATACAACTGAAGAGCTGATACTCCACAATTCTAACTTCAGATGAAGTATAATTCTGTGATGAATAATAAAAGAATCAGATTAAATTTCTTTTTATAAAATACAGCAAAATGACAAATTTGAATTAACTGATAACCACTGATATCAGCAAATAAATCCAACTAAATGTCCAACCAGTGTGGAAATTAAAATTGAAAAGCAGAAGAAATGCAGTTAACGAGTAGATGAGGGTAATCAATAATGAGTGAACAAACAGAGGTGGGAGAAATGGCAGTTACAGGTCTATATGCAGGTAGTTGCGTGTTTTTCTTTCATTAGCATTGGTACGCTAAAATTCAGTAAGCTGACCTTCTTTTTAAATTGATGTAAAAATATTATTTCATTATTTGTGTAGTGAATGCAAAATCCTTATAACTCTTAATGTTACAGGTGTTTGAAATTAATTATAATCAGTACTCAGTTGTTTTGTGTCTTTGGTGTAGCATTGGTGTACAAATAAGGCAGTGAGTCATATTCAAAAGACCTAGAACTGTGTTAATCCATAACACTTATTATAGTTTAATGAACATAAATGTTTTTTTGTTCATAAAGTTCTGTTATTAATTAACAAGTCTAACTTTTTTTTTTTTTTTAACTGTGCTTTTTTGTATTTAATATTCAAGGCTCTGTGAGCTGCTGTTTTCTGCCTGTGTGTATCAATGAGGAGAAAAATGAGATGCAGTCACTTTTGCAGAATCAGCTCAGAGAACTTGCTGCAGTTTCATAGGATCCTTAGCAATATTCACTTTCCGTCTCCCCTCCCTGAATAGAAATTACAATCAGTTACAATCACTTTCAGACAAAGAGTTTTTGTAGACCGTTGCACTTAAAATACATGCAGTAATTTACAGCTGAAAGAAAACTGTGTGGATTACTATTTCGTAGCTTGTAACTGAATGAATGGGTTGTATTAATTAGTTTGGAAATGGAGGAATTAACCTGTAAGACAAGAGTGTGCCCAGTGCTTTAGAGGCACAACTAACAGCAAATTAGCACCCATGTATATTCAGTGGTAAGCATTACTAAGTGAATGGTCTGGCCTATTTTTGCAAGGTTATGTGTTAGCAGATCACTACTATATTGCTTTGTGTGTTTTTGTGGGTCACAGAACCACCTATGTGTTGCCTTTTTCTTGAAATCCGTGGTCAGTGTCAGTGATCTGCATGGTAACCTGTGTAGGATGAAGTCAATGAAGGTGTAAGCATCTTGGAAGCAAACTGTAGGGTTCTCGAGGTCTTGGAGACTGGTGCATCTATCCTTCAATGCACAATAGAAGGGTAAGAATCACAACAATCAGAGATGGGAAAAAGCAACTCTAGTAATATTGTATCCCTGTGTGAATAACCTGAGTGTTTCTAGTGAATTCTGTTTCTAATGTTATTATTTTTAAAGGTGTTTTGACTCGAAGATGTATTGAAATGGATAAGAGGATGTTCACATACATAATTCACATTTCTGCTGAAAAGCTGATCTGAAGAGACAAACTATAATGCAAGTTGGCTTAGATTTGTAGAGCTTGGAGTATAGCCTGTGGTAATGGGAACATTCAGATTCTTATCCCAGACAATGTAAGTGAGATACAGGACATGGGAAGTCAGAAGGATGTGTTCATCAGATTCTGAAGTGCACTGACAGTGATGCAGAGGGAGAAAGGAAAAAACAGAACCACAGAGTCGTACATGTTTTGAAGTTATATTGAACTGCAAGCTTGCAGTAAACTGTAGGAATGAAATGATCTGGTCAGAAGCAAGATGTCCAAAGAAGAAAAAGTCATCACAGAGATCTACACTCTGTGATGTATGAAGTGAAGAAGGGAGACTAGAACACAAAGTTTTCTTATTCACTCCAACATCTTATATAAATTCCCATTCATCAACTGCAGCCAAAAATTTAGCAAAAGGTGGCAGAAATTGTTACAAGCTAACTCTTCCACTTTTAATATAAGTAGTGTTTAATTATCTGACAGCCTTTAGTGTGAACATTATGTTTTCTTGCTAATATGCATTTTGATTAAATAAAACATGTTTTTGTTGGCTTATTAAAATCAAAATCAAAGGAAGGTGGGCCTGATAATATATTGGTGAAATTGCAGCATTTATCTTTCAGGCTCCGTGTGCTTCTCTGATGGTGTTTGAGTGTGATCCTACTTACGTAATATTCCTTTACAAAACAACTTTTTTGGAAAACCATGAACAGCCCTAGAGTAACACTGGAAGTACAGGGCTGCTGAAATGTCTTTTAGACCACCGCCTTGCAGTGAGCTGGACTGGCTGTTGCAGTTCATCCCTTTTCTGACAATTCTGCTGTTCTTAAATAGAAGGTCTGTATGGGAACTGTTGAGTCACAGCCTGAAGCACTGATTGAGCACCTGGGGAAAGGACCCAGTCAGCCCTGGGAGCACAGGTGAAGGCAATTCAACTGTGTGACAGGAAGGGGTGGAGCCTGGCTACAACTCTCTTAGACCCCATTTAAGGACTGTCTGGCCCTGGGGAAGGGTCTCTGGTTGGAGATTGCTCTTTGGTGGAGCTTTCTCCTGTGAACCTGGAGTCTTCTGAGATGGGCGAGCAATGTCCTTCCCTTCTTTTATAGCACCTTCCTATTGTGCTGATCTTTCCTGTCTTTAAGTCTCTGGTGAAACACCTTTTCCCATCGTATTGATCTATCCAATTGTTATCACATCAAATCTGTATCCATTTTTTACTCTTAACAATGAATCTGGAAAAATTTAATTTCCTTTCAGAATAGAGAAGAATCTTATGTTTTCACTGGTAGTGTTCTTGGTGAGCACTGTGTTATGGTAACTTCTAGGAAAAGGATTGTGTGAAAAGGAGACAGATGGTATTTTAGCCACAGAATACTAGAACATTGGTTTAACATACCTTTCAGCTTTGCTGCAGATAACAGGAATGCTTCTGTCCCCTTTTGACTGTTTCCATGGTGCTGCCAGCAACTTGGATAGAAATTTTTGGCTCAAGGGCTAGTGGTAGTTTTAGCAGTCTAAGAGCACCAGATTTTGTGCTGTGTTCCTTGTGTGGAGCCTGAATCTGAAGTATATTTTGAGTTTAGTTCTGGAAGTATTTTAATATTATTGAAAATTGATGTGGTATTGATTGAAAATGTAGCTATCAGGCTATGAATTTTGTTCTGTTAAAAGCTGAGTTGGTTTTTGGTTGGTTTTTTTTTTTGTTTTTTTTTTTTTTTTTTTTTGTTGTTTTTTTTTTTCCTCTAAGGAACTGTCTGTCACCATTTGGTGGAGTAACACACATTAGCTGCAAGCATGTGAAGTTTGCCATGTCCTAACTATAAAAAGAAGTATGGTATAGAACTGTGTAAAGGCATGCAAGTATTTACAATAAGTCTAATTTAAGACTTTGGGTTGGGCCTGGAATGCTGAATTATGATTTCATACAAAAATAATGCAGTTCCACTTTTAATCACAATTTCCATTAATAATTGTTTCCTTTGTGTGATATAAAACAGAGAATGGAATGCTACAGATTTCTTGAATATTGGGAACTATAGCCAGGATGCTTGGATCAAGAGTCTTGATATGGGAAAAAAAACCTGAGGTAAGGGTAGGATAACCTGTCCCTGCATCCTTCTCAAATGGAGAGTAGGCTGAATTAGGCAGAAATCTGAATTAGCATGTTAATTGTTTTCTTGGCAAGAGTTGAGATACTGGATCTGAGCCTCAAGGATAGCAAGTTTAGGCTCAGTAGCTTCTGTTTTTTCATAATGGCAGTTAAAGGCTGTTGGTGTGCTCTACCTAGATTTCAGTAAAGCCTTTGACACCATCTCCCACAGTATTCTCCTGGCAGCCATGGCTTGGACAGGTAGACTCATGGCTGGGTAAGGAGCTGGCTGGAGGGCCGGGCTCAGAGAGTGGTGGTGAATGGAGTAAAATCCAGCTGGTGACCGGTCATGAGTGGTGTTCCCCAGGGGTCAGTGACTGGGGCCTGTCCTCTTCAACATCTTTATTGATGACCTGGATGAGGGCATCGAGTGCACCCTCAGTAAGTTCGCAGATGACACTAAACTGGCTGGGAGTGTGGATCTACCTGGGGGTAGCGAGGCCCTACAGAGGGATCTGGACAGGCTGGAGAGCCGGGCTGAAGCCAATGGGATGAGGTTCAACAAGAGCAAATGCCGGGTCCTGCACTTTGGCCACAACAAATGTGTCCCTCCGGTGGCGCAGTGGTATAAGTTGCTGCTTGCAACACCAGAGGCCCGGGGTTCGAATCCCCCCTGTGGCGTAAGTGGCAGAAATGCTGCTCTGCTACACTAGAGGGCTCGAATCCCGGGAGTTGGACTCGATGATCTCTAAGGTCCCTTCCAACTCGCACGATACTGTGATACTGTGATACTGTGTGATACTCAATGTGATAGTGGAATGTGAGATCACACAGTAAGATACAGTATTATTGGAATTGAAGCTAATAAATCAAATAAAATGAGAAAGTATATCCAAAATACTTGCTCTAAAGCTGAAGGCAGATGGCTGGGGAGCATGAACTGCAGATGAGCAGCAGCAGAAGAGCTGTCTTGTGACTGCTGAGCAGTTTTATCTTTCCCTCTGAAAGGAAAACGGAACAGTGGCAGTCTTCAGGGAATGCTGGCAATCCATACAGCTGGAGCACTGGCCTTCTAGTACTTGAGGGGAGCATATAAACAGGAGGAACGGCTGTTTACGAGAGTGGACAGTGATAGAACAAGGGGGAATGGTTTTAAATTGAGATTTGGAGGTTTAGATTAGGGATTAGGAGGAAGGTTTTCATGCAGAAGGTGGTGACGCACTGGAACAGGTTGTCCAAGGAGGCTGTGGATGCCCCATCCCTGGAGGCATTCAAGGCTAGGCTGGATGTGGCTCTGGGCAGCCTGATATGGTGGTTGGTGACCCTGCACATAGCAGGGGGTTGGAACTGGATGAGCATTGTGGGCCTTTTCAACCAAGGCCGTTCTATGATTAACCCTTTAACTCCCAGCACGGTACATGATGTTATGGTGTGGAATGCCAGTGACAAAAATTGTAAAACCATGACAAGTGTATAAATCAAAATAGCAATCTCAATAATTATATATTGATTTCATAATAGCAAAGCAATGTAATAAGATAATTTCAATATTTCCCAGATAGTAATGATAGTTTCTATTTCTTTTCTGTTTTGAATGGAAATTCTTAATTCTCAGGATTTTCCACACTGCATAAATTTTGATATATATTTTTCTTAACCAGCTCTAGACTTAGAGATTGCATTGAAATCTACTTAGACTTGACCCCTTTACCCCCCTCCCCCATCCTGCAGGAGTTTTTAATTTTTTTTTTAATGCTGAGAAGGGAAAGAGATTTAGAAGTTGCACAGAGGGGATTTGTCGTACAGTATTAATCATGATCTAGTCTAGAATTTAATGTCTTCACTCTCAGCAGAGTAAATACAACTTTAGGTATAGTGACAGCCTGCTAGTTAATAGGTTGATATTGTGAAATTATATGGCTTTTTGAATATCCTCATATATTTTTCAAATAATTTTATTTTCTATACTGATGGTACTGCAATTTCAGGGAGAAACAGGGGAATAAGTAATGTTACCCAAGAAAGTAAAGCATAGTGATGATATATTTAGAATAGTATAAACCTCATGTTTCTCTTTACTTTTGCTTTTAGCAGTATTGCAATATATTTTGCTTGTTTTACTGCATTTCAGTTAGTATGACACCAGACTTCCATGTGGATTTTTAGCGCATAAAGAGATGAATGCTTATCTTTTGGTCACCATCCTATGTTCTTAATTCTAGCCTACTCAGCACTTAGGATGTCTTCTGCAAGTATTTAAACACCTTCTATTTCGGTGGAGCTATTACATGTGGAGGAACTGCTCAATTTTTTTTTTTAATTTATTTATTTTTTTTTTAATGTGTGCAAAAGCTTGGAGATGTCCAAATTTCTGTTATACTTATGGTAGCTGGGTGCACTTTCTAGTCAGTCAAGAATGTTTCTAACTCCTGTGGATGCACAGGCTGCTGAGAAGCCCTTGGCATGAAGTCATTTATGCTATGCATGTTTGAGATACATTAACCATTAAGGGATGCCAAGGAAGTGCAATGAATAGCTGCTAAGGCCATTTGCCTCTCTGTACAGGCAGATGTTTTTTTAGATACCATATGTCACTTAGGTCTCCTGAAGGATGCAGCCTGCTAAAAGGGCCATATATTTTCCTTTTTGTCTTTGAAAGTATATGCGTGAAGAGAACACTTACTGGCAAGTAGAGGCCATCTATGTATTTCACGACTGTGTATGTAGTACATACAAGCTGTCCAGCAGATCTCCTAAGTGACCAATAACAATTTCCTCTGTGAAGGGTGGTTTTACATTAGTGAAGATTTTGATCACTAAAAAGAAATGCAGATCTTAACACAGGCCCTTACTGTGCCAGTATAAATTGTGAGGGATGCACATAAACTTGAAGTAGAGATGCCATTTAAACAAAAAGAAATCTCTGACCTCCTTGGCAAGTAGATCCTGCTGCTTCAGCAGAAAATCACCATAGTATTGATCTACGGTGGGAATCTCTGTTGCTGCCTCTCCTTGTGCTGGTGTGTTGATAAGAGCCCAGCTCTTGCTGATCATCCATTTCACTCTTATAAACTGGAAGGTTTGTCCTCTGCCAGGAGTGCAGCTTCCATCCACAGGCCTTTGTGGCGCCTTCTGTGCTCTAGCTCTGCCAGGGTTACAACATCGGACCTCAATTTAGGAAGGAGTCATTCTTCTGTTCTGTTCCTAGGTTAAAAACTGCAGGTTTTACTTCAGTAATAATTTGCTGTGATTAATTTAACAAATAATGAAAGCATAAATCTAGCCCTTTATTAATAATATAAGGGATGTGCTGAAAGAATGACGATGGACGTGAAAATTGCCATGATTACAGAGTTCTCTTCATTAATTATGAACCCACCTTAGCCAAACAATTATTACAGACTTAGAAAGTAAGTCACTTTCTTCAGTGGAGTAGCCAGAGTTACAAACCAAAACAGTGAGTAGAAGGACAAGGAAAAAGAACCTGGAAGTCGTGCATTGCAGTCTCTTCCTTACCCACAAGATCACACTGTGCTCCAGAACAACTTCCAGCTTACATCGCATTACAGCAGGGTTTCTTAAATGCTGCTGCAGACAGCCAGTCTCACCACAACATGTTCTGCAACATATATTCAATACATATTTCCACCCATTTTCTTAGAGTATCATCATAGTATCATAGTATCATAGTATCGTGCGAGTTGGAAGGGACCTTAGAGATCATAGAGTCCAACTCCCGGGTTTCGAGCCCCCTGTGTAGCGAAGCGGCACTTCTACCCCTGCGCCACAGGGGGGATTCGAACCCGGGCCCTCCAGTGCCGCAGGCAGCAGCTTAAACCGCTGCGCCACTGGGGGCACACAGTAGTCTGGAGCAGATCTCAAGGGCCCAAATCTCAAACTCAATTAATAAAGGACCCTCCCTGCAGTCCCCCTACAGGTCTGTATACTTAGATCAACAGCATATACTCTTCTTTCTGTGAAGTAAATGTGACTCTTCGTAAATCAGTAGGCATAACTCAAGCTAGAAAAGAGTATCAGTCTGTGTCAGAATATGCATACCAAGATTCTTGGAAGCAGCTTAGTAAGGAAGAAATTAGGCCACTTGAAGAGGCAAAGTGTGCAAACAACTGATAGATCTGACAGCGAGGGTTACACTACATGATAGGTACAGTTGCTGAAAGCTCAACCATGTTGAGTTTCTTTCCATTTTGTAAGTCTGTAAGTGCAGACTCGGGCATGGCCAGATAGTGTCTTTGAAGACTCTCTGTGTGACCACTGAGGATAAGGAAAAGGCAGAGGTTCTGAATGATTTCTTTACATCTGTCTTTAGAGGCCAGACCGTTTATCCTCAAGGTACTCCTGTCTCTGACCTGGTAGTCTTGGCTGGGGAGCAGACCAGACCCCCTACAATTCAGGAGGACACAGTCAGAGACCTACTACTGCGAGTGGACTGCCACAAGTCCATGGGGTCAGATGAGATTCACCCGAGAGTGCTGAGGGAACTGGTGGAGGTAACAGCCAATCTGCATTTCATCATCTATCAGCGCTCCTTGTTGACTGGTGAGGTCCCAGAAGACTGGAGGCTTGCCAATGTGACTCCCATCTACAAGAAAGATTGTAAGGAGGATGTGGGGAACTCTAGTTCTGTCTTAATAGCTTAAATATTTATTGTAAACAAATTTGTATCTCCTTTGCATTGTGCGCCTTTGTGAGAAAAAGGAAAGAGTACGTATGAAATCTCTACTACTATGTCAGATTTGCATGCAGAAGCCTGGCTGTGCTGGGATCTCCCTTGCAGGATTTCAGGCAAAGACTGCAGTGTTTGGAGAAATAAGCTATCTTGTGTTCTGAAACCATGTGAACTTTCATGCTGTGGTATCCACTGACAAATAATAGTAGGTCTCATTTCTTGCAGGGCTTCCAAAGCAGCTGGGGACAGAACCTTAAGCAGTGCCATGCAGTAAGTGCTAAACAAACTAGCACAGAAAGGATCAAAAAAGATGGCAGTCCGTATTTGAAATAATTAAATATATGGACTCTCACTGATAAGAAATCATGTCAAAGAAAGGACGTAGCAAGGGCGAAAAGCCTGAGGCACTGATTGTAGCCCTACAGGCTGCCAATGAGGAACTCAGGACCAAGCTAACAGACATTCAAATTGAGCTGCATCAGGAGAAATCTAAGGTGAGTGAAGGTTTGGTTTTAAAGAAGTGTCTGCACTGAAGGAAAGAAACATGAGGAAAACAGTAGCATAGAAATCAAGAGATGCAACAGAACTCTTCTCTTGAATAGTCTGATGTCCTGCTCCTTCACTGGAAGAAATTTCTTTTTACTGAGGTACAATTTAAAGAAACCTCTGGCCTTCTAGTGGAGCTGTATGCCTTTTGTAACATCTTTGCCCATGTTCCGATTAGTGATTTCCATCCTATCCACTCAAATTGTTTCCAAGTATAATATTAAATTAAATTCCAGTGTGTGCAGAAGTTGTGTGGTGTTGCTTTTTTTTTTTTTTTTTTTTTTTTTTTAAATGACTGTTTATTTCAGCAAGATATATCTCTATTTCAAAGTTAAGTGAAGTAGTCCTTAAGTGTATAGCGTGAAAGTCCATATGGACCTTTGCAATCCATCTGCAGAACAGTTCATCTCTGTCATGTACATTAAGGTATATATGTGTTGTTTCAGGCTTGTTCAAGGACCAGTGGTTTGCCTGCATTTCAGTACGATACTTAAATTTGTTTAAAAGTCAAATTAGTATAATGTGTGTAAGTGCATGTAGGATTATGTTGTGAAAGTGCTCTGGGGTCTCTAGTTGGGCTTAAATATATTTATTAGTGTAAATGTACTGAAGGCTGCTCTGTAACTTCAATACCAAAACTATGGACAAAGAACTTAAGTGTTCTTTATTAAAGAACAACAAAGGACAACCCTAAGTAAAGCAAGCTATTTCATCAGTGTAATGATCAGTGAAGCACACTTTAATTTCATACCCAGGAGCTGACTATCACAAAGTTTCTCTTATGAATAAGAACATCTACAAAAGACTAGAGGTTTCCTGGATGTTCAGATTTGCAGTGCACACTCTCATCTAATTAATTTCCTACAATGACAAAAGCTGTAGTAATCTTGCTATTGGAAAGCCCTTTACTTTTCTGAGGAATTTGGCTGAAATTGACAGTTGAGTTAGAAAGTTTTATTCAAACACATGTATGTAGACAAGGACTTATTTCCTAAGGAAAAACTGAAGTACTTATCTTCAGTAAAGACACTGCAGTATCTACATGAGGACTTCAGGAGTTGGCTCATATTTTGTTGTAGGGGAATGGAGGAACTAGGGTCTGCAGGAGGCGCCTCTTTATTCTGACATGGCTATGTGTCTGAGTGAGCTTGTTTTGGTAACAATATCTTGGTAACAGGTGACTTTCATTTTATTTCAACTTAGAATGCTAAACTTGAAAGAGAGAAGACTCAAGAAACAAAACGTATCCGTGAAGTGGAGCAGCGCAAGCAGACTGTGCTAATCACTGAGCTAAAAGCCAAGCTCCATGAGGAGAAAATGAAGGAGCTGCAGGCTGTGAGGGAGAACCTCATCAAACAGCATGAGCAGGAGATGACACGGATGGTGAAAGTCCGAGACAGCGAAATCCAGCGTCTCAAGTCAGCGTTGTGTGCGCTGCGGGATGGTAGCAGTGATAAAGTAAGGACAGCGCTGACTATTGAGGCTCGTGAAGAGGCCAGAAAACAGTTCGACTCCGAGCGCCTTAAGCTTCTGCAGGAAATTACTGAACTTAAGTCTGCCAAAAAGCAGGTAGACGAGGCCTTGAATAATATGATCCAGGCTGACAAGATCAAAGCAGGTGATCTTCGAAGTGAGCACCAGTCCCACCAGGAAGCCATTTCTAAGATCAAGTGGGAGAGCGAGAGGGATATTCGCCGCCTGGTTAGTAACTCTTCCCTGCACCAGAATATTTCATGTGTTGTCTTATGCCATATCAAGTTTGCTTTGTTTGCTTTTCAATTTTTGAGTGGATCACAGAACTCTGCAAAGCACCTCTGTCTGAAGAAGTAACAAAAACCTCACACTGCTGCATCTCAGTGGCAGAAAGCTCACAGTGAGTCAGCTAGAGCATCCACTGGGTGGGCAGCTGATACCACAGAATAGTAGTGATTGATGCCCTCCATCAAGAATTGGCTTACCAAGATCCCAACATATCTGCCATGCAAAATGTTAGAAAAAGAAAGCGTTTACATCTGTACTTGAAGTTATTAGTTTCTCTAACCCTTATGTTGGTGTCCTGAACACATTAAACCATGGCAAGAGGGAGAGAGACCTTTTGCTTTGATCTTGCCATAGCATTCAGTGATTCATACTGGTGAGAATGGGTAAAAAGAGGCCTATAGCAGTGGTAGTGCAAGTGGCTGTTTTTTGGTATAGCTAGGGAACTGAGCCTGCTTCCATGTTGGAAAATTTGGCATGAAAACTGACAGTTGAGTAAAAGAAACAGTGATTTAAATAGTGTCAGGAGTGGTATTTTTGAGTTTGAAGCATTGTATTTGAATACTGATAGGTAACTAAGCACCCCACACTCACATACTGACCTTTTTTCAGTGTTTACACAGTGGGGGGTTAGAAATAATATTATTGTAACAAGTTACCGAAAAGCATTGTTTGAGATAAGGATAGTTGTAAAAGAGGAAAGGATGAAAAAAATCCACCTAACAACCAAGAAGAAGAAATGCAAATGATGCAGAACAGTCACTCACCTCTGGCTGACCAATGCCCATTCAGACACTAAGCCACAGCAGCCCCAGCCTAGTCTTTCCAGTTTTACTACTGAGCACAGTGTCGGTATGGTATGGTATGGTATGGTATGGTATGGTATGGTATGGTATGGTATGGTATGGTATGGTATGGTATGGTATGGTATGGTATGGAATATCCCTTTAGCCAGTTTGGGTCAGCTGTCCTAGCTGTCTCCCATTCCATTTTGCACATTGCATCATGCTCAGTTTTGCTTTGTGTAAGGCTATCTATCAAAGCTGATACTGTGATGGCGTACAAGGTGGCTGACGCCTTGGAGTATAGTGTTTTCAAGCCTGTGTGATATGACATAGCAGATTTAAGTGATGAACACTAGTAAATCATATTGTACTATATTCATCAAGGCTGAAATGTTTTTGCTTTTACACGCTAACATTGTTGCTCTTGTGCTCCTTTCATCAGATGGACGAGATCAAGGCTAAAGATAGGATCATATTTTCCTTGGAGAAAGAACTGGAGACACAGACAGGCTATGTGCAGAAGTTGCAGCTGCAAAAAGAAGCTCTGGATGAACAGCTTTTTCTCGTGAAGGAGGCAGAGTGTAACATGAGCAGTCCCAAGAGGGAAATCCCAGGAAGGGCCGGAGATGGCTCAGAGCACTGCAGCAGCCCTGTATGCAGGTTTTACTGACTTCTGCACAACATTTTTCTTGCTTAAACATTGTCTTGGCCCCTGAGAAAACATTAAATCATCAGTACTGTTTTGCAAGTATCAATCCATGAACATTAACTGCCTGGATAGCCTGCATCCTCAAAAACAGATATTGGAAAGACAGGCAGAGAGAAGGCTGTGGGGAACCTAGGAGATTTGGGAGCACCTCCTCTCTCTCTGTCTTGCTCTATGCATGTGCAGCCATTTCTGTCACAAGTGTAGCAGAAATGCAGTCATGGCCTGAAGCAGTGATGGAACATCTGGTAGGAAGGCAGGGCCAACTCAGGGGAGCTCAGCTGTATGCAGTGTACCTGGGTGATGGAAGGGCTGGAGCCTGGATCCACCCCTTCCCAGACCTCATTTAAGGATTGGCAGTGGAGGTAAGGTGATCTCACTGGAGATCCCTGCATGCCTGAGGTCTTGCTAACCTGAGGTAAGCAGCTCTTTTCCTTGTTTTCTGTGGCTCCTGCGTTTGGGATTGTCCTCATTTGCTACAGCCAAAGTCTTTGCCATGCTGCTTTTATTGCTGCACTTTCCATCACATTATAGCAATACAACAAGGCATGGAGCTCCTTGTGACTAAACACAGTATTTACACAACAAGTGTGTATGCATACACATTTTTACATATACACAAATGAGGAAGAAGAAGGCAAAGGCTATTGATGCTGACAGGGGTGTCCTTGCTTTTTCACCTGATTTAGTGGCCCAGTGAGTAGGAGAAGTGTGTAGGAAAAATCAATTGAAGCTAGAATATTTTAGCTTTTGGGGGTTTTTCCCCTATAATAATAATAACAATAATAATAACAATAAAAGAGCATCATGATCCTTTTATTTTTATCTAGCAAGTGAAATGTTTTTATCTTAAAATGTTTCCCAAACCAGATGTTTTCTTCTCACCAATACAGGTGTTGTTCTAGAAACAAATAAACATATTTTATTGATTGTGATAAGTTGTGGTATGTAGCTTTGGGTGATTCTTTTTCCAAATATGTGTTTTGAAGAATTGTGTTATGTTGTTACTGATGAACAGGATTTGCGCAGGAACCAGAAGAGGATAGCTGAGTTGAATGCCACAATCCGGAAACTGGAAGATAGGAACACATTGCTGGTCGATGAACGAAATGAACTGGTATGTGAGCTTTGCACCCTCATATAGGGGAGGCCAGGAACTGTAGGGAAGATGAGGAGAGGAGTCTCCAAGCATGTGGTATAATGTGCCATTTTTATCCATTGGTCTGGTCACCTGGGACACTTAGGCTGGCTTTTCACTCCACTGAGATTGCTCTTAAATTCTGAAGTTATATTGGGACAAAAATCACAGTGGGACAGTCTTGTAAGTTTCTGTGTGACTGATAATGTTCCTTCCTTGACCTTTTCAAGAGTTTAGGAGCATACAACAGTATATGGTGATGTAAATCAAATGATGCCCATTGTCCTGTACTTGAGAAAAGACAAGAATCAGATAGAATGGAAGATAGTAAATCTGAAAACAGTACATTTCTTTCTCATTTACTCTTAGGTGGTGATTTGGTCAAAGTTTCTACTTCCATGATTAAGACTGAAGGTGGTGAAATTCAACTCTTGATGTTTTATTTATTTTGTTCCTCAGCTAGGAGTCCTGGTGCACTCCTTTCATATCAGTGTGGCTGCCTTGATTCTCCTTTATGTTTTTAATTTAATATTTTCAAAATGATATCAAGTTTGTAATAACATTGCAGATGTGTTCACATGCCTCTCTTCAATTAGGAAAAACTCTCAGACCTCAGATTTCTGCAATACTGAATAGTTTGTAGCTGTCTCATGCCATTAAATCTTCAGCCTATTTTTTCACAGGAAAAAAAAAGAAAGTTTAAAAAAGGCTTCAAAATTCTATCTTGCGTAATGAGATTATAGTGAATATATTTTGTTAAATGTGGGCAGGAACTTCTGGAAATATCACAGCCTGAACCACTGGATCACCTGGGGAAAGTACCTGGTCAGCCCCATGGCTGTTTACCTGTTTCCAGTTTACCTGTGTTACTGGAAGGGTTGGAGACTGGTTGCAGCTCTCTTAGACCTCATCTAGGGGCAGGCTGCCACTGGGGAAGGATCTCTGGTTGGAGATCACTCCCTTGTGGAGTGTTTCCTGCAAGCCTAGATCTTTGAAGATGGAGAGCACTTTTCATTTGTAATATTGTTCCATCCGTGCTAGTCCATTTGCTCTTACATTCTCGTATCACCTTTCTACCACATTAATCTTTCTGATTGTAGCACATGTGCTTTGAGATACAATTGGACCAGCAATAGCTTTCTTCATTTGTAGGGTAAGACAGATAGTTTTGCCAACAACGATGCTGTTGGAAGATGTAACCACTTCCTACCTGCTCTTCCCTTTCCTGTTAGCAGAAGGGATCTGCAGGCACTTGCTAGCTTGCTTCAAGCAAAATCAATGGGTAAGATGATATGATGATATAAGCAAATGTGTTTAACTGTCCTTAACAGTTACAGGGAATTCTCTCTGTCCTTTCTACAGCAGAACTGCATCGGGCAGGAACCTCCTAGTGGTGAATGGTAACATGGAGCTGATTCATGCCTGCGTTAAGTAGATAATCTGGTCACCCATGATCTTCCTTATCCTTCCTTAGAAAAAGAAATGTTGTATATTATCACTGGGTTTTACCAGATGGAGCTAATCTTGTGGAGGAAAAGAACTTGGTTAAGACTCTAGCTGTACTAATACTGGGGCTTCCAAAGATGCTGTAAGATACTTTGATTAATTTGTTGTTTAAATGACGTTTAGTCAATATTCGTTGACTAAAACATTCATTGTGCGTATGCATACGTTTCTATGTAAATCTGTCTTTTGATGAGACAGTCCATGAGTTTCTTGAAGATAAAACACAGGTCTTGGGTTCGTTTACAGTTCTTGCAGCAGCTTTGCAGTTGTCTGATGATGTGTCAGATTGCTTCATCTCTACATATGAATTTTCCCATAGATAAAACTATCGGTAAAAATTTGCAGAATTGTGCTTTGAAGTTTGTAGATTAAGTTTATTGAAGCTGTAAGCATTGCTAGGATTGCTTTGCTAGTTCCAGTAGATCATTTTGCTTGGTGTTTTAGTGTGGCAATAGGTTAACAAATATTTCTCACAAAAGAGTGAGAAATGTATCTTTTATTTGGATTACTTACCATTATTAATTGCTATGAATCAATTATTATCATTTCAGCTGAAGCGTGTCCGAGAAGCTGAAAAACAATGTAAACCTCTCCTGGAAAAGAATAAGTGCCTCACAAAGAGAAATGATGAACTGATGCAGTCCTTACAGCGCATAGAAGATAAACTCAAAGCAGTCACTAAAGAAAATATAGAAATGGTCAGTATTGAAGAGAAAAATGCACTTTACGGCATGGTATATGTCTGTTTTGATGGAAACGTTTGTGCATACATGAACATGCAACGCTATTGTCAAGATATAGGAACGCTTAGGTTTGTACATAGTAGTCTTACATAATGTTGTCTGCTATGCTTAATGTGCAGTATTTTGGAGTGAATGCATAAAATCAGTCTTTAATATTCTGAAAATTAGATTTGACCCTGAATTTTAAAAACAGTTCTATTGAGTCATGTTTTACTCTGCTATTTTGCATCTGAAAACCAAAAAAGCAGCTGGTAAGAGCTATGTTTTTCAGACAGCCTGATGTTCATCTTTGAATGTGCATGTTTCTTTTAGAGATGATGATAACAAAGTAAAGTTCTGCTATGCCTCTGAGCATGTGTAATTCCTATGAAATATATGCATGGTGAATGGATACAGGAAAGGGAGTATGGTGGTGCTATTGCAACGTTTATGAATTTCAAGTATCAGGGCTTTATGAGATGGAGTTAAAACAGTTATGCCTGTAGCGCCTTCATGTGATCTTTGGCATCAGTCAGAATCCAAATGCATTGATTTTGCATTGCCATTAATTGAAAAGGAAGTGTGAGATTTGAGTTACCAGATGTAAACTGGCAGGCTCCTAAGTGTGTTTGCAACTCTTGTCTCTCTCTCACAATAGTCAAGGTCCTCATTTTGAGCAGACTGACAGTTCTGCAATGAATGAAGAGGATGAGACTACCAGGTTCTCATTCTAATCTTAGAGAAGAAAGGTTTTAGTGCTACAAGGTTAACCAACTTTAAGACTTTGTGATTCACCCATATCCAGAAAAGTGATACACTAGCTGTAGGCATCACAAGTTAGAGTTCTTTTTCCACAGCAGTTGTAGATCAGAAATCACAGCCCCTTGGCCTGTCTCGCAGCAAGCAAGAGACAAGGTCATCAATGGACAGCACAACCAGTGCATATGGATGCTCATGGCAACTTAGCTCCACTATCAAGAGTTGACATCTGCTCTTGGTAGTGCAGATGCTGAAATAATGCAAGTTAGTGGGCTGTGGATGGCTGGAATAATTTTTTTGGGCTATAGGCCCAAGAATAATTAATATAATTAATGACATTCTAAATGAAAAAGTACGCTTTATTTATAACTGAAAGTTTGTCTTTTTCTTTTAATTGCTAAATCTTATTTAATCTGTGTCTTTCTTCTTACGACAGAGAGAAAAAATGACATCACATCCTCCTCTAAAGAAACTAAAGTCTCTCAATGACCTGGATCAGGCTAATGAGGAGCAAGAAACAGAATTTTTAAAGCTTCAAGTCATAGAACAACAGAACATAATTGATGAGTTAACAAGGGTATGTCCAGAACACCAGGAAACTAGCAGCAATTTCTGTATAAAGTTAATTACCATTAGTATTTCATATTTTAAATAGAATTCTGAGGTTTCGTATCTTCCTTGCTCTTAATACCTGTGTAGTTTTAGATGTCAGTGTGTTGATGTGGGTTATTAACTGCCTTTATAATGGGCTGTTGGCCCTGCAACTTGAAGATGTGACGCTTGTGAACTGGGTTGTAGAAATGAACAGACTGTTCCTGTGCTCCACTGTTCACACATATACATGTTCACAAGGCATGGCTGTAACAAGCTGGCATATGAGGTAACCATACAGCTATTAAAATGTTGTCTGGAGAAGAAACATGTAAGCACACAATGCAGTGCCCTTTGTGTGCTGGAAAAGAGCATGCTGCTAGACATGGTTCTCTAGTTCTTCTGTCACATCCTTAAGTACTGGCAGTCCCTTTTTCAGATGACTTTGCATTTTCTTGAGGGGAAGGAGAAAGATACTCCAGAGCAGGCTGTTTCTTCTTCTAAGACATCATTGCTAGATGTGGAGAAATCAACACTTGTATCTTTTAATAACTAAGACAAGAGGCGGCACCACCTTTGCAGTGAAGGCAGTTTGCCTCCCATAATAAACCCTAACGGATGCCCTGTGAAAGCCTCCTGGTGACTTTGGCAGGAAATCAGTCAGTGTCTGACAGCCTGCCAAGGCAGCTACACAACAGCAGGGGCTGCTTTTCTTGTGTTCCCTCCAAGTGATTTTTCAGCTGGCACGTAGACAGTTTTGGGTATGAATTTTCCCTTCTACGTTGAATCGTGTTGCTGCTGGAAAGTATAGCAGTCAGTGGAAAAGCAGTGATTTATTTCATCTGTACGTCTGATGTTCTGAGGTTGCAAACAAAAGAAGGTAGAGGTAAGAATCTTGAGTCAAGTAACTTTTCAATCTCACTTTCCAGGACAGGGAAAAACTCATTCGTCGCAGAAGGAGTAAAAGGAGTTCAAAACCAATTAAGGTGAGAGGAAAAATTATGAACTAAAAATAGATAACATATGCAAAAGTTTATTGGCATCTTTTGTTCTTGTTTTGTATTTTTTTTTCAGATTCCATGTTTAGAAGGTTGTAATCTGTCAGCATAAGTGAAAAATGTTGCAAAGCAAATATGGATCTAAAATGCTTATTGATCAGTTGGCAGCACACTTATTCATAAACCCAAGTTTTTAAATGCTCACCTCTGTACACCGAAACCCAATTCTGCATGTCAAGCACCTCAGCTTTCATAGGACGTGACTCAGTTCTCATTTGGATTGGTGAATTCAGTTACTGGAGATAGTGAGACATAGAGCTAAAGTGTGTACTGTGAGAAGTCTCTTACAATGTATGGCAGTTACTGTAAGACTGGAAAGATGCATGGGGGATAAAAGTTGCATTTAAAATTTAAAAAAAACAACTGAAACTAAAACATAACACTAGTTCTGTGCTAATGTAGTGCTTACTCATTTACTTGAACAGCATTATCAGTGAGAGAAGTACTGAATTATTTGAAGCATCAGCAGTGTTCCTGAGAAAAGGAAGAGATTCTCTTCCTGCACCGTGGGCATTTCCTTCATAGCATTATTTTCTCACCTCAGTCTGCATGTTGACAGATGTCTTCTGAACAGCTTCTATTATGTTTTCCAGGCTTCAGGCTAAGCCAGATCCTCAGTTTAGTGATATGAATCAGTAGACTCATGTTCTCCACCAGCACAAGACCTAATCTTCATTATGGTTCCCTTTGGATTTGGTTGGAGGTGGCAATTGAAGGGGTAGTGCGTAGCTCTTTTTTTCATGCCTTGCCTTCTTAAAACAACTGGTAATGGGGCTTGAAACTAATCTTTCTCCAAATTAGAAACTTATATTGGCCATTTCTGTACAGATTCAGAAATCATGTTTTTCCTTCTTTAGAGACACGTAATAGACACAGTTTTGGGGTATGATGATGATTCCATGGACTCTGAAACATCCTCTGTGGCCTCATATAGGACAGACAGAACACCAGCAACTCCAGATGATGATCTAGATGAGGTAAGAGACTCAGTTTCAATAGGCAAGGACAAATTTTCAGACAATTCTGACTGCAAAAGCAAGCAACCAGTATTTTGTTGCTGCATATTGGATGGCAAGTTCTTTGTTAAATTTGGCTTCATTTAAATACACTCAAATACTGATAAGTTCTCTCAAAGTCTAGTCCATAGAGTCTACAGCTATGAATTCATTGCAGTCTGAGGTGACTTTTTCCTCTCATCTCTCAAGAAAATGAACTTTAAGCTTAAAGACATAAACATTCTATTACTTCTGCATCCTTATTACTTCTCATTACAACAGGATCACCATAAAAGCTGTTTTAAATCAAGATCTGTAAACCAACTCATGTTTAATATCTTACACTAGCATTCTTTGCGTTGGCAGTGCTGTGCTGTCTATTGCTTAGGCATATCCTTTCTCCTTCTTCAGAGTTTAGCTGCAGAAGAATCAGAGCTGCGGTTTCGACAGCTGACAAAAGAGTATCAGGCCCTGCAGAGAGCTTATGCACTGCTGCAAGAGCAAACAGGAGGCATCATAGATGCTGAAAGAGAAGCCAAGGTCAGTAACAGTCTGAGAGGCAAAGCATTTCATTACCATCAGAACATTTTGATTTCTCAAAGTGGCATGCAAGGAAATAGAGATAAATATCCATGGGCATCTATCTGTTGCATTTCACTCACTGGCTAAGTATGTTTCAAGAGAGCGATGACTGAAGATGGACACAATTGCTTTGCTTTCAAATGTCTGTTCCCTGGCTGTTTCAAACCCCTGCATTTAGACAGACATGTCAAAGCAGACAGTTCTGCAGTTTTGCACTGAGTCACAAGAATTGTCTATTGTTTTGCTGGGTGTGAAGGAATCAGATTTGTACAAGTGAATGGAAGCCTGTGCTTTTCCATAAATTGCACCCACTTTAGGAATAGCCACCTGAATGTTTCTAACAAAGTTACACAGATTATATTCATATTTGAATGTGATGCAGATACAGTAAAACTTCAAAGCTAAAAATGTTCCCTGTCTAATAAAGCTGTAGAATAATTCAGGCTGGAAGCAACTTAGGTGAACTCCAGCCCAACATCTGGTTCAAAGAAGTGTCAGATGTGAGTAGTGCCAGGTTTGTTGTTTTTTTGCTCGTTTTTTGTTTTGTTTTGTTTTTTACCACTTTTAAGTCAGTTCGTAAGGACTTCTCAGGCAGTTCTGATCAGCTTTTTTTTTTTCTTTCTTTTTTTTTTTTTTTTCTACGGCCCTTTGCCAGTCTCATTTATTAATTACTTTTCTTCAATTCAGGCACTGCCCCTGTAGTAGAAATGCTAAATAATGGCTTGAAATGGTAATTGGGCACCTGGTGGGAAGGCAGGGCCAGCCCAGGGGAGCTTAGGTTCAAGCATGTGCCTGTGTGACTTGAAGGGCTGGAACCAGCCTTTCCCAGACCTCATTTAAGGGTTGGCAGTGGAGGTGAGGGCATCTTTTGCTTGAGATCTCTGCCTGCCTGAGGCCTTCCAAAGGTAAACAGCTTTTTCCCTTTTTTCCTGTGTTTGTGGCTGTAGCCACCCTGCTGCTATTGCTGTATTTTTATTGCACTGTAGCATTACAGGCTCTTACTAGGGTCTTTGAGTAGAGCCTCACACTGAATACTTGGCCTTGCATTATACTACTCCAGTTTTAGGTGTGTTAATTAACAGACTTGGGTGGAGCTGCTGCTCTCTCCCCTTGTGCCATCTGTATGCATATGTGAGGTGACACAAAATATTGCAGAGCTAGGATCATTATAGTAATTACTCATTCTGTGGAAATAACAGCATAGATCCAGATTATTTTGTATTTCACTTTTTTTTTTTTGTCAGTTACTTTGATGTTTTTGTTGGTGGTGAATGCTGTTTTTGACTTCAACAGGCTCAGGAGCAGCTCCAAGCTGAAGTCCAGAGATACAAAGCCAAAATAGAAGATCTGGAGAAAACTTTAGCGCAAAAAGGACAGGTAGGCACCTCTTGTGTATTTTATTTTTCCTGTTTTGGATCTTTACTTTGTTTAGAATATACCTAGCACAATTTCGTTGTAGACTTCCCCAAGATGTAAGGTCTCTGTGTAATAAACAGGCAGGCATAGTGTGCTCAGAAACCTTGCTAAAGCTTGCTAGACAAATATGCTGTTATTTTGTAATCCATGATCTGTTTATGTAGGATTTTAAAACCTGAGTACTGTGGTTCCAATTTTCAGTGGAAGTGTCCAGCCTTAAGGAGTTTGATTATTCTGTAACAGAACTGCTTCATCCAACAGGACTCCCATTGGGTGGAAGACAAACAACTTTTCATTAAGAGGAACCAAGAGCTTTTAGACAAGGTATGTTCCTGAGTTTTGCATGTCTGGAGAAGAGGAAGCTCAAGGGAGGTTATCTTATTGCTCTGTACAACTACCAGAAGGAAGGCTGTGGTGAGGTTGGAGTCAGCCTCTTCTCCCATATAGGGACAGAGTGAATGGTCTCAAGTTGTGCCAGGTGAGACTGCAGTTAGGATATTAGGAAATACTAGTTCTCCAAAAGACTGGTCAGGTGCTGCAGTGGGCTGTCCAGGGAGATGGTGGAGCTACTGACCCTGGGAGTGTTCAAGAAATGTTTAAATGTTGGACTGAGGGACATGGTTTAGTGAGAAATATTGCTGATAGGTAGATGGTTGGACTCGATGATCTTGGAGGTCTTTTCCAGCGTTGGTGATTCTATGATTGTGTTTACTCTGTAGGGTAAACTTGATCCTAAAATATGCCTTTTGGATGTTTAGGCTAGTGTTTATAAGTATAGTGTATAGGTAGCATAGTGTATTTGAATACGGGCAGGATATACAGACGGTGTGACATAGGTAGATATGGCCTCTCCAGCACTGATTAGACACTGTTGGTAGTAGCTCTTGATGCTCCTAGCCTAAGACCTGGAAATTCTGCTTAGCATTACAGCTCTGCTGTTAACACTGTGCTCATGCTGCCTCTGCAGGACCACCTGAGCTTAACTTCTTAATATGAAATGGCAGCAGAAACAAAGTCATCCTCACATCAGGACTTTTGTACTCCTGGTCTCAATATTCTCTGTATGTTTTTAACGGCTTGCGTCACCCTTAGGTCCTGTGGAATTTGAACTGCTCTTTCATTTGGTGCACTTAAGTGTGCATATGTTACCTATATATTTGTATGTATGCATTTTTAATCATGGAATATAAGCCCACAAAGGACCTTAGTATTGCTTGCATATCACCAACAGTTACAGCAGTGGCTGTACACGACTGCCATCAGAATGAGGCCGTTAACACCCAGCAACAGATCTCATTTCTTTCACATCTCCAGATAGAGCATCCTAGCTGTGTTTCTCCCTTTCCATAAACAAGCCTTATCAAGTCTCCTGCCATATGTCACACTTCCCCAGCCGGATGAACTGACCCAAGGGGGCTCATTCAATCTCTTGTCTTAATGTGCTCCCCAGCTGTCCTGGTATTGGCCCTATAAGAAAACATAATTGGAAAATATAGGTCCTAACACTGGCTAGAGTTGTGGAAGGGAGCAGGCTGTGAGGGATCAGTGCTGGCACTGTCCAGAGCAATAAAGTTGCATCCAATTGGCCAGTGCATATTATTAACATCTACTTGCTAATCAACAGAACTATTAATGGGGAGTGCTCATATAGGGTAGGACAGCTGTGCGGGAGTGGGATTGTGGAACTCAGAGATGACTCAATGTGAGTTAGCAACTGAGTACAACTTTATTAAGGCACGAACAACCTTTTATACCCTCCAACAGCAGTCGTGGCATAACACGATCGGATAACCCCGACACAGCACAACAAATGATTGGCTGCCTTCTACCCCAACAAATGATTGGCTGCCTTTCACCCCCAACTAAACAGTTTAACAATACCCTGACACCATGACAACTCGAGACCCTCAGCCTGGTCTCCACCCCTCTGCCTCACAAAGCCTTCTCACAAGGTTGTTACGTCCTTGAAGCCATCATGTCCTCCCTGTTCTCTCAACCAACTCCCAACACAGTTGTTCAGGTAACTGCGTCCACAGAGACAGCTCTCCCTGCATGCCAACTGTGCTGCACACTGAGAACCTCTGATCCTGCCCAGGACCTTCTTTCTCTAAGGCAGGACCAGGTGTTCCTAATAGGTGTTTATCCAACCTTTTTGCAGAGTTCTCCAAGTCTGCATGCTTTCCCCCTCCCAGACAGTCTATTCCAGTGCCTTACCATGACAGCAATGCATGTGATAGTTAAGACAGACTAATCTAATAGCTATCTTGACATTTGTTGTGTTAACCTTCCCACTGATGTTCACTAGGATTGGATTGCAGAGCTTTAATCTGAGCATTTTATGTTTAGCAAGGTGAGCAGAAGTTCACTTGTAAATTAAAGACTCACTGAGTTCATGTGTCAACTAGAGAATCGTCTCTAGAATTTGGATTTTACACTGTCAGTGCTGCCTAAACTGTTACTCAGTAATTTCTCAGTGTTTCGTGTAACAGTCATGCAGATCATGAGTTTATATGTTTCTATTAGATAGAGAAACTGGAAGCAGAAAACAACCGTCTTCAACAGGAGCTGCAGGATGCCCGGGACCAAAATGAGTTGCTGGAGTTCCGCAACCTGGAGCTGGAGGTGATGAATGAGCTGCTTGCAGAAGAGCTGGTAGCAGATGAAATCAGTGCACTCACACTGGACTCCAACTTTGTTTACATCACCACTGTATTGATATAATAGCTTAACTAATCAGTGCAAGCATGTTTATTTGTGGTCTGTGGGAGTATATGGGCTCTAATGTCCTGTAAATAGTAAGATCCATACTTGACTCCTTTTGGTCTGAGCTAAATGGCCTAGTAAGCAAAACTAATCTTAGCTGATTAACTTTGGTGTGGCTGTGCTATGTTATCTCACTTCTAGGTATGTGTTTTTCTGATACTTCAGAGCAATCTGTTGTCAACATGCTTTGTTCTTATTGCTGGCCTGGAGAACAAATGTATAGTGCTGGCCAGGATCTATTAAAATTAACTGAAATTAATTGAATTACAAGATTTAAACCCCGTCCTCATGCACTTTTCTCAGGGCTGTATCCTAGTTGACAGCCAAAATCTTTGCTGACACCCAGCTGTGGGGTTAGGTTTTTTGTTTGCTTGTAGCTTTCTCATTTGTTTTCTCATGGAACTGAAGAACTGAATTAAATGCTCATGAGCCAGAAGTGTGTTTGAAAGTAAGATTTAATCTTCTGTGCTTCCCTGACTAACAAAACGAATGTGAAATAATTTTGTTTCTATTTGGCCTTTTAAAACAGGACGTGTATTTGTAGGTCTTATGCAATTAAGTGAACAGCTACATTTATAAACTTCCTTGAACTTACTGATTTCCATGAGTAATAGAACATATGACATATGAGGGTGAGCAAGGATGTAATCCGAGTATCCTTGTAGTCTTCAGTAAAATACTTACTCTTAAAGGTATTACTATCAGCAGTGTATAGTTGTTCAGCACTTTACTGAGCAAATCACTTTAAATGACAGTCTTAGCCGGATGACAGCCTTCCCACAGACATCTTGCAAACATACATAATTGATCAAATAAATAATGTGCTGTAACATAATTCATTGGATTTTAGGATCCTATGCCACTCTACAAGCTATTAGTCTTACCATTAGATTTTACCAGCAGCAGTAGTCAAGTACTGATGTAATGTTTATTTTCTCATACTGCGAGGAGACTAGATTTGTGGAGCATAATATAAACAGTAGATGTGGCATTTTCTGGGTTCTCTACGCATCTCATTCATTCTATTATGCTCTCTGGTGTCCATGAATTTTCAGGAAAGAGAGAGACGGTCCCCACCATTTAATCTTCAAATTCACCCATTCTCAGATGGTGTGAGCGCTCTACAGATATACTGCATGAAGGAAGGGGTTAAGGTAAGTCAGTTTCGTTAGACAGGGCTTACTACAGGAGTGGCTGATGCTGTCCATGTAATCACTTACATTAATCTCTGCAAATAACCCCAGTAAATTTTAAGATTTAATCAGTTTAATTAAACTTGATTGACATATGGAATTGAAGTTGTAATTTTCATTATGATAAACCCGGTGCAAAACAACTGAAATCTGTGTGTGTTGCATTTCTGTGTGTTATCTCAACATTTTTCATAGGAAGGATAAATAATGTAGACATGATAAAAAAAAAAATGTGCATGCCTTGCCTTTATCTTATTTTCTATTTGCAGGATGTCAGCATCCCAGACCTCATAAAGCAATTGGACATCCTAGGGGATAATGGGGTAAGTTAAGAGGAAAATAGCTTGTAAAAGGAAACTACGTTTTGTATGGAGGATAAGTGAAATCTGTAACTATGATGACTATTTCTAAGGTGTTTGTTAAATCTTGTAATATCCAAGGTGTTCATTTAGAGAATGTATATCTCTGTAACTTAAGCTTTTGTTAGATGTCTATAATCAGAGGATGTATAATGAAGTCATGGGTTTAACGGCAGGTTTAGTAGACCAGGAAGAATGTGTGTCCAGAGGCCAAATGACATCTGGAACCAGGCCTGACTGCAATTCAGGCACTCAGCAAAACTTGTGATGAATTAGTTTGGCAGTATAAGCCCACCACATCTTCATAATGTCTAGGATTTCTCTGAAAGCAGTTTCATAAATAAGCAAGAAATACCAAATGTGATGTGGCTTTCTAAGCAGACGTTGCCTGCTTTAATCATCCTTGTGAAAGAAAACCTCTGTGTAAGAAATAGAAAAAGAAGGATCATGATTGTTTCCACACATTCTGAAAAAGATGAGCTTTAGCTTAATTTTTCTAAAAGTTGATGGAAATTTGACTTACAAAACTACCCCAAAGGCAAATGGGTCTAACTTTAGATTTCTCCTGATGTGCAACAGTGTGAAAACATACAGCTAGTCCGTAACTTGTGAAGAAATAAAGTGTTGTTCTTTCTGTTATGTTAGCAGACCCTGAATATTTTGATGTAGGCCTAGTATATAGCATGGATAATCTATATACATGTAGAAAGCTAGGACTAATATTTTTCTTCCCTGTCTTCATAGAATTTAAGAAATGAAGAACAAGTGGCCATAATTCAGGCTTCCACTGTATTGTCTTTGGCAGAAAAGGTAAAATGTGTGCCTGCCTTTCTCAAGTGTTATCTAATGACTCATCTAATACTGTAAATTTTCAGCTCTGTTTTTGCAAGTACAATCAAACTTTCTAATAGGAGGCAATTCCTTGGAAAAAGAAAATCGTGCTATTTTATATGTACTGTGTATCAACTAGAGATTTTGCAAGGATTGGAATACCTTAATGTGTTGTAATCACAGTCCCAAACACCTTGCTAAAGTGGCAGAAATGTCAGATTTACCAGTCACAAGCAATGTGGTCAGAATAGCTGGAAATGTAAAGTAAAATGAAGTATTCAAGCCTAAGTGATTAGGTAACACAGCAGGTTACAGTTCATATTCTCTTTCCTCCAGTGGATTCAGCAGATTGAGGGAGCTGAGGCTGCTCTGCACCAGAAGATGATGGAACTGGAAAGTGATATGGTAGGCAAACTTTCCTTAATAGACTTCTTAGGAGTATGTCACATTTACTTGGTACACCACAAAATAATTAAAAACTGGTCTTTCAGCAAAACATGTATGGAGGCTTTCTCTGGTTATTGCTGAATCCATAAAGCTACTGGTCTATTTCACATGCAACAGCAGAATAACAGAAAGAGAAGTAGTTGAGGTTTGAGAACTCCTTATGCTAAGATAGCTGCTTCTTAAAAAACACAGACTTGGATGCTGCTTGGTGATTTTCAGAGATGTGGCCACGCTCATTGTCCTACAAGATTAACAGTTTAAAAAATCAGTAGTTATGCTGCATTTTATTCTATACTGATAAGTGGGAAATAATTTTCATGCTGTTTTACTTCGTTGTGCCTTAAACACAGATAATCTTGAAGGTAAAGTGCTCACAGATAAACTTGCTAGTGGAAGTCATTTTAAAAGAAGCCTAACAACGTGAGTTGACATGTCCATGCTCAAGATGATTAAGCTTAAAGTAGGCTGAGGAATTAAGCACAGCATCTTTCTCCAAATAACATGGTCATGAAAATGCCTGTTTAGTTCCTGTTTGGTTTATTGCACTCTCACACTTATTCCAAAATGAGAGGAACTACAGAAGGAGTGGTCCATGACTCCAGAGCTGCTGTCTTCAGGAAAATTCTGTAGAAAAACTGAAATACTACCACTGAAATACTAAGCAATGCTACTAAAATCAGCAAACAGATTATAGATTTACTTGTATGTAGGAAATGTATTATAAAAAGCAAACACAGCTGTTTTAGTTTCCTACTCTTCTATCTGAGACAAACACCAGTAACCTTTCAGTGTCAGCTGTAGGTGGATATTCTAATCCTGCCCAAGTCAGATATCTGTAGTTGATTTAATGGAAGTTCGCAAAGCATTTTGAGTAACTAACTCATTTTTTCTGTCCAAATGACCCTTTGTTGTAGGAACAATTTTGCAAAATAAAAGGTTATTTGGAGGAAGAACTAGACTACAGGAAGCAAGCTCTTGACCAGGCATACATGGTACGTGCAAAGAAAATGCTACAGCATACGCTGGTTGACACTGTAGCGTGACACAGGCTCCAGCTGGATCAAGAAGAGAGGTTTTTGCTTTCCTCTTAGTATCTTTTATCTGACATCCTATCATGCAATCTGTGCAATTTCAAATGGGTGCCTAGGTTTTGCACATCATAAAAAGGCAGAGTTTCTGAAGTCCAAAGCAGTTCTGTCATCTAAAGGCATATGTTGCTCATTAATGTCAACTTGTCCAAATGGAGTCAGTGCAACCAACTAGAACTCAGATCTGGAAGATGTGTGCCCCAGTGGCGAACGGTGTTAGAACCGCCGCTTGCAACACTGGAGGCCCGGGTTCGAATCCCCCCTGTGGCGCAAGTGGTAGAACTGCCGCTCTGCTACACTAGAGGGCTCGAATCCCGGGAGTTGGACTCGATGATCTCTAAGGTCCCTTCCAACTCGCACGATACTATGATGCAAAGAGCAATATTTCCCGCTGTAAAACACTGCTGTACCGAATTCTAATATGTAGGTCTGATAACCTACCATACAAGTTCAGCATATTTGATTTGACAGTTAATGGTGATGCTCCTGACTAGCAGGATTAAGAGCGAAAGTAGTCTGGTACTGACTTTCAATCTTTGTTCTCTTGTAGTTTATTTCTAGCACAGTGGGTCAGCTTTAGAATTGGTGAAATATTCATCTTTTTAATTGCAATTATAAGATACATTTGAAAGTTCTGTTCAACTCCTGATCATTGCTATAACCACTAAAAAAAAGTCACCAAGAGATGTCAGTGAAAATTTATGTTAGAATACCATACAAATGAAAACACACTCTTTTTGTTTTTGTTGTTTAAACTCTGGGCCATTCTGTAAGTTCTGCTTGTCACGTTTTTGCACGTTTGAGTGCAGGGGCCATCATGCAGGTGCCTGAAACTGCCACAACTCCCTGTCCTCACTTCTTTTTAAAAAATCTTCTGTCTCTAACTGACTTTTGGTATTGCATCAACCAGAGGATCCAGGAGCTTGAGGCCACCTTGTACAATGCTTTGCAGCAAGAAACAGTGATAAAGTTTGGGGAACTGCTCACTGAAAAACAGCAGGAAGAGCTCAGGACGGCAGTAGAAAAGCTAAGACGCCAGATGCTGAGGAAAAGCAGAGAATATGATTGCCAGATTCTTCAAGAGAGGATGGAGCTTCTCCAGCAGGCTCATCAGGTAAAAAATAAATAAATGAAAGCACATGCAGATCTGTGTGTCTTTGCTGTGTAAGAATGAAAACTGAGGCAAATTTGGGCAAGCTCCCTGTTACAAGCATGCCTGACATCTGGTTTCTGGTGTTGTTTTATACTTTGTCTTTACTGTGCACATAAACCCTTGATATTAGCTTGTGGAGTGGTGGTTTGGAACATTTTGAGTCTTAAAATTCTAAACCAAGCAGTTTTCAGCAATAAAAATGCTCCCTCCCCCTAGTTATTGGGCTTGTCTCATATAGTTCCTATTGTAGTTCTGGTGCATGCTACATAGGAGAGGTATCTTTTTTCCTGCCACTTCTGGGTTTCTGCTGGTTACTGGCCATCTGTCAAAAAAGACACCAAGACTTAAGGTCTCATTTTTGTAGTCCGTAACTGCATGGGATCATTTTTCCCAACGTGCTAAAGTTTAAGTTGTATTACAGATTTTGTAGAAGTATCTACCTCTTAAAAACACGTATTGGGTATGACTTTGACCTAGCTCACCACAGAATCAGTGTTTTCATAAAGCCATAAACATTTAATGTTTCACTTCTAATAGCATTTTATTCCTCTTTTAACACATACTGTGAGAAATCTTACTTCTAGAAATATATCAAAATTATGATCACAACCATACGCTTTCCATGTATTTACCACAGGATTAATAAAATTAATACTATGAAACAAATCCACCACTGATGCTAATTTCCAGTGTTTTGAGGATGCAGTAAATTACACACAATATCATGTTTTGAGTTGTCATACATGATGTAAAGTCACTGTTAGGCAGGGCTTGTGGCTGTAATTGTAGTGCTCCACAAGTTTATACCCACCAGATAACTGAATTTATTAATTTCTGGGCTTCTAACACTTTGAACGTTCAGTTACTTTTAGCCAAGCTGAGTATAGTTTCTTTTCTAATTTCCAGAGGATCCGAGATTTAGAAGATAAAACTGACATCCAAAAGAGACAAATTAAGGATCTGGAGGAAAAGGTTGGTTTTGTTTTGCTTCTGAAGCTGGCTTGTTTTGAAAGTAATGATGTAATTCTTTTGAACTACATGGATTTTTTGATACCTAAATCAGTTGTGCATTTCAGTGCTTTTCTACTATGCCTTCTTTTCAGTTTTTGCCTTTTATTATATTCTGACTTTACTCTTAGTCTCTTCCACAACAAACTGTTTTGTTTCAGGAAATAAATTCTGAACACCTTTAATTATGGTGAATGATACTGGGCCAAATGTTGAAACTTTTATTTGGTGTTTGAGATGCTGCCTTGGTCTGCAGGCAATACATCTAGTGATTACGTACATTACATTACATTAGTGATTACATATTAGTGAGTGAATGAAACTCAGTGAAGGTACAGGGATTGTCCTTTGGGAACTCAAGTTCTAATGCTATCTTGTTTATTGAAGAGTGCAATTGATTATGCAATATGAATGCATGACCAGAATCTTGCTCCTAATCTGACCTGTCAAGTTACACATTCACATTCTCTCTCTCTCTCTCTCTCTCTCTCTCTCTCTCTCTCTGTGTGTATATATATATATACAAAGAATACACATAAATACATACAGAGCTGTGCTGCTTTTTTTTGTTTTTGTCACTTTAAGTTGTCTTCGTTTTTGATAGGTTAGGTAGAATTGCTGAGGAAAGATCACAGTGTGGGCACATCATAATCCTACCCTTATGTATCTTATAGAAATGCTATACTGATACTGATACAAGATGCATCTCCAGTGGAAGCTTTGCCCATGTAGTCATATTAGTGAATATCACTGTACATACATCTATAATAATGGCTATATCAGTACAATAACTGTAGGGCCAGTGAGCCCTTTCAGTTTGTATGTATGTTCTTCAAGTGAAACAAAGGAGTTCAATGTAAAACTTGATACAAGTCATTCCTTCCACTTTTCCGTCAGTATTTCTGTGACACAATAATTTGGTGTCTTTCTTTCTTGTATGTACAACATGGGGTAGATCATAACCTGTAATGAAAATCAAAGCAAAAATAAAATTTACACAGTGGTCATATGGAGACCTTGAGTATGACACTATGTGCCAGTACTTCACAGAATTTTTTATTCATAAATATTCACATTCTGGGATATCATTCACAATTAAATTGACACATCCAAAATATAATGTTTAGGTTTTGATATTGTACAACACCGTGTGTGTATATACACAACATATATATATATATACACACATGTAGTTGCAAGTTATTTGCAGCATCAATGTCAGGCACTGTTTTGTTGTTGTGTTTTTGTTTTTTTTAACCTACTTTAAAATACTACCCATGCTAGTTTTGATGTCCAGCTTTGTCTTCCATCCCACCACAGTGGCTTCCATTGACAACCGTATCTCATGCTTTCAGGACGGTGCAAATTTTAGTTCTCTACCCAAACAAACGGCATCTGTTTGTAATATGAAACTTTGAGATGAAACTATGGAAATGTGTATTCTGAATGTAGAGTTACTTTACTTGTCCTTCAGAGAGCAAAAAGAACTAGGCCTGGTGCTTACAATGCCATGACTTCTCATTTTTATGCTGTCTTCTTTTTCTTCTGCAGTTTCTATTTCTATTCTTGTTCTTCTCTCTTGCCTTTATTCTTTGGCCTTGATGTCAGTGTGCCTCTTGGAAAGGTAAGACTACATTATTTTTCTCCTCAAAGCTAGTATTTCTTGTGTAGTGCTGAGGATCAGACTGTTTTGTGTTCCCATACACATCCAGAGTCAGGGAATCTGGAAGGTTGTTTTCAGTTTGTAGTAGTTCATTGTGGAGGGTGATCACACTGCTGAATTTAACAAATTACATCATTGGACTGTGTTGGTCTGACTGCATAATATCAAATAGTTAAGAGAATAGCAGGTAAAATTCAGTGTGCCATCAAAATTTCTGGTTCTTAAAATTACCAAGATAAATATCATTAGGGTGATCTTGGCAAAGCAGTTTGACTTCCACTGGATGCATGTCGACTTTATTAACCTTATAAGAGACTTCAAACAGATCTACGATAAAACATCAAAACTCACAGTACCTCCTTGAAATAGATCTAGGGAAGCATTTGATAATGAGAAACTTTTGGTATTGTTAGAGCCTTGCTCCAGTTTATCCTTTAACAGTCTTTCAGTTCTGAGAGCAAACCAATACAATTGCAGATAATTATTTCTGGTTTCTTTTTCTGACAGGGTTAGCACAGCTCGTTGCTGTACTTTTGAGATTAGGAGGGACAAGCATGTGAAACAAGATCAGGATGCAGTGTGTGTGAAGGAAGCCACATGCATCAGTATTTAGCATCCAGACCAGAATTCTCTAGCTCCTTCTGTGAGATTACTATCTGCATTTTTATTTCCCCCCCCCACCCCCCCGCTTGTGAATATACATATTACTTGTGATTGTATAAGGAAATCTGCTCTGCATCAGATTCACATGAGTTTTACCATGTAGATTTTAACACTGAGGAAGCAAAGAAAAGCTAAGCTGTTTTCTCACAGATTTCAGATCTGAAACCCAGAATTCTTTTCCATATATGGGAAAGATTTCCTTGAATCAGAAGTAGACTGCATTTGGCTCATTACTGAATCAACCAAAGTCCTAGAGTTGTGGTGGAACCACAGATGTATCACCTGCTGTTGTATCTGATGAATTTTTGAGCAACTTTTGGTACAGGAGTTACTGAAACTGACTGTTTTCCATGGGCTGATGTGTAACTATTTGCCTGAAGATGCCTTTGGGAACTTCTGTTGACCAAAAGGCTGTACTCTGTAGGATCCAATAAACAGGGAGTGAAACAGTCTGTCCAGTTAGCTGGTAATGTAAGAAAAAATCCTTTTGACTTTGACTGATAGATTCTGTTTGTCAGCTGGATAGGTACGCAGAGAACTTATCACTTACCTGATATAGATGTTCTTTTTCTTATACTTTTAGAGCACCCGACCACACAGATTTGTCCCTAAAAAGGCAAATGCTTCCAACCCCCCAATGAAGAGAACGTTGTTTACACCTATTTAAAAAGAAACAACAAATGAACAATCTGTAGCCAAGACCACAACCACCTTGTATTTTAAAGCCATCACTCAAGATTCATTAATGGACGTTTCCCATCTAACACTATGATATATGCTGCATCTAATGAAGTTGCGTATGTTGAAATAACAAAAGGGGAAGAAATATAAACTGTTGACCTACATTGCTAAAATAAAACTTAAAAGGGAATCAGCAAGGCTTCCAGCTGATCGAGTCAGAGTGTGTCTTGGGCATGGAACCAAAGTTACAACAGAAAAATATATCCCTGCTGTGCAGGGCAGTCGTTTAAATGTGACACTGTCATCTCACAAACAGATCAAAAATAAGAGGAAAGAGCAGGAGAAACACTAAGGATGTGCAGAGAGATACTGACCATGAAGTGTTCTATTTGGAACTGTTGGACTTTCTCACTGCAGGGAGACTCTTTCTCTCTCCCTTTGGTTTTCACCTCAGGAACAATGATGGCTGCAATGTGGAGGCAGGAAGAAAAAAAAAAAAGAGGGAGAAATGAATTCTGGCTTATTGCACTGTGGGCAGGACAAGACCCCGTGTTTTGTTTCTGAGATGATTATAAAGCACCATTCTATGTGGCAGAGGAAGGGAAAAACCAGGTGTGGGACATAAGGAATGTTTCTGGCAGAGTTGTAGCCTTATCTCTTCATACTCCCTGCACGAAGAAAAGCCTGTCCTTTGTTGGATACTTCTCAAACTTCCATATTTGATTTCACTAAGAATAATACAGTGAGGAGCACTGGATTGAACCTACAGTGTGGCTTCTGAGAAAGAAAAAGATATGTTCAAGGGGAGAGAAAGGAAAACAATCCTCAGTATCTGTGTTGTATGATCCACAAAGCATCAGCTTTCAGATATTTTGTTCTAGCCTTGATCCTACTGAGCATAAGAAACCCTTATAAATGTTTTGGTTTGGTCGGTCAAACTGATTTTGTTATCTGGCTTCTTGTCCAAGAACGCATTAACCAAATAGTGGGGAAAGCCATGTGAAAACATCTATACTAGATATGAGAAGTAGTGTCACTAGTCTGTTTAGATTCTTCCATAATTAAGAATAACTATAAGTCATTTCCATTTCAAAGCATTATGTATCTCTTTCATGACAAAGTCTGGAACCCAGTCTTGGTGTTTCCCTAAGGCAAGCCGTGCCCTCACAGCTGCATGTCCCTTCAGTCAGTAAGAAGCAAACCCCAAGGAGAGCTGGCACCTGCAACAAACCCTGCCAAGCTTTTGTGTATGTTGGACACAGCTTTGCTTCCATCTTCCCCTTCCTCATGGTGTGCCGTATGAGCTAGGCATGGCAACGCACTTTTCTGCCTTGGTTTTATTTCCCTGGAAATGGGGAAATGCCTGTGCAGACTTCAGGTTCCTGTGGCAAAGTTTATTGGAGCTGTCTCTTCCACAGTGGAGCCTTAATTTCAGCTGGGAGAAAATGGATTTTCATGTAACAGTGTAGAAGACAGCCTGTGCATTACTTAAACCTTCAAAAGAGGGCTCACACGTTCCAATTTTTATGCATACAAGCTCTGCATACCAGAAGCTTTAAAAGTGCTTTACAAAGAGTCTTGCCTTTGTTTGCGTGTTCGTTTTCACAGATGGAGCAACTGATGCACAAAGCAGTGAAGTAACTTGCACAGCAACTCAGTAGGGCAAAAGCTATTCCTTGGCCATAGCAGGAATGAAGCTCATCTCATGCCTGCCCCTCAGAGATGTTTTGGAGCCAGAATAGCTTTTACCTATTGATGTCAGTAGATCCAACACTGGGCTCTATTTGTCCAGAGACTGAGAACATCTTCATTTCATGTGTGTCTGGAAGTTCTCTTGAGTCCTCCATTAAAGGTTAGCAGCTGTTGCAACGTTTTGCTCCTTAAGATTAATTTAAATTGCAGAATGAACAGAGCTGCTTCAAGCAGTCTGTTTTAGTCAATGGGTTTACTGAATTCTGCACCAGCTATGTGTTTGGCCCCATTTTATTCTGTTTTTGTTGTTGTTGTTTTTAACAGGATTGTAGGCAGGTATGTTACATGAATGCTGGCACGCTGCATGCTCTGTGTTGCAGAAGAATCTATGGGTAAGGTTGGCCCAAACCTACCACCCGTGCTTTCCAAGGGTGCTGCTGCCAATTCAGTCATGAGGCTTTGGAGTCAGGCACTTTGAGAGCCTCCTCACACACCTTTGACACATTGGGATCACTTCACAATTTCTTGTTAACTGCAGAAAGTTTTTTTTCCCTGTCTGGTTATTCCCTCTTTCCCTTTCCACCATTATTTTTCCTTTGCTGGAGCACAAGTTCATTTCATACCACTTGGCTGCAGTAGTATGTGGGAAGTAAATGCAGCCTAGAAACTTTTCTTTAGACATTATAATGCCAGGCTCACCTTAAAGAAGCATGAACACAGCACGTGCTTTTCATGGTCTTTCCATGGTGGTGAGATAACAACTTCCATCTCTGCTTTGGTTTTTAAAAAGTGCTGGAAGCATTTGTTATTGACAATCACAGGGTAGAAGCATAGCATAGATAACATTGTCTGGCTTTAGGACATACCTTGCTGATTTTGTGACAGGCTTCTTTCTTTAGGCCCTCTGAGCTGCACTGCGCACATCCTGTGCTTATTGCTCTTGCCTGATTTCCCCTCCCTTATTCTTTTTTTTTTTTTTTTTTTTTTTTTTTTTTTTTTTAATTACATATGCATGCAGGTGCTGCGTTTCCAGGGGCTTAGGGAGGGGTGGGAGGTGGCAGAGCATCCACAGGTTACTGTGGTGTGACATGTAAATGGTTGCAGACTTTAGAAAGATTGCTGGAGTTCCTCCAGAGAGCTGAGCAACAGCTGCTTTATTCTCCTTGCAGCATTACATGAGCCGTGCCTAAAACACACTTGTTGGTAAAAATGCAAACTTCCTCCAGTCAGCCTGACAAAAATGAGTTCGATGCAAAATGTTTGGATATATATATGTATCATTATATAGGTAAATAAAGGCATAGATATATCTATATAATAGATATCTATATCCAAACACTTGCATGTATGCACATCTATCTGTCTGGTCCCTATTGTATATAGGAAATCATTGCTGTAGCTTATGAAAGTATATTTCCAGTCTAGGTATGGGGAATTCAATCTAGATTTGTTTAGCTACAGCAGCTGGTACACCCGTGGTTTAGTTTTACATCTTATGTGTAACTTTGTGGTTCCGTTTTTCCTTTCCTTCCTCCCTCCCTCCCCCCCTCCCCTCCCTCTCCTCCCTCCCCTCCCTCTCCTCCCTCCCTTTCCCCCCCACCATTCTTTGTCCTGAAGCTGTCATCCAAGACTTTCTGTTTTTCCCTGATGTTCTCTGAGGCAAGGTACTGAGAGTCCTCTCAAATGAGTCTCTATAGCCCCTTCCTCAAATCAGCCAGCAAACCCACAGCAATTTATTTCAGTCTATGAGGACTGTAAACATAGCTCTGATTCCTCCTGTTTGTACTAGTTCAGGACCACAGCACTTGAGAACTTCCAAACCATCACAGCAGTGGAGGAGGCATGTACGTGGTGAAAGTCAGCTGAACAAAAATCAAACTGGTCACTTTTTCTCCCCTTTCTCCATCAAATCAGGAGCATTCAAAGACGCTTCTTTCAATTCAGGCACTTCAGACTAAGACCTAATTGGTGGGATGAATTTAGGCAATTTGGTTTGAGAAAGAAATAGGGCTTGCAGTATTACCAGCATGGCATGGCTCACAGCTCTGTTCTCATTGGCATGCCTTGAGACCCATATTGATTTATTCTATTTTTTTTGCACACATAGTCCAATTTCCAACTCCCTGCTGTCACCTCAGTGGGAAATATCCTCTGAACCTCCAAGGCTTTCATTTTCCTGGCACCCTATGAGGGCTGGATAGGCCAGGCTTCTTCTCATTAGAGCAAACAGCCATACAATTGCTGGTGACTGAAAGTTCTATTGTTTGTTTGTTTTTCTCTGTCCTCTTTTCACATCAGTACCTGTTTTTAGATGCAGTTTTGTTCCCTCTCTTTTTCTTTGGTGTTTACTCCAGAACAGAAGTGTTAATGACTTGGCAGAATGACCCTTTGATAAACACTGGACACGTATCTGTATTATATGTATTAATGCGTAGAAGAGAATCCTTATTGTATGTAAAGTTTTATGAATGGTTATTTTTTAATTTATGTATTTAATATAGGATTCAATGACCTCCAGTGTTTTAGTTTGTATAAAGAAAAAATAAAACAGCAGCGTTGTTTTTTTTTTAAAAAAAATCTCACTTTACATTCACAGAGATGTTTAATGGCCGTCTGGAATCTGTTTGGTGGTGTGGGTGGTGAAGCCCCAGCCCAGGTTGCTGAGAGGTGGGAGAGTCTCCTGCTCTGCAGGTATCCAAACCACCTGGCTGTGGTCCTATGCTGTGGAGAACCTGCTGTGTGGGGTTGGGCTGGGGGAGCCCCAGAGTTCCCTTCCAACCCCTGCAGCTCTGTGACTGTGTCAGGTTAAGGCTGAACAACTGAGACCAACAGAATGCACCTTCCTGGCCTGCTCTGCTCTGATGTGCTCGTGGCCCCCAGGGAGAATGGAAAGGCTGGGGGGGGGGGGGGAGGGAGGGGAGGGGGGAGAGGAGGGGTATGATGCCTGTAGCACAGCGCAGCTGGTAGTGCAGATGGAAGGAAAGCTGCAGTGGATATGCTGAAGTCATTGGTTGGTGGGAGGAAGGCAGGCAGCTCTCCCAGCATGGGCCCATCTTTGCATTACTGACTTTGTGCTACACCTATGTACCAGGAAAAAAAGTAGTAAAGAGAAGATGCCTGTTTTGTGGATCTCAGGTTGATTGGGGGGGCACCCTTATTGGGCTCTGCCTTGCTTTGGGAAACAGACGTCAGAATTTCTTCTACCGATTCTTCTGAATTTTTTCACACCGATGCACGAGCCGCTGAGATGACTTCACACACCATCCTGTAATAAAAACGGGGCTCAGTTAACAGCTGCGGAGGGGCTGCGCAGTACACGGGTGATGCACGGCAGGGCGGCCACGCGTTATAGACCGTTCTGTGCTCTGCGTTACCAGCGGGCTCCCGAGCACCGTGCGCGACTCCGTGGTACGCAGAGAGAGCCGCCGGCCGGCAGGGGGCGCTGCCGTCCTGTGCACCGCCGTCCCCGCCCGCTCCCCAGGCCTGCGATGTGCGAGTGGCTCTGGGCAGGACGGGCAGCGGCTCGAGGTCCGTTTGTACAGTATGATAAGTGCGCTATTGCTGTCAGAGAACTGGGGTGGGGGTCCTGCAGGTGGGCACAAACAGCGCTGGAAGGCAAAGGGCCGCACCGTGCAAACAAAGCGTGTGGGAAGAAGACTGAGAAGGAGCTGATCACAGGTTGAAAAAAATAAAGATGCCACGAAAATGATGGAGAACAAGTTGTCAGTTTTGCCAGACTTCACCTTCCCGAGGTGCCAGTGTTTCCCGCTGCCGTACTGGCACACTACATACATTTAACTGTTCTGGTCGTTCTCTTTAAAAGGCTTTAGGTTATATAGAAATGCGCTTAAGGGGCCACTCAGGTGGCCATACAGACCTGTAACAAAAGAGAAACGTTTCCGTTCCAGTTGTGCCACACAGCTGAGCAGAGCTGTGCATGTTGTGTAGCCTCTTATCCTCAGATAAAACAGGCTTTGATGAGTGAGGAACTGCGTGTTACAGCTTCAGCTGTCGGGACAGTACCACCAATGCTCGTTGCTTCTCTGTGTGCATGTTGTGCACCTTGAAGGGTTCTGTCTTCTCTCTGCACCCATTTGGAGAGCAGTTTTTAATCATGTGGGAGGCTGTCGAAACGTACCCAAACCCTCACGGCTGGAAGTGTGTCATCTGCTCTGCTGAGGGGCTGAGTTCCTGAACATGGTGGGAAAATACACTGCAGAGCCCCATCCGTGCTTGGAGAGAGCAGCACAGCAGCCTGTGTTGCGCTGACACAAGGCCGCCGTGCAATGACTGCCGCAGCCCACAGCCACAAATGGCCCGCTTTGCACAACAAAGAAAATCCTGCAAAAAAGAAGGCTGTAGCAGCTCTGAGACCAGACATACAATGATTCCAGCGTGCACAACAGATGGAGACTTTAGAGTAGGGAGCCACTAATCTATGGATTACAGAGTCCCTAATTACAGACTGACACTTACCATTTCTGAGTGGAACTGCCAGCCCAGGGAGGAATCTTGCAAATCAGCATTCAACAGCAGAATGGAATGTTAGGGAGAGCTGAGGAAGGAATCAGATATTCTCCCCATGCCACCACATCAGCCTTTTACACATTTGTGTCTCTGAATGCTGCATAGAGTTATGGGGCATTGCAGATGTTGAAAACAAGAATAGCAGAGCTGGGAAAAGTCCAGAAACATCTGCATGTGTGATCAAAGGCATGGCCTATAGCTGTACCCAGCCCTAAGTGACAGATACCTCCTGAAGAGTCAGACATAAATCATGCACGCATTTCTAAGTATAAACAGCTCAGCCTGTAAGGACAGATAACAAACAGTTCTTCATCAATTCCAACCTTGAATTTCTCATTAATCCTAATCCCAGTATGGCCCTACCCTGCTGACTCTCAGCCTTAGAACAGACAAAATCTCGTTTTTCCTTTATACTTTGTTCTTCATTCTGATGCAGTCTGTCATAGAGCAAGTCATAAAACAAGATCTACAGATCCCACAAAACTCAAAATATTAATCTAATGCTGCACATAACTGAAATCATTACAGCCTGGGACATGAATGAAAGTGATCAGCAACCAAGCAGAAACCCCACTGTCATTGGCATGGGCCAGGCAAGGGCTACCAATGAACTGTCACCAGCTCTTTTTATTCCAGATCTCTGAACCTAAGAGTAACCCTACCCCAAGCTGTCTGCATCCCAGCAGCATCTTTTATTTCCAGATTTAACCTCTTGATAGTAGCAGGGATTTAAAAGAACTTTAGCACAGTTGAATTTGAGCAGTGCTTTGAGTCCAAAAGTCCTAACTGAGGTGCAGCCACTCACCCTGCCTCTCGTTGTATTCAGGTTAATGAAAACTCAGTTGTTTACTTCTGGCCTTATCTACAGCAATCTACATAGTAAAATGGAGACATGAACTGAACTCTGCAGTCATCACTAAGCTGAACTCCTGCCCTAGCCTGCACCCTAATGTTATGTGTGTCCCAAATTCCTTGACTGCCTCAGACACAGAAAAAACACTCACCAGTCAAGCATGGGCTTTCATCAGTATTCAAGCCATGAGAGCGTATGAGGAGCAGGAAATTCAAGCTCTTCAGCTTTCTGGTACGCTGTCTATACTCATGCCTTAAGGACACCTGCTATCCACAGACATAAATGCATGGCAATTGCAGAGATTAGTAACATAAACCTGGGATCTGGAGAGATGCAGTCATCAAATTAGCTTTTCAATGCCTCCGGTCAGAAATGCTGATTTAACAATAAGTCTGACATAATCACCCATACCTTCTCTAGGCTGGTAGGATGCCAGTCACTTCACTCCAGCCACCTGCAGCAAATACTCTGTTCCTGGGTCCTTGCAAAGCTAAACACTGCCTGTGATGTGCACTGCCCGTCTCAGTGCATTAACTCCCCAGCTCACATGAGCTAAGAGCCAGAAAATGCCCACGGCTTCTGTCTGACCACAGGCACACCTCCCAACACCTTGGGCTTCCTGCATCTGTCACAGAGGTCCTCCAGCACTGCAGCTCAGCCCCAGCCATGCTGGCAGTGCTGTGCCTACGGGCAAAGGAAGGTTGTGCTCTGGTCTGTGTTCTCCATTGCTTTTCTGCTTCCCAAATAGGTGTTTTAGCAGTAGTTTTTCTGGTGTTGGTTCAGCTACGCCTGGACTGAAAGGTTTTCATGGGATCTGGCCTTCAAAATAGAAATGTTTTGGAGCGTGTGCTGTCCAGTAAACTTAGGCTGTGTGGGCAACGGAACTCCACAATGGGTTAATGGGTTGAATGCAATATTGCATTTAACAGCAGCAAGATTATAAACAGTTAGCATAATTATAATTATTTTGGAGCAAAAATAACTCTGATTTGGAAAGAAAGGGAACCATTTTCAAAACTGAGAGGAGGTGATTCCTACAAATAGAATTCATTAATGGTTTACTAGGAAAACTACAAACAGTATAACATTTGGTTTAGATTTAAGGTTAGGAATAATGAAATTGCAATCTTGTTGCTTAATTAATGTAGATCCTGACTGACAATACACAGAGTTATCATATGGCCTTTATAAGCAGGTACCATATTCTCCCCTCACTACAGGGGTCAGAATGATTTATAAATATCAGCTCAACTGACAAACACCAGCATGTATCCTGGGTGCATTTCCTACAGGGGGATGTCTGAGTTGTTCGATACATCTGTGAGCATCTTCATCAAATAATCCTAACCTGGAGCTTGCTTGTTAAATATCTACAGATAATTGAAATTGGACCTGCATAGTCCAATCCTCCTCCATCTGTGTCTATTTGTCTGTTTTCCTCTAGATGGGAACGTGTATAGCAAACCAGAAAAAAAGTTTGTATTTCAAACTGTGCATGTAAGTGTTTTGTTTTACTTTACAGTTCACAGGTGGCAACTCATGTAGGTATTGTCTGTAAAATGAAAAAATTGGTTTAGGTGAAAGTCTTAGGCTACTCAGGTATATAATTTTCTGTATTAATACATATCAATGTTAATTGGTTAATATTAATACACATTCTCCTCAGGGTAAACACAAAAGAACATGTATATTAAAAGGAAGACATGATTAACTAGGATGCATATTTAAGTATTGACTTTAATATATTCAGCACTTGCCTGGCTGTATGAAATGGGCATTTGAGGTCCACTAACACATCTACTGAAGTGAAAGCCAGCAGCCATGAGTTCTCTAAGAGTGCAGCTGTAGTTCTAAGTAATGGCTTGAAGCAGTGATGAAGCAACAGGTGTGAAAGCAGGGCCAACCCAGGGGAGCTCAGGTGCATGCAATGTACCTGAGTGATGGAAGGGCTGAAGCCGGGATCCACCCCTTCCAAGACCTCATTTAAGGGCTGGCAGTGGAGGAAAGGGCATCTCTTGTTGCAGATCCCTGCCTACCTGAGCCTTCCAAAGGAAACAAAGTTTCTTCTTATGTTTTTGAGATTAGTCTGCTGGTTTTATTTTTTTTTTTATTTTTGTTATAGCCGGAGACTTTGCTGTGCTGTTGTTATTGCCATGCTTTCCATCGCATTATAGTATTACAGCAGTATTTGTGGGCTGTGTGGCACTGTGCCACTGAATAGCTAGCTGTGGTTTATTGCATGCTGTAGCTACTGAGGGTGTATCTCAGCAAGCTGGCGCTTTGTAAGTGAATCTTATCCTGCTCCTAAGATGGTATTTTCTCTGCCTGTAAAGGGTGCCTGGAGCTCTCGTGAGAAGTCTAAACTAAAAACCAAGTAAGTATGCACACTTATTAGATTCTGATCTACAGAGGACTTGGGGAGCGGGAATACTTACAAAATGAGGTGACTTGCAGAAGGAATCTGGAGATTAAAAAAAAAAAAAAAAATTGCATGGCTTCATCTGGTTTTCTTTAGATGTGTAAAACAGAGTTGCTGAATTACTGCATTCTTGTTTGATGTGTAACATGAAATCATGTTATTAAGCCCCCAGATGCAGCTGTCCACCACACCCTGAGCGGTAGCAGGCAGTGGGGACAGCACAAGGAAAGCTTTCAGCAGAAACTCAGGCAGGAGGTAACTGTGCTGGCACTTACCAGCAGGCGTATGCTGGAATACTTCCCAGGACAAGTGTGTTATCTGGTTATTAGCCTTCCCTTAGGCCCATCTGAAGCCGAATGTGTAATGCCAGCTTGAGTGCTTTGCTGTTGGTTTTCTGGAAATGTACAGAGCGAGTCATTGAGATGGCATTTCAGTCTTGTCCTGGAATTAGTTTCCTAACGATTCTCTAAACATAGAACTCAATTTGTACTATAAAGAAATGTGGCATAGTGAATACTTAAAGTAGTTAAGTAGTAGTAAAAGCCTTTCCTGTTCAGAAGAAACAAAGGCTAATTAAAGGGAGCAGTTGACTTGTGGAACAAACTCTATAACCACGCAGTAGTTTTAGAGCAGGTATGTTTCATTCAGCCGGGTGCAGGGGGGATAACTCCTTCCTAGCCTGCACACGGAAAGCAGGTAAACCTAGAGGGAAGATGTGTGTATCATAGCACAAGGAGTGGTCATTACAAGTAATTCTAGAAATTCGTTACTATATTCCATGCCCTTTCTATGCCCCAAACTCCACCCCTAACTAGTGACCTCATCTTGTACCCATTGTTCCTGCTCAACTACTCTTACAGTTTTAACAGTATAACAGATTAGCCCTTTATTCACAGTCTCACCATCAAATGTGATGGGCTATGTCTCCAGTTCTTGTTCTCATGTTTTCCCAGTCTACTTCACATTAGCTTCCATGTGATGTACAGCTGACACTTGGGTCAAGACAGCATTGAAGAGAGTGAGTTCATGACGGACATAACTCTCCTTCCTGCAGCCAGCCACACAGAGATGATCTGACTGCTCCAGAATGCCTTTAAACTGCAAATGTGTAGCCTGGTGTGCACCCACAAAGGACATCTGTTCCAGAGGAAGCTGCCTTGTGTGGAGGACTTGTAGTGCTTTGCATGAGCCAGCGTAGTTCTAAAATGGTTCAGTTCTGTATCCAGAATCTATTCCCAGAGGAATGGCTGAGGCCACCCACCATTACTACTTGCATGGAAGGGTGCTTCTCTCCATTGCTAAAAAGTACAGCAAAATCTCTGTGTGTTTTGTTGTTGCAGTCTTGATTCAGGCACAGCAGAAACCACTTACATTTCAGCGTCTCTTTGGCTGAACTACCTCTGCTCTTTTGTGGCTCCAGTCTGGGGAAGACAATTTCCTGTATGAACAAACTGCAGTATACATTCAGCACTAACATTAAAGAAGTGATTCATAAGTTTTTAGTTTCTTATAATAATCCTGATTATGTTCTGTGCATTCAGAGATTTGAATGGAGAAGCTTCTGGAATGTGAAGTCTTTTAAACATTCTGTGTGTTTTCAACCATCCCAGAAGTTGAGTAATGTTAACCTGACACGAAACGTACTTTACAAAACCAGATAATTTCTATTCTGTTGTGTTTAGTCCAGGGGAACATAACTAGCTTCACTTCCTGAAGGCAGACAGGGAGGTCTGAAAGCAGTGCCTTTCCCTTTCAGTGGGGAATTCCCTGCCCTTCCAGAAGCTCAGCTGGCACTAGACAATATTTTTCAACAACAGTTTCCAAGTTAAGGATCTGATCTTTTGTCCAGGCATGAATAAAATACAACTAGATGGGTTTTTTGAATTAATGGGGAGCATGCACTGAAAAAGGAAGAGGGAAGTTGGCAGATTTGGAAATATTCCATGCATGGGAATAAGATTGTTTTCACTAGGTATCTAAAATATATATATGTATATATATTTATGAATGAAACATGAGGAAATCCTCCGTAAGCACAGGCTACAGCCATCTCTGAGATCCTGAATTTGCAAACTGTGGAATTATCTTTAAGTTAAAGCGTTAGAAACATTCTTAACCGTATCAATAGGGCTAATCCTCAGTGCAAAATGAGTGCAGTATGTTTTCAGGATGAGAACCTTCATATTGTAGTCAGTGCATTTTGTGGCTTTCTTTGTTGTGTTCTCAGCTGTAGTACACTTTGCAGTCTCCTGCCCTGTCCCTGGCAGTCCGTGTCTCCTAGTTCTGCCATAGCTGTCCTCCTGCTAGAAGAGATCTGGTCCTTTCCTCATTGTCATGCATCATGCTTTGCAAGCAGCAAAGGAAAATGCTGCTGAGTTAGAAATAATTACTGTGTGAGTAAACAAACTGCAGTTTTAAAGGCAAGTAGAGAAGTGCACACAGCTCAGCAGAGCTGAGGTGCTGCTGGGGCAAACCAGAGAAGAGAAATGAGTGACTGTGGGAGATGGAGCTCATGTACCCCTGAGCTAACGTGAGTTCAAGAATGATGGTCAGAAAGCACTCTCCATGAATCCCTTTGTCCAGGACCAACACACACCCTCAACACTTGGCTTAAAGTTTATAGAAGGTACTGATATTATGCTTTTCCTGTAACATCAGAAAATGTAGGTTTATCAGAGATGATGAGAAGCCTCTGGAACATCTTGATGACACTCCTAGATACAGCAGTATCTCCCAAACATAATTAAAAGACAACAAACCACAGTAATTTGGAATATTTTGTATATGAAACAGTGACCAGTTTGCCAAGTTTTATTCTTTGTCCTGGGTAAACCAACCAGTACAGTTGTGGTAGCTTAACTGATATGGGCTGTAAAAAGAATTCAAGCATTCCAGCTTAGCAAGAAACACAAGCCTCTATTTCTACCTTCTTAACAAAGCCTGAGGAAACTTTAAGAATTCACCATGGTATGTGCTGCTTGGGTTTTTAGCAGTTAGCTTAGGCATTGAACAAAGGACTTGAGTGTTCTGATGCTGACAGCCACTCTGTAAGAATACGCCATAGACATAAGCTGCCGAGCATCTTGCACACACTGAAATCCTCACTTCCATGTCAGAGCATGCACATCAGAAATAGTAGACAGGTAGAAGGAAAAAAACAGTGAAGCAGAAAGACCACGTAGCACAAGTAACCTGCCATGCTCTTATCCACGCTTTTGACTCAGAGATCTGTAGTAAGGGGGAAAATATAGGGAAAAGGGAAAGAGTTTTAACTTCTTGGTTTACACTCTCTGAAGAATGGTACATTTGGCAGTAACAGATCTGGAATCCCTAAAATAGTTTTGGGATGTAAGAAAGCTATGGATTTGGCTCTGGGCAGCCTGGTCCAGTGGTTGGTGACTGCACATAACAGGGTGGTTGGAACTGGATGATCAGTGTGGTCCTTTTCAACGCCATTCTAGGATTCTGTGATATATTGTGATCAAGGCATTAGCACATCTGGGATGCAGATTGATTTCAAACTCAGACATTCAAAGTTTATCATGAATGGATACAACACTCACATGCTTTCCTAGGGAAATGACCACAATGCTGCTTTCTACAGTTTTCCAGTTCAGAGCACCTTACTTTGTTCAGAAAGCCCTCAGCCATTTGACATTCATAAATTGTCCATGCTCTGTGAAGTGCCTACATCAAAATGCTGCAGTCTGGGCCTCGGGCTTTAGACTCTCAGGCAAGGAAGCATGTGTTGTATCTGTTTGTCTCTCTCTCTGCTCTTTTTTTTTTTTTTTTTTTTTTTTCATGATTACTAAAATTCTTAGATGCTCAGCACAGTGGTATGCTGTGGTGCACAAAAGGAATGGGCCTGTGGTGTGATGAGTCTGTCCGATTCTTTTCACTGCTGTCTGCCTTTGGTATGGTAACACAAGACATTGGCTTAGAGTCATGGCAGCTGAGATGAATGAACCAAGCTGGAAATGAGGAAAAGCCTCTTCAGACCCAACAAAGAAGATGTAAACATATAATATAAAGACAGAACTTTATTGTTAATATAGTGTCTGTAATTCTGTAAGGGCACATAATAACCCATCTCCATCTAAACTATTCTTCCAAAACTATTAGAGGTTTAGTAGCATTATTTTTATTGGCTCACCCTTTCGGGGAGCAGTTATGCATGGCAGAAAGTGGGATGCAGCACAGTCCTCTGTGCTTGCTTTGCACATCTTTCTGCAAAGGAAAGTAATGCAGAACCAGGCACAGACATTACAGTATTCCGAAATATCTGTGGCTTCCTTTTCCAGCTTCTGACACAGGGTCCTGAAATTAAATCTGGATGACATTCAGGATCAGTTTAGTACTTGAAGTCTCTGTTGTCATCACAGAGAAGGAAAAGAACAATACAACAAAAATTATAGCATTTTGGGAGCATAACCCTGCAAGCACACCTTGCTTGTTTGGAGGTTTGCTGCAGAGACCTTTTACAGCCCAGCAGAGCAGACCTTTAGCAGCTGCGCACATCACATTTCAGCCAGGAAGAGAATCTATTTGGATACAATGCAATTCCCTGGGAAACAGGAGTTCACCACGTGGTCTGAAATTGGACCAATTTGTTCTTCTCCTCTCTCTTTGGGTGCACCATGGGCCTAACACTGAGTGAACGTGGTGGGATTTACTCTGGGCAATTTTGTCTTTTTCAGCTTACTTCTTCCAGGTGCATCCAGTACAGCTGAGTTTGGGTTCTGGCCTTCTTGAAGATGTGGGCTTTATGTGAGGAACTGAAAGTGAGCTCAGGGAACAGCTCATTCCAGGATCATCTGCAAAGAACTGAAGGTCAGGATGTGTCCTGGTGATAGATTTTGTTAATATAGATGAGGTTTTTTGTTTGTTTGTTTGTTTATCACAAGCTGTGCTTGCTTTTGTCTTGGGTATAATTAGCAAGAAACATAAATGGATGTTATCTGTTTTGATCTATTTTAACATTCCTCTTGAAGGGATAGTCCTTAACAGCTGTAGGATAATTTGGCAGTACTTTCAAAGGGAAATTATGTAGGACAGTGAAAACAGACTGACGAAAAAATACTCATAAAATGGGGGAGGGAAGTGACTTGCTGGTCCTGGATCTGCTGAAAGATTCCTCTTTTTACCATCTTGCTTTCTTTGTTCTTTATCCTTAGGACAGTGTATCTATTTGCTGCTCAATGACACATAGTATAATGCATCAAGGAGTTTGAACTGTCTTGAGCATACTCATTTCTTTCCTGCTTCTCTGCACACCTGAGACGTAATTGCTTTCCCTGACCAATGGAGTCAGACACTTTTTGTTTGCCGGCACCATGAAAAAAGAGGAAACGTTCACCTCTGTTATTAAACATAGCAAGGCTGATTCTGATTTCACCTGTACTGGGTTTGCACAAATCTATCTCCAGTGAGCCACGTTTCTGCTAATCCAGCTTTACTTTTTTATATACATTTTAGTTTCAGCTGGACTGTGTTAAAATGTGATAAAACCAACTCTCCTAGCCAAGATGAACACAGCAAGATGAAACCATCATCACTATTTTGGATACATTTAACAGGAAGCAGTATGAAGTAGAAATGGGAGTAAAGTTTGGATGGATAAATTTTCATGTGAATGACATTTGCAAGTCAGTCCCTAAGAGAAATGTCAGTATTCCCCTCCATCTTGGCTCCACCACAAGGAAAACAGACAACTGCCTGATGTGGGTCAAGTTAGCAGCTTGTTTTGTAATGGTGGTGGGAGAAGAATGCTGCAACTAGTGGGCTAGATCAGACCTGGTAATTCTCTGGTGCATATGTCAGGCTGCAAGAACAGGCTGAGCCTGGATGGCTGTAGTGTCTCTGTGCACTGGGAGGATATCAGCATCTGAGCTCTTTTTCTCTCATGTTTGATGCACAAAACTTTCAAGGAGACTGTTTCAGCTTAAATAAAATCTCTAAAACTTATCTTTTCATTTGAATGCTTCTCTCCTGCAGTGACTCCCTTCAACAAAGAGGGATTTCAGCCAGGACTTAGTTTCATTCACAGGCCAAGAGGGATAAATCTCTGTCTCATGTTTTTTCTCCCCACCTCTGCCTGCAAACAGATGGAAAACAAAGCTTCAGCAGTTACTACATGGCTCCCTGGTACAAAGTGGGAAGCAGAAACACTTCCAGACTTCCTCTGAACTGGTGGTATTCTGACCTCTGTGGCTCTGTCCTTGCTCAGCATCTGTCACCTCAGTACAAATCTCTGTAGCTAATCTGCTATGACAGGACCTGGATCTTTTGCTTTTCATTTATCATGCATTTTGTACCACTGAGAGGGGGGTTGGGGGGGGAGATGGAAGTTATAACCAAAGTTGTGGTGAGCAGACACCATTTCAGGGATATAGAAAGATATAAAAGCAGCTGCTATCAACCATCCTGAGCAGGCCAGAGCCCTGGCAGGAGGCAAGCATCTGCACGGGAGAGCTGATGCAGAGTGGAATTTCCTGCCTCTTGGAAAGCAACAGCAGTGATCTGTCCATAGGAACAATAATCCGTATGTTGCTTTGCAGCTGGTTTCAGTGTCTCCCCAGCCTCTCCTGTTTATGAGCCCACAGTGCTGTCTGAGGTGATAAACCAGGCAATGTATCATATTTGCTCTGTGAGGCAACAGCAGTGCTGACAGTCACAGAAACTGAATGTATTGAAAGCTGAGTGGACAGTGGCTTTGTCTGCAACTTCAAATGAACCTTAATTTAGCCTCTGGGAGCACAGCAGCCTACTCTGACACATCCAGGACCCTGACTGTCCCACCATCCAGTCGGGCAATGACATTGCCACTGTCAAGCCTCCTGGGTCAGGGCCTTTCTGCTCCTCTCAGACTGGCTCCTGTCACACTGACATCAGCAGTCTGCTTAGCCTGCCTGCTGCTCATGCTTTGTGTCACTGGCCTGTCATTTCTATTTCCAGTTACAGTTTATCCCAATAAATTCATGACTCACTGGGGGAAAAGCAGAGACTACAAGCAATTCTGGAGCCAAGGCTTTGCTCAGCTGTTGCTAGTGCTTCATTGGTGGTTAACACTGAGCCAAGACTGATACAGGACAGCCGACAGTGGAATCATCTCTCTTGCCACAGTACGCATCATGAAATGAAGTTAGCACAACTTTACACATCATGAGATGACAACGCTTTCCCAGCCCAGTTATTTTCATCTGAATCTGTGAAAGTCAACAAGTACTTGGGCCTACAGCAAGCACAAGTTCCAGATCCTGAGGCAGTGCTCAGTGCTGTTTAGGGAAAAGGTTTTTGCTCCAATGTGATGTCAAATGTTCCTTATGGCTGGAAGGACAGCCAAGCAGTCTGTGATCTCTCAGTCACAGCCTGGCTCTTGCAGTATTTACACAGTTAAGGTGCTTATGTCCTGGGCTGTACCAGGAGGTGTAGGGCCATGACAGAAAATGTGCATAGGGTCAGTCCTGCCAACTTCTCCAGCCTGGCCAAAATATATTTCACTGCGTGCTTTCTTGCAATCACGAGAAACCACGTATACAAACAAACACGGTACCTTTAAATCCACTATAATTCTACTCTGTCAACATCTAATTACTGATTATATGCATGTAATCACTGGCATATAATCACTAATTAGATACACCACCTGTTTTTGCTGCAGAGCATCAGTATGCTCTCCTGATGGTAGGAGCAAGATTGTGTGCAGGGAGATTGAAGGGGAGACCACTTCAGGTCTGGAATGAATTATTAGGTCAAGTGCTACACCATGGAAATAAGAAAATCTCAGCCTTGTCTTAAACTCCTGTCCAGTAATGCAAGCAGGAGGAGAGAAGTAGCTGGTGATCCCTGAATCAGACTGGAAAGAGGGAGACACAAGAGGCAAAGTGAAGCTGGAAAGAGAATCAATATATTCCATTGGAAGAAGAACTGAAGGCAGAGCTTTTGACTGAGAACAGCCAACCCCATCTTCATTGATTGAGAGGAGATCCTAGGTGGTGTCATCTAGTAAGCAGAGGACAGACAGAACTGCTTTTGAGAAGATAAGAGGTTGAGAGAGAAACAGAAGCTGAACTCAGAGGAACCAGGCTGACTCCTCTTGAACTGAATGCTGTACAAGTTTTGCAGAATATTTTGGGCCTCAGACTGTTACAAAATAGGTGTTCTCTTACTTTAATCCATCTTATTTGGGTCTACCACACCAAGCCAGACAGCTGTTCTAGTGGTAAAATCTCACCATTCCCCAAACTGGGATCCTAAGAATGCCCATGATCTGTGGTCTATAGGAACTCTGCAGCTTTACTCAGTAGTTCTTTGAGGTCTGCAGCTGCTTTTCAGTGCTGGTTTTGAACCATCCATAGGCAAGCTGGAGCTCTTCTGGTGCACAGAACTTTCTGGATCTCCAGTTGTTCCTCCTCATTTGTTCTGGTTGCTCCACCTGACTGTGCAGACTCTATGCAGGGCTTGGTACTGGTGGCAATTCTGTACTTCTGAATCTCTTGAAAATAACCCTATCTCTGACACTTGGCCTCCAACAACTCCATGACTGAATGACTTGATTTGCATCTGACTGTAATGCCTGCAGCACCATGAGCCTCCTTGGGCATTAAGGAAGAGGTAGTAGTCTTTTCTCAGAGAAAGAAGCAGAGGCAAGGTTTCCCAAAGGGAGATTTTCTGAACTCCTGTTTCACGATTGTTATTTGCTAACATTTTGACTATTAGCTCATTTCAGGACAAAAATCCAACATGTTGAGATTTTGGAATTTCCCATGCATTTTGTTCAGCACCGAAAATCTGGAAACAAAAGGCATTACTCTATTTCAGAAATATTCTTGGAATAACCCAGCACAAAAGATTATAGATCTGTTCTTACATTAGATAAGTGTTCTCACTTAGCATGGAGACTTTGAGAGCATGCTGAAGTCACTCTGTATGTGGTGTTAGAAAGAATACATTCTAAGAGTAGAACAGAATTTTGACATAGAAACAAACATTCTATGAACCCACTTTCCCTCGTGGCTTTGACATAAAATGCTGAATAGGCTTTTGAGAGTCAAATGATTTTTCTTTGACTTTGCTAAAGTATTTCATTAAACTTGTTACTCTACTATACAGCAGCTTGTCAGATGCCACCTGTTCCTGTGATGAAATCTTTCCCCAGTACCTGGTGTAAAGCCTTATTTCCCACCTCATATCTCTTCCATATTAGACACCCATCCTGACTTCTGGTTCCAGCTATACAAAGTATGCCATTCCAGTTTCATCCATTTACTTATCTCATCCAGTATAGCACATGCAACACAAAGCAGAGCTGACAGGGTCTGTATTGCTTTGTTTAACTACAGGTGGGTAGGACAGCACAACTGCCAAACCAGATGTGCCCCAGATTGGGCCCAATCAAATAAAATGGCACGTTCATAGGCTCCCACATAAACTAATATGCCTGGGAACAAAGACATTCCTATGAGTATTGTAAACTCTGTTTTGGAAAACAGATTTTAAATCAGCTGAACATCAGCTCCCAGCATGACTCTGTGGCAAAGACAATCATCACCAGTTCTTTGATGTCTAAGCAGACATATCAAATGTGAGTACATAAGGATGTATTTAACACTGCTATACTATTGCCATGCTGTCATAGATTCTAGCTGCCTGCATTTCCAGTGGATGCCAAAAACTGCCATCCTGCCAGACACAACTGTAGCAGAAGGACTGGAAGATATGTCTACAGTTTCTTCTCAAGGACAACAACACAACCTTTGTCATGTCAAAGAAAAGGTTAAATACAATTTGATCATAATCTGTAAATGTCAGTATGAAGCTGCAGATAAAGCATCATCCACTCACCTTCCCTGACTGGTGATGGTAACAGCCTGCTCTCGACAAGAGTGCCATTTCTTGAGGAATGAGAAAACCCACTCATCTCTGACCTCTGCCTCTAAATCTAAATTGGACAAGCAGAGTTTTCTTGTCAAGTTTGGCTCCTTCACTAATCCTTCTGTGCTCATCCTTAGCCTCACTTTTCCTGAGGCACACGAAATGCAGTGCTGGAGGCTGCCCTGACATTGCTGCAAGAATGAATTAGCAAAGAAATCCTGTTTATCTGGCAGTCTTCTGAAACTTGAATAAATGAGGACTGCAGAGTAGCACAAAACAAGATAATTAATTCAGATGATTTCATCATTGTTACTTGTCATGTGTGTAAAGGAATGCAACCTGTAGGAACCCTGTAGGAAGCACATGAGATGGAGAGATTGGTGTTATCTTGCTGAAGGGAGGAAATGTCTTCACTCAGGATATAGTTCTCCTTTGCTTGAGCTTGTGAGCACTGGCAACAGAGGGGGCAATTGCCAGCTAAAGTCAACAGCCTATTTCCTTCCAGTAACACAACAGTCCCTGAGTCAAATGAGCATTGTGGTCTATCTATATCTACGGAGCACAAAATACTCCCCCACCACCACTGGATCTTTCTTAAAACAGGGTGAGTAACTCCAGAAAAAGAAACAAGAATAAACAGCAAAGCACTAAATATTGTGAAGTTCTGTTATTTAGCCCCGCGACTCTGCTTTATTAGCTGTTTAAAACAAAAGTGAGGGCCAATGACCTCCATCGTGTCAGTGAGACAAGGGAGAGAAAGCATGATCTTAACCTCCTGGTGCACTGAGCAGCTCCCAGGAGCACAGGAATCATTATGTGAGCAAGAAACCACAATATGAGACATTCCTCACTTCTTTTTAATTCCTTTCTGGATTGCTGCACAGAGAATCACATTGTCTAGTGCATCTGGGAACCAGGAATCAGGTATTTAAACGATTCAGTGGGCAATTTAAATTCCCTTTCCAACACTTAGAAGAAAACTCTTGCTATGTGGGCAGCCACACTGAGGAAACGCTGGTGAAAGTTGCATCATGTGTTGTGCCTCTCCCTGGCTGCTCAGCAATTGGGCAGTTGTCACTGGAGCCTGTGATCCCCTGCCCAGGTGCTAGCAGGAAACCCAGCTGGTGCTCTTGCAGCAGATTAGTAACAACAAAGGAAATCAATAAAGAGGCTGGGTGTACAAGGCATACCCCAGACAGGGCGATTATGTCCCACGCATTAACTAATCCTTTTCAGAAAGGGATTTGCCTAAAGGACATTTCCAAGAAGTCTGCACCACTCCCCAATTCATAACTAGTATGGCTCACCCTGTGATGTGACTCATTTCCATTTCTGAGTGCTGCTAAACAGGAACAGTTCTTATTCAGCTAGAAAGACACAGTCTCACTGAACATAAATTTAGAAGTTTGACCAACAAACATAATTCCCCATAAAATACATGCTGTTCCCCAAATCAGATTATCCTATTTCTTTTATTTCAAGATATGACCATCAGTGACCATCAGGAAGGCTCAGTCAGACTCCTGGAAATCTTGGTCTGTGCCAAGAAATGAACACAGTCATTAAGCCAGAGAAATGTTCTGTGGTTCTACCAAGTCCTGTGGCATCCCTCAACAACATGTGTTCAGATGCCTGCTGTCTGCATCTTCCTGGACCCGGGATGGGAAGGCAGCCTTGTCGTGGAATCCCCTTCTTGATCTGTATCTCCTGTCCATGTTGCACAGACAAGCAAGGGGTGATCAGATTTGCCAGCAGGATTTGAAGACACTCTACTCATGGCTGTGTGAAAAGCATGAGTATATGCCAGCTGGCATATAATCATATGATTTAAGGAAATCATGCTTAATTACAGAGGACAAACATTTTGTCACTGTGTAATTAAGCTTCAAATCTGATCTGCAAATATTCAAATAAAATATGCATTCTTCTGGGCTCAAAAGCAACACTATTGCATTGATACTGAACCCAAGCCTCAGTTCCATAGAAGTTTTGCACAAATGGTCTTATAACATCTAACAAAAAGATCCTTAAAAGTGAATAGCAATTTGATCTAAAAGTACTGCTGTAGAAGGCAGAGAAATAAAACCAAGAATGGGCTTTTATACAGTGAATGATTTCCATTAGTGGCTGGATTTTAAGGCCTCCACTTTTTTGAACAGCCTTCATTCTCCTTTACCATCACAAATAACTTCAATGCAGTAATTTATGCAGCAAAATACTAGGAAGAATAAACATAAGAACCAAGACTTAAATAAATATTTCTGTTAAAGCACAGTGCTGAAACTTTTGCACATTTGCAGAATCAGACAACGGCCAGGCCCCATTCCAAGGAATTTTCCTTCTCTATACACAGCCATAAGGAGGGGTCCTGCCCAAATGAGGGCTTCACACTCCCACCCCTGAGCCATTGGGCAGCCTAGGGCTGAGAACAAACATTTTGCCTCAAGAAAGTGTCATTTCCTCAAGAGCTCTGACCTGGCCTGCTGCCTGGAGCTGCTCTGCAAGGAGAGAGCAGCAGTTGTGTCACATCCCCCACTGCTGGGACAGAAGCTGGCCCAGTTTTCTGCGTTCAGCAGACCTCACCTGCAGCGTGAGGTAGATAAATTCATGCGTGTCCTTCTCTGAGGAAGAAACCCACTGAGCAGCTGCTTCCCGCAGATGGGCGCTTCCTTCCTCTGCTACAAGCACCCGTGTGCTAAAGTAACTCATGCAAGTTATGGACACACAGTGGTCATAAATATTTATATGTAGTGAGCCTTTTGTTCTCCTAGCCTTTGGACCTGAATAATTAGTCAAAAATTTAAGGTCCTAACAATTGTTCTGCTTAGGTGGGGAAAAAAAGGGCAGAGTTGGTTATTGTGGTACATATCCAGAAACAAATGCAGGCTGCTTCCCAGGGCACAAAAGGAAGGAAACAATTCCAAATCATTTCCCTTCCCTTAGCTTCAAGCCTCTGTTAGCCAGCACCCACAATGTGCCTCTCCTACCATCACCACGGGGTCATTGTTCTCTGTGATGGGGTCAGGCTCCATGGACACTTTTCCCTGTGAGAACCACCAATCCTTGGAGGAATGGCAGACAATTGTACTGCTTTCTTTCTTGAAAATGTTGGAAAACAACATCTCACAATCAGCAACATCTCCTAACACAAACAGGGGGTGCAGGAAGTTACTTGGAAGGATGTTAAGCCCAGGTATGTTGTACAAATGTTCTATAAATAAATAAATAAATAAATAAGCACTTGGAAAAATAATTTGAAGTCAGTACTCTTGTTTTTGTTGCTATGTGATGAATTTGACAGGCTCAGTTAAACACCAATTTGCATAGTTAAAACTCGGCTCTGCCTCTCTGTCTTTCAGGTCTCCCGTGCTTTTGAAATGAAGTTGCAATGGAAATCTCAAAACTTAGCCAAAACGTGCAGCTCGTGTTGCAGGCTATGTTGGCATGACAGTTTTTGCAGCAGATACTGCTTGCGTGTATCTATAAGGTATGAGTGACAACGTGCTCCTGCAGCAACTGCAGATAGGAGTGCGATGCCATACTGCCCCGGTACCTGTGACAGCCCGCCTGCAGGCAGCGCCCGCTTTTCCGTGAAGTCAGAAGCTCACCAACGTGCCATCTCTGTTAGTCGCGTGCTCACACTCGAGCCTATTCCTTGAGAGTGAACCCTAGTGAACACTGCCAGCAAAACCAGAAGCGGGATGGGCTGAGTTTCCACCCTGGATACCCGGTTCCACCGCTGGAGATGCGCCCGCGGGCGGACATAACGCAGCGCTGCGCTTCAGCGCCCCGACCCAGCCCGGGGACGAGGCAGCGGCGGGACCGGACGGTCGGGACGAATTGCGGCGCGGCGCGGTTGCACGTGCCCCGTCATCCGCTCCGCGGCTTCAGCTCAGCGCCTACAGCCCGGCGAACGCTCTCCAGGAAACGCGCCCCGACGACCCCGCTCCCCGCTCCCGTCCTCGCAGGCAGCGGCGGCACGGCGGCCCCCGAGCCGCCGGCAGCCGGCCCGCCCAGTCGAGCGGCGCCCGCGCCTGCCCCTGGGGCCGCCCCGCTCCCGCCCGCACCCCGCCCCGCCGGGAAGCCCCCGCCCCAGCCCCGGCCCCTTCCCCGGCGGCGCGGCGGTCGGGCATGGCGGCTGGCGGGAGGCGCGGCAGCGATGAGCTGCCAGTATACCTGGCGCGGCCGGGCACGGCGGCTGTACCCCGGCAGAAGCGCGGAGGCCTCTTCTGCAGCGTCGAGGGTGCCTTCGAGAGTAAAACACTGGACTTCGGCGCGCTGCGCGTCGGGCAGCGCCGTGCCACGCCGTCCGCCCGCCCCGAACCGGACCCCGCCGCCGTCTCGGACACCGACCCCGGGGAGGTCCGCGCCGCCGCAGACAAGGAGCGGCTGCAGAACCTGTCCCCCGACGACGATAAGGTACGAGCCGGTCGGCGGGGCGGGTCGGACTCGGGGGAGCAGCAGAAGGCGCCGCTGCCGTTCTCCGTCTTGGCGGCGGTAACTCGAGGGCTGTTGCGGCTCGGGCTGTTGTGTTCGTTGTTGCTTCCTCTGTTTTACCAGGAGGAGGATCTGCAGTTCCTCTCGTTCTTCCTTAAAGGAAGGAGAAAAAGTTTTCCTGTTATCTTCCAACGTGCGGAGCTCCTCTCTGCGAATTGGCATGTCAGTGATTTTTGGAAATATAATCAGAAGATCCACACCCCATTACCAAGAAAGCTCAGCGTTAGAGTAGCTGACTCTTTTTATTACAGTTACTCCTTTTATACTCTTGTGAATGGACATCCTCTTCTCCCATCCCCAAAAAAGGGATTTTAGAGTTGCTCTTTGGAATAATCCCAGCCCAGCCCTGATCTCACTGTGACACGGAAGCCAGAGACCTCACACTGACCTGGAAGTGGCACATCTGAAGGGCAGCGTCAGGCACAGTGTTTCTGAACTCATGCCAAACTCATATGAACAAATAAATTCATTCTTAGCAGCACGAGATTCTTCAGACAGAGGTTGCTTTTTTGGCTCTGATGCCAATATACATCAGTGTGAGTTTGGCAGGAGGATTTTTAAGTTAATAGTGCTGAGTAAGCACGTCATTTGGGATTGCACAGAATCTGGTGCTCACATACACATGTGATGCAAGTGCAGCTGCTGGCTGGTCTGCTGCTCAGAGAGTACGGGCGTGAAAATTTGTAGTAAATAGCGGTCAGAAGGGCATTGTTTTTTGAGGGAGAACAGGGCTAATAAATAAAGCCCATTTTTAAAACTGGAAGCAAAAATCACTAAACTCAGCAGCAAGAGGGCAGCTTAACCTGAAGAAGTGATGTGATGTTGGAGTTCTGCAGAAACACCATCCTATGTCCAGAGCACAACCACTGCTAAAGTTCCCTTCTGATCTGGAGCACTGAGCTCAGCTGGGGCCCGCCGGGTGCAGAAGCAGTGCTGTGCAGTGACTTGGACTGTATTGGTGTTCGGGAAAAACATCAAGCTGTTCTCAAGGTCTCCTGTGTTCTGGACGAGCTTCTAGCTTGGCAGCTGGATGCTTTGAGGTTTCTTCACTGTGCTTTCATTTCTTCAGTCTTAGCTTTCAGGTTTCTTATTGTCATACTGGTTGTTCCTGCTCTTGTGGGAATGAACTTGACACTGCTTCTATCAGTGCCGGCCTTGTCTGTATGGTTTGATTAACAGCTGCAGAACTGACCACTGAAATAACATTAAATTGATGCTTGTTGAAAAAGAAACAGAAATTTGCAGCAGTGTCTGCGGGCTTTTCTCCAAGCTTTTCATTAATTATCTGTACCAATATTTGGAGCAGTCTCATTCCCTTTTAAGGTCTTGTTTAGAACCTTCTACCAGAATTTTGTAGTTGAGATTTCCCTTCAGCAACACTTTCTGATGTTTTCTGCTCCCAGATTTCTTCCTCTGAAACCTTCCATTTGATAAGCATCAGCAACCGAGCCCTTTTTATCTACACTTCTTGCCTGAGAGGGTGGGAAGCTTCACATATAAGTGTTCTTGTTGCTGCATGGCCAGAAAGAATCATATGACTTTTTCCTACAACTTCCAAGTTCAGGAGTGCCCTTGAGAGTAGCATCCCCGATGGGAAGGGCCCCTCTGGCACACTGACCCCCTGCTATGGCTGGTTAGTGTGTCTGTGCAGCCACAAAGAGTTTGCTTGTGTTGAACTCTTTGCAGATTCAGAGCACACAGAGACTCCTTTGTTGAGATAAATTGAACTTCTTTGAATATTTTCAAGATTAAGAAACAGAGAAAAAGGTTAGGTGATCTACCCTTGACCAAGCAACTATTCGTTAGGAAAGCTGAGAGTGAAGGACTTACTTGTGCAGTGGGCAGCAGGTAGATAATTTTTCAGAGATACTTGGAGAAGGAGGGAAGATTTAGGTTGGATGTTAGGGGGAATTTCTTTACTATGAGAATGGTGAGGTGCTGGAACAGCTGCCCAGAGAGTTTGCAGATGCCCCGTCCATCCCTGGAGGTGTGCAAGGCCAAGTTGGATGGGGCCCTGGGCAGCCTGGTCTGGAATTAGATATGGAGGTTGTCAGCTCGGCCTGTGGTGGCATGGTTGGAGGCTGGAAGGGATCCTTCCAACCCAACTGTTCTATGATACCAACACAACATCTCTTTTTTAATGGCATTAATTATAATTAAAGCACCACTATTTCTGCGGGAAGGCACTGAAATGTGTAACTGCCCTGTGCTGATATAAAACCCATCAGTACCAGGAGGGCGTTTCAGCCTCACTTTACTTCATTGCAAAATCTATTGGAAAGTCAAAAACTGAGCTGTGGTTTCAGGGACAGTGAAGTCATTCCACTGTACTACTGTAACGGCAGCCAGATGCCTGCCTCTGCTTCGTCAGTGGGAATCTGAGCTCTGCCAGTTGATGTGGGGACAGTGAGAGTGAGCACCCTTCCAAGCTGGACGCAGCTGATCTGTTGCAGTGGTGCAGAGGCTGCTCAGCACCTGCACAGCTTTCTGGGCTCGCCCGCTCCCAGTGCCCACATTGCAGTGCCATGTTGATGGGTGAGGGGTGTGCCTGCAGCTGTTCTTTGCTGCACGCAGACCACTCCCAGATCTGGGACCTGCTGCATCAGGGGCTGTTGTTGCAGAATGTTCAAGTTTTGGAGGAGCAGCACATTGGTTCAGAGGATTGCAGGGACCTTATTTAACAATTGGGTTTGAGCTCAGCACAGGTTTTCATCAGTAATACTCTATGTGGAAGAAGTTCCATGCAGTTCGTCTCAAGTACTGCCATGCTTTATATCTATCTGAGTGGATTTCATCACGTATTTTTCTGAGTTTCTCTGGAGCTCATAGACAGCACCCTCTGATTTCCTGTGGTGAGGGCATTCCCTGGGCACTGACAACAGATAAATCCACCCTGCGTGTCTCTGCTGGGCACCTGCAGGGGCAACACGGCTGTGAGGGGTGGAGAACTGAACTTCACAGGCATGGCATCTCCTCCACCTGGTGCCTTGGATGATAAGGAGCAGCCTGTGGCAACACCCTGCATGAGGTGTTCTGAGTACAGCACTCCAACTCTTCCACCCTTTTGTTCAGTAACATGGGTGGGGAGCACTTGGCTTGTTATGCTTACCCCGGACTTCTCATCCCATCCTGCTGTGTGGTTCCGCAGTGAAGTTGTCATTTCCAAGGCAACTGGCCATGGGCCCACAAACTGGGGATTGCAGCTTCCCTACAGGTTGAGGCTGCTCTGGGTGGCACAAGGAAGGCTCCATCTTCTTCCTGCTGGAGCAGGAGCTGACAGGCCCTGCCCTGCAGTTGTGTGGCACCGCTTGGACTGCTGGTGACTGAACTCAGAATGAGGCAGAGGGTTGCTTCCAATGTTAGCTTTTCTTTTTCTGACACTTGTAACATTTGCAATGACTTCAGTGTCCTGAATTTGTTTCCACTGCCAGTAATTTATAGCAGAGACACCAATCCAAGAGTAATCTTTTCCTTACCAGCAAATTTAGTGGGATCAAGAAACTGCAGTTGTGCACAGCCATTCAGAACAGTTTAAAATCTTGCATAATGCACTTTGATGACATTGATTCACAACCTCTGTGTCACCCCCCTCAAGATTGCAGAGGAAAGATTTCTGTTTTTTTTTTCCCCTTTCTTTAATTTTTGTGGTTCTTTAAGAATCCAGCTCAGCTCAGCCAGACTGTCCAAGGCTGCTGGGCCAGCCAGGCCTGCAGCGGCATCAGTTATGTGTGAGACTCACAGGGTTCACCGTGATCACTCTGAATGTGAGCTCCTCCCTTCCTCACACTGCTTATTCCTGCCTTTCTGTCCCTGGCTTCCTGGGCAAACTTGCCTTGTCGTTGTAAATAGCATCAAAGCAAGCAGCTTTTAGAATCATGGAATAGAGTTGTGGAATGATTTAGGCTGAAAGGGACTTAAAGGTGACCTAGTGCCAACTTGTTCTAGTTGATGTTGCCCAAAGCCCCATCCAAAGTGGCCCTGAACAATTCCAGGCCTGGGGCAGCTGACAAGCTCAATTTCTGGCAGAAACAGTGTGAGGTCTAGAGAAGCATCTCATCTGCGCAGCCTGCTCTGCAGAAGTGGTCTGAGTGAGTGCAGAGTTGGTCACTGGCAGCCCTAATCCCAAGGACAACGACCACACAGACCACTTAAATCTGTGCTTCTTCTGATGATTAACTTCAGGCACAAGTTTTCCCTACACATATTCTTCCATCATTACCTCTGCGGAGAGATGGGGAATGCTGCTTTTTCTGCTCTTGAGCAGTTGCTATGATGACCGGAGGAAACAGGAGGAAGAAACAAAAATCAAACATGCTGGCATTCTTCCTGGAGATGAGGCAGAGGAGCTGGAAAATACAGCAGTACTTTGGCTGGCTCTGCTGGACTGACTCCTGTGGGCTCAGTTCAGCAGCACGCTCTCATCGCTCTTCTGGGCGGCCAAATGCCATTTTACAGCAAGCGGGTTTGGGTCCAATGGTGGATATTCCCGTTCAGCTGAGGGAGAGCAGGAGTGAGGATGAGCAGAGCACGCGGGCCTTCCTCCTGTTCCCCGCTCTGCACAGGACTTCGATGGTGACCTGCAACCTGGGCCAGCACCTGGTGCCCCCTGTTGCTGTCTGTATCCTGGCCAAATGAATGCCAAATGAAACAAGTCGGGCGTGTGCGGCTGCGGGGTGGGGGCTGCTGGGGCGCGGTGCGGTGCGGTGCGGGTACCACGGCCCTCTCCGAGCTGCAGGAGGAGCCCGCGGGTTGCAGCCGACGGGAAGCGGAGCCCCGAGGGGTTGGCCGCGCTCTCTGGTGACATCCAGCGGCAGCAGCGCCGGGCATCCCTGCAGTCAGGGAGCCGGCAGGGAGAAGAGCAATTCTGGTCGGGAATCAAATCTTAGTGTGAGCGACCCTCATTGTTCCCCTGCAAACGGGACTGTGTGCCGAATTCTTTACTGTATTGCTGCTTTTGTCCGGAATGAACCTCTGCAGTCAAGTTTCGAGCACTCATGTCCCTCTCTGGGCCATTTACAGGCAAGTGTTGCTGCCACGTGAACCCGTGTCTGCAAACCTGGTACCACCTGCTTGCTCCTGTGTTTCTGTCCTGTTCATTTTTACCTCGTGTCACTCTGCAGCTTGCCCTGTGTGGAGGTGTGGGAGGGGACGTGGGGGCAGCTCTGGCTGCTAAGCCCTGAGAAGCCACAGCTGTGTTGAAGCTGTTACGTTTGCGATCTGTCATAAGGTGTGCATGCCACTCTGCTGTACTCTCCTCATTGCTATTGTGCTTCTGAAGCATGGTGCTGCTGGTGGTGGCACTGGGCAGGGCAGTGGGGATGGTGCCTCAGTGCACAGCTGCTGGGCCAGCCTGGGACTGCTGACTCCTTCCCAGCCCTGCCCTTGCCTTGATTGAACCATGAAAGGGTTCACTTGCTGAGACACCATTTGCTCTATAGGTACAGGCTGTAATTGCATTGTAGCTGGCTATAAAGAGTCAGTTGCTCATGTGCAGATAGGAGTATATTCCATTTGACATGTTTAATTTCAGCCTCATTTGTTCCTGGCAAAGAGAAGAAATAGTTTCTCCCTCCCTTGATGCTTTCCCTGCATGGTGCTTACTCAGGTGTATGTGGTCCTGCTGCTGCGATGCAGGGCTGTCTCCTGCAGCCTGGGGTCTGTTCATCTCTCAGAGGCCTGGCAGGCCTGCTGGGGCTGGAGGGGTCCTGGTAGACGTTTGTGAAAGCAGTGACATCCCATTCTGTTAGCAAGGGTCAGAGCTGGCAGCTGGCAGCAGACTCACTAACAGAGCAGGGCTCCTGGGGGATTCTCCACTTGTTTTCTGCAGACAGTCACATAAGCAAGTTCATGCTCTTGCAACTTTTGAAGACAGCAGTTAGATTCTGCCATCATGAAATATTTTTGAAATGTAGTTTTGTCAGTATCTAATAGAAATTCAAGGTGCTTTTATATTTATTTCCCTTCTTCCCTCTGTTCCTTGCCCTGCTGTATTTCAGCTCAGCTGGAGGTTCAGAAGTCTTGTCCGGTTGGCTGAAGCTAAATGGCATCAGGGCTGTTCTTAATTGCCTCCTGTGAAGGGCGTAGGGTAGTCCACAAACCTCTGGGTGTCCACGGGCAATGTTTTATCAGGGACAGTGTCTTGGTGTGTGCCATGGGCATGCTGGAGTCGCTGTGTTGTGATGATCAGGGACAGACCCTTCCAGACCTTCTGCTTTTCCAGAGCCTTGGTTGCATTCTGCAAAGCATCATCTCCAACAGGCATGGAGCTGGCTCTTGAGGGTTTTGTGAATGGCAGTCCAAAGGAGGAAGAAAAGGACAGTCCTGAAATTGCTCATCCTCAACACATCGACAGGGAACTTAATGTCAGTTTGGACAGGTGACTGCAATCATGTGGTAATCCAGCTGAAGTGCAGTGGCAGTAATACCTGGTGGTTTAAATGTGATAGTTCCTTGAAAACATCAGCTCCTGACCTGGAAATGTAGCTTGTCTCAGACCATTGCTTAATTTCTCTCCTTTTTTCCATTGCCAGAAACCCAGCGTGTATTCCAGCCAGGAGAAAACTAAGCTGAATTGCTCCACTGTGGAAAAAAAATGTCATGGTCCCCACATGCCTTGTACAGCATGGAGGCTCTTCTACTGCCTCCTGGCATACCTTATATTTCCAGAGCAAGCAGCTGAGTTTCGGATTCTGTCTCATTCCTATCTGCTCCTGAGTAGGAGTTTAAAAGGCTATAGACTTCCACATTGCCTCTGGTTGATGATGTGAATATTGGGAATGATGGGCAAGCTAGCATGATGGGGATAGCTAGTGAGTGTTTTCCAGTAACAGAGACAGTGAGCTGTTTTCTCACTTTCCCGTGGCTGTAAAGTTGAGCATCAGAGTTTGGGAAAGCTGGAACCAGCAGCACTGACAGCATGGTCATGAAACATCAATGGAGAGTGCTCATGGCTGGGAGCTGAATCTGCTCCAGAGGTGGCTGGGTGTGCTCAGAAGTATCCCAAGGTAGTTCAGACCCTGAGAACTTGAATGTTAAGATAAAAGAAGGGATGGCTTTATGTAATGAACAAATATGGGAGGAAGGAGATGGTGTGCATGGGGGAGGCTGTCCTGACATGCCTGTTGAACATCTGTGTTGCTGGAGCCCTGATTTACTTCATGGGTGGTTATATTCACTGAACCTCCTTGCCTATCTGTAAGAGCTCCATTGACCACAGACATGTAAGACTCATGAACCTATTTGCATCCTTTGCCCAAGGGTTGGATCAGCAGCTTCCTGTCTTTGTGGGCACTCTTTTGTTGGCAAAGTCCTTGCAGTAGTGTATGGCCATAGCTCTGCTCACACTGCTGCTGTTCCTCACTGTGCTCCTTTTGCCCACCTCCGTGGTACATTAATATCTAGCTGCAGTTGTCTCTTCCTGCAGGTGTTTTGGGGAAGTTATGAGCTGTAAGGGTATTATCACTTACTGTACCTTACCAACGGGCTGTGCTTCTTGTTGGGAATACTTTGAAGCATGAGAGTAACACTTCTCTGACTGCACCTGAAAAAGGCCCTATGAATTTTTTTTTTCCATCTGGAATGTTTGGGGCCAGCTGGGGTGTGTTTGGCTGTATGTTTATGTGAGTGTCACGTAGCAACCAGGAGGAAAGCACATCTCCTGGGAGGAAGGCTGTGAGGTCACCGTGGTTGGCCAACTTACAGGGGGCTGAAACTGCCTGAGTGCTGAAGGCAGTGGTGTGTGTCTGTCTCATCTGCCTGTCAGTGAGTAACGAACTGCAGCTCTTGTTGTCACTGACAGCACAGCACATCACACCACACAGTGCAGGGATGGCTCTTCAGCTTTCTAGAAAATAGATGTGTGGAGTTTCAGGAGGTTTGGCGAGAAGGATTGAGTGTCCTCGTACGCCTGGCCCAGCCAGTCTTATCTCACCCAAAACAATGGGTGATTCTTGGAGCATTGCAGCACCGTAGCAGGAATGGTGTGGTCTGCTGCCACGTCCCTTCCCTACTCTCTCCTGGGTCACAGAGGCTCCAGCCCAGCCCTGCTCCGACTCCCTTTCTGGCACCTGCAGTCTCCTGCAGTAGATGGGTGCAGCAGGGGAGGGGGGAGGCTTTCAGCCCTCCCAGTGCTCCCTTGTAGGCTGCTCTGGTGGTGTCAAGGAGTGGGCCCTTAGAGCCGGGCAGCCTGGGGAGCACTGTCGATGCCTTGGAGATGCAGGCAGTGATGGTAAGTTGTGGAGAAGCTGCTGACTCACTTTAAGCGGGTGAATGTTTGTCAGATTTGGGGAAATCCCTGTCCAGTCTGACTTTGTAAGAGCTTCAGAATGATGGCAGTTTTTGAAATGCAGAAGTCCATAGAACTGCCAGCGCTGGTGGTATTTACAGAGAGCACCAGGCTCACAGAGTTGTGCGTGTAATATATTGCAGGGTGGTTTTTGTTGTCGTTTTTGTTTAAATGATTTTGATTCTTGAGCTTTTGGGAAAAAAAAAAGAAAAAAAAACCCAACAACTAAGGTGATTTTTGGTGCCCTATTTGTACCAAGTAGGCTGTTATTTTAGAAATCTCTTTATTATTGTCACAAAAGCAGTGTTTAGCTCGGAAGGAGCCCCATTCATGCCCGTTGGTTGCCATCTCTGCAGGCAGGACCCGGGCTCAGAGTTAGCATTGAGCAGAGTGGCCGCACTGCCCAACCTCAGCGACCCGAACCTCGGGATCCCCCAGGAGTGGGGCCCGGGCTGAGCCCATCGCGCTGCCCGGTGCCGGCCGAGCCGCGTCGGACGTGCGGAACCGAGTGCGGGTGCGCGGCTCCAGGACGGCGGTGCGCGGCGAGCCCCGCTGGGTGCCCTCGGAGCGGTGCCGGTGCGGGGGCGCCCCCTGGCGGCGGCGCGGGCGGCGCGGGGCGGGGCGGACCGGGCTCCCGTCCCCGGTGGCGGCGGGTACGGTGGGCGCGGCGCGGCGCTGCCTTTGTGCGGAGCGGATCGGAGGGCAGCGCACGGCGGCGGGCAGCGCAGCGCCATGTCCTACCAGGGCAAGAAGAACATCCCGCGTATCACGGTGGGGCTGAGCGCGTCGGCGCCGCCGGTGCCGTCGTTCCTTTGTGCGGGCGGCGGGAGCGATGCGGGAAAGGGAGAGCCCCGTGCCGAGGGCCGGGGAGGCGGTGCGCAGACAAAGAGCCGCCGCCCGCGCAGGTGTCCGCTCCAGGCAGAGCCGCGCCGAGCGCAGCTGCGGCGGACGATGCCGATGACCGCTCCCCGGGCAGCGCCCGCGGGTCCGGCCTGGCGGCAGTCCGGGAGCTGCCTCTCATCCTCCCGTCGAATCGCGGCGCCGGGCGGGAGCGGCCAGCGGTCCGGCTGCAGCCGTCGCGTCCGGCGCGGCTCCCTCCCGAGCGGGGATGCGGACGCGGGAGGTGCCGGCCGGGCTTTGCGGGCTTTGCGGGCTTTGCGGGCGGCCGCTCCCCGTAGGCAGCGCGGCGGGGTCCCTCCCGTCTGGCGCGGACCCTCTGCGCCGTTTCCTATTGTCCCCGGCGGTGCGCGGCCGGAGCGCAGGTGGGGTGGGCGAGCAGAGAGCCGCCGGGTGGGGCCGCAGCGCGGCTTGTGCGTTTGGGTCCGTGGTCTGCGAGATGCTTTCTGTGCTCGTAGGCTGTGCGCTGGATTCTGGCCCATCTCCTTACACCGCGTCAGGTGCAGCGGTCCGCATTGCCAGTGCAGGGGACCGCACCTATTACGAACGCAGAACGTTTGTGCCACCACCCAGCAAGAAGAAAGGCAGCTGACATGTTTCCTTTGAAGCTGCAAGGCAGTCCAGCTGCACCGGAGTTACACTGGTGCCTCTCGGTGCTGATTGGGTTTTTTCTCGGTCCCTGTTGGGTTTTCATGCCCTGGTCCATCCCACCTCCGAGGGGTGCAGCTGCTTTCCTCACGGTCCTCCCTAGAGGAGCTCTGTGGGGATTTCTTTCAGGGAAGCGGTCTTTCATCTTTTGTTGGTGGCCTTCTGCCGACTCTGTATTGCCCATTTTTCCTCCTGAGAATGGCTTTGGCCTCTTGAAGAAAAAGGAAAGACAGAGCAGAGCTTCAGTATTCTTTTTAATGTACAGGTGCAAACAAAATTGCTCCCAAAGAAGCATAGCCGCTATAAAGAGAAATCCTTTTGTCAGTGCAGGTTCTCCACCCAATTGCTTTAATAAGCAATATTGCTTTCTCACAAGTCTTGACTTTTCTGTATCCCCTACTACAGTGACCAGAACTTTGCTGTTGCAGGTGGGATTTCTGCATTCTCTGGGGTTTTTTCCACAAGGAAAGTGCAATCCACTTAGCAGATTCAAATATGTGAGTATGTGGGGCTGATTCCTGTTCATCTGGAATCCAGCAAGGACTTTCTCATTGCAGTGGTGACAAAGCCTCACAAGTTGCTTTATTTCTCTCTGGTAAATCCTTCCCTCAGCCTACTGAAGCTTGGATTGCTGTGAGCAAATGACATCTTTGGAGCTGACACCACAGGTAGTTCTCTCCTGTGACTTATGCAGCCTTGTCATGGCCACCTGGGACTTGCCCTGAAATTTGGGTCAAGTGCCCATATGTCTTCAACACCTGCTTTGAGGTGTAGGGTAAGAAATAAAGTAGTCATGGGCTGGATGGTCTTATCTCTTTTAATAGTGTGGCATAAATAAAATCTAAGCTATGGTGGCTTCTCCAGAAGAAAGGCACTGCAGTTGCTTTATGCAGATTGTGCCTCCCCTGGGCATGGTTTCTCTTGTTTGTTCTTTCTCCATACATTTCCATCTCAGGGGCTGTTATTGTCTGTCAGGAAGCATAGTGTCAGCTAAGCTGTGCTTGTTAGAAGAGGCTGTGTTGTGCCATTAGGAGAGGGGATAGCTCAGGGACCTTTCCACAGCTGAAAGGCCTTAGAAGTGCCTTGTGCTGGCAGTAGCTAAGTTGTAGGTCTCAAACTAATAGCACTGTTGAGCCTGCAGAGCGGTACCTTCGCTGCCTGCCACCCTAGGAACAGGCAGACTGGGCTTTTTTCAGGTATTGGAGATAAGAGCAGTTTTACTTCCTGGCAGCGGTGTTTAAACTGTCTTGTGCAACTCTGGAGATGCACAGACGCACCCATCCTGTTTCTTCTCACACTCAGCAGTGTTGCTGTCACAACTGGAGGCTATTTTTTGCTAGTGATCTCTGGAAGAACGGTGCTTGTCTGATGGGTCAGATTGAAAAGATGAGGGGTGTGTGTGTTTGTGTGGAGTAAATTGGTGTGGAATTATTCGCAACCTAACTGGAGGAGCCTTGTCCAAGTGACACACGACAGTGTTACAAACAAGTCTTTGGCCATTGAAAGGAGGTTTGGAAGTCTGGGCACTGAACTCAGGAGTCATTCCAAACCTGCATGTTTATTAGCTTCCCCCACCCTGATGTAATCAAAATATTTCCTTTCCTTCTGTTGACAGTATGTTTTCCTATCCCTGCATTAAGAGAAGTGGAGGGTCAAAGAGGGGAAATGCCTTTTCCATAGTTTCACAGAATAACTATCAAAGGAGCTGTTGGTTGGAACAGAATATTCTGGTCTTTGTGCTTTGGTCACAAAAGCCTTTTCTGTCCCAGGTGGTCTGGAGTTTCCACATCTCCTCATGGTATGGGTTGTGCTCACCCCTTTCAGCCATCTTATCGCAGCCCACAGGCAGCATCTCTGTGACATCTGTAACCTCTCTGGAAATAAAGAGCTTTGCTTAGGGTTGGTTGGCATCCTGTGTTGGGAGAAAAGTCTCAGTTACCAACTGGGTAGTTCCGTTCCATGCCCAGCCATAGGTGGTAGGGAACAAGAAGTTAGTTAGTGCCTCTGCTGGCACCGCCATTCTAGCCCGAGGCTTTTCAGTACCCTTGTGTAGTCCCTTAATAAGGACACGTTCAGCTGCTGATGTCACACCTTTGCAATTAGTGTCTATTATTTCTCAAGGTAAAGAGCAGTAAAGCCATGCACCTGCTTCTGTGCTACCCTAATGATACCCTTGTGCTTTGTTAGTGAGGTGAGCAGCATTCTTGGCTGGATCCAGCATCCCTCTGGAAGTAGCTGCCTCCCTTTCCAGCTACACATCACACCAAAGGATTTTAAGAGGCCTCCTGATACTCCAGGATCTCAAATGGCCAGATGATGCTTAAGAGCATCAGGAGCAGAGTGTGGGTATGAGGAAACGGGTAATGGTTTTGAAAGCTTCTTAGGGCTGATCCCAAATGCAAGCAGGCAGAGCAACAGTGTCCATCACACAGATGGAGCTGCTGAGTGGGGCAGAGGTGTGTGGATGGTGGAGATCCCAGTGAGAGCTGCAGTGCTGTGCCGTGGGGCACCTCGCAGCTATGTGCTGCTCCTGCATGTGGCCCTTGCAAAGAGCCAGACTCCTGCCTGCCACTGGGCTGGGACCTGGCATATGTGGTGCTGCTGCTGGTGGGTCGGGAGGAGAGGGGCTGCCTCCCATCTGCTGACCGTGCCAATGACATGGCCTGGCAGGGGGATGCGGTGGGTGAGGAAAGGCAGAGCTGAGCTCTGGTGGGGGCACAGTGGGCTTATTGTGATCTGGGGCCACTCTGGATGCATGTGCTGCAGAAGCTGCCTATTAATTCAGATTCATTTCCTCCAAACTGTTTCGTTCTCTTCCTTTCTGCTTTTCTGGCTTTTCCATGTCTGGATGCTCCCCTGAATAATGCAGAGCCTGGAAATGGGGCATCATCAGGATATTCCTTATTTTACTTTGTTACATTTTTCTTCCTTGTTAACACGTGGGTACCAGCACAGCTCTTCTGCTGCGTGCAGGGGTGCTGTGGTGGGCAGGACCCATGGCAGAGCCTGACCCCTGAATAAAGGCACTGTTTGTGCTGCAGCTGTAGTGGATATAGCTACTTTATTTATTTAGCAACTAACTGAGCACTGAGCAGCCCTTCATGTCTGCCACAAAGTGACTGTTTGCATCTGTGTGTGGATGTATTTTTTGACTTTATATTAGCAGTTTGTTCAGCAATTGTCAAGTGTTCCCACACCACCAGCACCCATGTGCCCCTTCTCTGGCCTGATGAGCAATAAGAGGCAGTCAGTATCAGTGTGTGCTGATGCTTCTGCACTCTGGCAAGGGTGGACACCAGGGACTTCAGAAGGGGAAGTCAGGAGATGCAAAGGGTGTTGCATACCAGAGTCTGGTTGGATTTGCGCAGGTTGAGTTGGCTCTTTTCTTTCTCTTCCAGCAGGCTGGCTAAAACAAACAAGGGTCTACCATGGCATGTGGGGGAAATGGGAGAAACTGTGCATAGAGTTAACTGGAGTGTTGTGTTTCTGATCATAGCCCTGATTTACAGCCTGTGCCTGATACTGCTGCATGGTAATTGCTGTCTGCCTTTCTCGTAGTGATACTTAAGTACTGGCCTTTTGCATCCCTAGGAGTGGCAGCTTGGCTGTTTTACTTTGTGACTGACAGGCCATGAGGATATTTCTGTGGTTCCACTTTACTCTTAGAGTGTTTTCTGAATTTAAAATTGTAGCATCGTTAGCGAGATGACATTTGTACAGAAGCAGAAGGGTGGACAATTCTCTGTGCTGAGTAGGGGGAGAATCAATGTTCTCTTAACAGCACTGTCTGTGTCTGAGGTCTATGGCCCCACGCCTGGGCATCCTCTGAGGTGTGCAGATGGGTGGGCCCAGACCTGGTGCTCCTGGCCAGCATGCCTGGCTGGACTGCAGCAGAGACATATGGAAGTGAGGGTGCCTGTGACCTTGATGCCACCAGACAAGGTAGCAACTCCATGCGCTGGCAATGACGTGCTGGTTAGCTTCATGCAAACCTCTGCTAGACCTCAGTGTTACACCAGCAGTCAGGATGGAGGGGGCTGAGCTGAGTCTGCTGCTCAGAAAGGACCGTGGGTGTGGGGGGTCAGGCACTGCTCCAGCCCTCGGCTGTAGTGGGCTGAGGGTCCCGGTCCTGTGCTGCTGGTAACCTTATCTCGGCTGTGGAGCCTCGGGCTGCTGAAGGCTGTCAATGCTGCTAGGGAGAGCTGCAGAGGCTGAGCGCACCGTGCTGTGTGCTGCCTCCCCCACCCATTTTCTTTGTCTGAACCAAGCGTGAGTGAGATTGCATTGCAATGCGTACCAGCCTTTGCTCTTCAGTGGCTGTGCACTGCAGGGTGTGAGGGGATTCTCGGGATGTGAATGGCCGTGCAATAGTGATATTTCCAGAAATCCCCCAGGGGTACCAGATGCAGAGCAGCAAGACCAGCTCCCATAGAGGAATTAATTGTACGAGGTCCTCAAGATGCGCCTGCATGTGAACTCTGCAGAGGCTGTCAGCAGCTGGGTCTGAGCTTGTGCTGTGGTGGTGGTGGGGAGAGGAGGGGGTTCACACCCTGAAACTGAGGCTGCAGGCACCTGCAGGAGCAAAGGGGAGAGTAAGGGATGGTTGAAAGCTGGGAATGGTGCTGGATGTGTTTTAAGCAGTCAAGAAGACTGCATATCCTCTGGAACAGCAAAAACAGATAATGTCACTTGATCGTGATAATGTGGCACTCACGTATGAGGTCAGGGTGTTTCTCTGGTACCACATGCAGCTGGCACTCAGACTTGTGCAGAGGGAAGTATCATATTCCTCAGGATAGGAAGCTATTGGTAATAGGTGAATGGTTGGACTGGATGATCTTTTAGGTCTTTTCCAACTTTGGTGATTCTATGGTTCTATGATAGAGTGTTCCCTGCAGCACAGTGTCTGTTCTCTCAGTTGCCCACATCCAAAAGTGTGAATGCAAGATGGAACATAAGAGCATTTCTGGTCTGGGTGCCATTCAGTCCTTGTGCTTGTTCTGTTTTCCAAATGCCATTGCAGATATGAACTTCGTGAAGTATCTGCTGTTGCAGTGAGCTGTGTGATGCAGTAGGAGAGCACCCAGGAGAAATACTCCATTGGCAGATAAGAAATATCTGTTGCCTGCTGCTGACTTCTGCTGTGTTTTTCTCTCCACAGAGTGATCGTCTCCTTATTAAAGGAGGGAGAATAGTCAACGATGATCAGTCATTCTATGCTGACATTTACATGGAAGATGGTCTCATAAAGTAAGTATGGGACTTCCAGTGTATTATTTCTGTCTCCCTTTAAATTACCTTCAGGTTTGAATGGTTATTGGCTTTTTGTGGATGCAGTCTGCATCCTGCTTGCCAGCTGCTGAAACCTCACAGCTCAGTTTGGTTGGAGGCTCAGCTCTCCACCTGTATGTGGACACATGTACGTAGTGACTCCAGGGACTGAATTTCAGCTGGACTGGTGACCTTGTGACTCAGTGTCCGCTGTATGACAAAGCTCTATCTAGTTGCATCAGGAGCAAGGTTTGTCTTTGCCTCCTGTGTTCCCCTGTGTCACCAGTGTTAGCATAAGTGACCACACCCAAGATCCCGTTCATTAGCACTAATGAGGAGTGCTGTGCTGCAGGTTATCTGCCCCCCTGAAGTTTTCAGGAACTTCAGGCAAACCTCTGGGCCCTTCTGGCTTCTTCACTTCTTCCAGAGGTACGATGATAACTCTGCTGTCTAAAAGCTGCAGTTCAAAATTAGCAAATTTTACACGGGGATGAACGGAAAGAACTGGGACAATTTGCAGCAGAAGGACATGAAAAGCCATTGCTTGCTCTATGCTGAGAGGAAAATAGCAATCTTTTAAAAATCCAGCAGTAGATAAATAATTTTCAGGTAGTGGGACTGTTTTTAGCTCAAGGAGGAGAGCAGTCTTGAATGACTGCTGCACATACCTGAGCATGGACCGGAGTCAGTTTCAGGTCCTGCAGTGGAACAGATTTTCTGGATATTCCTGGGCAAATCCCTCATCAGCAGCCCAGAGGTTACAGAATTCCATTGCCTTGGAACTGAAACACACCAGCAAATGAATTCTGTTAAAAATACGGTGAGCAGTTTAAATCCTTTGGTGAAGGATTCATCTAAAAAAATAGTGGGAAGAGCTGCTGATGTATTTCCATGAGGACACTGGAGCAGGCAGTTCTGTCTGCAGAACTTGTGGGATTCTAAGGAAAAAAACTATAAAGCGGATATGCTGAATTAAATGCAAAAGCGGAATTTGCTGCTCCATGTGCCAAAGAAATCGCAAGTCTTCAAGTAAAACCAATGTTTCTTTTGTCACGGTTTATCAGGGAAGACTGAGGAAGGCTTGGTGAAAATAGGATTTCTGAAAGAAGAGATTTGAAGGCTGAGTGCTACATATGGACAGATAAAGGGATTGAGGGGGCGGGGGTCTGAGGGAAGGGAGTCCCTGCATTCCGGTGCCCTGGCCTGCAGAAGAACCAGTGTGTCCAGGGAGGAGATGGGTTATCCTCCTGCAGGCTTTCAGTGTGAGCACTTTGAGCTCTGAGTAGATATGTGGTGGAATTTTAAGGTTGTTCTTTTCAGATCTTTTGGTATACTGGGGGCCTTGCCACCACTACTGCGTGGGCTTGCTGGTAACATCCTCTGGGATGAGTGAGGGCAGCAGGTGAGAAGGAGTGTCCTGGAGAGAGAGTCTGTCCTTTACCCATAAGGTTTTGTGCTCAGAGCAGCATTGCCAGACCCTCTTGAGCCCTGAGCTGGCCTAGCAGCTGTGGCATTATGGTGGGAAATCATCTTTCTCTGTAAGTAAGCCTCAGACTTGAGCCTTACTTAAGGTGGGCAGAAGGACGGGGGTTAGGAGAGATTAGGGGTGCGGCTTACTGGAGGCAGGGTTGGTGTCAGGGCTTGAGGAACACTTGTCCCAGCTGAGCAGGTGAGACTACTGTGCTGAAAATGCTTGCAGGTGCCTGGCTCCTGGTCAGTGGGGCATGAGGTGATCTGGGAAGCTTCTCACTGAACTGCAGAGATCTGAGTGTTCATCAGGCCATGCTCCTGGCCAACCTGAGCTGCCCCAGACAGCTGGGGTCACAATAGACACTACTAAAGCAGGTAGACAGATGGCAGCCCTCCCAGGACCATGCAGATTGCAGTTTTTGGGAGGCCAGGCAACCTCACAGTTGGCTGCTCAGTGAGGCGGTCTCACCTCTGGCTCCAGGGAAGGAGCAGGGCATTGCTGCCAGGCAGGGGTTGGCCTGGCTGCTTCCCAGCTGACCTGTTGATTCATTATGTGTTATCTGGTTTTCCTTTGTGTGTGGCTCACCATCTTGATGTGGTCTCATCAGGCAGATCGGAGACAATCTCATTGTCCCTGGAGGGGTCAAAACCATAGAAGCCAATGGGAAGATGGTGATCCCTGGAGGAATTGACGTCCACACTCACCTGCAGATGCCGTACAAGGGGATGACAGCAGTGGATGATTTCTTCCAAGGGACAAAAGCAGCCCTGGCTGGTGGAACTACAATGATCAGTGAGTGCACCAGGCAGGTCCCATGTGTGACAACACCCAGCAGGCTTATGTACTTTTGAGAGGAGTTAAAGCACTGCTGCATTCAGTTCTGTAACTCTGCATGGGATCTGTTTGATAGTGGCTTCTGAAGATATATATATTTTTTTTCAGAGGGTGTGCAAAGAGGGCTGTGCTGGAGTTCCTATGTAGGGTAGCAAAGGTGGACAGAGATGACAACCTGCAGGGAAGATTTAGGGACTGTTTTGGAGAAAGGAGAAAGATGATCAACACTGTCATTGTTGCCCTCTGGAAGAGACAGTTGGGAACATAAACACATCTGATACTTGGGAAAATAGGGGAGAGGACTGGGGAGGAAAGTCCCTCTGGGAGCTCAGAAACGTGCAGGTGAAGTGGCAGAGTCCAGAGAGCCATCTTGGCACTGATTGTTTTTCAGAGACTTAGACGAGGATGCTTGTTGTCCTTGCCAGGCCAGCCCACATTTCTCCCTGCCTTGCTGGCGTCTCTAATGGAAAAGAGATTGGAACAGAAAGTGCAGCCAAGTGTGCAGCTCTAGCTTTTGCTACCAGTAACTTGTGGCAGGGCAGGTCTGAGTGAAGCAGAGCTTTGGGATCTTCTCATTTGAGAGGGCCCTGAAAATGAGTTCCCGACCAGTGGGTGGGATGTGCCTTTGGGTATTAAAATGAGAAACCTCTTGGAGCAGCTCTCCTTCTGAGCTCTCTTGGGGAGGCAGAGCAGTGAAAGGCAAACTTACCAGAGTGCAGACCCTGGGGGTTAGGGATTATATGTCAAGATAGCTGTGCGAATGTGAGCCAGCTCTGGTTATTCCCCACCTGTGTCCCCAGTCAGGCACTTCTTTGCAGTGCATTTTGGACATGCTCCTATTCTGAGCTGGGGAAGGCATTTGCAATAAAATCCCAATCCAAGTGAAACTCCTCAGTCTTAAGAATTTTTTGTTTTTCCTTCACTTTTGGAATGTTGCCCAGTTTTTTGGGTTTTTTTTTGGTTTTTTGTTTTTTTTTTTTCCTACTTGCTTTTCAGTCTTCTTTGTTTTAAAGATCCATGATGATGTGCTTGTCTTTTCTGTGATGTCTGTTAATGCAGACTGAAGAGCAGGATGAATTTGTGGGACCCTTAGTGCTGGGAAAGAAAATGTGCACAGGGCCCTTTGCACAGCTTCAGATCCTGTGTTCTGTAGTGCTCCAACATCTGCAGCTTCTGGTGCCCCCAAGAACCTCAAAAAGGAACAACAACAACAAAAAAAGAACACTTATTTTTTTCTGCTTGGTTAAATAAATATAGGGCAGTGTGATGCTCAGATGACAATGAGCAGAGAAGCAGAGCAATGCGCTGGCAATCCTGCACTGCTCAGAAATAAACAGTGCTAATGAAAAAGGAAAGGAGATTCTGAGATCCTTCTGTGGAAAGCACCATGAGCACGCAGTGCTTGCAGATCCAGGCTCTACTGCTGTCCAAAGGCCACAGCTATGTGCACTGCAGCTTTTCATGGGATGCAGGAGATGGGATGCAATTATTGAACCTTCCAGTAAAGGACTGGGCTTCTTGCCCTCTCCCTGCCAGTTCTCTTTCCCCCTTGGGCCAAAAAAATCATGGAGCTTGAGGTGGTGTGGTAGGCAATAATAGGTGCATTAGTGTTGCAGTGTTGGAGGAGACTGTGTTAATGAGGTGGAAGTGGGGGTGAGGAGGAATGAGGCTCTGAAGCTCTCAGCTCATTTCTCAGCAGAAGCCTGTAAAAGCCCCTGGTCCTTTGCCAGAGGCTGTTAAGTAAAAGCTGTGTGCATTTCCCCCCAGTAACCGCACTTAAAGGGGATGGCGGAAGTCATGGAGATGATGAGGTTCTGTCTGGAGGCAGCTGGGGAGACAAGAGTGGGGTGGTGGAGGTGTCTTGTGGCTTGCAGGGGAATGGAGGGTGCACACTGGGACATCTGGCCAGAGGAGCCTTTTTTCACCACCCCTTGTCACCCTGCAGTGGACCATGTGGTGCCAGACCCCGAGTCCAGTCTGGTGGAGGCATTCGAGAGGTGGCGGGAGTGGGCAGATGGGAAGGCCTGCTGCGACTACGCTCTGCATGTGGACATCCCCCGCTGGAGCCAGAGCGTCCGGCAGGAGCTGCATACCATGGTCCAGGAGAAAGGTTTGCTGCCCTTTCTTCCTTGCCCCTGGCTGGGTGCAGGGGACCTGGCAGAAAGAGGAGGATGTGCTATCCCTGCTCCTTTGGCTGCTGAACATGATGGGATCTTGCTTGGCCTTGAGCTGGGAGTTGGCATACTGTGGATGAGTGGCAGGACAGCAAACTGAAGTAGAGATTCTTCTGCCAGCCTACCTCTGTGCCCTTTCCCCAGGTTTCAGTGCTTCCTGTGTGCCTGGGGAGGGGAAACTGTTGGCTCACTGTCCTTCAATTTCCTCTCTGCTCTTTCCCTAGGAGTCAACTCATTCATGGTTTACATGGCCTACAAGGACTTGTACCAGATGTCAAACACTGAGGTAGGAGCTGTTTTATGGCTTTGCTTGTGTGTGATTGCAGTGCTAGCTAGAAAGCCAGCAGCATTGCTGTGTAGCCATAGCTCCGCAGCCTGAGCTGAGACACTTTGCAGGGGCTTGCATGCTGCTCGCTGCTCATCCTTGCTGCCTTGAGAAATGCGACCCTCTGGCAACCCCTCACTGCTCAGTCACAAGCACTGAGGGGCTGCTCAGTGTCTGGGCTCCTTGTTAGAGGGTGGCAAGCAGAGGGGTGGGCTGGAGAGGACAGAGAGCACCAGCTGGGAGGAGGTAGCATCCTGAAGGCACTGCCAGTACAGCCACAGAGGCCATTCTGTGTGCAGCTGATACTTGGTCCTGCCTGCCCCTGTTTCTGCACAGCTATCCTGGGGGTGCAGTGAAGGCCACTTATGGTCGTGTGCAAGCCAGGGCACTGTGTCTGTCTGTGTGGTAATTTCTTCTTGTCTCTGTTTCAGCTGTATGAGATATTCAGCTGCCTGGGAGAGCTGGGTGCCATAGCTCAAGTTCATGCTGAAAACGGGGATATAATTGCACAGGTAGCTTACTCCTCAGGTGTGCAGGGGCTGGAAATCTATCCTGGGCTGATTGGACGTGGGGTGTTTGTAACATGACACTAAAGCTGTGTGGGCATCTTTTGCAAGGTGATCTCTTTGCTGCTCAGAAGCAATATCAAATTTACTCAGATTTTCTGCTGTGAAGTATCTGGTGGGAGCTGCAGTAAAGAGTTTGTGAGACCCTTCAGCATTGTCCTTCGGGACACTGATCTGCACTTCAGCATAGAAGACCTGCCTCGTGGTATTTCTGTGTGTTGTTTCTGAGGAACAATAGTAGGTAAAAATTCATTTCAAAGGAATGTGGCAGATAACCCAAGGAATCAGGAGGACAAATGTTTTGAAGTGTATTCTCTTATTACAGAAAGCACTGTCATCTCTTAGAGATAACAAAAAGTCAGAGAATTTAAAGGAATATCAGATGCTGCCTTTTTTTTTTTTTTTAAACAAAATCAGTGAAAATATTTGTGACATTAAAGCAAAAAAAAACAAACCCAAAAACAAACAAACAAAAAAAAAACACAAAAAACCCACAGTTGCCAAAGTTTTGTTAAGTAGATGGTTTCCTGCAGGATTAGAAAGACAGGCTGACAGATGAAAGAAAGCAGATGCCAGCTGCACTTTTTCTTTCTAAAATTAAAAGAAACTTGGAATGGGCAGAACTTTCCAGGAAAACATCATTTTAAAGGACCACCAGATAACTGGGGAATTTATTACCGCAAAGCTTTTGTCAGTGGGGTGAGTGAGGTCTGAACCTACAGTCCTGGTAAGAAGACATCTCGTTGCAGCTGCTGCTTTGTCCTATCCCAGAGCAGTGGTAGAGCTCTGGGACCGGTGTGTCCTGTCTGAGTGTCAGAGCGGTCAGCAGCAGACTGTCACTGCTGTTCCCTTGCCATCACTCCCTTCTGCTGACTGTCCTGCCAGAGTTTTCCTCTCCCGGGGCTGTGGGTTGGTGAGTGCTGGGTATCAGCCCCATGTGTCAGTGAGAGCCAGAGTGCTGCTCTGCAGGTGCCAGTGGTGCTGAGAACAAGCTGAGCTACTCTTTGAGCTCTTCGTTGCTGAGGGTGGGAACCAAGGGCACTGGAGGGTCTGGGACAGGAGGTTAGTGGGGGGTTAAGGGGGAGGGCTGCAGTTGTGGGGACTTCATGTCAGCAATAGGTTGGCTCCTTGGTACCACAGGGCAGTCCTGAGGCTGTTTGCTTCTTTTTGCCTGGTGTGTTGTCACCACTGATGGCCACTAAATACAGAGTGTGGTGACAGCTCTGTTCAGCCATCAGGAGGGTCTGCTTGTCTGTTGGGGCAGGTTCAGAGCCTGATAACATCTCTTTGTCCTTTTTGTGTCCTAGGAACAGGCCAGGATGTTGGAGATGGGAATTACTGGCCCAGAGGGCCATGTGCTGAGCAGACCTGAGGAGGTAAGGCAAAGAGTAGTGCACGGAAGATCTTTTCCCATGAACCATAGTAGGTTGTGCTGCAGCAGGGCTAAATGTGTGTGTAAGTATAATACTATCTGGTTCATTACCAGCTCAAGAAAAAGTGAGATGCTCTTTTCTGACCAGCGTTTTTCCACCTAGCTGGAGTCTCCTAGCAGAAATGAAGGCTTCTGAGTTGTTCAGCGATGAAGTAATCAACAAAAAATTCTGTACAGCTGTAGCAGCACTCGGGGCAGGTTTGGCAGCATTTATTTTCTATGGGATTCCAGAGTGTAAGAGGCCCAAGGAGAATAGAAAGGCAAGTTTTAGACCCTCTGAAAGGTCACTGCTCATGTGTCTGAGCACAGACAGATTCCAGTCTCTTCCTGCCTAATCTCTGGTCTAATGTGGGTTTCAAAGTCAGACAGACAAAACCATTGGTGGAAGGAGTGGGAGGGGAGGAAAGGGGGAATTTCGTGGTTACAAGTCATTGTGAAGACACTAATTAGATTACTTCTAATTTTAGTTTGCATGGTATTTTTCTGTTTGGTCTGTTAATCTGAGTTGTGTCTAATTTTAGATAGGTTTTCTTGAGATAGCTCCCTTCTGAGAGCTGCTTTTAACTTTCTGTGGTACATGAAAGAAGAAAACAACAGCGGAACCAAGTAGGGAGCGCAGTGACAGATATATACTTCACGGACTGCAGAAATAAAATCAATTTACTTAAATTAACAGTGTAAGAAGTTGACTATATTGTAGCTGGTAATGGAAGAGCCTGGTGTAATGCAATGCTTACTGTCTTTGAAGTATGAGACAATAAGGAGAAAAGACTCAGTGTAAAAAACAGTAGATCATAGTTCTTCTGTGTGTAAATGTACACTTATTTTTTTTAATGGCCTTAGACCTGTTGCCATTAGCTGGCAAGCTAACCTGCAATTACAGGGTATTGTGCCAGGATTTGAGAACCATCCTGTTATTGTAAGACAGCACTGCAGTTCTTCTTGTCAAAAGCCAAAAAAGCATTATTGAGTGTTTGATCCTGAAATGCTATTAAAACTTAAGGCAACTGAGAACAGTGCAGGAAAGCTCTAGATTCAGTCTGTACAGCCAAACCCAGACTTCATTACCTTTGAAAAGAAAGTGTTGTTCTTGCAGCATACCTTCAACCTGGGAAAACATTCAGTGGAGTGCAAGGGATTTGCTACCCTCCTGAAGGATTGCAGGTGGTTGACAAGGCATTGGGAGAGTGACCAAAGGTCCAAGGATCTCCTGTGTCCTGGAGGGGCCTCTGTGGGCGTTAAAGACATGCTCTTCTAGCAGGTGGTGCTGGGGATTCAGTAGTGCTGAATGGAGCTGCTCCAGACTGGATCAATTTTGAAGGGTATTCAGTGATGGCTTTTTGCCCCTGTCCATGCGTTAAAGCTCACTCAAGTTTGTGAGTGTCCTGGTATGTTTTCAATAGAGTTCTTAAGCAGAAGAAAACTGTTTTCACTGTGCTGATGGATGGAGCTACAGACAGGCTCACAGAAGCGTGTGAGGTACACTCGTGTGTTTGTCTGAGCACAGTGGCCTGCTGCTGCTGGGAGCACTGAGCAGCTGCCAGCTGCAGGCAGCAATGGCACAGTGCCTGCCTTTCCCGGCTGGCTGGTAGGTTGTCTTTTTAAGGCTTCTGTTTTGAACTGTCTCAGGCTGAAGGTTGAAGAGCTAACTTCAGCTAACCAAGCTGCAGAGCTAACTCTTAGAGAACATCTAGGGCTGAGCTCAGGCAGAGCAGGGGCTGATGTCATAGTTCAAAGATAACCCTGCTCCAGTGGGAGGCTGGCTGGGACACCCATCAGCTAGCTCATAGGATAGCTGGGCCCCAGCGGCCAACCGGGGCACAGCCTGCAGCACTCCAGGCATCAGCAGGGCAATGTCTGATTAAGCCAAATGCTTAGAGAGGCAGAACTGTGTCTGCCTATGCTGGCTGCAGCCATGCAGCCATGCTGCCAGGTGTGGACAGAACTGGATCCAGGCAGAGGAACAAGTGGTGGCCCAGCTCCATGCTGCAGCCCTGCAGAGTGCTGCTTGGCTCTGGCCTGCAGGCTGGATCCTGGAGCCTCCCCAGGTACCAGAGGGAGCACAGACAGCAGTGAGACCTCCTCACCTGCTGTGCTCCTTTGCAGCCACGCTGTTCTCTCTTACAGCTGGAAGCAGAAGCTGTCTTCCGAGCCATCATCATTGCCAGCCAGACCAACTGCCCTCTCTATGTGACTAAAGTGATGAGCAGAAGTGCTGCAGACCTCATCTCGCAAGCCAGGAAGAAGGGTGAGCTGGTGCTGTGTGCATCCACACTGTTGCCATTGGAGTCCTGGGTTTGGTGTCATCCTGGCTGTTGGGCTCAGACCCCTTCTTTGAGCTGCCCAGAGTTACTGCTTCTTCTAGGGGAGGTTGAGGTTTTACCTGATTTGCAAAGGGCTACAGGGATGCTGTACCAGGCAGCCTGGAGCTACCTTCTGTGGCCATGTCAGGCAGCATCAAGTTGAGGGCATGGGTTAGGGAGATTCTTGGAGACTAAAGCTTTCTGTGAAGGGCTTTCTGTGAGGTCGCTCATACCATCTGCATGCAGGTGGTTGAAGCTGATGGATACATCCTCAGCCTCTATGACAGTGCTCGCCCTGCAGCAGTGCTGCAGTGGGTACATCACACCTGGATGCAATGAGTTGTGCCCCTACCCACAGTTGCCACACGAGGGCTAGTGAAGAGCTTTCCTCTGCCAGGCTCTGAGGCCTTCCCAGTGGCCCAGCCTTGGTTACAGGCACTGACAGGGGCAGGGGAACATGTTATCAGCCCTAGGGTCTGAGGCTATGTCTCCCAGGACCATGTGCTCTCCAGGTCTGCACCACCATCAGGCTCTGTGACTGGAGCTGAAGGACTGGGACAGTGCTTGTGATAGCAGAGGTCTCTGTATGTGCTATGGGCCCAGCAGTCCCTCCTGTCTGCTCTAGAGGCCACAACAGGCAGACAAGGATCAGACTGCTGTAGTTACCAAACCTGTCTCCTCTCTGCTCTTTTTTCCAGGCAATGTGGTGTTTGGTGAGCCCATCACAGCCAGCCTGGGGACTGATGGAACACACTACTGGAGCAAGAACTGGGCCAAGGCTGCGGCGTTCGTGGTCTCTCCCCCCCTAAGCCCAGACCCCACAACCCCTGACTATATTAACTCTCTCCTGGCCAGGTGAGCAGTAGCAGCCAGGCAGGCTGTGTCTGGTCTGGTGGTTCTGCCAAGTGACTGCAAGTGGGAGGCAGCACCTTTGGCCTGAAGTAGTCAGAGGGGAGGCCAGGGAATATTCAGGTGGCCTAGACACTATTCCAATGTGAACCACTTCACCTCAGGGATTTAATGAGCTGCCTGATGAAATGGCTGCCAAGGGAGGCACTGGAGGCATAGTGCCAGTAATGAGAAAAAAACTATGGCATGTGGTCACGAACTGCTTTAAATGCCCCGAAGAAAGGGCCAGACAGCACGGAATTGTCAGTGACAGCACTGACCAAGGTGGAGAAGCTGTGTGATTGTGGGAAGAGCAGAAGCAGAGGCTTGGCATGTGGCTGTGCATGAGGAGGTCTGGGGGCACAGGTGGCATAGCTGGTGGCGACACACCTGCTGAATACCATTCTGGCTTTTTGTCTGCAGGTGAACAGTAGTTCTGTTCTGCACAGACTCTGCAAGGAGTATGAGGCTCTTAGTAACTGCTTGTGCATGTCTGGCAGAACAGTAGAAGATGATTTTTCACCCTAAAGGCAAGGGGTGGGGGAAGGGATCTGTTGAAATCAGAGAGCAAACAATAGAAGCACTTCAACAATTTGAGGTGACCTTTCCCTCTGAGCTGTCCTCCATCCCCTCACTGGAAAGGCACGCACCACAGCCAGGGATGCAGTGCCCGCTTGCTAGCTGTGCCCATATGTGAGCTGTGAGCCTCACTGCTCTGCGTTTGTAACTGAATGCTGTGTGTGGTGCTGCTCTGGGCTAGCTGGGCAGGGCTGGCTGGGGGCTGTAAATGGAAACAACTTTGAGGTAATGTTGGAAACATCTCTGAAATGAGCATGGGATGCCAGGTCAGAAATAGGTGCAACAGCAGAGGGATAAGCTGGGGTTCTGCCCCAGTGAGGGGCAGTACTGAATGTGTGTGGAGTTGCTTTGGCTGGTAGGAGAGGTGTCCATGCATTTAGGGTCTGAATGTGCATCTCACCTGGGATTTTGCTGTGGGCAAAATCAGCATGTGCTTCTGCTTAATCTGAACGCATGAGGTAGATGCAGGTCTTAGTGACTGGCAGTGAAATGTGAGCCCTACTCCTGAACTTGATTTTTGATGTTTTCCTGCTGCTTCAATACCAAATTTACCCCAGATCTCAGAGGAGAGGCAGGAGCACCTCTTAGCCCTGCAGTCAGCACAGTTTTGTCCCAGTGCCTTTCCCAGTTTTCTTGAGGCTTTGGCAGGAGAAGCAGCTGCAGGGCTTCAGCTGGGCTGTGTGGTTTGTTTTATTTCACCAGGACAAAGCTAGTGGAGATTAGGAAGCAAGTTTTGTCATCAGGCTGGATCTCTGGCTCTGTAGTCAGTCAGACATATGGCAGAAATTATCAGAGGAAAATGGAGATTACCAGTGGATTAGGACTGATTCCTAGCCCTGTGCAGAGCTGCTGCGTCTGTGCCATCAGAGGTTTGGGTCCAGGAGTCCAGCACTTGCAAGCCCTTCCCTCCCAGCTGTTCCAGGAGCCAGCCTGGGCCCTGCTCCCTTCCACTTGGCAGCAGCTGTGTCCCTGGCTCCCCTCAGACCCAGCTGATTTTCAGCTCCTTGTCCTGTCCTGGCAGCCACTGGCTCTGCCCATTCCTGCCCTTTGCTGACCCTGCTGGATCAGGGTGGATGGATCCCATCCTAACAGTGGGCTCTGGGCAAAGTCACAGTGAGCTTGTCCTGGAGGGAGCCAGGGCTGCCAGGACACAGGGAACAGTCTCAGTGGGGACAGTCCTTGGCAGGGCAGGGTTCCTTCATCCTCGCATGGCAGAAGAGCTGTTTTAAGCAGACCCAACAAGCTGCCAGAAATCATTTGTCTAATACATTCTGGTATGTTTTGTCCCTCTAGCTTGGTGTGAGTCATAGTCTGTTAGGGAAGTACACTTTTTGGCTTGGCACAGAGGCTGCTGTGTTCCCCAGGACATATCCCCCACTCCAAACTGTGTTCTCTGTGCACAGGGTGCTGGCTGTGCCCCAGGCAGGCAGTGTGGTGTGGCCAAGCTCTTCTGCCACCATTGCCCAGGGGACTCAGCCTCTATAGGGGCTGTTGGTCATAGAATCGTAGAATGAATCATAGAATGGCCTGGGTTGAAAAGGACCATAGTGATCATCTAGTTTCAACCCTCCCACTGTATGCAGGGCCGCCAACCACCAGACCAGGCTGCCCAGAGCCTCATCCAACCTGGCTTTGAATGCCTTCAGGAATGGGGCATCTACAACCTCCCTGGGCAACCTGTTCCAGTGCGTCACCACCCTCTGTGTGAAAAACTTTCTCCTAATCTCTAACCTAAATCTCCCTTGTCTCAGTTTAAAACCATTCCCCCTTTGTCCTATCACTGTCAACCCATATAAACAGCCGTTTCCCCTCCTGTTTAAACATTCCCTTCAAATACTAGGATACCACAATGAGGTCTCTCCGGAGCCTTCTCTCCTCTAAGCTAAACAAGCCCAGTTCCCTCAATCTTTCCTCATAAGAGAGGTGCTGCAGCCCACTGATCATCTTAGTGGCCCTCCTCTGGACCTGCTCCAGGAGCTCCATGTCCTTCCCGTACTGGGGACCCCAGGCCTGGATGCAGCACTCCAGATGAGGCCAAACCAGTGCCAAGTAGAGGGGGACAATCACCTTCCTCTCCCTGCTGGCCACCCCTTTTTTAATGCAGCCCAAAACACAGTTGGCCTTCTGGGCTGCAAGCACACACTGCTGGCTCATATCCAGCTTCTTGTCCACCAGTACCCCCAGGTCCCTCTCTGTAGGACTGCTCTCAAGGATATCTTCCCCCAGTTCGTATAAATACCTGGGGTTGCCCTGACCCAAGTGCAGCACCGTGCATTGGGTCTTATTGAATCTCATTAGGTTCACATGGTCCCACTTCTCCAGCATGTCCAGGACCCTCTGGATGGCTTCTCTTCCTTCCAATGTATCGACGGCACCACTCAGCTTGGTATCATCCGCAGACTTGCAGAGGGTGCACTTGATGCCATTGTCTGTGTCGTTGATGAAGATGTTGAAGAGCACCTGTCCCAAGAGCAACCCCTGAGGGACACTGCCTGTGACCGGCCTCCACCCTGACACAGTACCACTGACCACAACCCTTTGGCTGCGTCCAGCCAGCCAATTCCTAATCCATCGTACAGTCCATCCTTCAAATCCACACCTCCAATTTAAAGAGAGGGATGTGGTGGGGGACTATATCAAAGGCTTTGCAGAAGTCCAGGTAGATGACATCCATTGCTCTTCCCCCATTCACCGAAGCAGTCGCTCCATCGCTTGGTGAAGCTGTGCTGGCTGTCTCAAATCACCTCTTTGTCTCATATGTGTCTTAGCATAGCTTCTAAGAGGATCTGCACCATGATCTTCCCAGGCACAGAGGTGAAGCTCACCGGCCTGTAGTTCCCCAGGTCTTCTTTCTCCCTTTATTAAAAATGGGAGTAATGTTTCCCTCTTTCCAGTCTCTGGGGACTTCACCAGACAACCAAGGATTTTTCAGATATGATGGAGAGTAGCTCAGCATCAGCCATCTCTCTCAGAACCCTAGGATGGATATCATCCGGTCCCATGGACTTATCCATGTTCAGTTTCATGAGGAGGGCTTGTTTCTGTTCCACTGTAATGATGGAACAAGTCCCACTCCCCACACCCTCTCCTGGAGGCTCAGGGTCCTGGCAGATACCAGAAGCCTTGACCACCCGTGAAGACTGAGACAAAGCTCTCACTGAGTACCTCAGCTTTTTCTATGTCGAAGGAAACCAGCTCCCCATTACCTTTCATCAAAGGGGGAACACTCTCCTTGGCCTGTCTCCTCCTGCCTATGTACCTGTAGAACCCCTTTTTGTTATCTTTCACATCCGTCACCAAGTTCAGCTCCATCTGCGCCTTGGCTTTCCTAATCCAATCTCTGCACACATGGACAACAGCCCTGTATTCCTTCCAGGTTACACAACCCTGCTTCCACTTCCTGTATATTTCCCTCTTTTCCCTCAGTTTGAGCTGCAGGTCTTTGCACAGCCATGATGGTTGCCTGCCTCCCCTGCTCAACTTCTGTTGCTGGGGAATGGAGAGCTGTTGTGCTCTGCACCCATGCCCTTAAGGACAGCTTCCCAGGGGGTCCCACCCAGCAGTTCCTTGAGCAGCTGGAAGTTTGCTCTCCTGAAGCACAGGGTCCTAGCTCTGCTTTTTGCCAGGCCCACATTCCTCCAGATCACAAACTCCACCAAGGCACAATCACAACAGCCCAGGCTGCCTCCAATCTTAACCTCTCTAATGCTCTCCTCCACATTTGTAAGGATCAGGTCCAGTAGAGCTTCGCCTCGAGTTGGTCCATCTACTACTGGACCGGGAAGCTGTCCTCGACAGACTCCAGGAATCTCCTGGATTGTCTGCCACCTGCCGTGCCACCATGCCAGCAGATATCCGGGTGGATGAAATCTCCCATCAGGACAAGAGCCTGCGCACAGGACACCTCCTGCAGCTGGAGCAAAAAGGCCTCATCAACAGGCTCTCCCTGATCAGGCGGCCTGCAGCAGACCCCACCCACTAGATGCCCTTTACTGGACTGATCCTTGATAAAGCTTGTAAAACTACAAGCTCTTGACCTGATCGTGGCTGTTCCTCAGACACAGCTCTTCACAATCTATCCACTCTGACACAGAGGGTAACTCCCCCACCCTTCTTACCTTGCCTGTCCCTTCTGAAGAGCCAGTACCCCCTCAGTGGTGGTATTCCAGTTATGGGAGTCATCCCACCATGGTTCTGTGATAGCAACAAGGTCATAACTTTCCAAGTGCAATACAGTTTCCAGCTCATCCTGCTTATTACCCAGGCTGTGTGCATTGGTGGGGTTCTGCAGGCTGAAGAATTAGAGAAACGGGAGTGCAGAGTAATAGAGAGCTGGGTGGGGGCTGCCCACACGCAGACGATTTTCTAGTCCCTCTTGTCTCTGCCTCTGTCTGACTATGAAATGGCTCAGGATGCTCTTATTACCACCACGCCAGTGGTGACCTGCAGGTATCGGGAAGTGCCCACTGCACGTTCAGCACTGCGCAGAAAGCAATTGGAAAAGACAACTTCACGGCAATCCCAGAGGGGACCAATGGCATCGAGGAACGGATGTCTGTCATCTGGGACAAAGCAGTGGTAAGAGCCAACCCAAGAGGGGTGGACAGGCTTGACGGGCAGCACCACATCCTAGCCCCAGCAGGGCTGAGTGCTCAGTGGCACATCTCCTTTTTGTTTTTGTGAGCTGAAACAAGCTGGAGCAGAAGCAGCTGCCACAGGGCAAACAGCCAAGATTTGTGAACATAGCTCCAGCTTTTGGTCTGTCTAATGCCAGACCTGGGCTCTTCCTCTCCCCTTCCCCAGAACTGTGCTTTGTTCTGTTTGTGTCTGAGCAGGCTACAGGAAAGATGGATGAAAACCAGTTTGTGGCAGTGACGAGCACTAATGCTGCAAAAATCTTCAACCTGTACCCACGGAAAGGAAGAATAGCTGTGGGCTCAGATGGTGATCTGGTCATTTGGGATCCTGATGCAGTGAAGATCGTCACGGCAAAAACCCACCAGTCTGTAAGCCCTCTGCTCGTGCTGGGAATGTGTGTGGGAAGTGCTACACGCAGTGGTCTTGCTGCAAGGAGCTTGGTGCTGCTCTGCTGGTAGATGCAGGGACGAAGTTCCAGCTCTGGGCAATGCAGCTGTGACTGCAGGGTAGGATGCCTTTAAGTCCTGGGCTCTGCTTGCAGCACCTTTCTCACCTGGCTGCCGCTCTCCCCCTGTGCCAGGCCTGCACTGGGCTTTTCTCCTCATCTGGATTACTCTTCTGAGTCCAAATTGTTCCCAGTTTTGTCAGCATGCTTTATTCGTGCTTCCCAGCCTGCCTTCCTTTGTTTCTGCACCCAGCTCCTATGCAGTTCATGTGGGAGCTGAGGTGGTTTCTCAGTGTGATGGACTGGTGAAGGGCAGGAAGCCTCTGAGGCAGCAAGGCCATTACAGGTGTGCTCTCCCTGCCCTGGAGGTTTTGGCAGCGAGGTGTGGGGACTGAGCAGCCCTCAGAGGGCAGGCAGTGCTCACGTTTCTCCTGACCATCACCCCTGATTGCTGCAGGCAGCTGAATACAACATCTTCGAAGGGATGGAGCTGCGTGGGGCCCCGTTGGTTGTCATATGCCAGGGAAAGATCATGCTGGAGGATGGCAACCTGCACGTGACCCAGGGGACTGGGCGCTTCCTGCCCTGTAGCCCTTTCTCTGACTATGTCTACAAGCGGATCAAAGCCAGGAGAAAGGTAAGGAGGTGGGGATGCCAGCAGAAAGTGCTGTGAAGCTGTTAACCCAAATTGCCCCTTTCCCAAGTAGCTAATTGTTTTCCATCTGGTGTATCTGATAAGTTGGAAACAGTGCTCTAAACCTGCTAAACCTACTGGGGATTGCTAAGGGCTTGGCAGAGCTGTTACCTGTGTGCTGATGGTGTGCTACCACGGGGGCAGGACATGGGGCTGTAGTTAGCAGTGTGTGCTGCAGGTGCAACTGCTTCCTTGTTTCCTTCCTGCTGCAACAGGAACCTGAAGGGAAAGGTTGAGTTAAAAACAAGGGGACTGAGAAAAAAGGGCCTTCAGCCCATCTGCACAAAATAGACCCACGTCAAGGGGCCTGTTTCATAGTCCCTCAGCATTCTGTGAGAGGCTGTCATGCAGGAGGTGGGGGTGAGACACCTCCACGCTGTAGGGTGGTCTCAGGCATACAGGGCAGGTGAGCATGGGGCTGGCAGTGTGAGTGGCCTCTGCAGTGGGACTGGGGAGGCTGGGATCCATGCACCGGGATGCTGGCAGTGTTGGTGGGCTCACAGGAATCACAGGAGCATCACAGTGTTACTGTGCCATTCCTCTCCGGTAACAGATGGCGGAGATGCATGCTGTGCCCCGGGGCCTGTATGATGGGCCTGTGTTTGACCTGACTGCCACCCCCAAGGGCGGCACCCCTGCGGGATCCACCCGGGGGTCCCCCACGCGGCAGACACCCCCTGTCAGGAACCTCCACCAGTCGGGATTCAGCCTGTCAGGTGAGCATGGCACTGGGTGGGCTGGCAGAGCATGGTGCCCTGGGGTGGGGGGACCAGGCTTCAGCCATAGTGTAGCACTGGACTCTGCTTGTGCTGTATGGGTTCGCACGTAGAGGACTGTCTGCTCCTGGAGTGGCCACTGCTCTCCTTGTGTCCTGCCTCAGTCAGAGGCAGAGATTGTCATATGTGGCCCAGAGCCTCTCAGCAAGACCCCAGCCTTCCTGGTGGCTGGGTCTTATGGAGAAATTCCTCTCAGCGTCACTTTCCCTTTCCCTTGGTGCTTTCTTGCCCTCTCCAGGTACCCAGATTGATGAAGGTATTCGCTCTGCCAGCAAACGCATTGTGGCACCGCCAGGAGGCCGCTCCAATATAACCTCCCTCAGCTAAACCCCCACACGGGAGTGATCCCTGTGCAAGCAAAAGAAGAAAAATGGTACATTGGAGTTTAAGAAGGAAAGCAAATAAACCTGTTCTGAAGAATCAGTAAGCCTGAAGCCTTACGTTTCACAAATGCTACTTGCTACCTAGCTTTAAAGATGTTGCTTCATTTTATTTTATGCATAGCCTTAAAATTCTGTTGTTGTTGTTGTGGGTTGGGTGGGTTGTGTTTTTCCTCTTCCTTTTGTATGCATGCCGCTCAGACAGGTCACTTGGTTCAGGTAGTTGTTGGTGTTGAATGCTTGTGGGCAGGTGGGGGGGGGGGTGGTGCAGTGTGAGCCCCAGCTGGGCGGTCTGCGCCGTGTTCCTTTGTCTCGGCGCTCAGCAGCATTTCACCATGATGCCCATGGTGGAGCCCAGATCATCTCTGTAACAGCTGTCACAGCACCTCATGTAAGGAAATTTACGACTTTGTACACTTTATTAAAAAGGAAACAAAAAAAGCAACTGTTCCTCAAACAGCTTGTTGTCATGTCTGGCTTTTTTCCTTTCTGAGCTGTGGTTGCCTGCCTGGCCCTGAGAACAGCAGAGGCTGTGTCCCACCGGCAGGATGTGTGCAGGAGCAAGTTGGGGCTGTTTGAGCTGAGGGAGATGTACAGCCAAAGGTAATTGGTGTGTGCAGCAGTGGGGGACCACTATGAGTACTGGGACCATGTTGTGTCTTGGGCAAAAGCAAGATTATTAACACAACAGCTCGGAGCAGGTGCTGGTCGGTGAGACTCTGTTCAGTTTGGCCATGCTGTCCCTCCTGAAGCCTGTTGTGGCCATCATGAGCTGCACCTGTCAGCTGTGTGGCGACATGGGTCAGGCCTTCTCAGCTGGGGCTGGTTTTGAGTCTGTGGGCACCTGTGAGTTAATTGCTTTCCCTCTATAGGTGTTGTCCAACTATGGGTCACTGCCTTCTCAAGCTTGCAAAGCATCAAAAAAAAAAAAAAAAAAAAAAAAAAGATTTCTTTTTTACATGTTAGAAAAAATGGAGTGCCAGTGTAGGCAGTGCAAATACACTTCTTTTTTTTTCCTCAAGTATTTGACCCTGAAATATTTATTTTTGCATGCCTGTAGCTCATACAGGATGAGCTGTCTGTGCAGCAGTCCTTAAAGGGGCTGTGCCAGAGGGTGGGGAAGGCTGCTCATGCTTGGAAGTTTTGTGAACTTCTGCTATGAAGTAATTACAGATTTCTTGCTGCTGTCTGTTTGTGATTAAGCTGAAGCTGTGTCTCAGAGATTGTTTTAGAGATCGTGGGGAATTTTTGAAGGTGCAACGTTCTCATATAACTTCTTGAGGGTTCTTTTGGGGGGGGATCAGCTGGTGCAACAGCATTGATCTTTGCCCCAGCCAGGAGCAGGGCCAGTTCCGTTGTCTGGGTTTGTGTTGTGTGAATCTCTCTTAGGTGGCTGTAGCCCAGTGCTTTGCAGGTGACAGGTATGGCTGTTGTCACAGCCTGGCTTTACTCAACCCTCCCAGACCTATTCTGCCTTGCACTACAAGTGACCTCAGAAGAAAAACAGTGGCTTTTGATTACCTGGGAAGGAGTCTTTCATTTGCTATATGTTTTATTTAGATTTATTTATTTATTTATTTTTAATTAATCGGATTTAGCCAGAGGAGAAATACAGGAAGGCACGGGAGATACAAGAACACCTTTGGGGAAATGGGAGACAGACAGTTCATCACATGTTTATTATATTGTTGAGATCAGGAAAAAGTGTCAAATAAAGAGGTGAAAGGTCTGGTCTGCAAAAGCATTTGACTAATAGCATAATACCCAGCATTACCATAATACAGATGCTTCAGCCAATCTCACTCTTGGCAAAGCCTGCACCAGGAGCACAGCTGTTGCTGCTTAAATCAAGTGTGAAGACAACAGCAGAGAGATGAGAAGTATGTGTTCAAATTTACCTCTAATGTTGGAAGCCACGGCCCCATCAGACTCAGAAACTTGCAGCAGTTTAGAATGTTTATGAATGTTTCTTCAGGATGGCCTGGAGAAGCTCTGGGATACTGCTCATTCACCAGCACTTGGCTGTCACTAATTCACTTCCCTATCCAGCTGTGTGCCTGTCCAGCTCTGCACCAGGTGGCTCTGGAAGCAGTGAGGAGACAGGGGGCAGGGATGGAACCTTGCTGCCCTTGCCCAGCTGGGGAAGAGGCTTGCTGCCAGCTCCAGCCCTCCAGAGGATGTTTGTAGATCTCTGCAAGTTGAGGCCACCGTTGTGTGCCAGTGAAGGCATCACAAGTCAGAGCAGTGTCTTCCACCTGGAGAAATCAGCTCCATGTGGGGACCCATGCAGGAATCCTGGCCCAGGGTCCACAGATGCAGCTCCCATCACGACAAGTGCTGGTGACAATGACATGTTCCTGCAGGTGGGTGCCTGGCACTCAGCCCCAGGCTGTGATACCAGCTGGCCAACCCCAATGGAAGAGTGCTGAGCAGCTCATCCTTCTCACATCATCACATTCCTGCTGCCACCACAGGCAAAGCTGTGAGCTGTTTCTAATGAGTGGTGGCAAGCTGTAGGGGCAGCCCCAGAGCCTCCTGCTGCCAGGGCTGTGGCTCTCAGAGGTTGTTGTTCTGGCCATCCTTGTGCATGCCTCTGCACTTGGCTAGAGCTACATGCTGCTGGATCTCGTTGCGCTGGTGTCTCACCCTAGGGCAGAACAGGAAGCAGAGATATTAGTGGGCTTGGGGGTGCCTGGAGACCACCCATTCCCAACTGCCTGCCCCAGCCCAACTGCTCTGAGCACCTCTTTGCTGCTGGGGCAGCTGGCTCCAGAGACCCAGCCACAGCAGGGTCACTGTGGGCCTGATGCCAGCCCAGCCTCAGACCCACGGAAGCAGCATTATTGCCCATCCCTGTTCATTGGCCAAAAGCTTTTGCTCTGTGCCAGTGTCTGGTATGCTGCCTTTTTATCAGTACTTACTTTTCTCTGTTGAAAACAATGAAGTCCCTCTGGAGCATCTCTAGGTGCTTTTGAAGATGGCAGGCCTTTCACGTTTGAATAGAAAAAGATGGAGAAAAATTGAATAAATTCACAGTTGTTGACAGAAATTTTGCAAGGGCATTTTCAAGGAGAAACAGCAATATTTTTAGGTCCAGAGCAACACCAGCATTGCAGCTGAGAGAATGGCACTACAACTCTCCTCACATAGAACTCAGTAGGTATACAGGCTTCAAATTGTATGTTGGGTTTCCACAGGGATTTTTCTATTGCAGAAATAGCTCAGACTGCAAAAGCATAAAACTGCTCATGCAGCAAAGCCTTCCAGGTCTTGAGTGTGCCCCAAGAGCTCCTGCATAATGTAGGTGGGAGGCAACGTCTCAGTAACTATATCATGCTATTTCTTATGGAAGGTCTAGATGAAAGAAGCCATTCAGGCTCAGGTTGCTTTTGTTAACTGCACAGTTGTACTCCCAAACAAACATACACCTCTTCTCTCAACGTTGCATTATCCAGACTCTTGGCATTGGGATGGAAAACAAGCATTTGGCTCCAGTGCCAATGGAGGAGGCTGCAGGCTGGGAATGCATGAAAAAGCCAAACCCTACACAGGATCAAGCCCTGAGAGCCCAATCCATTTTTAAGTACCAAAGATGTTCAAAAGCACGTCTGACCTTTAAATCACTTTATTAAAGGAATGTTCAATAGTGAACAATTAAGGGGGATGAAAAACAATGAAGTTTTACTAAAGTGAAAGTGCTACTCATTATCTACGCAGGAAATTCTGGCACTATTTAAGCCAGTAGGAATTTTGACATCAATTGCTGTATAGGAGTTTATCTCCAACTCAGGACCTGGCTATGCTTGCTCTATGATACCAGCTTGCATGTGCAAAGCACAGACTCTTCTCAGGTTACTACTGGCCCTGGAAATGTTATCTGTTTTTGCAGCACCTGAGACAGAACCAAAGAAAGAGTTCCCACCCAAAAAGAGGCTCTCCAGCGCTATGAAAACTACACAGTGCTTCTGGAGTGCTTTGCAACTTAGAAACTCTTAGTGCAAATATTTACGTTACCTTTCCTCTCTTTCTAGAGGATGTTTCAGAGGAAACAAAAGTTTCCAAAAAGTTTCTGCTAATACAAAACAGAAACAGCCTAACTGAAGGTCTAGAAAAGCAACAGTGTGTGTTGGTTGATGCACTGTGAGAAGTGCATCTGGGTGAGGGATGGGGGGATCTCTGGGGAATAAAGCTGGACAAAAGGAAAAGAGATAGTCTATTCAAAAAGGTGGCTGTGGTACTACTAAGTGATAGTTGGCTTTCACGCACAATGAAAGCCTTCTCTCACTACACACGTGCACGTGTTTGCTCTTACCTGTGAGGAATTACTTTTGGTGGCATCTTTCACCTTCTTAGCCAAGCGCTGCTTCTTCTTATGAAGAGGTTTGGACTCCAGGATCATCTCTTCGAGTTCAAAGGTTGGGTCACAGTTCAGTCTTCCTTTCTGGAGGGGAAAGAAAGGTTGGCTTAAGTGAGCAGTGCCGGTCTTGGAGTGGCTGTCATTAATTGGGCTGCATCTGGATCTGAGTTTTGTAAAAAATGAACTAATTAGAACATAAATCTATATAGATGTATAGATAAATAGAACACATAGCTGGAACAGTTGCTGCACATCTGACATATTTCAGCAGTTCCTCAGCTGGGGGAGCACTGTCAAGGTGGGTTTGCACCATTTAAAAACACACTTGCTTCCTTTGCACTTAGTACTTACTTTTAGTCCATTGGTTGCTTCAAAGTGACAGCCTCTGTTGAGAGGCCATACAGAATTCTGCAGAATGAGTTTTAAGGCAATACACATACATCCACCACAGAGAAAGCCATAGATGGGGGGGAGGAATAAGTGCAGTAAAATGTTCATAGTTTATCTCGTTTAGGTTTGCAAGTGAAAAACAGTCAGAGCGGCACTTCATGGAGCAGGCCTTGGATTATTTGCAAAGAGAGTTATGTTATCTCTGTGTTGCTTTAATTTGATTAAAAAAGATCAGAAACCTGAATCTATCACATTTGTTCTTTTCCTGTGAACAATGGACTTGTTAGGGAGGGTCACTTCAGGAAAAGCAGCTCTGTAATGGACAGTGATCTCAAGGCTGCTAATGAGTCCACACCTGCTCGCTACTTTTTGCATTAGGAGAGCTGATCCTAGACAGGGCTGATAAAGAAGGTGGTTCAGTGCAGGATGGCTCAAAAGCAACATATATTTCATCTTCAGTGCCAATGGTGCTCATGGCCATGTGTCCAGAAACTTTGAGATTATTATAAACAAAGTGGATCATCTTTGAGGCACCCATTCTTTGCAGTCACCACCCAATAACCTTCATTGGATTCACCAGAAAGTAAGAATCATGCTCTTGCCTGTCTTCTGCCCTGTGCTAGGGGCACCTGCTTTTTTTGTGGAAAGTGTGAGAAATCTGGAGCACAGGCCTTATGAGGAGAGGCTGAAGGAGCTGAGAATATTCAGCCTGGAGAAGAGGAGGCTCAGGGGAGACATTATTGCTCTCTATAATTACAGAATCACACAGAATCACAGAATGACCCGGGTTGGAAGGGACCTCAAGGATCATGTAGTTCCAACCCCCTGCCTAGCAGGGCCACCAAACATACACACCCACTAGATCAGGTTGCCCAGGGCCCCGTCCAACCTGGCCTTGAACACCTCCAAATTTCCTGATTTCCTGAAGGGAGGTTGTAGTGAGCTGGGGGTTGGCCTCTTCTCTCGTGTCATTAGTGATAGGACCAGAGGGAATGGTTTCAAGCTACAGCAGGGGAGATTCAAGCTGGACATTAGGAAGTATTACTGATCAGATAGGGTGGTCAGGCATGGAATGGACTGCCCAGGGAGGTGGTGGAGTCACTGACCCTGGGGGTGTTCAAGGAACATTTGGATGTTGTGTTGAGGGATGTGGTTTAGTGGGAGCTATTGGTAATAGGAGAACGGTTGGACTGGATGATCTTTTAGGTCTTTTCTAACCATGGTGATCCTCTGATTCTATGATTTCCCACTCTGATTTGATGCAAGGCACGAGACCAGGCTGCAGGGTGTGACGGGGATTGGACACACTAAGAACCTTTCAAATTTAACACTGCCTTACTGTAGGAATGAATTCTGGCATTATCCTCTTCTGCAGAACAGCATTCCAGTTTACATCTGACAGATATGGAAAGTCCTGGATATCTTTCAGCTGAGAAAAACGCTTATCAGGATTTGTCTCAAGCAACTGTAGCAAGAGTGAAAGGAAAGAGGTTAGAATGAGACTGCTGTGCCTGCTCAGACTCTCCCACAGTCCTGCCCTCCCATCCCGACCAGTTTAAATTGCATAAACTTCATGGAATTGAAGGATTTCAATATTATGAGATTTTTTTCCCCCCAAGTTTTATTTATTATTGGAAAAAAAATGAAAATCTCAAATCAAAATGTTTATGTGAGTTTTTAGCCAAATTTGTGGACATATGTATCAGTACTTCTAAGTTACATCACTCCAGAGGGACAAAGTTATAGGATAAACCCTGGAAGACAATGCTGTGTCCTCAGGAAAGATCCATTAGCAGCAGCGCAAGCTGCCAACATGAGCACCATCACCATTAGCACAGAGAACAGTGCTGTTAGCTGACTGTGACATTAATGAGCTCCATCATTAAAAGCTGGATGTTTGTCATACAACACTACCTGAAGGTTACCAGCACTGAGTCTGGATACAGTTTTCCATGAATCCCCACCATTTCCTACAAAGGCCGCGGGGCACAGAGGCTTGGTTGGCTGCAGTGTGATCCCAGCTCAGACATGCTCCAGGCACACAGCAGCCCTCACCTTTTTGATCAACATCACCATTTCCTCAGACCAAGCAGCAGGGTACATCACTGTGGCCGTCTTAAATACATGAGCAATTTCATTTGTGGAAGTGTTGGAGCGAATATGATACGGCCTCTGTGAGAAGTACAACAAGGAAAGCATTTTAGCGTATCCTTTTTTTCAGGTCCTTCAGAAATCTTTTCAGAGCAAGGCAGCTCCAAACAAAATCTCTTTGCACATTCCCTAGCGCCCCTCCCCCCACTGAAATCTCTGCTGGTCGGCTCTTGAGCTCAGCTGAAATAAGCACTGTAACACCAGTGAGGACAGCAATAATGGCTGGATGTCAGATAGGAGCCAGCAGTCAGTGTCCAGTTGTGGCTGTTCCCAGCGTTCCCGTGAATACCTCTGTTTTCACTTCTTTGCTCGTATTGGAAATGACCAAAGGGAAATGGAGCGGGGTTTTTAACACCTCATGGAAAAGCACCGCCACAACAAAGGCTGAGAGCCGCCTATTCCGCAGTGCAAGATGCTCAGCGTGCTGTGGCTGCTCAGAACCCAACCCTGAGCTGCAGGGCTGCACGCGGGGAAACGGCCGCCTCTGCAGCCCCTGCATGGAACAACGGCGCTGCTGTGCTCGGAAATCTGCATGCAGTGGAAGAGTGTTGCTGGGAAAGATCTTTAACTCCCGGTTTTCTACAGTGTGCACGTGGGGAGCTGCTACATCACGGACACGTTGTGAGATGCAACCGCGTGCGCGGTGCTGCCGCGCTCAGACACCGGGGGGACATCGAGGTCCTCCCGCGGCCGCCGTCGTTGGAGCTCCCATTGCGCACTGCTGTGCCGCGACCCCCGAGTCCCAAACCACGTCTCTACTGCTGCCACCAGGTCAAAAAAACAACGACCCCGACTGTCCTGCGATTAATTTAAATTTACCAATAGAAAATTCACATTTATGTTAGTATTTTTACAGTTACCCATCAGTTCAGACTACCATATCCCCTTAAATGTGTGCTATCAAGATCACTCACACACTGTTCTTCACGTTTTTGTCAAACATACTTCTAGGCTCTCAGCAAAGATCGGTTGGAATGTTTCTTTAAAGGTGTTTTGCTCTTGTTATGGGAAACTGGCAATCACAGCCTGAACCTCTGATTAATCAGCTGAGGCAAGTGTCAGGTCAACTGTGGGAGCACAGGTGAGAGTAATTCAGAGTAATTCAGTAATTCAGAAGGGGTGGAGCTTGACTCCACCTCCTCTAGACTTCATTTAAGGACTGACCACCATTAAGGCAGTGTTTCTCTTGGAGGTTCCTCCCTGGTGGAGATTGCCTCAGCCTTTCCCAGCAAAGGCATCCATACTGGTGAGTTTTTCCTTATGCAAACCTTTTGAATATATGTTATCATCTTTGTATCATTCCACCTTACAGCTCTCCTTTACCAAATGGAGCCATCAGCTTTTAAGGCTTTCAATCACCCTTAGCTTAAAAGAATGTAATTCAAAAAATGGCATCCAACTTTTTACACAGCACTTCCAAAGCACTGCTCTGATCAACTGCCTGCAAGGGCCCCAACCTCACCTGAGTAAGGGCACCTGAGAAACCCTTAGATACAGCAAGGAGCTGCTGCAGTGTGCTTTTCTGAATGGTAATGGTTTCTCATAGCTGTGATCACAAAAGCTCTGATGAAGATTTGATTTCTGCTGCCTATGCAATGACATGTAATAAACCTTAGGACCTGAAATTTGCCTTGTTCTTCCCTGTTATAAAGCATCAGCCACTCAAACAGCATGCTTGGGGAAAGAGAGGGATAGGGACATCAGCACTGTGTGCTCCATACCCGGGCTCTGAGCAGCTCGTAGGCAGTGATTCCCAGTGACCACCAGTCCACAGCAAAGGAATAGCCGATGGGTTTTGTGGAGCTGAACATCTCAGGTGCTGTGAAACACATAAAAGAGATCATTCACATTTCTGCAACCCTGAGTGAAAATCAGCGCACAGAATGCTTGATCCAGTGATACAGGAAGTATCCCAGGACAAACATCAGCATATCACCCTGTAGCAGAAATGCTGAGTTACGTCCTGAAGCAGTGACTGAGCACCTTGTGGGACAGCAGAGCCAACCCAGGGGAGCTCAGGTGTGTGCAATGTACCCGAGTGATGGAAGGGCTGGAGCCAGGATCCACCCCTTCCCAGACCTCTTTTAAGTGCTGGTGGTTGAGGTAAAAGTTTCTCTGTGGGGATCCCTGCATACCTGAGGCTTTCCAAAGGGAAGCAGCACTTTTTATTTTGTTTCTGTGTTCATAGCAACTGCATTTGGGCTTGTTCTCATTTGCTATGGTCAATGACTCTGCTATTCTGCTATTATTGCTGTACTTTCCATTGTGTTACAGCATTAAATGCCATTTTTTTGTTTTTCCTTCAGAACAAGGGTATATGGCTGATCCATTGGCCCCTTACCAAGGGCCACAGGGAGCTACACAAACCAGCATGGGTTTACTTGCAGTATTTCATGTTTTGGTCTTTGCCAGTCTTCTAAGTTGCTGTTGCAGCTGAGGAATCTCAGAACAGGCAGAACACCAAATACTGCATACAAAGTGCCCCCAGCTCCTTTCTATGATCAGCACTCACTGTTGCTGGTCCCTTCAGCAAGGTGTGAGCACCTGTTGGTGCTGTGCTATATCCTGCCCTGCTCCGGGACAGGGCTGGCACCTGAAACACCTCATGGAACAGCCATTAACCCCTATATCTGCCTGCTCTGGAAATGGCCACACCCTGAAATCTTGGCCCTGTTATTAACAACACATGTATCCTCTTGCCTTGCTTTGCCCACTTATAAGATGAGTGTCAATGATTTCTGCTCCTAATGAATGGTTGCAGAACTTGATCTATCAAGTATGTACGTAAAAGACGGGATGACCCTTACAATTAGAGTGCTACCACCAGTGTGATGTGCACATTTATGTGGTAAATATAATCTAAATTATTCACATTAAGGAATGCTTTGTGTAGCTCCCCAAACCACTTAGAGGCTCACCAGACTCAGTTTCTTGTATCATATAAAGCACCCAAAGTTCTGAGACGTGGTGCAGTGTCCTGTTTTGCTGTGCTTCTGGGTACTGAGCACCCAAGAGCTCAGCACATGGAGCTGCTCACTGCTCCTCTGTCCACAAAGACAGAAAAGGGTGACTGCCTTTTTGCTGACACAGGACTTGCCCGTTATTGCGTATTAATGTGCTCCAGAATGAAGAATGGCCCCAATCCATGGAATATAGACACAACATTGGTCTGAAAGTCTTCTCACTCCCCTCAGAAAGCCTCAGCTCTTCAGTGCACACAGCTCTCCATGTTGGAAAGCTGTTCCCATCCTACTCATATCTTTGTTCATATTTAAATTGCTTCCATCTGGTAGGGACTGAATGCAGTCATAGTGAATAAAACCAGCTCTTTAGAAACTTTAATATACAGTAAATATTTGTAGTATATATAAATATGGTGCCAGATACACGTGTGGCAAGGAGATGGATGTTGTAACTGAGTAAAACCTGAGAGTCATGGCCTTCCTGGGGACATCAGTAATATGGAGTGAGCAGGAGCTGGAAGGCTCTTCCTCAGCCAATGCTTTTCCCTTCTGAGATCAAGGGAATAAAATACTATAGTTATTTTTGTGCAAGATGGGTAGGAAGAAATGCTCTGAGTAAAATAAAACCAAACCCAAAGAGCAACACTTTCCTTTTGAGCATTTGTTCCTCTTTACAGGGATTGCACCAGGTGGTGTTGAGGTGGTCCTGATGGGAAGGAACCTCCTGGGCACCCTCCCCAAGGCCCGATGTCTGCAGGAGCCATGGGGAGGGTTTTGTGCTGAGCTGTGGGAGAGTTTTGTTTTTAGTGTTACCTGTATAGAAAGACTTCTGTGTGCTTTTGCTTCACTCAGAAGTGTCATGCTCCTGCTTTCCCCAGTGCAAAGGCTTCTCGGTGCGGTTTCCACCTGAGCTCCATTGGCATTTGTTGGGACTTTTCTCTGTGGTTCATTTTCTGCATACTCCAGCCCTGATTTCTCCCAGGCACGTCAGTGGTGTTCTGCTCTATCAGCTGTGCTTGTGTGATGAAGAACTGCGGTGATGTTTTACCATGGCTATCAATTCAGATCTGGAAACTGACAATTCAGGAGCACAGTGTTCATTGGCTCTTACCCATGTATGGCTTTGTGCCAGCAATCGTGGTGACCTGTGTTTCTTTAGTCAGCACTGTGGCAATGTTGAAGTCAGTGATGTGCACATGTCCTGGAAGACAGAGATTGAAGTGTGAACAGATTTGCTTTAATTACACAAAGAAAAAACCTTCCACCAGAAACTCAAAATGAAATATCCCGTGGAAAGTAGTTTTCATGCAGAAATTTCTCATGCCAGAACTGACAGAAAGCATTTAGCTTATAGGCTGCTTATGGCTATATCTCGTTAGAAGAAGTAACCCTTATTTGTCCTCTGGGAGCAAAATATTAGAGTTATCAAATTTGTCACCGTGTGGTGTTTTCTGTCTTTGACTGTACCTTGTGATGTTTGTGAGCTCATTTCAGAGGTGTTTCTTTTAGCAAGGATTTCCCATTGTTTTCAAGTATGGTTTCTGCTACCACTGCTGCAATGTGTGCAACTACTGCTTGCAAACTGAAATGTGAAGGCGAACATGATTAACAGGAGTGAGAATGGAAACAACTCCACTGGGCTCGTGGCTTGCTGGTTTCTTTCTTTTTGGGCAAGCACTTAATTACTCCTTATTCCCTGAACTCTTATCAGTGAGCAGACCCACAGAGTGCAGCAGTGCAGGTAATCAATATAGGGCTGGCTTCCCTGAAGTGAACTTCTCTGAACCTCGGGTTAACCTGGCCTAATTCTTCTGATTAAATAATGGCTTCTTCCTGGCTTCGTGCATTTTCTCTTTAGGCAATGATCTTGTTAATCTCTGGCAGTGCTAGATTCATTATCCAAACCATGGAATGCTGTGATGTTTTGTAGACTCATCACCCTCTGGCAATAATGGGGGTGGCTGAATTGCTGTTGTTTCCTCTTAACCACAGAGATCAAATGGAAATGGCTCTTACTGATAGAGATGCTGGGACAATATTCACTCAGATGTGAACTTCAGCAGCTGGAAATTCACTGCTGTTTTATTTCATAAGTAGAATGTGGTTGTCCTTATGGCTAAAAGTTGATGCTTTGGCAGTGAACATATGCTGTCCCCTCTGGATGCTATAAAATATTGAAGCCAATGCTTACATTTGAACATAAATATGTGTAAGCAGCGACCAAGTTTGCCTGCTGCAAATATCTGATCTAGCTGGAAAAAAATGAGGGAACAGAAGTACAGTTTGTGACTGGCTAAAAAAGTCCTGCATCACATCCATGTTCCTGCATACAGCTTTCCAACAACACTGTATCAAGTGCAGGAGCTCTCTTTCCTCCACCCCAAATCAGCCATGGTCAGAGCACAGAATAAATGTGTGAATGGCAGACAGGCAGCCCATAATACCATTGGGTCTGGGATCATTCCTCAGTCACTGAACTTCCAACCCCGTATCAGCATAGCATCTGGAAAAGATGAACTCATCCTCTGGCCCCTGCCCATGAGTTGTTGTCTGGTGTTTCAGTAACTTCATATTTCATCAGATTTAGCAAAAGACACACACTGCTCACAGGACAGCCCATATGTCAGTAGCCCCATTAATTGGGTCAGACCTTTCTTCACTGTGTGCTCTGTGGGCTGTTTGTTCCACCGAGACACAAAACAGCTCTTTAACAGAGCCTGCTTCCAGGCTCCATTCTGAAGGAAGGAAAAAAATCCAGAGGTCCTTCTGTGAGCTGTGTGAACTGCTGGAAGACCATGGGTGAGATGGCAAAGCACATCTCTTGCATGCTGCAGGTTTGGAGCATGTCCCTCCTTGTTGCTGTCAGTGCTGTACAACACCAGTTGGGTCCTTGCTTCCTCCCTTCCCACAAAGGAGTTGCAATCGGATTGCTGTGAGTGCTTGAAAGGAAAGGACGATATAGGATTTTCTTGTCTTGAGATGTCCTCTATGTCCTTGTATTCTTTTCTCTTTTATCTCTCATTCCACAATTTTTTTTTTTTTTTTTTTTTGAGGGGGGTGGTGGGGAGTGGGACTGATAAATGTGAATCAGAGACTTATTAAGAATTTGATATTCTAAGCATAAATGTGCCCTTCTCTGGATGCATCCTTTCAGTGATTCACTTCAAACAAATCACAAGTTTTTAAATGAACCCATTTGGGAATGTATCAAACAACGGCATGGACAGCAGGAAGGAGGCTTTGCGCAGTGCAACTTCATAGAATGTTCTGGTATTGAACTGCAGCTCTACAGGGAAGAGTGGACAGGTTGAGCTGTTGGTGGACAGAAGGGGAGAACTCTGTGCTGCTGTGCAACTTTCAGGTCAGACTCCAAGGCCTGTGTTCTACAGCATCTCCAATTGCAGCTGGTTTCTGAGCAGCACAGCCAGAGCTGCACTCTGATCATGTGTCCTTCCCCAGATCTCCTTGTCTGCCACTTTCCAGTGGCACTTCTGAATCAAATCTTGGGTTCTCCTGAGAGTGCAGCTCTCCTCTGTGAGTATTGCATGCAGAGCAGAGGAGGACTTTCTGCTCTGTGCTGGGCAAAGAAGTTTGCTACTAAATGCAGCACTTCTGTTACAACATAATCCCTTTACCTTTCCAGAGCACCTCTGTAGGAGGAAGGGGAAGAAAAAACAAGGCTTCTGTGAATTCAGCTAAGATTGTGCTAAAGAATATTAAGCAAATCAGATATGTTGGTAACAATTTGCAGTAGGTGATGCGTGTCAGTGCATGGTATTACGGGGCACTGCACCATCAGCAATCTGAACCAGACGCTTCCACAAAGCCAGAGATTTGCCAGGGCTCCTCTGTCCCACCGGGCATCAATGTCAAAGAGGTACTGAACTTTGCAACAGGCAAAACTGCCTTTCTGTGCTGAGCCACAGGAGGGTGATGGGTGAAAACAGAAAGTGGCACATTACTGCTGAAGAGGGCTGAAGGGCTGAGCTGGGAGCATGGGGAGAACTGGGGGGTGAAAAACTGTAGTTGGACTGCTGAAGGCTTCCGGGTGCCTCACGTTTGGAGGGGATTGATGTCAATGAAGAGTATTATGAAAACCATGGTTAGTAAACAGCATGCATTTCCTGATAAAAGTCCTGAATACCTGGTGAAGGAAGAGGAAAGGAAATGAGGTTCTTCAGCTTTGTTCCATAAGTAAGGAGAACAAGCAGGATCTGTGAGGCTAAATGGAGATAAAAATGTGTCCTAATAATATGTACACAGGAGACAGAAAATTCTGTTCCCTTTTACGGCTTTCTATATGCACAAGAGGATGCACCTTTGGATGAAGATAAGGAATAAAAGTCACTGCCATAAGGACACTGAAGCCAAGGGCACATTCACAGGAAATAACTGTGAAACCTCTACAACAGGCACTTAAAACACCACAGTGGCAGAAAACAAGCTTGAAAATCATCTGAAATTGCAGTCATAATGGAGGTCTGCAGGTGATCTGTAATGGAAGCCTGTAGTTGCCATGCTGCGGAGCAGATGCAGCTGCAGAGTCACACAGTGCCTTCCTGCCCTGACTTCCCCCTCTGGAAGGATGCTGACCTACATTCCTGTGGTCCTGCAGTGCCTGGAGTCGCAAGAGTTCTCAGAGAGTTGCCCCGGGCGTCTGACCCTGTGTGGGCACAGCATGTCTGGGCAGTGCTGGTCCCCTGTTTGCCATGCTGAAGCTACTCCATAAATAACAAGCTGGTGCTTTGAAAGTGAAGGTGAAAGTGGAGTAAACTGGAAGCCTGGTTATGTGTGAGAACCACAGCCATTCTTCAGGAGTGTCAGCATCAGTTTTAAAACCTCTGCAGTGACAACGTACTTGGATATGCCTCACTCCTTTGCTGGCACTTTCCCTTGAAATGGCTTTATTGAAGCTGCTAATGAAGATTTCTCACAAGACAGCTACATGGATTTTCAGAAATCATTAAAACACTTATTTTCTTTATAATGACTTAAAAGCTGATCAATATCAGAACAGCTCTTCACTGGGGTGACTTTGCCAAGACAAAGCCAAATGTATCTAGTGATAGAGCAGGACTATAGTTAGGAAAATGTATAGCAATAAATATACAATGCATCCAGGCCCAAGTCCTTTTCAAAGCTTCCTCCCAGAGATAAATGCTCAAGGAAGAAGAAAATACATGAATGAAGGTGTTCTGTGCAACTGAAATTTATAAATTATACACAAATGTAACTGCGCTTACATTTCTGCTAGATTGTAACATTTTGGGTACATTGTAAGCAACTGCAGAGGCTTTAAAATGAGGATTGTTTGGAAACTGAGTCCAAACAACACAGAATACATCTGACCTGCCAGTGCCCTCCAGAAAATCAGCTTTGAGGAGGAGCAGATTAAGCATCAATACAACCCCTGGAAAGCGCCAGCCATGCGGGATGCACAGTGCCCTGAATATACCCAACACTGCTTTTCTAAAAGCAAAAGCCATCATCCCAAGAACAGAAGGGCAATCATACTCCAAACTACTTGTAGATCAGAAAAGAAAGCAACATAAAGTGAGGCAAGCTGTGAGCACTGAAACCTCAGCACAGGCTTACTATTTCTGTCTCTGCTTTTATACATATGAGTGGCCAGGGGGTAAGTGACACTTACCATGCTCGTCCAGCAAGATATTGTCAGGTTTGATGTCTCTAAGAGAGAAGAAGGAAACAGCCATTCAGCTGGGGTTGTGGCATGAAACAATGCTGCAGGAGCTTTCTGAGTACCCAAGCTGTAGCCTGTAGAGGGAATTATGCCCTAGAAAGATCTTTTGTTGGAGTTCTTCAGCTCTGATGTTTTTGCTGGGTTTGATTTCAGCACAGGAGAACAGCTCACCAACCAACAGAAGCAGAAATGGAGATAGAGATGTGACTGTCTGGGCCAGCAGCACCCAAATAGTCCAGCCACAGTGTCAAAGCTGCTTTTTACCTTTTTCATTACTTTGTCTCATTATAATACTCTACTGGAAGCTGTTCACCATTTACCCAGTAAAAATCACATGCTGGAGTGAAGCAAACAAGTGGCATCAATTGTTGCTCTTATCTTTTGAGCATCACTGGAGCTGTTCAGCTGCAGGTGGAACAACAGAGTGGCACAACAAGGAAAACGTTTGTGTGCATAATGGGGTGTTTCTGCAGTGAGGGACAAAAGCTGCACTTACAAAAGGTGCAAATGCAGGAAGGTTCTCCAAAAAAGTGTGCTTTGTATTACAGGAATAAAAATTCCAAAATCAGAATTACACTCATTTAAATGCTTGCCAAAACCTTCAGCTTTTAAAATGTAGACCCTACGGAAAGTAGAGCAGATGTTCTGATGCTCTCTTTGGGATTTTATTTATTAATGCTTTTATTTTCTTCAGAAGGATGAAAGCCATCCATGCTGCTCCTTATCCACTTCTTTCCTCCAGGCTACTGAGAAATTAACACAGCGGGGAAATTCATCACCGCTGCATCTGATGCATCTCAGTTACCAACTGTGGGCACACTAATAAATATCTCACCCTTGGGGTAACAACAGAGAGCATGAAGGGCATCAAAGGTGGGAAAAGAAAAATGCAAAGTGAGGAGAATAAGGATGAACAAAATACCCTTTGTGTTCTACAGCACAAAGTGACACCGATTTAACAACAAACTATGAAAACAGCCCCATCCTGCAAGGGAGATAGTGGAAGGAATTACTTCAACAGGAACTCATTCCTCTGTGGAGGTGCTGCAGAGAACCCCAGTCACTGAAAACACTGCCTGCTTTCCCTGTCTGTTGCTAAGAGTAGACTGACTGGGAATGAGTAAATGTCATTTAATTTGATTAGAGGGCACTGCTGGTGCCTGACTGAGCTCATCCCTGCCGTGAGCTCTGGGAACAAACTGGTTCCTGCAGGCTTTGTTCCTGAACAAAACAGCAACAAACCCCTATAGCAAAGCTGTAATAAAATGCGTTCCATTGAAGGGAGATGTACACCTGATACACCTCCTGAGTGCTCCTGAATGGCTTTACAAGATATTAGCTGCTCTTAATGACCTAATTACACCAGTGCCCATCACCTGCCGGCACACCGAGCCAGCACAGCTCTGGGCACTGTGGGGCTGATGGAGGTGTGGAGTGGGGACAGCACAACAATGCCCTGGGTGTGCTGGTGCTGCACAGGGCGCAGTGAGGAGGGAGCAGCTTTCAGACTTTACAGCTGCAGAAGGTAAAGTTTGACCTCGCCTGGCCATCTGAAGTCCAGGAGAGACAATAATGTAATTACCACAAAGCAGCTTTCAGTCTCCTCCAAACTGCTTCTGCTGGGCTGTGAGCACAGACCTTTCCTAGCCTGAAAAGTGTAACAACCATTTCCCACCTTTCTGTGCACAGAGGGAAATAAGTGAAGCCATCACTCTGCTGTTTCCACACAGTGCTGTTCAGACAACATGAACAGTTGTTTGCATCTCTCCCACCATTCCCAATTGTGCATGGTGCGCTCCTCAGCTGAGTCACTTTACCTGAGTGTCCCACTGAGATACAGTATTAATTAAACCATTTGCAAATTTTGCAGCTTGCTACACATTTTGTGGAACCTCTGTACTGTAATACTGTACTGCATATAGCTGATTGAAATACACTTTGCAGATCAGACTCAGTCTGCTTGGACAACAGCAGCCATGTGTGCACTCCACCTCTGCTCTTGAGCCCAGGTGCAAAGCCAGGTTCCTGCTCAGCAGTTTGGAACCAGCATACCATTCCCCCGTGCCTGTAATGGCTTGGAGCTCTTGCCCCAGCCTGGGAGCAAATCAACTTCAGAGTGTCCCTCCCCCAATTCCATCTGTATTTGCAGAGAACCTCTGGGAAATCACAACAGCTTTGCCCCCAGGCTATTCCCTGTGTATATGCAGCTGGAGTGGGCACTGCAGCACAGTGTGGCTATGCTGGCATCCCCACTCTCAGAATTGGGACCGTTACTTCCCAGTTACCTCTCACCTTTATGAGGCGCAGACTTTTACTTAGATTATAAATTGTGCAGCTCTTCATGCCCACAAGCCCTGGGAATGCCACTGATTGCAACACACTTCTGATAGAGAAAATTTCCTCCTTGTGCTTCCCTTGTACCCGTGTCCCACTCTGTTTGTTTAGACCAAGCCTGCAGCACAAAGATTTGCTCCTGGCTGCCCAGGACAAAGGCAGCTCAGTGAGCACTTCACAATGTTTAATTCATGCTCATCCATTATTAGGTGACTCAGGCAGGTGTGGGGTGGAGGCACAGCTCAGTGCCCGCTGTCTCCCCGCTGCACACAGTACAGAGCAGGGTACCATGGGCCAGAAATCTATGCGGGTATTCATACAAACAAAGAAGGACTCATACAAACCATCCAAGAGGGACGAAAAATAAGACTCTGAGAAATTGGCAGCTGTATGTAAGGAAGTCTGTCTCACACCAAAAGAAGAGCAAAATCCTTTTGGTCCACTGGGGTTCTCTGCAACTGAGGAAGGCCCATGGGAGCATGGAGGCAACCTTTCTGCTTTCACATATCAGGAATGGCAGGTATACGGTCCTTGAAAGAAGCAAGTAATCATATTCCGCCAGTATCGTGTCAACCCTAAATTTGTGCCATGTTTTATTTTTGCACCTTACAAGAATGCTGTCTCTGGGATTATAAATTGATCATTTTCTGTCCTTGCCCTCTTTTTTAGCCCCTTGTAACTCCATCCCTGCTGATGCCCCAGTTAGCCAATGCTGAGCCAAAAGTCTTGGACCTCTGAGGTCTGCATCACTTAGTACATCTGTCACACAAGAGAAATGCTTTTCTCTGAAAAACATACAGTTTTACACACAAGCAAATGTATGTGAGGGAGCTTGGTTAGCTCTGACGGTTTCGCTTGTCCCTTCAAATCATGGAGGAAAAGGTCAGCCCCTCCTGCAGCCCATGAATTCCACCTGCTGAGTGCCCAACTGACCTGTGGATGATGTGTCTGCTCTGGAGGTAGTCAAGGGCCAACACCAGCTCACAGATGAACAGTTTCACGGTGCCTTCCTGGAATCTCACATTTTGTTGCAGGTGGTAACGCAGGTCCCCTCCAAGCAGCAAGTCTACCACCATGAACATGTCCTCTTCATCTTGGAATGAGTACCTAATGTGGCATAAACATGGTCAGAGGTTCCTCTAGCTAACACAGACTAACTGGTGAGTAAATGAGAAATGCCTTACCAGAGATTAACCAGGAAGGGGTGTTCCAGGCCCTGCATGATCTGCAGCTCCTTAAAGACATTCCTCACTTCATTACGTTCCACGCACTTCTGCTTATTCATGTATTTCATGGCATACATTTTCTTGGTGTCATTCTTTTGTACAACACAGACCTGAGTGAGTAAATCAAGTGATCCATTAGAGATGATTTGCCAACAAATCAGTTCAGATAAAACACAGCCTCCGGGTGTCTTTCTCAAAGCCCTTCTGCCAAGTCCCCACCCCATGTGCTGCTCTGCATCTCTGGTATCTCCAGTGAATACCTCAGTGAACACCTCATCCCATCTTCTCCCAAAGGACAATTTTTGCTGTGGGAAGATGAGGGAAAGGAATGTATGAATGAAAAACTGAGTTTGTGAGAATGCAAAACCAAATATTTAGGTTTTTTTCCCCTCTTTTCTCTCTCCAGATTTCTTTCCACAATAGTTTGTTTGAGGGGATGAATTTGCAAAGTTTCCATCAACCTTTTTTGTTTTTCCATCCACGAGTGTTTCTCTCACTCTGCACATAAGGCACACCTCAGATCTGGCATCTGTGTGCCCTCGTGAAATGGGAAAAGTCCTTTGAAATTTCTGTTAACATCTAAAAACATGAGATTTCTTTACAACAAAAATAAAACTGATGTGACTGTAATGTTATGCTTAACAACAAACACTGTGTTTCACAGACAGTTGCTCACTTAAAAGATACTGCCACAAGCCTTTTATATGGGCGTAGCTCTTTGTTAAATATGTATCATGATATTCAGTGTTTTGCTGTGGAAACTTGGAAAATGTTTATCCAGAAACACAGAAAATTCAGGTCATTTGATTTATCACTGTAATCTCCTGCAGAATCTTTTGTGGCTATGGAGTGGATGAAGAATTGAGCTCTGATTCATTCTTGGTGACAAACTCAATGAGCTGATGCTCAGGTCAGATCTCGTTGACAGTGCAGTGGTTTTTTTTGTTTTGTTTGTTTTTTGTTTTTTTTTTTTTGCTCTTGTTAAAGCCTCTCTAATTTCCCCTTCTCTCCATTGTTTCCAGCTGTCCCAGTGCTGATTAACTGTATGGGAAACTGGTAATCACAGCCTGAACCTCTGAGTAATCAGCTGAGGCACGGGTCAGCTGTGGGAGCACAGGTGAGAGTAATTCAGCTGTGGTCCCGGAAGGGGTGGAGCTTGACTCTACCTCTTCTAGACCTCATTTAAGGGCTGACCACCACTAAGGCAGTGCCTCTTGGAGACTGCTCCTTGGTGGAGGTTGCCTCTGCATTTCCCAGCAGACTGAAGGCTTCCATATGGGTGAGTTTTTCCTGTAAGTAACCTTTTGGATATTTACTACCATCTTTATGTTATTGTTGCCATACATTAACTCACACATGACTTACTTTTCCAAAGCTGCCTTTCCCAATTGCTCGCAGTATCTCAAAGTGGTCAAAGGTGACTGCAAGAAAGAGCAAACATTCAAGAGCAAAATGGCTGAACAGCAGTTGGACAAAGTGATTTCTACCCCTTCTCTGAAAAAACCTGAAGGGCACTCCAGCATCTTCTTGTTTTTGGAGACAAGGGGTTGTTTAAAATTTGGTGTTCAGCAGATTTTTCTTTCCAGCCCATCTGCAAAGGTCCATTCAAAGGGCAGCATCCTGTACAGGTCACTGCATTGCTCCAGAGAGCATTTATTTCTTAGCTATAGGAGCTGATACAGCACAAAGCATGTTGAGCCCAAGTAGGACTCAGCAGAGGGAGCAGACAAGGAAAATCTGATTTGTTTCGGTCTCACAGCCTGGACACAGCACCCCAAGGAAGGTGGCCAGGAAGGCAAGAAGTATCAGTCACCTGAGTTAGCACAGGAAGCTATTTATAAAAGAAGATGAAAATACTTAACATTGGATGTACCAGGAATGAGATCTCCAGGAAGGTCTCGCACCACTGATGTTTTTTCTCCCTCATATTTCTAAAAACTGTGCCAGTAAGCTTCAGCACAAAGGAATCCTGATCAGATCTGCCCTGACTGCCCTTCCTCAACATGTGTAGCACTCAGCACTTCATTGGGCCTGATAAACATCATGCATTTTCCATGAAGCATTGAAACAAACTGAGCATTTCACTTGGGAAGATTTTCAACAGTTCATTTTTAACAATTCAAGATTGCTTAATACTTGATAGGCATTCTTCTCTATGGAAGAATACTTTATGATCCATCTAAATTCTCATCTTTTGTTTGTATTTTATTTGCATTACCTATGCACTTGATTATTGCACTCATGAGAAGGGCCATATGGAAGTTAATAAGCTCCCTCATACAGCAGGAACTGTATTTATGGAATGATCTTTAAGTGTCATCTCTGCCATTTGGCAGTGCAGCAACACCAGTCTGTATGGCTGTTCTCAGTGCCCCTCCTGCCCCAGGCTGCCAGTCCAGCTCTGCAGGTGGTTCTCCCACCGAGCCTAAAGCAAGGAAAGACACAAGGACACACATCACCTGGGCTCTTCTGCTATTCCTCATCCCACTCCTTGAGCTGTGGTCTCCAAACAAACCTTCCTTGCCTGCAGAAGAGCAGTTTCTTCCCTGCTCTCAAACTGCCTGGCGATGTCCTGACATCTCGGAAGTCCCCCCTGATGAGTGCCCTCATCCCATGCTCAGCTCGTGGCCACTGACAGCCATCCCAAGGGCATCGGGTTGAGGCACACCCTGACACTGCTGTGCTTAACTGAAGTGCCTGGGAGCTGGCGGTGACTCTGGGCCATGCTGCCCTCAGGATATTCTATTTGAACTTTGCAGTTCCAGACACCAACTGCTCTGCAGCTCTTACCTTCTTCATTCTCATTGAAGGGCAGTGACTTGCTGGAGGCATTTGCTCCCATGCTGCCTTCTGCCCAGACTCAGCTCTCCTGCTCCTCTCCCTGACGTTACTCCTATGAGCCTGTTGTGTGCTGGGCTGTGTTATTCCATGGGTCACTGCTGGTGGACTTGCAGTGCAGTGCTCTGCTGGTGCATCCTGTGGGAGACAAGAGGCAAACTGCGTCACTGTTGAAGCTTGAGAAACACTTTGCAGCCCATAAATTTCCTACTGAACACTGAGAGCTTTGGGGACAAAACTGGGTATCTGAAAAATGCACATTACAATGGATCTGAGCAGAGAAACAGTGTAACTGTGCCTCCTTGACCAGCACAGCTGTCCACTGAGTGAGGTGAAGTACAGAGGCAGCAGCCTGGCTGATGTTTGCGCTGTGTTTTGTATCCCCAGTGATGTTCTGACCACTTTAGAGATGATAAAGCATGACTAATCTTAGCATGGTCAGTATATAAATATATGACTTGGCTACATGAAATCAGAAAAGCATTTTTGACCAAGAAGGTTGCATTAAGTTTTAAGAACTACACAAGGAACTCAAATTGTCCATCTTTTGATTTAAACAGCATAGGTTTAATTTTCCAGTTCTCCCCAGATGTGTATGTATACTGGACCAAGTGGTTCTGTGTAGTTCAGTGACATTCAAGATTACTTTTACAGTCTTATGTGGGCATAGTGGCAGCTTTTATTTTTAGAGCATTTACATGAGAGGGATCCTTATATGCTTGTTTTGTTACGGACATCCCTGTGAAGTACACAGCATTTATTTCTTCTTGTAAGCCTGTAAAAGATTGAAATGAAGGAGCAGCAATGCAGCACAATCTGGACTTTGTCCAACCCGGAGTACTTTCCAGGACATTCACATTTCCATTGAGCATATCAGGGTGCAATGCAGATTGCTCATTTCTTCCCAGATGAGTACTCTGAAATTGCAGCCACTGAGCAGCTCTACTTTTTTACTCCAGCTTTTTTTTACTTTAGCTCCGGCCTTGTGCCCTGGGTAAGATCATTAATGATCTTAAGCAAGTGCCAAAGCTGGTCTGAAATTTAAAGCTACCTCTATACTTACTGTTGTTCCTGCACTACTCTGCTGGGATGCAGAATTCATCCCCATTGTTGCAGTCCTGGGAATCCAACTGCTGCTCAGCCACACGACTGCCTCGGAACTCCCCACACCTCTTCAGCACTGCCAGAGGCATTTCAAACAAAGTAGATACAGCTCACAGGGTGCTCTCACTGAGGTGTTTTACAGAGCCAAATGCAGCCCACCTGTCCTGCCGTGGTTGACACAGCACTCATGGTTTGTAGCAAAGGGCAGGGAAGCTCACAGTTCTCAGCCCTCCTCCCCCTTCAAAATGCAATTTTTAAAGAAGGTGAACTCTTGGCTTCTTGCCTGAAATGTGATCAAACAATAAAGCAAATGAAGCAGCAGATGTTTATGATACCTCCCAATGGAACAAAGAGTGCCATCAGTCTGGAACAAAATTACGCAAACACATCTTTCCAAGATCCAAAACTTATGCTTCAGAGTAAAAATACACCCTCAGAGATAAAAGCCACAGGTCAGTTCTGCACACGGATGCTTCTGCATCAGTGATCTCGTCAGTGGCACCAAGGTCATCTGCTCTGAGAGGTTACCTTGTTCAGGAGTCTGTAGCTTAATTTGGTTTTGAAAATACATCGATCTAAAAGCTTTGGGGGAGGACTGCAGGTATTCCTCAGAGCTAAGCTAGTCTGGATAAGTTACTTGGATTTGTACCTTTACAAGATGTGCTCAGCATACAGTGATGATAAATCTTTTCCTATTTCACAGTGAAAATTCACACTATGATTAAAATCATTATTTTCATTAATGCCTTTGTGTTAACTTTGTTCCCAGTTGGATCACTCGTGGCTCTGTGGGCAGAGCGGCAGCAGCTCCGTCCATCAGAGAGCAGGCAGTCCTGCTCAGGACTCCTGAGTTTCCTCAGAAGAGGACCTCTCACACGGATCCAAGAATTATTTCTCACATTGCCAAAGTGATGGGGTGCCGCTGTTCTGTTGAGCAGATAAAACTGGATGGTAACATTACAACAGGGTGTTATGCTATTACTTTAGTACTGATGTCTCTGTCCCACAGAAATGATAGATTATTCAGAACTCTTATGTATCTGTAGGGAAGTTTGGAGAAGGAAAGCAGGTATTGCTCAGTGTCATCTTTGTTTCTTGCCCTGTTGCAGCCCTTCACCTTGCAGCATGGCCACACAACTTCCCTGCTGCATAAAGTGACCAAGTTATTGCCTGAAAAAAAGAAAATATTGCAAGCTGCAAAAGCTCACGGGAAACACCATACAGAAATTAAGGGAAGATCGCGGGGGACACAGAGCAACGCAGGGCTGATGCAGACCCGTCAGGAGCCCCAGAGATAAAGAGAAAGAAAGCGTTTACCTCGCGGGAGGGGAGGAAGCGGCGGCGAGAAGGGGCGTCAGAGCGGAGCTGCCACTGCGAGGAAGCGAATGGTGCCGCGAGAGGATGCGCTGGTTTGCACTGGGTTGGGTCCCCGCCTCTGGCAGGAGAGCTGAGTGGGGCGGGGAGGGTTGGGGGGGCGAAAGGGTGGGAGGCCGAGCCCGGCCGGAGCGCGGGGCTGCGGGCAGAGAGGGTGCGGCGCCGGGATCGGAGCGAAGCGGTTTGGCAGCGGGGTGCGGCTGCAGAGCTCCGCGGGCACTGCGCGTCTTTTGTCCTCTTCCCACATCAGCAGTTTTCAGCTGCGCTGCGTGTGGCATTTCCTGTCACTGAGAGAAGGACGATCTGATCGTCCGCCACAAGGGAAAACGTTGTGACAATTCAAGATGTGTTTGCGAACTGCTCCCTTTGTTGCTGCCTAGTCTGAGTTTTATTTCTTCTTTTTAACTCATGCTGTGCCAGAGATTTTTACTGCTTATATTAAGGGAAGGTCCGGGACTCCGTCCCACTCAGGTAGGTGCACTACATCGCGAAGCTCGGATCTGTCCTCTTCGAGAAGGGGTTGGTCCTGCAGGGCGCTGATGCTCCGTTACTTCTCTAGCATAGAGCACTGTCCATCTCCCGTGCTTTGCTTGATTTGGTGGGACTTCAGGGTGTGAAGGTGAGCAGCACACTGTCAGAGACAGCCTGGGTTACTCTGCTCATGGCGCTGCTGAGTCCCAGTGGCATTTTTGTCTGATCTTCCAAACTCGTTCCTATCTGAAAGACTCCTGTAAAGGGCATTGACTACATTTCTTATCCTTTTGCTCATGTTCTTTAAATACTGACTTCTCTCTCATTCACAAGATCTTGGCATATATTTGCACTCCGGGGGCTTCCAGGGAGAGCTGCTCTTCCTCCAGGGCAGCTAAAAGCGTCAGAGTGATTAATCCAAATTTAACTGCCTTCATTTATTACTTGGAGGAGAACCAATGAGCTGAAACACAGACTGGGTTCCCCTGAAACGATCTGAATTTTAGACTAATGCATAAAATCAGATTGTCTCAAAAATGGGCTCAAGGGCTGAAAAAAAAAGGCAGAGGCTGCGTGCAGAGGTGCAGCTCCCGTCCGTCACTGAGCAGAGGAGCGCGCTGCTCAGCTCTCCCTGCAGAAAGTTGAAACAGGGTTGATTTCCCATAGAAAACAGAGAGCCCAATCTGTTCTAGGTGAAACTGCTTTTAATCTTCATAATGAGAAAGCACTTTAAAATATATATATATCTTTTTCTCCCCTTTTCCAGAGTTTGCTTCAGAAAGAAATGGAGCTCTCTTACTTCGAGAACTCAGAGCTGCGAGGCGGAGCAGAGCGGAGCTGCGGCTCTCCGGTGCCGCCCAACGGAGAAAAGACGAAGCGGTCCCTGCTGCCTGGAAGACCCTGCGGCACGCCCAGGGTTGCCCGCTTCCAGCTGCTCACCCTTCCCCATCCCCATCTCCATCCCCACCCCCATCCCTTCCCTGCCAGCTTGCAGCTTTGCATGTACCGCAGAACGAAATGCTCCACAGAGGCCAAGAGAGCAAAGAACCCAACTGTCTCCTCTGAATTAGAGAAAAACGTGTTTTCTTTCACTCTCCTAAAAGTGTAACTGTTCAGCCAATTATGAATTATTTTCTTTCAGATACCAAACTCACCCTTAGCAATAGCTTACCAAACCTGGGATGTTTAACTTCATTTACAGTATGTATTTTCTGGAATGTTAAACCCTAAAAGAATTGAAACTATATTCAGCATCCATATCTCAGCTGTAACCCTCTGGCAGTGTTTAACAGTATGATATATCTTCCACAGAACATGTTTTAATAGCCATTGCTGGCCTCTCATGGTTTAAATGGGCTTACTTTAATGAACAGCCAAAAAACATTGGAGCACCCATGAACAGATGCATCCCCCAAGGTGGGGGAAGGAACAGTGCTATTTCTCTGAAGAGTCTTTAAAAGTCATCAGAGATTGGATTTGCTTAAGAAAGATCCTGAGAGGACACTCCTTCTCCAAGGACACGGTTCCGAGTGTGACTGCACAAAAGCATCACTGTCTTCTGCAGCTCATGTAAGCCAGTGCCAATGTTGCGGATTGGCTTGAATCAAGGCTTTGGAAAGCTCTAGACAGAGATGGATAAGCTGAACAATGAGAAGCCCTGTTAGGCTTTGGAGGTTTTTTTTTATCATTAAAGTGACAGGTATATTTACACCCTTCATCCCCAAGAATCAAAGCGGCCCATGCCATGACCACAGCCCAGATGACCTTGCTCTGGATAGTTCCAATCATCTTACACAGAAGTTTGATTTTTGTCCTTCTCTCCTTAACCCGTTGCTCATCTCCCTTGGTTTGTATAAAGGCAACAGATGTATTTCCCACAAGCTTTGGCAGGGGAGGCTCTTTGCTGACTTTTGGAACCCGTGCTTTGTAGCAGGAGCAGCACAACTCTGCTGATTGCTGCCAATGCACTGCACTGCGGGAGCCCTTCAGAGTGCCATCAGGACAGCATGGAGGGAGCACACAGCCTGCAGTGCCCTGCGCCTGGAGGGCCTCTGTGATGTGCTGAACTTTTTTGGCACACACTTATGGATTTGGAATGTCAGTACCTGCTCACTTACTTTGTGCTGTGCATGTTCATACACTGGAGTTCAGATGAGTAAAATATCAAATAGCTGCTATGTAATGAAACAAAACAAACCTCTGGGAAAACTCTTGAAATGGGCACCAGGTGTTATGCTCAGTGATGTCTGCATCCTGTTTGTAGTTTCTGTAATCATGGCCCGAGTCTGCTGACTGTGCTTTTTGACAGGCACTGTGCTGGATCAGTCTGGAGCTGGCTTGCTTTGGAGCTTCTGTCCCTCTCCACCATTTCAGGGTTGAATTGACCTTACTCCACTGTGATCCACACATAGAGTAACTGATAGCAGATCTGGGGACAAGTACTGAATAGATGAATGGAGTGGATGGGGGTTACAGCTTACCTGAGCTGTGGACTCTCATGTGAGGGTCTGGAACAGCACAGCCACCTGCACAGGGCTGCAATAATGCAGTTATATGGCTTCTGAGAACAGCTTGGACATTCTTCTTTGTAGAACAATCCAAAATATTCCATAGCCCAATTTAAAAGAGAATTTTCGCACACAGCAGTAATACTTCTGCAAGGCTTCTGTTAGGGTTTGGTCTCCTATGTATGGAAAAGACACGAACAGCTTTTCCACCCTGCAATGAGTGAAATTGCAGGACTGTCCCGCTAGGGGACACTGGAGCTTATGGCAGAGAAAGTCCTCGAAACCCAGAGTTACCTCAGAAGACATCGCCTGCTCAGAAGACTGCTGAACAGCCCCTCATGCACTCACGCTATTATCAACTGAAGCTCCATATTCCTTCTACAGTTCTACTCCTGGTGAAGAGTCTGCAAAATCCTGCATGTCATGGGATGCTGTGTGTGCATCTGCTGGCAGTGCAGTGCCCTTGCCCTTATCTCCTGCAACACAAAACTCTGGGGTCCCTGTGCTGCACGTTCCCTTTGCTATGGTGCCACTGGGGCACAGAGCTGGCTGCATTTGCTTTGAAAAGGTCAGCAGCGAATCTCAACTGCATATGAATATATCCAGATCTGAAGGGTGAGAAGTGCTCTATGGAGGGTCAACTTCTGAAGAAATGAATGCTCTATGTTTAACTTTGTGAGGAAAAAAAACCAAAAACAACTGTTATTTTAATGGGTCTCCTCAAGGAGCTGGTAAGTTCAAAATTACTCCAACAAACTCTGAGCTCAGCCTTACAACAGTGAAAACAGATGCACATCAACATTTTCTGGTTTATAGTTATGCGATATATCTATAGATGGACTGGGAAGTAAAAAGTATTCCTGCTTTCCCTCTTCTAAACTACTGCAAACCATAACCTCAGACACACCAGGGAATGCCCTCATTCTGTGTACAGCACTCAGTCCCACCAGCATCCACAGGCTGTCACACACAGCTCAGGCAGATGCTCCCCCACTGCTGTACAGCATTCATGCCTCAGTTTCAGAACGGGATGTGGTGCAGTTGGCAGATGACAGCACACAGCCAGTACTTGCATGGAGGCCTTTTCCAGGCACATTTGATTTTAGGAAGTTCTCCAACTTCTTAGAATAAAAGAACATTTAATTTGCACACAGAGAAGAGAGAGATCAGGTTTGCAGGTAGGCTTTTTTATACATCAAAATCAGGAAATGAGCTTTGGTACTGAAATACTCTCCTGGTAAGAACTGATGTTCTGCAGAAAACCAGTTCAGCAGTTACAGATGATGGGTAGCACAGCAGCGCCACATGGTTTGCTGAGAATTCACTGAAGCCAGTAATTGAGCATAAAAACATGACACCATTCATTCCACCTCTATCTTCTCCAATATGTCAAATGGGGACTCAGCCACCAGGGGCCGTATTTCCAGCCTGGTGTCTGCAGTACTGTGGTATTGATTATCTGGCAGCTAGGAGGTACCTGAAGCTGAGGAGCCTTGTCTGTTGTGCCCAATGAGTCGCAGTGCAGGAGAGAATGGCACGATGTGGGCCGTGCAGGACTGAACCATGGGCGCACACGGCAACAGAAAGGGAGTGGCAAAGGCTGTTGGGCAAAAAAAATAGATACAGAACAGCTGTCTGTGAAAGGGAAGGTCCCGGGCTGAGCTCTGCAAGCAGCACAGCATGCAGATGAGGCTCACGGCTGCTCATCAAACCTTCCATCTGATCTCCAGCAAGTATTTCAGAACTTCCAAAAACCTTCCTTCTTTCCACTGCCTGCATTCATATACATCATGCTCACCATCTCCCTCTCCACTCACGGCTTTCCCTTGAATGTATTTCTTTCCATACAAACTCCCCCACTATGATTCAACATCAGACGTCAGCTCACCATGAGCTGCTCCAAAGCTCTGTGACTTGAACTGCTGGGAGGCGCAGCATGGCACAGCACGGCATGGCATGGCACAGTGAGGGACTGTCACAGCAGCACTGCTGTCTGAGCATGGCCAGGATTCAGGGCTTCTTTTTGACAAGATTCAAGATGTTTTTGTTTGTTTGTTTGTTTGTTTGTTTGTTTTTATTTCCCAAGTTTCTACAGTGGATGAATGGAAGTTGTGCCTGGAAGTGACTGCTGGCACATCCTTACCCAGCTCTGTGATACATATTATTTCTGGGCTATGGCGAAGTTCCTGGCAAACTTACATCCAACCACAGAGGGACTGCCTGAAAGCAAATTAAGGAGATCTGTTATTCAGGCAACTATTAATATATCTGCCTGAATTCAACTCGTAGAGACAGAAGGTCAAGCCACAGGAACTGGGGGGTTAAAATGGCAATTGGGAGCTCGGTGTATTTTTTTTTCCAATGCCTTGCACACCTGTGAGACTGTTACAACTGCATCACGAGCTCCTGACTTTGTGTCACAAAACAGCTGGCTTTCCTTTGGACCACGATCAGCATTTGTAAGAGTTCAGATGTCCAACTTCACGTTCCCACTGCTGAAAGCAATGTTCACAAACATCTTCGGCAGCAGCCTGAGAAATACTTTGAAAACATGGAGAGAATGTCAGCAAACACGTGGTGTTTGTCATCTTCAGCAGAGTCACACAAAATGAGACAGATGTGTTTATGCACATAGAAATCTTTGCAAAGTGCCAGAATGTCATCTGAAACATCAGACATCTCTTATGCAAGTGATACATTAATAAAGCTGCAAAACAAAGCAGTCATAGGTTGGCAAACAGAAAAGTAAGGACTGAAGGCTCAAATCAATCTGGTGGTTATGCAGAAGTAACGATGATACAGCAGATTTAACTGGGAGCTTGGCAATTCCTGCAGCACATCCACATGTCCATAAAACGCCATCCCTTACACTGAAGCAGCTGGGAGCACAGTGAGGCATTCACTTCTTCACTGAGCAAAAAGACACTCTGTTCTTCAGATAAACATTATCAAATGACAGCTATCCACCTAGCATGAGGCTTCTACAGTGTCCCCATAGTGACTAAACAATAAATAGTGACATTATTTTAAGAGGAAAATAGCAACCACATAAATTTTACCACCATAGTCAGAAAAGGAAGTATTCATTCATTGGTTTGCTTAGGGTAAAGAATCAGAAATCTTATTATTGTCATGCTCACATCTAGAAAATCCCACACATGAAAATAGTCTTGTCTGATGGGCTTGATTGTTATATTTGCTTTCCAGCCATTATAATTCACACTTCAAATCAGTGGGAAAAAAATTGTTACAACAGCTGTTGATTGGTATGAACTAACTTGCATAAATGTTCTCCCTCCTATCCTTCTGGGAGATGGCTGAGCAAACACGAGCCAGGGAAGCATATTCCCTTAGCAAAAGTCATCTTCTTGCAATCCAAAGAACTCCTCCAGCTGTGAGCACGCGTTATCCCAACAGTACCATTTATTCCCTGATGGGTAAATCTGGTGACGATGAAACCAGAGAGGGCTCCTCAGGGCTGCAACACCCTCAAGTAGTCACAATGCTTTTAATGTATACATTGATGTATACATGATATAGATTGACTGTCATTAATATATAAAACACAATCATCAAATAAATAAAAACAGACAGAAATCTCACAGAGACATGGATGGGCCATGAAAGAGTCCAAGGAACTCACTTACATCTCGGACCATGACTTACCTCCCCTGCCTCAGGTGTTCCTTTTCTTTTGGGGGAAAGTATCAGGTTGGGGCTGTATCTCAGTGTGACTCCCACATGAGCCTGAGATCACTGCAAAGTGCTCAGATATTTTGCGACACGTTTTCCCTGTGTGTGATTCAGGTATGATGCTATTTCCTGCCTTTGTAGATCCACTGTGCTGCTTTCTTGTTTGGAAAGTGCTGTGGGATGAAATGCTCTGGGATAAAAGGGGGCGAGTTGTCCTCTGAGGCTGTGGAATTTTTGTGCAATGTGAAAAGGGAAAATTTGCTGAGCTGTCAATAAACTGAGGGGTAGTAATAGATAAAATTCTCATTTCTCTGAATGTTATAACAGGGCATTGCTATGGCAGCAACAACAGCTGAGATCTGCAGCTTGCTGTTGTGCCCTCTGGCAGACGTGCCTCCAGGATTCTTGTAAAGCAACTTCAGTGCTCTTCTGCTTCCCAGGGGGTTTTGGTAATATTGTGACGTACCGTGATGTGACTTCATTCTGATGGGATTTGTTACCAATCGGCTCACAATGAGATGGGCCATAAAATGGAAAAAATACCAGTTAGTGGTAGTAGTAATCATAGTTCTCTTATTCTGTTTTACTCTCCCTTTAACAGTTATGGAAAGGATTGGGGCCATTAGTATTCTGATGGAGAGAGGCTGTGACAAAGAGTGTGACTGCGGGGCCTCCTGACTGCTCTGTGTGCTACTGTGATGTGGAGGGGACGGCTCCAATTGCACCATTCTGGGACTGGCCCTGAGATGGTACAGAGCACACAGACAGACGGGTGATTCACAGTGCAGGCACAATGCTCCCAGCTCTGCCACGCTAACCCTGCGTGTTGGGTGGGAGAATGATACCAGGTGAGTTTATTTTCACACAGAGACTGCTGATATTTGTGTGCCAGTTTACATGTATGTATGTATGTGTGTGTTTGCTTAAAAACGGGCAAGCTGTATACCAAAATCACTGCATCTTCTTTCTGCATGTGCTTCCTGGCAGGACTTGGAAACCTCATGCAGGATGTGCTGTGGTGCTTCAGTCAGGTGAAGGGAACCATCGATGTCGGGGTGACAGAAGGTAGGTTCGGTTTCCCCTTGTGCTGGCTACAGTCACAAAGTATTCATTTGTTGCCTACTTCTTGCTCAGGGCTGTCTGCATGCTGGTGGGTGGAGAGAGAAGGTGCACCCTTTTTCTCCTGCTTTCCTGATGTAGAGATGGTAGAAGGGGTGGTAACTAAAATTAGTTATTGACCCAAAGGTTTAATTGGAAGGCATTGTGATTTAATAGCATCAATACTATTTGAAACACACTTCCCTTGTTTTTGAGCTTCTATTTGCTTGAATGTCTCAGGGAACTGTGTGACACACTGCTCTACCATAACATCCTTCCTGAGAATCAGCAGGGTTCTGTTCCTGGCTGACATAATATTAACTTGCTGCCCATTCTTGTACTGGCATTAAAAATAAATTTCACTGACACAGATGTGTATCTACGAGATATGTGCATATTCAAAGACAAGGAGGAGTTGGTGTAGGTGTATGGGAGATCCAGGAGCTTAGGGTAGCTCCTAGGAGAGCCAGTAGCTCTCAGGGTGATCTGTGCTCCTAAATCACTTTGGCACTCCTCTGTAGGCATTCAGACAACATGTGAACTGCAAACACATGGGCAACTGGAAAGGAATGAATGTATTCCTTTCTCCTGCCCTTAAAACTGAATGTGTTCATGCTGTCCTGTGCCTCCTGTGATGACTGTTTGGTGCCCAACACAATACTGGGCTTCCTCCTACATTTTCTTGTTCCCATTTCACACTTTTATCTCGCTTTCTCTTACTGCACTGGTTATTAATCCATCAGTTCCTTTCCTCCTTTACTTCACATTTTGTTCCCTGCCTACTTGGTCTCTCACAGACAAATAAGTGCCACCTGCCTCTTCTAATCCTCCCAGCATGGGCAGTGCTTTAGAGCTGCAGGGAGGCCAAACACAGCAGAGAAGTTCTGTTTCCTGACATGCAGAGCAGGTGGTTGATGTTAGCACAGAGACCTTTTGCACTTGCACATATATTTGGCATGTTATTGTTGATGTGTCGGAGCACACAAACTGTTCTCTCAGGTCCCACTGCAGGCTGACTGTGTGCCAGACAGGCGCAACCACACAAGGATGCTGACTTGGTGGGATGGAAGTGCACGGGCAGAGCTATGCTCACACTGCCTGCCAGGCTGCACTGCATAGACATCATGGGCTGCATCTTGTTCCTCTGACAGAGCAGTCTGGGAACGAGCTTGCCCAGAAGCGCAGCAGGGTGTGGAAAAATGTTCCTAGAACTGCTGCTCCTCACAGCTCCATCTACTGAAGTGTTGTTCTGCAAAAAATGTTTACAAATGTTTTGAGCTTTCACTGTTTCATCAGGAAATCATTTCAAGTGGTCCAGAGCACTTGGTTGCTGGTTCATAATTAACAAAGCACAAGGTTTCCTCTCCTTTTCTTCCATTGTTTCTGTGTCTATGACTGCTGCACTGAGTGTATCCTCATCTGTTTCAGCCTGGGGCTTTGCTGCTCTGCTGTTATTGTTTTGTTGCATTATAGTATTACACAGGGAGAGCCTGAGATGTTTTTCTTGGGGTACTCAAGAGATAGAACAAAAGAGGCATACAGATAAGGCCATGTTCAATGAAACCAGTGACAAAAAGGCACCCCAGTTTGTCAGGTCTGATCAGCAGGTGCAAATGGCCTCAGTGTGACTAAGTGGAAAGTTCTGTTTTGCTGGTTTTGTTTTTGCTTGTATATGAATACAGGCATGTATGTATTCAGATGTGTGTTGTATGGGAAATTGGTAATCACAGCCTAAACCTCTAATTAATCAGCTGAGGCAAGTGTCGGGTCAGCTGTGGGAGCACAGGTGAGAGTAATTTAGCTGTGCTCTTGGAAGGGGTGGAGCTCGACTCCACCTCTCCTAGACCTCATTTAAGGGCTGACCACCATTAAGGCAACATCTCTTGGAGACTTGGCAGACTCCCTGGTGGAGACTGCCTCATTTCCCAGTGAAGGCATCCATATCGGTGAGTCTTTCCTTATAAATAACCTTTTCAGTATCTGTTACTATCCTTGTATCATTCCACCTTACAGTGTGTAGCTATGAATTAAGTGTCATGCTTGTGCCTACATCGCAGTTATCTCCCTGTTTATTAGAAGTTCATTTGTAACTTGTTTGTTCTGTGTCCATCCTTATGGCACATTTCTGACCTTCAGTAATCATGGCAACATCCAAGTAGTCTGAATTTACAGATCAGTTTGGTTGTTAATGGGATGCATACAGTTGTATTTGAAGGGAGGTGCTACTGTTATGTTGATAGAGTTTTGCAGTCTTCGGTGAGGAATAGTCTCCTTAAGCTGAATGTGATGTTATTATTCTGGCTCTAATGTGCTGAAGAGACTAATTCTGTGTTTGCTCCTTTGCCTGCATGCATAAACCCTCACAGAGATACTCGTGAACTTTATTGTGCAGCTGGAACATCCTCCAATCCTAACAGGCTGCTGCCTCCTCCAGCTCACCTGGGATTTTATTACACCTGCTTGCTCTCATCTGTTTGTCACACAAGACCACAAGTGCAGCCAATAGCTCCAAATGAGTGGCTGTGTTCACGCATTCAGTATCAAAAGACAGTTTTTGGGCTCATTAAGCTGACTCAGAGCCTGGCTTGTGCTCCTATGTGTTGATTTCATTTTTGTGTTGCTAATTAAGCTCAAGTGCATATCCCTCCGTGTGAGGTGAGATGCATTTCGTTAATGGAACATAAAAAGTGACCACATTTATTTAAATGGATAAAACCTACAAAAAATACAGTGAAGGCCTTTTATTTTGATACATTATTATAATGAGGTGGAATTAATCTGCTTCTTAGGGAATGTTCGTGCCTGTATTTAAGTGCATATTTTTTCAGTAACAGTGGAAGATCTTCACCTCCACACAGAACACAGCAGAGAGGCACAACATTCATATTTCTGTCCTACATGTGGGTCCCAGCTATGGCTTCTGGCCCATGATGAGTTTCCCAGTAAACCTTAAGCAAGTCACTGCACAGCTGCATATAGATGGATCTTATTCTAGAAGAATTAACTTTTCCAGGTGTTTGCATAAGAAGTAAATACAGACATGGATGATTGTTAGTGAAGAAATTGCTTGTTGTGAAGTCTTTAAATGGAACAAACTGCGTTTATTGGAGAGTGAAACCATCAAGAAACAGAGTGTGAGATTGGGCAGCCTGGAGGCTGATGTTTCAGTTCAGTTTCAGAAGGTCATGCTGATGAAGTATCATCTTTCTCAAATGAACCTGGATGTGGCTTTCAGGTCCAGATAAACAGCACTGTTTGTTTCAGAGACAGTTTTGTGTTTCCAGATTAGTGTGTGAAATAATCTCATTGTGTGAGTCATGTATGAACACATACAGGTAGTTGTTAGTTTAATCGAGCACTCGATTAAAACACTGCATCCTTGTTTCCTGGGATGGACTTGAGATACACAATGGTACTTAATCACTTGTGTAATGCAGATGTAGTGAGCACTCTATGCACTGTACAGGATGGCTTTGCCCTGCCAGTGGTGAGACCTGCATTTTCCTTACAAGTCCAGAGCGGATGTTTTGAATGAAGAGATTGATGTGCAGTAAAAAGCTGCACTCCTCAGTGCCATAGGTGCTTTGCAGCTCGTTGGTATAAATGCAGTCATATTGTCATTGTCTGACAATGCAAATGAGACTGCAGAGAGATGATGAAACTTAACGGCTCACATGACACAGAGATGCTGAGTGAGTTGGTCCTAAAACACAGAGTACCTAAACATCAGGAAAACGAGAGATTAGACCAGCAACTTGTCATGCTATGTCCCTCCAGTCTGCCCTCCTCACACTGATTCTTTCCATCATGTGCACCTGAGTGGCTGGTGCAGAGTTTGGACTGCACTCAGGTGTGAGGGTTTGTGCCTTAAGCTCCAACCATGGAAAGTCTGTTTTGCTTCTTAAATGCTGCATATGTAACTGGGTGTTGGAAAGGCAGAATTACAAGTGCTTCTTTAAAATAACCTGAAATACAGTGAAGTATGTTTTCACCATATGTGCTACACTTTGTTTCTGAGTGCTCTCTGTGAACCCTCAGGTGACTCCAGGTCCCCCACCTGCAATCTGAGGGAGCAAAGCTGCTCGGCTGCTCTGACCCCCAAAGGCAACACGTAACTGACGTTACCTTGGAAATCCCATCTGCGTTTTGCTTTTGCGCCGGGAGAGCAGCAGCGTTTAAGAGCACGAATGACCCGGGCAGGCTCCGCGCTCTCCCTCCCGCAGCGATCGCGGCCCCTTTCCTTCTCGGCGGCGGAGGGGCAGCGGCCGTCAGTGCGGCCGGGCCCGGCAGGACGGCTGAGTCAGCGATCCGCCCGGCCGCGCCCAGCCAATGCCGCGCCGGTGCCGGCCGGGCGTCCCGCTCGGCTCCGCTCCGCCCGCGGGGCTCCTCCCGGGGCCGGGGCCGCTCGGGCGGCCGGCGGTATGGGGACGGGCAGCGCCGGGGCCGGCGGGGCAGCCCCCGCAGCGAGCCCCTGCCTGCGCCATGTAGGCTATCTGGAAACAGGAAAAATCCTCATGGAGTGAGGAAGGCTTGCTTCATGTTTTTCTTTATTTTTAGAGATTTGGTTTGTTTGATGTTGTTTTTGTTTTTTTTTTTAAGCTGTAGATGTTTTTTTCGCCCCTTTTTAAATACCGTTTTTTGGAAGATGAAATGCTTCTCACGTTACCTGCCTTACATCTTCAGGCCTGCTAACACCATCCTCTCCTCCAGCTGCCACACGGAAGGTACCGGCCCGGGCGGGGGGCGGACAGGGGAACGCGGCTGCAGCGTAGCGCTCTGCACGAGCTATCGGCCGCTCCTGGCAGGGCGTGGAGAGTGCGGCTGGTGATGGTGGTTATGGCAGGAGAAGGCTCAAAAGGGGAAGGGGGGGGGGAGGTGAAGCTCAATAAGTGTAGCAGAAAAAAATGATTTTGATTCTGTAAATGAGTGTACCAAGTGTGCAGTAATTGTGCAAACCAGCAAGCAGCAGGTCAGGCTTAAGAGAAGACTTTCTGGTTCTTGCTCTGCATGGTTAACAGGTTTATGTGATTTGTAACTGGAGTGCTTACTTCATCTGTATGCTCCTAAGAAAATGGAAAGAAAAAAAAACCCGCATCTTGCAGCTCCTGCATTTGCTTGTCGGTGCTCTTTTTCTCATTCAGTGAAGCCTGTTTCCAGGTCTCAGCAAAGCAGCCATGCAACTATTTGGGTTAAATGTGATACTCTCAACAGTGCTTGAACTTCATGTTTTGCATGTGGGAACGTGGAGCAGCAGGGCTATGTTTTGCTGAGACTCCGGAGAGAGCTCTCCCATAAGGAGTCCTTTTTCATACTGATTGATAATCCCATGTGATGACTGCATGCAGGTTGGCTGTGCGTGAGCAATCAGTTCTGTGAATCATGTTCAGTTGTTCCCAGCTTCCCTGTGTGGAGTCACAGCACTCTCCCTTGTGCTCCCCAGCCATAGTCAGTTGTGGTGGATAAATCTGTTGGTTGACAAGCTATGTCCAATTGTACATGTGCTACTAAAGCCATGGAACTGAGGAGGAATCAGTAGGCAAACCCTTTTTAAGTTACATGTGTATAAGGACTAGTATTGCCAGTGTTACTTTGAGGTCATTCAAGTATGTTTACGTATAAACCTGATAAATGAGAAGGAAGGACTGATGATTAAATGTGATACAGTAGGCAGTGTGAGTAGAGGACATGTAGACATGAGTAGAGGGGAATTCTGGCATAAAAATTATGGCCATTTTGTGATTCCTCAGTAAGGGAAAGTAACCTTCCTGTCACTCAGCTTTCTGATACTCATTTGGCTACTTCAAGGCTGTACATGAAATGAAATTCCAACCACATCCATGAACAACATGAAAATCGGTATGGTTACTGTAAGGATGTGTGGTCATGCCTATTTTGGGGGTGGTTGGCTTCAGTCTCTGTCCATGGCATATTGTAGCTACAAAGAGATATGGCAGGCAATACCTTGCCTTGGCTTTTCTGCCTGGCTGAGAGTGTTGTCAGGTTTAAGATATGGAGAGGAAGGGCTGAGAAGGTGATGACTCCAGGCTGGACTGTTCTGTCTCACTTGGTTGCTATGATTTAGTTCAAACAGACAGTATGGACTTTAAGAAAGAAATTACTTTGAAATCTAATGGGGTAATTTTATCTGCTTGGAATGACTCAGACTAATTCTGGAGTTAGTTACTCTGGAATTCTTTCTTTGAAAACCTCTTCTCTGAACATTTCTTTTGTTTTCATTTTGACTTTGTCCAAAGGCACTGCTCCGTAAGACAGCCTAAATAAGTACTTTACTGGAATAAATTATGCAATAGAGAAAGAGACATTGCTGTTTTAGGGGAGGTCACAGAAGGGTACTAAGAGGAAAAAAAAATTAGATTCAAGAAGGAATACCATACTGTTGTGTTATCTGTTCTCATCCATTGCAGAAGAAGAAACTTGTACAGAGCTACTTCTCATACCAATTATCAGATGTATGTCATTAACTGGGTGAAACTGAGATCTGGAGGGTTTGAATGACTGCAGGCTAAATTGCTGGCTGAACTGGGATGAGAACAGAGGGAAGAAATTTCCTCCTGCCTCAGTCCTCTATGTGGCTGCAAGGGCCAATGGAGCAGACAAGAATCCTCTGCGTGGGGTCCAGCAGGATGCAGTGCTTGGCCCAACGTGTCGGACTGCTGAAGCACTTGGGGCTGTAGCTTGCTGTAGTGGGGCACAGACATTCACAAATGGATCGAACTTCTGTGAGGTGAAGCTGTGGTGATTCAGTGATAGGATTCGGATGCTGTCCAGGCCTGTACTCAGCCTGGGGTTTGGTAGGTCTTTCAGGTTCTGCTCCATAAACAGATGGTGAGCAGGAGGGCTGAGCCTATAGGTCAGAGAAGGTCCTTCCCTCTGTCAGCCCAGCAGCAGTGTCTGTCTGCATGTCACCCCTCACCTGTGTCTGTCCTGAATGAGGTCTTCCTCTGCACACCTTTCTAATGCCATGGGAATGCTGCAGCATCGTTACCTTTACTGTGAATGTTCTGGATTCTGATAAGGAGAGGGTTCATCTGGAGGGAGCTGGCACCTCTATGTTGGGTGGCAATGTGACTTGTTAGTGCCATTGAGCTCTTGGTGCTCGATGTCATCCTGAAGTGCCAGCCCTCCTCATGCCAGGGCACGTGACACAGTTTAGCACAGTGTGTGCATCTTCAGATTCTGTCAGTGTTGGTCAGCTGAGCCTCAATGGCAGCTCAGTGAAGCCAACAGGCATTTAGCGTGATGTGTTTGAATTCAGATCTGTTCAAAAAATGCACAGAAACTGCACTTGTGTCCATTGGCCCTAAAGGCATGCTTGTAGCTTGGCTGAAGATGAGGACTTCAGCAGAATTTGAGCCAACAATACAACTTTTTGGACTCAGTTTGCTACTCCAGAGCTGTCTGAGGGTGGAGTATCACTGTAGAAGAGTATTTCTCATTCTTTCACTTAGGCTGCAAAGCAACCACTTGGGTTTGTGTTGTTCTCGTGGTGATGTATGCACTAAAATTAATCCGAATATTTCTTTGATATGGAAGATGCACTGTGGACTTCTAACAGTTCCTATTTGCTGAAAAGGGGTTAAATGGTACCTTAGCAGAGTTGTATATGTTGATGTTAGGTGTGCTCAGAGCTGTGGAGGAGCCGTAGCGGTGGTACACCTGGGGAATGTGTTACACAGCAGAACACTTGAGTGTGAACACAAACGGGCTGATCACAATAACTGCTTTTTTTTTTTTTGTTCAAAAATAAAGCTTCTTTTACTTTTTTTTTTTTTTTCTGCAACATGTTCAACTCAAGGATAAGGATGATTGTTTAAACCCTGAGCAAGTAATGCTCAGGAAAAGCCTTTGAATTACACAAACAATGTCCTTTCCTGCAGCCAAGGAAGTGAGCACAAAGAAGGGAAGTGAGCGCTCTGAGGTCATGGTTACAAAGTTTTGGTCATGTGTGTGGTTTTTTTTTTTTGTTTGTTTTTTTTTCTTCCAGCCCTTATACAGAAATGTATTCTTGTGTTTCCTGAGCCCAGCTTTGCAATGTTGGCTGCTCTACCAAAGTGTTATTTGGGATACTTCAGCTGAAGTTGAGATATAATAACTACTCCTGTAGTTGTTACTCAACCTGTTGATGTGCTCAGGAGATCTGGGTTGTTAAGGTATAGATGCAGGTCTTTTAGTGTCACAGAAATGATGCACTTTTGATACTTCAGTGCTGAAATCCTGGATACTACAATGAGAACTTATCACTGCTGCTTTCAAATTAAGTTCAGAAGAAATATGTACTGAGGATTTTATGTTATTTCATTAACTCTAATGAAGTTGAGACAAAGATTGGAGTTGAGTTGGTGCTGTGTGGGGGGGCTCAGGTGGTAAACTCAGCATCTGCTCTGCATCAGCACACCTCACTGTTTCCTGAAGGACTGACCAGGAGTGTGGCATTATGCTGCAGCTCATATCTGTTCATTCTTTGTTCATGCAAGTAATGTAGATTGATTAAATCAGTGAGTTAAGTAAGAGGTTACAGAGGAGGCACCTTGGGATCAGCAGTAGGCTGAGCATGTGGTCTGTAGTTGTTAGTGTGAAACTTTGGTGATGGCTGCGGGAGCGGGATTGTGGAACTCAGAGACGACTCAATGTGAGTTAGCAACTGAGTACAACTTTATTAAGGCGCGAACAACCTTTTATACCCTCCAACAGCAGTTGTGGCATAACACGATTGGATAACCCTGACACGGCACAACAAATGATTGGCTGCCTTCTACCCCAACAAATGATTGGCTGCCTTCTACCCCCCAACTAAACAGTTTAACAATACCCTGACACCATGACAACTCGAGACCCTCGGCCTGGTCTCCACCCCTCTGCCTCACAAAGCCTTCTCACAAGGTCGTTATGTCCTTGAAGCCATCATGTCCTCCCTGTTCTCTCAACCAACTCCCAACAGATGGCCAGTTTTTTGTCTCCTGGAGGGGAGAAAGCAATGTCTCACTGCACTGTGGGGAGATTTCTTTTTGCTTGGAAAGAGGGGGTGGGTGGGGAGAAAGAGTCATTCCACATCAACTATGCACAAAACTGAGACAGAACGTGAGGGGTGCATCTTACTTTGTGTGGTGCAGATAAGCAGTAGCCACCACTGGCAGTGAAGGGTTTTGAAATCCTGCCATGCTTTGTCTGAGCTGTTGCAGATGTGAATGTGGAGGGAGAAACAGTACAAACATAACTCATTAGAGAACAACAAGTGGTGTGAGGTGCAGGAAAAAAAATCACATGACAGCTGCAGAACTGGAAAACAAAGAGTTTGCTGTACAATTACAAGGCATCATCTGGGTGTGAGTCTCGTTAGTTACCATCTCTGTTGTCTTTATGACGTTGTCCCCCTGGCTGCAGTTACTGCCCTGCTGGCTGCTGTCTGGCCCTTCTATTGAATTAATACTGGCTTTTTGCTGGGAGGTAGTATTGTTAATGTTTTACCTATCCTGAGCTATACTCAGTAGGATTGCTGGCACAAGTATGGATTTTCAGCATTGCCTGGGCATCTAAGTATTGGACCAGGGCGGGAGGAAAACATGGATAGATCTCGCAATGGTGTTTTAGAGGGATTGTTGTTTTCCCTGCTTTCTATTCCTTGGTTGCATCTTTGTGTTAACACCTCAGTCAAATTAAGAAGTATCCCCAGGATGAGGGCTACACTTTGTTGCAGCCCAGAACATCTCCAAGCCCCATGGTGGGAGGTGGTCAGCAGAGGGCTGTGTGGGAACTGCTGCACTGGGCTGGAGCTGTGGTGTGCTGCACTGGCGCACACAGTGCCCTCCTGCTTCTGTCCACCTTGGAATCCTCCACAGGCTCTGCATGTCTTGCATTCAGCACTAATGACCAGCAGAGCTGCTCTGGTGACATTGCTGTAGCAGGTCCCATCCAATCTGGGCCTGCTGTGACCCCATGCACGGACCCCACAAAGTGCTCCGTGCGGAGCAGCTGCTGTGCTGATGTCTGTGGCCATAGAGCTCGAGGGCTGAACGTGCAGTTTAATAAATTGATTTAAATGAATAGATGGGGGGTAAATAATGACATGTTTGAATGTTCCTTTCATGGCCTCTGGACAATGGCTGGCTCCCAAGCAGTGCATTGCATGAGCTGCAGCTGTGTGGTGGCACAGGGCAGTGCCTGGCAGGGCTGCACAGTGAGGGTGGGTGCAGCCCGCTCCCTGGAGGGACAGCATGCTATTGTCTCCAGCCTCATCCCCATGAGGGAAGGCAGAGCCTGCTGGGGTCAAACTGGGGAGCACCAGGACACTGTGTGCCACACCCCATCCTGTGATGCTGCCCCTGCTTGTGTGGCAGCTCTATCTGTGGCAGTGAGCTCTCCTCCCACTACAACTGGGGTTCACCCTGTGGGGAGGTTAAACATGAAGCACCATCACATTTCTTCAGAAGCTACAGGAGTGTGTACGGAGGATAGCAGCACATGGGCTAGTTGTGATCTCTGCCACCTGGTAAAATGGCAACTTGTTAGCCTCCTGCTGAGCAGCCTCTGTTACTCTGACCCCAAATCTGCACCTCCATCACCTGTGCATGCAGCTGGAGCCATGCAGAAGGCACAGCTGCCTCCCAGGATCCGCTAGCCTTGCTGCAAGGTGGTGCTGCTTGGGCTGCCTGAGGCTGTGGTGAGTCCCAGCCATCCTCCTGCACCTCAGCTCTGTACTCAGCTGTGTGTGGGCTCTGCTCACCATTCAGGTTTGCACAATGCATGCAAATATGTTTTGTGGTCTCTGTTCAGTGTCACGGCTGGACAAAGGTAGGGCTACTAAAGGCTGCACAGCACAAGCTGTGGTATGAGAAGTCTGGAGCAACTTGCCGCACTTGTTGGGATGACTTTAAGAATCAGTCTGCTGCTTTAGGAGTGCCTTCCTCTGCATCTCCTTAATAGCAGATGTTCATGTAGTTCAATGTCTGATCGATATAGTTCTCAATGGCAAGATAAGCAATAAGAGTACCCCAGCAATTGATGTGCTTAACAGAACTGATGTTGAGCTCAAGATTAAATACTCTTTTAGCAGAAGAAAAGCATGCTAAGTAATGAAACCAGCATTTAAGTGGACAGTTTCCTGAATATCTTAATGCCTGTAAATTTCAGCAATTGAGAGGCCAAAATGTGGCTTTCTTGAAAAGTTAAGTTTTAATTCCCAGATGACTTGTCTCAGCAAGGCTAAGAAATAGGACAGCAGTGTGTCTGTGTGTCAGAGTCACCGAGGTAACTGTGTTTTCATTGAAGCTCTGCCTTTCTGGAGGTGACCCTGAAGGCCGTAATGTTTCTTCACTTACATCTGAGCTGATGTTAAAGCTTAAGCTCGAGGGTGAGTGTTTTAGGGGATCTTTAACACCGCAGCTCTACCAAAGGTGCTTTAAAATGGAGCTATTTGCCTTGGGGGCACCCCACGGCTTGGATTTTAGTGTTTAGAATATTTTTGATTAATGCATCTAAGAAACAAAAGCAATTATTTCCTCGCATGCTCCAGACAGCAGCTTCCTCTGTAGTGACCGCAGGAAGGAGCTCCAGAGGTGCCCCATCTTTAGTGTTCTATTAGGATGGCGGGATAAATACTGGCTTCCTGGGGAAGGCAGTGAACCCAAAGAGAAGGTCTGTTCGTGTCGCAGCTGTTGGAAGTGCTGTAAGTGATCGCAGGCGTTAAACCGTCAGTTAAAGGGAAGCGCCTGAGGGTGGCAGTCTGACCAGCGCCGAACAGCGTCCTTCTCCCCGGCTCCGTGCCACCTCCGTGCCGGCGCTGCGCGGAGCCGATGCTGGGTGCCTCACGGCGGCTTCACAGCCTTCCCACAGCCTTGGCTGCAGGGAGCGCTGAAGTGTCGATTCTGCTTTAGTTCATTTCTGGAGATGTTACCATGGGCCTTATGCTTCAGCATCCGTTTATCAGTTTTGTGTGCCCAAGTGTTTATTTGGTCGGGCAGCAGCAGGTGGGAGCTCCGCAGCTGCCCTGAATTGCCCTGGAGGAGACCACACATAAATTACACTTGAAACAGTGCTAATACTGCAGAATGGCATGTGCTCTATATGCACAGTGATGATGTGTATGTATGCAAATACTGTTGGTGTAACTAGTAGTCTCTAATTAGAGAAGCCATTAGTTTAATGGCAATGGAATCACAGAATGGCCTGTGTTGGAAAGGACCTCGAGGATCATGAAGCTTCAACATCCCTGGCAAAGGCAGAGCGACCAGCCTCCACAGTTAATACTAGTCCAGACTGCCCAGGAGAATGGAGGAGAATACTAAGCTGAGATTGAGCTTTCTACAGTAATTGCATTCCCTGATTTAGCTATTCTTCAACTTTTTGGTTTGAATGTTGTATCAGCTCCTGCTGTTTGGTGAACAGCATCAGCTTCCCTCTAATCTCGCCACATCCTTCCATGTGCTGGCATCCAACTGCCTGCTTTGTTATTTCCATAACAGTGAACGGAGTTAGTTTTGTGCAGCCATAAATATATGTATTGTTTCTAGTGGGGGGGAGGGGGGAAGGTATACTCTATTCAGATATTGGGCATAGCATCGAAATGAAATATGGTATTTGAAAGCTATTTCTCCTCCCAGTGAGCTTAAGGCTTTGTTTCTTCTGCATCAAAGTCTATTTATTTGCTTGTTATTTACTACTGTGGAGTTGAAACACAGTCCAGCCCTTCTGGATGTGTCAGCAGCAGTTCTTGCTGAGTGCCAGACATGGAAATGAGCTGCAGTGGGAAAGGAGGGAAGCAGCAGGCCACTGTCTGGATTCTTCTGTACAAGGAATAACAAACTCTGCCCACACAAGAGGTGATGGGGAGCTCTGATAGCAGTGTGCTGCTTGCAGGCTGGCATGGTGCCCCAGTCTGGGGCTGCCAGGTTCAGTTATTGGTATTCAGGAGTATTGGTGGTAAACACTAATCTTTTCTCTCCATTAGGGATGAGTGATGCACCTGCATTCTTGTGGTGGTAACTCAGGAACTGAAAATATCTTTCCTTGGCTGTGGTGGTTGCATTTGCTTTGTGTTTTCCTTTGTCCAATTCAAGGCCACTTAGGAAAACAGAAACATTTTCATTATTCATATGTATTCGTACAGGTTTTTATTTTGTTCTGTATCATCTTTGGGAATTTATAAAAGAAGATTATTATTTCAGCTGTCGCAGAAACACAGAGCTTTATAGTCGCAATTATATTCTCTCAGTATGTTTTTGTTGCCATAGAAAGCAGTCAGATATACTACTGTCTGAATGGTGATGCTCTCAGAGCACTTTCAGTGTGGAAAAGTGCACTTGGCATTGACAGATGTTAGGGTGCTATTATGAACTCAGCTTGAAGTCCCTCCTTAATAGGTGGAATTCTGTCTTCTAAGGGGCAGGGAGTCAAAGATGAGAGCAAAAATGCACTTGGGATGATTTCTTTGTCGTTCATTATCTGATCCCACACCCAAGCTTTTGGTGTCCCCCAGGGGTGGTGTAGCACTGGTGCTTGGCGCTGGGCTGTGGGATGGTACTGCAGCAGTGGGGGTGGGTGTGGGCAGTGGAGCCCCCCCTGCTTTGCACTGTGCTGGGTTTGTGTCCAGGTGCTTGGAAGGCCAATGGCTGCTCCTGCCCCTCGGTATCCTCCTGCACACTGAAAAGGGGCTCATGAGTTGGGACAGATCTTTGTGCATTTCTAAGCGGCTCCCATTCCTCCTTCCAGGATACGTGTTGCTGTGGGCCCAGGAGGCTGTAATAACAACAAAGGATAGACACTGGGGAAAACTAAACATTGTCTTCTGTTATCTCTCCCCTGGGACGAGCCCAGGTGAAGCTGTGTGAGCCTGGGGTGCTGCACTGGCTGTGACTGGTGTGGGATGGTGCTATGGGAGGCAGCTTGCCAGCTGTGAAGTGCTGGTATCAGGGTTAGCATCCTTCTGTAACCATCAACAGCCCTGATGTGCTGTCATTGCGATCCTCAGCGACCTGCGGCAGGTCCTCCCAGCTGTCCCTGAGGGTCCTGCCAGTATTCCCATGGGTCTGTGTAACATCTGCCTGTGCAACTCTGCTGACTGCCTGTGGATAATCATTGCTCCTTTACTGGGGAAGATCCTCTGCCTGTGTCTGTGTCACTGAGCTGACATCAGCACAGCTGCACCCTGCTGACAGCAGTGCCCATTGCAGAGCAGTTGTTGAGCTTTGGTTTGGGAGCTCATTGCAGGCACTGAAAACCAACATGAACAAGGGCAGAGGTCTAAGCCACAGCCAATACCATTTCAGCTATATTTCAGCTATAGCTGAAATTTTTTAAATCAAGCCAGTGACACTTCTAAACTTTAGTGCTACATTAAGGTGCTCATTATGTGTAAATGAGATCTGAGTGCTTTAATCCGAGACCACAAGAGAGCTCTTACACTGCTGTAAGCTTACAGCTGTAAATGATATCTCTGAAGTGATACTATTTAATTATTTGAAAAATAAAAGGCAGTAAATTCTAGGCTTAGGTGAGGCCTGAGCTGCAGATCATCTTATTGCTACAAAAGTGTATCATAGGTACTGATTTCCCAAACTAAAGTGTGACCTTCTTTGTGTTCTCTCAAAGCTATTGGGTAGAGTTTGGATTGAGTTTGGGTTTAAATTCTCACTGGTGTGATACTTGGCTGCTATTAGAAAGGAATTAATCTCCATATCCTACTGGGGCTCAGAAGAGCTGTCTGGATGAGCACAGTTGAGGAGGTTGTTCATGTTTTGCTCTTGGTTCCCTCTGGATGAGCTGAGGACAGTCCCGCACACCCATACTGAGGTTCTGGGGCTCTCCTTGTGTGGCTGTGTTTGGGTGTCAGTGAGGTGCTGCTGGGGCTGTAGATCTCAGGTAAAGTACAGCAGGGTCAGGCTGTAAGAAGTTTTGCATGTCAGCAGCCCACTCTCTGTAAGGAAAGGCAAAAGCTGGGAAATCCCCTGACTGCAGTATGTTACTGCAAACATCTCCTGCCCAGTGTCCACTTCCGGTTTGAGTCTGTAGGTATTATGAGTTTAATTAAGATGAGATTGAAGGGATGGATCTAGGATTAATGCTGTCAGGAGAGGTGGTTATTAGAGTTGCACACTGTTTACCTAAGCTGCTTATTAAGGGTGTTTCATAGGCCTTCTCCTTTGTTTCCAGGCTGGGAAGATCTGTTCTCTCATGATTTTTGCTTTTGTTTGCTTGTTTATTTTTGCAAATAGAGTGATTTTTTTGTTGTTGTTGTTGGGGCCCTGGGATAGCAGGCAGCTCTCCTGTCAGTCTAATCACTGACATACTATGAAGTCCTTTGCTTTATAGCAGCATGGGAACTTGCTGGGGTGATGTTAAAAATTGCTGCAAAGCACCTGCAGGGAAGTACTTGGACCAGAAGCATAACAGTGACTGATCGGTATTGTCTTACGGTAAAATAGCCTTCATCTATTTGGTGTCAGAAGCACAGAAACACGTAACAGGTGTCATGGGTAAGTTCTGGCCCCACTGTGGGAAAGCTGCCCCTTCCCTGGATGAGTCATGTCAGGAAGCTGCAGCAGGAGACACGAGGCCTGTGGGGCCATGGCCTGTAATAGTCTGATGGGACTGTCAAGTGCTGGGCAGCAGCATCTGAACCACAGGACTGAGCTGCTCTCGGCCCTTCTGCACTGATTGTGGGGCATCCTCAGTGCCTGCAGGCAGCCCTGCTTCTTCACTCTTCAGTCACAGGTAGTACTGCTCAGGTTGGCTGTTTGCTTATATCAGTGACAGTTTTAATTCCAGGTATTCCACCCTATCATCAGAGGGTTTTAGAAGTGATTTTTCTTCTCGCCCTGTTTGTGTTGGTGTGTCACACTTTGTGTTTTTGTTCTAATCAGAAATGCCAGCACAACCACTGCTTTCCTGGCTGCCCACTGCTAAGGCTTCCTGCAGTTCTGCATGTCAAACCAGCTTCAGCTACACAAAGGAGCACACTTTAAGAACACGTTTCCAGGGTTCCATAATGATTTCTGTTATGTTACTACACAAGGGTTCAGCTGTAGCTTGACGGTGTTCCTTTCATCTATATTTAGTTAGTCCTTAAATTGGCACTAAGGTACCCTTTTGTCATCATCCTGCTCTGAACAGATCTGACTGAGTCTGTGCACCCAGGAGGAGCAGCAGATGGCTGGGAAGCATTGCCCCTGAGCAGACCCTTTTCCTCCTCCTGCACCTTGAGATGCAGCTCAGTGCTTTTGGGGCTGGCATAATAACTACCTGTAAGGAGCAAGCAGGGAACTTGCCTCTGTTCTCATCAGCTTGGCCCCGTGCACCATTGCAGGACCTGCCCTGCCTGGCAGCCCTGCAGTGCTCCCCACAGTGAACCTGGTGAGACCTGGAGGTGCAAAGCTGCTGCCCGGGGCTGGATGATGAATGCCCAGTGACAGCCTGCAGCTGCTTGGGTTTTTGTGTGCTCTCTGCAGTGAACCCTGCTGGGAATTTTATGAATTACTGTCTTGGCGAAGTGCAAGAGGAGCCATGAGCCAAATGCATCAACTCAGTGAAAATGTTTTCAGAAGCAGTAGTCTGAGATTTAACCTTTCTCTTTTTCTGAAGGCAAATTTGCTGAAGAAAGCTCACACTAAAAAAAAAGTCTCAAAAATTACTTCAGTGTTTTGATATCATAGTGAAGGTGTGCTGGTGCAATTACAATACACATAATGCTGTTCTTGTGAAAGGCTGGTGACTACTTGATAGCAGTCTAAAAAACTGTATTTGATACTATAAGTGATTTCTTAATGTGGACTATAAAAGAAAAGCAGGCCACCATAGGCTGATTTTGCTATATTTGGGAAGTGCTTTATCAGCTCTGTAAAGCCATATGGTGGATTTATTCACAATTAGCAATTCCTTTCAAATGCAAGTTTGAGGCACTCAGTAATGTTTTTCAGTACATGGTTCAGTACTCTTTGTTTTGTTCCCCTTTTGCAGCAGAAGATTTGGGAATGCTCAGCTAGCTGTGGTTGTAGGTCACCTCTTGTCTCAGGAATAGAATTAATCACTGATCTTAGTGAGCTCTTACAAATTCCTGTGTGCTTCATGACCAGTTCTTCTTATGCAGCACTGTTTCCAGTGATGCTTTTTGCTTTTTCTTTCTATGTGTTGTTTCAGAATAATGTGACTTTTTAAGCTCAGTTTGTTCTGGAAATGGAGCTTGTAAGACCACACTCTCAGTATTTGTGTGGCCTCAGACCTGCTCTCTTCTGTTTCTTCTACTCCTGCTCTGCTGGATTTCATTGGGAGATGGAGATGTGAGAGACACCAACTCTGTGTGATGTGGGCAGAGGGAGATGACCATCGTGGATCTCAGAGGAATGAGAGGGTCTGGCTTTCAGGGAGGGAGCTCTGTGCCCAATGTCAGGGCCCTGTGTGCTGGTGGAGCCCTGCTGCTGCCAACAGGGTCTGTGTGTAAGGGGGGGATGCCCTCAGCATGGGGCTGAGGTGATCTGAGTCTGCACAGAGGGCTGTAGGTGTGCAGGCGAGAGAGGTGCAAACACATGTGGCTGTACCCAGTGGGATGGATGGATGTGAGATGAGACTCCGGGGTCTCCATCCCATCAGATGTTCTTCAGTGTAGGTACTGCACAACTGTGTGTGATTTTTGTTGTGCGTTGCTCTGTTTCTTATGGCCCGCATTCTAATGAGCACTGAACATTCATGGTTATGTCTGTGGAATGCCTGTGACCTCACTGGCTGTGCAGGGAGCAGTGGCTGCTCCATGGCTCACAGGACTCAGTCCTTACCAGCTTATTCAGTGAAGATCTGTTCCCACATATCTGAGCCAGGTTCTTCCACCTCACTGAGCTCTGCCAGAAATATCTTCCCCTTGTGCCTATTCCAGCTGCTCTGCCCACCTGCATGATGAATGCACTTAGCAATAAATGGCATCAAAAAGGCTTTTAAAACATTACCTAATTAATCTGCACAACATCTTTGTGAAGGCAATATGCATTAAGAAGCCAGAGAGTAGAAAACTAAAGTGCAAATAAGGATGAGGTCAGGACCTGTTGCCCCTGTTGTGGATGTGTTTTGTATCCAAATGCTGAGCTGTTCTATCACTATGTTTGTTTTTCTTCTTTTGTTGTCGTGGTCTGGAACAGAATACTTAGAGAATATTCATGGGAACAGTTAGGAGAATGGTAGGGGAGGGGCTCCCCATCCTGTGTGGTTTTGGGTCAGCATTCTCCACACCACACATGGCTTCCTGCTGGGCTGGAGCAGGTGTTGTGTGTTCACAGCATCACTGCTGAGCTCAGGCTGCTGCCTGCACACAGACAGCTACTCCCCTGGTGCTTTCCAAGGGCAGCTCAGCCCTTGATGAAATTCCACGTATGTGACTGAGATGGCCTTGGAAAGTACTTTTGATGGAATGTCATGGACATGTTTTTCTGATGCATTATTTGAGGGCAGGAGTGAAGAAGATGTTGCTGTCACGCCCTTGATGTTTAGTTCTCATAAATGTGAGTGTTGGGAAAATTAAGCACTATAATGTCTGCTAGCATCTTAGCAGAGAGGTGGTGTGGATAGATGTAAAATGGGCTGCAGCTTTGTCTAATCTGGTGTGGGGAGCTGGAGTTGGAGGGCTACAGGAGATGTGTTTGGGGCAGGCACATGGGAGACCAGCACCATAGGAGCTAACATCTGTGCTTTGTCTGGCAGGAGCTGAGTGTGTAATCCCTTATCACAGGACATCTTTCTGCAACAGTTCTGGTGTATACTGATAGAGGTCAGGTTGAATGAGTTTCTAATCTATGTAAACTCAGGATAACCATCTGAAATACACCAATGTCTTTTTTCTTTAGTTAGTGTGGTTATTGCTTTAGGTGAGTGGTCATGGCATGGAGAAACTGGCGCTTCAAAGAAGTGAAGAGTAAGATGCTCAGTGTTTTGGTGCCTTGGTACTGTGCTGAGTGCCCACAAAACATACTAATGAATCAATTACTACCCATGAAAGGGTGTTTCTTCCTTTAAATGTTCAGAAATCATTAAGAAACATGACAAGAATAGAATCAATTTTGTTTTTTAAATTAGATTAAAGTAACTGCATTCCCATATGGATTGGGCAATTAGATTTAATGCTACTTTGCATATTGTTTCAGTTTCATCTTGGTGGAGATAGCTGCCTGTTTTAGGAAGTGATTTTTTTGAGGGACAGTAAAATCTTAATGATCACATCATCACGTTTCAATGTAGACTCCATTGCACGTAATATTGTACTGACCTCATTGCTCATATTGTTAGTATATGCAGCGCAGGAAATGCCTTTGAGAATGGCAGATTCATGTGAGAGCACGCACATGTACTTGTGCTCGTGTGTAACCCATGTGGTGGAGCAGGCTGTTGGTTCATGGTTTGGTCAGGGCTATTAGATTCCTTCCCTGAGGCATTTTATAATCTGTTTAACATAACAGAGTCATTTGTCTTGTTTGCTGACTACTTAACAGATGGATTTGTGGTTTTTGTAATTACTGTACAAACGGTAATAAGACATGATATCTTTTATTAATTAACAGTTTTTCAGGTTTGTTTTTCCAAACAATGAGGTAGATTAGTTGTAAATACCACTGGCATGCAAATATTAGTTTTACAACATTTGCATTTTGAGATACCGTGCAAACTCTAAGGACCCTCATGGTGCCCTTCTTGTTGTTCCCAAGGTATTCTTTGTTGTGATTCTCTAGAAGCACAATCACTGTTTTTTGTTAAAATGTGGTCTCTCTGTAAATGGAAAGCACAGACCTGGCCAATGTCCTAAAGCATTCTCTGTGTGTGTCCTGTCTCTGTGATGTCCTTTTATTGCATTCATATCCTTAGACAGCATTCACATCCTGCCTTTTCTCCTGGAGATTTTTGGAAGTAGAAATTGGGTGTAAACAGGAGACATAGACTGCTGAATTTGCTGACTTTGTCATTGCTGTTCCCTCTTTGTGGCTCTGAGTTGTGAAGAAGTACTGCTGCCATCTAAATTCAGCAGCACATTCATGTGAGCGATATTGAACAGGAAAAGCATAACATTTCTTGGCCTTCCATTAATATACAGACACTTCAAATACAAACATAATTTAAGCTGAGAGATGATTATCTGAGGGGCTTAGTCTTATAGGAGATTATGATGAGATGCACGTGTAGGTGTGATGTGGAACTGTGCTTTCCTGTCAAGTGCATTCCATTCCTGCTCCCTTTACTCAGCTGTGTTGTGGCAGGAAATTCATGTGCACACCAAATGCCACGGCTGTCATCTCCTGTGACAACAATGCCATTCTGGTAGAACAACATGGCTTTACAGTACCAAAGAAGTGGATGAGTCAGTATGTTATGATGACTTGTTGAATTTTCTCGTACCAAAATAGTTTGGTGCTTAAAATATGTTCCATGTGAAACGAAGCACAAGTGAGGCTGGGGTTGCTTTCCAGCACTCAAATGGATCTCAAACGTGTTTTTGTTGCCTGTAGGCTTTGTGCCTTTCTGTCAACTCAGCTGTGGGGGAAGAGCTGTCTATGAGCAGGAGGGAGCGTAGTGTGCGTTTGCTCTGTGGAGGGTCACTAAAAATGTGCAGACCGCTGTGAATTTCAGAATGGCCATCAGGGAGAAGTGCCTGCAGATGGCTGATCTGGGCTCTCTGAATTGTCTGGCTTTCAGTGTTGGAGCCAACAGTTGTTTTATTTTGCCTTACCCAGTGTCGAGCTTTCCACCAGGATGGTTGGGCAGCCATCCTTCAGTGGCTGCAGAACAATGTAATCTTGATGCAGGTCAGAACTGCTGCTCTGCCAGACATGCAATATTGTTTTCTTTGGGGAATTAATCCTGTCTGGCTGATTAGCCCATGTGCTTTCAGTTTTATAAGGATGGCTAAGCCGTATACAAGTGTTCTACTCAGTTCTGCTGCTTGATGACATTTGAAGACAAGCAGAATGATTCTATGTAATAATCCTAGTGCAAAGGTTTGCGGTGTTGTAAAACTGGCTGTGCTTGTGTTATAAGATGTGGGTAGCCCTGCTTAAATTTATGCTTTGATTTCATTGCTTTCTGGTGTAGACCACGCTCAAATGAGATGAAGGCAGTGTAGTTTAGGATACATGATTCAAAATGATAAAGATGTGTTGGTGTCTTGTATTAACATATGTCCTTTCAAATAAAATCCACCTTTGGAGATGTGCAAAATATTGTGTATTCAACAGAAATCTTAAATAGTCATGCTGATGATGTTTCATCCTGGGAAATGAGGGGAAGCTTCTGAGTGCTCTGTAGAAATTACATTGCCTAACAAACTCAGCTTCTCTCTGGGGTCAAGCTAACCCCATTTTTGCCTTTGTGCTGCTTCTGATCAAGCAGCTGGTGGATAACCAGGTTACAGACCATTGGTTGTTTGGTGGCTTTCCAGTTTTCTTCACAGTTGAAGTGTGTGGCTGTCATCTTTGCACCATGGAATTGTTTTTCACCCTTGGCTCCATGACCAGACTTTTTAAAGTAGGGTAGTGATGGACGATGGAGGAAGGATGCTGTTGGAGGGCTGGTCACATGGAAATGGACACCAGCAGTATCTGGTCCATAAAGTTTCTGTGAAAAATCAGCCTGTGTGCATTGCATCCCATGAGCAGCAGATGAAGAAGGGCACACAAAAGCTGAAGTATGCTTCCATTGGGAAGATAAGCAGATGATCTTCAGTATAATTTTACAGTGCTTGTTTTGCTCAAATGCACATACAAATTCACATGTTCTTCTATACAGTGACCAAATCTAAAACATTTTTGTATTTATATTGCTGTATAATACATTGGAGCTAACAATATGATTTTTCTTCACCAACTGGAAATAAATCAATAGGGATCATAGAATCATAGAATTACCCAGGTTGGAAAAGACCTTGAAGATCATCAAGTCCAACCACAGCCTAACCAGTACCCTATCTCTGAAAATCCTCTGCTAAATCATATCCCTGAGTACCACATCCAAACGGCTCTTAAACACATCCAGGGATGGCGATTCGACCACCTCCCTGGGGAGCCCATTCCATTACCTAACATTCTTTCTGTAAAGAAGTTCTTCCTAATATCCAACCTAAACTTGCCCTGGCACAACTTGAGGCCATTTCCCCTCGTCCTGTCACATGTCACTAGTGGGAAGAGACCTGCCCCACTCTCGCTGTAAGAACCTTTCAGGTACTGGAAGAGAGCGATAAGGTCTCCCCTCAGCCTCCTCTTCCTCAGACTAAACAGCTCCAGCTTCCTTAGTCTCTCCTCGTAGGGCTGATTCTCCAAACCCTTAACGGGCCTCATTGCCCTTCTCTGGACCTGCTCCATGTCTTTCTTGTGCTGAGGTGCACAAAACTGGACACAGTACTCGAGGTGAGGCCTCACCAATGCTGAGTACAGGGGCAGGATGACTTCCTTAGTCCTGCTCACCATTCTTGATACAAGCCAGGATGTCATTGACCCTCTTGGCCACCTGTGCACACTGATGTCTCATATTCAGCCGACTGTCCATCAGCACACCAAGGTCCCTTTCCGTCTGGGAGCTTTCCAGTCACACTTCCCCAAGCCTGTAGGGTTGCCTGGGGTTGTTATGACCAAAATGCAGGACCCGACACTTGGCCTATTGAAACTCATTCTGTTCACCTTGGCCCATTGATCAAGTCTATCTAGGTCCCTCTGTAGTGCCCTTCTCCCCTCAGGCAGATCAACGCTCCCTTATGTGATATGTGATAAACAAAATGTTGCCCTTATTTTTCCACTCTGTGCTCACTAGATTTAGTTATTTGGCCTTAGACTTCCTGTAATGACTACCTTTTGAACAGTGTTCCAGTATCATCTTGCATCCTTTCTGTCCCATCTCAGATCTGGGTACCCAACCAACACAAATCAATTTCTATCATCTTGCTGTCATTTTTGGTGGAGTGTATAGAAAGTTAAAACAGACAAGAAGCCAATGATAGCAAATTGCCACAGCCATAACAGGAGGCCTCAGCTGTAGTACAGCTCACTGCTCTCAAGCAGAAGCTTGTTGCTTAGCATGAACTGCTCTCAATGAGTTCTGGTACAGTGATGCTATAACAAGTGGCCTTAATCTTCAGACATGGCAAATCCTATTTACTGAGTAATTATTTAAGCTAATTATATCTCTGATGTGAGGAACATGTGACAAAGAGTTCACATTATATCCTTTAAAGAACGTTGAGGTCTTGGATTCTCAAAAAAAAAGTCTCATTCCATTTTGGGAATGATGTATAGAATTGTAAGGTTGGAAAGAACTTGCAAAATCATCTTGTTCAAAAGAAATAATGCAGAGAAAAATGTGCTTGTTTTGTGGTGAGATAATTTGTAGAGTAATAGAAGCTGCGGTTTGTAACAAGTCTTCTCTGGAAGTGCTTTGTTTGCACTGCAGTTTCATAGTCAGGGTATCTGATGCATTATCAGATGTGGTTGGATGAAAAGAAGCACGCTTTGGCTTTTAAAAAGCTGCATTTGAAATCAAACTCCTGCAGAAAATCGAGGAACAGTATTTGATCCCATGGATACAAAGTGTCCCAGTGGGCAGCACAGTTCCCATCATACACTGACTGCCTAGGGAGTGTTTCTGCCAGGAGTCACTGGCACAGGCAAGGTCTGTGTCAGGCCCATCACCTGCCTGTAGGATGTGGTTGGAGTCAGAACACTGCTGAAGGAAGCTGTTTGCTACAGAGAAGTAAATAACAGTGGACCAAGTGTCTGCGAAAATGGGCTGCGTCTGCCTGGATGGGCAAAAGCACAGAAGGGCTCTCTTGGTGGTGGGATTTGTCCCTGTTGGCACAACCTGGGTTGGTAGGAATGGATGGTGCATGCACATACAAGCAGGCTGATTGCTGGGCTGTGTGAGCCACAAAGCTGCCATGCTGCTCACTGCATTGCCTGATGGTCTACGCCTTTCTCAGCAGAACAGCGGGTGTTGAGGGTGCAGAAATACAAACCAGATTGTAGGCGATCAAGGCCCACTCTTCGGGACACACCAATGGAACATCTTCTTCTGATTTAAATGTATCCAATTGTTTAGGTACCTTTTCAGTTCATAATATATGTGCATATACATATGTATAAAATGTATACATATGGAGTGAGATAGACTTTACAGGTAATTCTACCTGTGCTTTTGGTGCATCACTGATAAACATAAGATGATTCCACGTCCATAAGGGATAAGGTAACTAACTGCATAACCCTGTTCACAGTCAGAAGACTGGTTTCTCAGGGAAATCCTGATGCTAGCTAAGAATGACCCAAGGAAATAGAAAATAAACTATGAAAAGAGCTAAGAAGAGAACAGTAAGACAGTACATGTAGGAGTATATACCAGATCAGCTCATGTGCTAGAATAAAAGACAGTTCCTAAAGGGAGTGGTGATTGTCCCTCAACTAAGAAAAAGATTAAAAATGATGGAAAAAATGAAAGGTGTATCCAAAGTACGTGATGAGGTAATATAAAGGAAATACCTGCTGTCTTTTTTTTTTAATATTTGATTTTTAATGGGGTGTGAACTGATCTGAACTTCCCATTAATATTTAAGCCTGATTATTGCCAGTCTTCAGTTCTTACTGCTTTCAGAAGCAGAGAGAACAGACTGTAAGGCTTGGATATTTTAGCAGCGGAGATGTTTCCTCTTCCAAATAGTTCTGTTGAGATAAAAGATGCTGTGATTTAATGATTGCTCTTGATTAAATTGAGGTACTTGGCTCTGGTCTTGTGCATATTGAGCTCAGTGCTAATACCACCTTCCCACATGTGGTATACACAGCCACACATGCATACACATGCAGTTCTGGCAATACAGAAGAAAACAGAGAGCAGTTTTGCACTGAAAAAAGTAGTTGCACTAGCTCAGTTGCAGATATTCTTATATGTATAAAGGGAGAAAGACCACGTTCCCTGTGGAAGGTGGCAATTGTTCTGATGGGCACTGCTGCGGTGGTGGTGGTATCCTTTGGATCAGCTCTGCTGATGTTTTTTTTTTTAAGGTATCATTTGTCACAAAGTGCCATTCAGGATGGAGTGTGTAGGTGTGCTCTGCCTGACATCAGGGGGAAACGATTTTTCAAATGAGTTGTGGCCTCTGAAAGTGGAAAGAGGTGGAGTGTTTAAGATGTTTAAGTTCCGTAATGTGCATTTAACTGGAGTAGCAAGCACAAAACAGCCTTTAAGGAAGTCTTTATACTACCAAAGAGTGCATTGGGCAGATGAGTGAAGTTTTGGCTGGGTAAAAATACTGGTAGGGGAAACACAGTGGGCGTTGAATGGGGCTGCTTGAAAGAAGGATAAAACTGGGCCAGAGAAGGCTGTTCTCAGACCCTGACATAAAATACTCAGCAGGAAGAGAGTTAAAACAAAGAAAGGCCTGCTAAAATGTTGCAAAAACTGCCTGGTCTAATTCAAAGCAGGAGAGAAAACATCAAGAGCAGGTAATCTCTGAGCCAGGGACAGACGTGTCAGTGTCGTTTCTGCTGTACTGCTAACCAGGCAGCACCAGCAGTAGCATGCAGCAAGGGTGGAAGCAAAGCAGATCAGTTTATCACATTCCCTTTGGGACGCAGAAGTCTCTGCCTACTTTTCATTCAATGAACTGTTTCTTTCCTTTTCTGCCTTGCAGTCCTGACCCTGGGTCGCTCATGGAGGGAGACATGCTACTTGTTACTTTACATTCAGTTTCACTTCCCAGATTTCATTGTCTTGGTTTAAGTCATGCTAAATTAAGGTTCAGAGTTGTCTTTTTTTGGTGCACTGAATGAGAAACACAAGGACGCAGTTTTGGAGCAGCACATGGGGAATCCACGGGAAGCTTTGCAGTGCCCATAACAGCAGTAGAACTTGTATGCTATGCTGTGCCCACGGGGCTATCCCATGCTGGGACTGCAGATGGAGGAGGAAGAGCCCACATGAGGAGCTCACCTGGAGCACATTCACTTGCAGTGCACATCTTTCCATGGGCTGGATTGGAATGGGTTTTTGTGGGCAGTGCAAGTGGAACCTTTCTCAAGTCTTCCCCAGAATCCATGGGTTCCATGGGCTGTGAATGTCTTGTGGCATGAGCCAGGGTAATAGAGAGAGATTTTCAAGGTTCAAAAGGAATGTTACCTAGTAAATATATTAAACAGTTAAAAAACAAAAACAAACAAAAAAGGTTTTCTACCACATACCAGTACTTAGGAAAACAGATTAATACTCAGGAATGTGAAGATAAAAACAGACTTGATGAACTTGTTCATTCAAACTTCATGCTGAGAATAAAATCAGGTTTGATTCAGTTATTATTAATACACTGCATAGGTCCTGAAGAAACCTATGCACAGAGCCTATTCTAGTTGAAGCAAAATCAGTGGAGTGGAATATTTCCTGGCTCTTTGAGGGGTGGAGACACCTGGGAGTTTGGGAAACAGTGACAGCTCCAAGCTGCCCTTTGGTGAATTTAATCTGCAAATGGGTTCCTGCTTAGGACAACGAATTCTTTTAGATGTTGTGGAGGCTCATTCCTGGATTTTAAAAAGCTGAGAATAAATGGATTTCATGATGCAGCTTCTATGCATGTTGCATAACAAACAGGTGGCTTGCAGATGTATTACAGTGCATTGAGAAACTTTGCAGGATTTATGAATTTGTAATTATGAGTAATAAGGAGAAGAATTTTTCTAGTTAATAAAGGAGAAAGGAGCTTGCATATGTTGAAGTGGAAATGCGCTGAAAGCAGAACCTGCTGAAAAGAAGGGGAAGGAGCTGCTAATTTGTATTTATATTTCAAAAGTGATATTCATAACCATTTCTGGAGCTTGTGATTGAGCTGGGGTGCTGCCTTTTGACCAAGAGCTGCCATCTCAAGCTCAAAGGGAGGAAGCTAGCATCTGGCTATTAAAAATAATAATCATCATCTGTCTTCATCTTTCTTTTCTGGAGTTGAAATTGCTTGAGTTAGGCTGCTCCGCATCCTTCAAAGAGTAAAAGAGTACAAGTGCCTACCTGTTGGCAAGCACACATTGTAGGTAGAGATAATCAGATACCTGTGTGTGTCTAAATATGTACATTTAATCTTTCTTTTCCTTCTCTCTTTTACTGTGGGAGGTTAGGACCATTAGCTCCTCTTTGTGGACAGAAAATGCGTGTGGATAAGAACACAAGTGCAGGGGTGTTTGGGTTGTCCTGCCCTGGGTCAGCAGGTTCCTGGTCCTATAAGTACCAGAGTTCTCCAAGGTCCGGATTTACAATGCTTTCTATCAGCCTCCACATGATAGCGTGTCTGAACTGGTCCTGGGGGGCAGATAGCTGAGGACCTGGGAATTCACAAGGTCAGTATATCTGGCCTTGCAGTATCACTTGTCTGTGGGGACCCATGAGCTTCTTTGGCTGTGAGCTGTGGTATGGCCTTGCCCAGCCCGCAAGGTGCATAATGGAGTCCTTCAGCTTCCTCACCAGAAGAAGGTGTCTCTCACGCTCCCCTGAAATAAACATCTCCCCAGCAGCCATCCCAGTAGAATGCTGCCAGCTATAAAATGCTGCACCTTGCCCATGAGATTCTCATTATACTACAGTTAGGAAAGGAAATTAAACTACAGTGCAGTGATGCATTGTACAGTGTCACCCAGTGTCTATGTCTGTTCCCTCTGCATCCCATATTTCCCTTCCATCCCAATAACAGTTACGCTGTGATGATGTGGCACTGTGCTCTGTGGTGGGGCTGAGGGGCTGCAGGAGGTGGGCACCCAGGTAGGATGCAGGCTGTGTTCGTGTGCCTGTGTCCCTTTGGCAGCAACTGAGTGAAGGAAAGCTGTGGGTCAGTTCTGGCTCTGGTCTGAGATGTAGAGGTATGTCTGCCCCTCATGCTGGTTCCCAGGGCACACATCACTGTCTTTCTGGGGATATCTTGTATACCAACACCGTGTATGGGCTCTACTTTGAGCTCAGATGCAGCAAGTAACAGAGGTGGAATCAAAGGAAATCACCCTCATGTGTATTTCTGTGTCTGACAGCTGCTCAGTCTTTGCCAAGGTTTATTCTCTCCAAAACCCACCCAAAAAGTGATTGCTTCCTTTTGGAGTGCACCAAGTGCCGTGTCTGGAATAGAGCCTGTCCTTTTGGAAATGTTCCCTGAGATGCAAGACTCTCCGTTGTCTGTTGGTTACTGTGTTTGTGCTGTTCACCCGGCGGTGTCACCGCTCCCCCGACGTGCAGTGACCGTCGCATCCATAACCGTCCCGCAGCCCGATCGCTTTCCGCAGCTGAGGCGCCGCTGGAGCAGTCCCGGGAGCACACCGTGTCACCGCTGGCATGACCAGCCCCATGGTCTGGGACGCCTCTTTACACGCTGCCGCTCCTCTTCTGCCGGAAAAGGAGCCTGCAGTCAGATCAGCAATGCTCTACGGTTCGCGATGTACGGGTCCGCGTTCCCCGTCCTTGTTCTCCTTCGTCCGAGAGCTCCGCCGCGGTAGGAGCATCCCGGGGCCGCTCCGCCCGCCCGAGCTGCGCCGTACCCGACGGGGCGGGCGGAGCGGGGCACGCCCTGCAGCGCGGCGCGGAGCTGTGCGGTGCCGTATGGGAGGAGCCAGCGGCTCCACCGCCCCTGCGCTCCCCCCACGCCGCCGCATTTCGCGGCCGGCCGCCGCGGAGCAGGGCGCGGGGGGGGATGATGGATCCGCGGCTGCGGCTGCTGACGCCCCGAGCCTGCCAGCCCGCCGTCAATGGAGGAGGACGTTGAGACCCGCAAGATCAACAGCAGTTTCCTGCGAGACCACAGCTATGCGACGGAAGGTGAGCGCCTCGGGGGCGGCGGCGGCAGCAGGTGGGGGCCGCCCTCCGGCAGCATCCCCTCTGCCCTCCCAATTCCCTTCGCGCCGCCGACGCTTCTCTCCATCTCCTCGGAGCGCGGCGTGGTTCGGGCCGCCCGGGGTCGGGGACTGTGGCCGTCCCGCTGGGCAGCGGCAGTTGCTGCTGGGGAACGGGAGGGAGAGCGGGCCGAGCCCCGCAGAGCCGTACGGGCTGCGGTTGCCCCGCTCCGGTGACTCAGCAACGCCGGACCCGGCGGATTTCCACCGGCATCGCGGCTTGCCCACCCGCTGCGGCCGCAGTCCTCTCCGGATCCGGTGTTGCGGATGAGGTCTGACATCTTAGATACAGGAGAACCTCTCGGGTGTCAGCTAGAGCTGTCCCTCAGTGGATGCTGCAAGAGCCGGAGCCGCAATCCGGCGTGTCGCTCCCGCAGTTGTATACGAATCAGAGAAGCTCGTAACTGTAGCAGAGGCTCTGGGCGTGCTTCAGCCCTCGCGAGTCTCGGCCCTTCTCCTCGCCGAGCTGCAGAGCTGCCCGATGTTGCTGTGATTCTCGGGAAGGGCAGCGGATGCCTCTGTACTATGGAGCCGAAATGGGGCCGATGGGACTGGGGCAGTGCCAGGAGCGCTTAGAGCCGGGTTTGTGACTGAGCAGGAGCGAGCCGCTCCCTGCGGGTTGCCATCCACGAGCGTGTCCGTGTAGCATTGATGCATGTCCGTTCCTCGGGGAGCTGCTGTGTCAGGGCACGGCTGTGTGGGCCAGGTGAGCGTGGGGCTCATCGTCCTGCCTGTTCTGTTCTGTGGGAGCAAGCAGCACTCCTGTGGGCCTGCTGAGGAGTTCCTAATTGCAACAAAGCACTCAAGCTGCTGTTGCCTTGCAAGGGCAAGCATTCCTGACTGCTGTTGTGCTGAGTAGTAGGAAGGCTTGGGGGATGCAAGGCAGGCACGGAGTCAAAAGAAGCTTCATTATCTTATGACTGTGTAGGTGCTTCCCCAAGTAGGATCTGACAGTAGCTATTCTTGTAGGGTTAGGAAGTATAAATATGAGTGTAATTGTTGTTATAGGAGTTAAATGGCTGTCTCAGGGCTATTTTTCCTGCAAGCCTCTGCAAGAAGAAACATGCTTTCTGACTTGTGGATTACAGAGTTGAGGAAATGCCAAAACTGTTAGACATGAACAGCGTCATAGCCCTGGCCACTGCTGCACTGGGACATGAATTTCCTGTAATGATTGTTAGGGGAGCTGGTGAGGCCATGCTCAGTTCAGGGATCAAACAGTCAGCTGCAAAGTGCTCACCTGTGGTGCTGCAGTCTGCCCAAGTCGCAAGTGGGCAGCCAGAGTGCAGCTAGCGCGTATCAGCACTGGCACAGCCCTCCTGCTTTCTGCCCCAGGAGGAAAATGGGGTTGCTCTGAGGCAAAACCCAGCCCGTCCCTTCAGCAGTTATTGGTTCTCCTATAAGAACTGACACTTTACAGGAAACTTTGACAACAGTCTCCACACCAGAGAGCATGGACAGGCTGGTCAGCTGCTTGGTTAGCAGCTCCTCCCCTTATTGGTTCATTCTTGTAAGGCTGCGGAGAAGGGCAGCATAGGACCAGACTGATGGAATGTTATGACTTCAGGACATCACTCAAGGAGGGTTTATTTAATGGAAAGATGGCACCTTAATATAGTAGCTACAAGCTTTGGATTCCTGATGAGCCACAAAAGAAGACCCTGTGCAAGCTGGCACTGCGTGTGTGTGTGTAGCTGAAATGCAAGTACTCAGAGCTGACAAGGACTGGAGGCAGTGGAGTGAAGCTGCAGTACTGCTGGCTGCTGGCACCGTGTCCCTGTGCTGGCCCCATGTGCCTCAATCCATGGGGCAGGGCTGTGGTGCTGGCCTGGCTCTGCCAGCACAGGTGGAGATGTTCCTGTGTTTGTGGGATGATGCGAGACCGGGCTTCCAGTGGGGCAGTGCACACAGGACAGGGGAGCTCCATGCTTCCACTGGGCAGGCAGACCTTTGTTGTGGTCTGTGGAAGGATGAGCTTGCCATGACTGTGCCAGGCAGCACCTACAGATGGGATGTGGCTGGCCTGCTGTGACCCGGCTGGGAGGGATGAAGGGCTGAGCTGTGCCTGCAGTGAGGTCAGCTGGTGGCACTTGGAGAGCTGGGGATTTTCCAACCTGCTGTTGCAGTGATAAGCTCTGGTTTCTCTGTAATCCATGGTAAATTTCTCAAAGTTTTATGCTGATGTTTTCAGAGCAGTATAGGAAACAGCACTAGAAAACTACACCAGTCCTCTCCATAGACATAAAATATACAGAAGTGTTTGTAGGTAACCCACCGCTTCTGAATCTAGGTGTAGTTATTCTGCCTGAGAAACCTGTGTTCTCTGAAGTGGTAGGGCTTGCTGGTGTGGAAGGAAAAAATAATGAAAGAATTTTATTTTTTTTTTTCTTTTTTTTTTGGCATGCGAAAGCATCATATTCCTCAAATGATCTTGTTGATAACCTGCCTTCTGTTACAAATCCTCCCAAAGCCTGCTCGGTGGGTGAAAACTTGCTTTAGAAATTGAGGTGTCTGTGGTGTGTCAGCTGAGGAAGTAAATAGACTTGTGTAATGTGGTTTAGTGAAGTGTCACTTAAATAGGCCTGGTATTTTTATGCAAATATGGGGTGAGGATGGTATTTCAAAAGCACACACTTAAGGCCTTGTTCTTCTGTGACTCTCAGAAGTACCTCTAATGAAGGAGATGCACCCATTGTGCTAATTCAACTCTGGCTTCCAGGGAAGATGGAGTTACAGAGCTGTGGTGCACATCCCCAAGGGATCTGGCCCAGAGTACTCACCAAGGCAGTGCCCAGGGTTTGGTGGCCCAGGGCCTCACAGTGTGTCTCCAGAGCGGGTGCTGTGTGTGTGGAACGCTGGGTGACTTTGTTCTGCTGCAGAAATCCATCTTGATTCAAAATTTTGCCAAGCTTCCAGTCAAAAATAGGACAAATAAAGGCTACCTGAATATAAACCAACCATCTGAATAACTTCCACTTTACGACGTGCTTGCTAGAGTTGCTGAAGGGTGCCCCCCACTTCCATCCCCAAAGCTGGGCAGTTCCCAGCAGCCCAGCCAAAGCATCCTGAAAACCCCAGCTGGGCTGTGAGCCGTGGTTGTACTGCCCTCCCACCCAACTGGCCATTCTCTGAGCCCTTCCCATGGCTGCAGTTGGGCAAATGCTTCCAGATGTGGGAGGAGCTTTGTTGGCACCCTTTGCTGTGCTTGGTGCCTGGGAGCTTGCACTCTGAGGTTTGGGTAGAATGGGAGCTTGTGGCCATCAGGGCTTAGCCAATGGCACACCAGGTGTGTGGCAGAACTGGGGTTGTGCTCTGGGGGTTGTGTCTGTGTGTGGCCATGGAGCACGTCTCCATGCACCAGGTGCCTGGTAGCGGGGCAGGGTCCTCCTGTCTTCTCCATCTCTACCTTTTGTGCAGCCGTGGGACTCGGGCTGCAGTGGCAGAAAGCCCATGTAGCTTGGCACTGTTATAGGGCTCTTGGAGAGCTGTGCCTTCCTGCTGGTCTGGTACAGTACACAGGGAAATACTATGAGGTCTGACAGATGTCCTTCCCTCCCAAATGTCTGCTCCCTTGCTCCAGGGGAAGAGTTCTCCCCTCCATGTGCAGACACAGGAGAGCTGTGGGAGGAGAGGACTGCAGCATGCATTGTGTGGTGTTTGCCCCAGCTGTACGTACTGCAGCCAGTGCCCCAGTGCCGGGCAGTGAGGCATTGGCTGGCATTTCCATGGCACACTCACTTTCTAGCAGAGCACTTTGGGGAGCTGTGCAGGATACCCGGCCTTGCTAGCAGCCTCTCCCAACTCCTGCCTTTGGACAACCAGTGCTGTCCCAGTCCCACAGTCCAGCCCTTGGCTGCACCCCCAGCATTATCCCCGCTTTCTGCCATCATGGCCACATCTGTGGGGCACTGGGTGGCCCCAGGGCTCTGCCAGATGCTGAGGATACAGCTCCTGCCTGCACCCCCGTGCGCTGGTGATGGCTGGTGCTACAGTGAATCTTTAATTTCTCTGAACTGTGTTTCCAAAATCAAATAGATTTGCCATTAAGAAATCTGTCATTAAACTCTCATTTCTTATTTCTCAGTTTAATCTTACTACTCCCAGCTGTAGCCCCCATGCCACCCTCCATTCCCATTCAGCCCTGCCCTATGCATAGCAGTCCCTGTCCCACAGGTCCCAGGAGCATTGGATTGTGAGCAGCTTCCTCAGGGCTGCACATTAGATGTTCTGGTTTGTGGAGGGAGAAACAATCCATGTACCCAAACCTGGTTGCCTCTGGCCACTCATTCTCTCAGGTCACTGGGCGACCTGGGTGGCTGCTGCATTCTCCTTGCACCAGCAGAGCTGCAGGAATGGATCAGCTTCTCTATGAAGTCAGGTCTCGCAGTACTGAGTACCTAAAAGCTTTCTCACTTTGTGTCCACTTGCTAAGAGCTCTCTGTGGCAGTGACAGTGACTTTCTTTTCTGCCTATGCTGAAGTCCTCTTAGAAGCAGGAAGTGAGGTGTTTCCCCCGCCTGGCTCAGGATGAGAGCTACCAGGTATTTTTGTTGTCACAAATGATGTTAATTGCTCTCTGGGGATCATCTGGATTGAGATTTGATTAATCCAGGAACCTCCTTGAAGTGGTTGTTTTATCACGTAAGTACTTTGATTACACAACTCCATCCTTTGTGCTTTTATTTATACACAGACATTATAGGGCTCCCCAGCCTCACCCTGCACATGGTCTGGTTGTTCTGCAGGGCTGTGGACGTGTCTCCTGTCTAATCCTGGGATCACTGCAAAGGGGATGAGTCTAACTTGGCCATTCCTAGTGTACCGCGTCAAAGCTGACTTGGGATGCTCTAATCTGTGGATTAAGGAGAGAATAGATTTGCTTGGGGACTCTGTAATCCCGGATTACTGGGAGTGCTGGCAGCAGGTAATGCTGCAACTCAGTCCCACTGCTGATGGGGTGGCTGTACTGATGCAGAGTGCTCACACCCTGGGCTCTGTCCTGCAGCCGTGTCAGGGCAGTGGTCTCCCTGGGCTGTGCTGGGACAGAGGCATGAGAGATCAGGTGGGAAACCTCCGAAACCTCCCCAGAACAGCAGTTACCTACAGGGAAACACAGCTGGGAAGCTCCCAGCTTGTGGGTCATTAGACCCCTGTGAACAGTGTCTGTGAGAAGAAAACAGGCAAGGTCATGAAAGGTGATTATCAGCTGCTGCTTGGTTTCAGGTCTGGGCTGGATCAGAGATATTCCTCTCCCTGGGGATTTGGGGGAAGAGATCCTTTGAAAACTGAAGTTTGGCTATGTGAGGTGCTGGAAATAGTCTGGCGTAGGCTGTGAGAGGTGTGTGGAGGTGAGGCAGTGGAACAACAGTGCAGCAGGGCTGAGGCTGCTGTTGACGTGGCAGGATGCTGATCAAGCAGGTTAAAAATAGCAGCCGCTCGCTCCTCCCAACTCGGCTGCGTGGCTGTGACCAGGAGCTGGAAGTGCTTATGTTGATGTGCTGAGCAGGCACAAAGCCCAGCTGCAGCCACGGAGATGGGTACTGCAGGGAGCGAGGGGCCACGCAGGGCTGGGCTGCAGGCTGGGGGAGCTTCAAGCTGGAGGCTGAGCACCCAGCACATGCCCACTTCCCCCAGTGCCCCTGCAGATCTTGGCTGTGCATCCCATGCTCCTCCTGCACTCCTTTCTGCTCCCCAGAACTGTGCCTTCAGGTGTTGGCAGCATCCCAGCCCTGCAGCCAGAGAACTGGGCCAGGAGCACAACCATGGCTGCTTGAGCACTCTGCGGTGTGGAGGAGCAGGAGGCCAATGTGCATGCTGGGGCAGGGAGGTGTGGATGTGGCTGGAGGATGGAGCCACTCTGCTCATTGGCAGGAACCCCTGCACCACAGGGTTCAGGCAGTGGTGGGAAACAGCCTGTAGGGTGGTCAGTGCCTCGTGGTGCCTGCACCACCCATATCTGATGTCCCAGATGCTCCAAAAGTGTAATTCTGTGTGAAATGGGCACACGCCATGTGGCAGCTCTTACCTCTGAGGGGAGATGTTGTTTGTACATTGTGAGAAGCGCTTTACACAGCTTACATCCTGCTGTCCTCCCCAGTAAAGGTGTAATTGAACAATTAGAGTCGATATCTCTATTCAGAGCAGTCATCCCAGCACTGGCTGTTATTTTTCTCCTGATGTATCATAAACCTAATTTCTCAAGGGGGAAACTTTTGATGGATCTTTGACTGAAAGATTTTGCTTTTCCATCATGGCTGCAGCCATGGAAGGGATGGAGAATGGCACTGCTTCCCTTTGTGCTGTGCTGTTGGCCTTTGGCTCTGGAGGCACAGACACAAGTTGGTGGTACCTCTTTCGGAATGGAGGAGACTGGAGGAAGTGCTGGGCCCTGTTGTTATCCCTGTGATCCCTGCTCTGATCTTCCTGCTCTGTTCCATGGATCTGTGCAGCAAGAGCAAGGCAGCAGAGCTTGAGGGTGGGCTGGGGCTGGACAGCAACTGAAGGGGGGCAGCCTGAGGTATTTCTGTCACTTTTCACTGCACAGCAAATGTGGGTGGGATTGCCAGGGTATGCGGCTCTGATGGCCACTGCTATTTGGGGTGGGTGTCTGGGCACCAGCAGTGCCAACCTCAGCAGTATTGGAGATCCAGGAGCTCGGGAGGTGGCTGCGTGGCTTCTGTGGCCCTTTATTTTGTTGCTTTTCAATCTCTTACTGCTTCAGTAAACCAACCCTCACTGCAGCTTCAGCTCTCTTTGTTTTGGGGTCAGCTTGCAAAGGATGTTGTAGTGCTTTGAGGTACAATACATGCCTTGGGGAGAAAGAAAAACTCCAAGTAGGTTAGGTGCATTTTATTGCAACCTCCTGGGAGGTTGAAGAAATCACGGAAGTTTGGGCTTCAGGGCTGTAGGAGAGAGCAATTTCCAGGCAGAAATCTTGCACAGCCTTTTTGTTTCTTTTTAGAACTGTTTGCTTTCTTGTGTGTGTGCAAGGTGGGCAGCAGCTCAGCAGTGTTTGACGGACCTTCGCTCTTAAATCCGTGCTAAAGTAGATCCTTTCAATGGAAAGGTGATGAAAATAGAAACCAGAAACCAAAATAGACAACTAATCCCCCATTTTGTTCTCCTCTGCCCTGTGGTTCAACGCAAAGAGTGGGTGTAAAACACAACCACTATCTCTGCCCTCTGAGTATGTGAACAAACCGCTGTCATTTGGCTTAAATCAGTCCATGTTGTTATTCTCTGAATAACAACAAAACGTTAATGGAGATAAAGACTGTTGTCTCCCTCATGTCTTTTTTTTTTTTTTTTTTTTTTTTTTTTTTTTGTCACTGGAATAACAACTTCAAATGTTAGCAGTGCTGAGATTTATAGATGCCAAGCCTGCTCAGCAAAATCTAAATCATGTTCTTTAGTGCACATTACCGTTTATTGCTGCTGTATTATCTGAAGCCAGAGTGGATGTTAACCCTGTGATAACATCCTCAAAGGGGATTTGATATAATTCTGTAGGTTAGTGTAAAATTTCTGTTGGGTGCCTGCTTAGATCTGCAGCTCCAAGGCTGCACAAAGTACTGATGCACCCCAAGAAACATGGGAACAGGAGGAGCGCTGTATCTTGGAATAACCACTTCGGTGTCAGTTCAGTGAGCTCAGCTGTGTGTGCATTGGTTCTTGACTGTGGTAGTTTTCAGGGTCTTGTAGACTTTTGAAGGCCATTGTGTCTTCTTTTTTAAGCTTAATCTTGGCGTTTTCATACTTAATTTAGAGGTCCTCATTGGCATATCTATTCATAGCAAACGTATTCCAGCTGTTATTTAATGGAGCACTCTGCAGCCCAGTGCTTTCTCCGGCAGCTCTGGGTGCTGCCGCTGAGCCTGGAGCAGTCGAGCTCCACATCCCCAGGTGCAATTCTGCTCACATGTGGCTGTGTCACTGCTCCTGAAATGAGCAGTGCAGCCCCATGGCTTGTCATTAGGCATTTCCTTGTGTTGCCTTTGTTGTGTTTAGTGAGTAAAGGAAAAGGAATCTGACTGCTGAAAAGCAGCCTGACAAACACGAGCATTAGGCCAAATGTCAGTACCTGCTACTGACAGTTCATTTCTGTGCAGCCTTGTTGAAGTTAGCAGCTGATGAGTGATGTTAGTAAGCATGATGGATGGCTTCAGTTGCAGGCTTAGTAAATATTACTGGGTGAGAAGGTGAGAGAGGTCAGGAGAGTGCAGAGGAGCCGTCCTCTCCTGCAGAGCTCAGGCTGATGGGAGCCAGATGCTGACTGCTGTCTGGGGGAAGCTATCACTTGTTTAACACCTGGCTGCTGCCATTACACTTGCTCAGATATATGGTGCAGAGCAGTAAGTGCTTGTATTCTGGTGTTCGTGGTGCAGCTCCTGGAAGAACCCTCTGTCACTAAGCATGGTGCTGCAGAAATGTGGCAGCTCTGCAGAGCACAGCCTCAGGACATGCTGTAAGAGCTGTAGTGTGCAGGTGTGGGTTGCTCATCCCCCACAAACAGGGAGAAAATGAACTTTGCTTCCTTAGGGCCCTTCAGCATTGCTGCCAGATGCAGTGTCCTTAGTGCCGGTTGCTTGACCTGTCTTTGAGGTGGGTGAGGAGCCTCTGTCACTGCTGTGCTGCTGAGCACTGCGTTTAGCCTTATTGAGACCTGTGGAACAGCTGAGGTGAGGCTGGTCCTTGTTACTGCCCTGATGCTGGGCATTTAGAAGGTGTATTGAGGGTCATACATGTAGTGCTAGAGTCCGCTGTTGGCTGTTGCTCTGTTCCAAGGATTATGAATTGTGGTAGAGAAGTGAAGAGCCCCACTGCCTCTGCAGCCACTTGTGCATGTTCCCAGCTTCCTTATGAACAGCTCAAAGAATTGCTCTTTTTAGTCTTTTCATTTTAAGGGAAGCTCTTTGTGATGTGCTGTTGTGAAACGCTGTGATGGTTCCTGGGATGAAGCTCTGCTGAGTTGTCTGGATACTGAGATGACCACTTTGCACTGAGCAATAAGGAACATTTTGTTCTTCCTGAGGAAGTGAAATGGCTCTTGTGGCAGTGGTTAGGCTTTGTTCTACCCAGACAGCTGGATTGTGCAGGGGAAGGGGATGATCATCATCCAACCACCTACTGTAGGAGGTGCTTTCATGAGCTGCTAATTCACGTGAGATCTACTAAAATCTAAAGGGAGCTGAACATCTCACGCTTTTAATATGAGTTATCTGAGCATGTACAGGCAGATAAGTATGAAATGAACCCTTCAGAAATCAGATGCAGCAGTCAGTCCCCAGCTGCCTGCAGGTAGCAGAAACCTTTTGTCTGAGCAGAGGATGTGGTGGGGGTGTTGGAGGAAGAATGCTCACAGCTGCCCTGCCGGTGAGCCCTTAACAGTGCTGGGTGGGAACTCTGAGCCCATCCGGCTGCCAGGGCAGTGATCCTCTGCTAGGTGCTGGGGTGGAGTGTGCAGAATGAGAGGAGATTTCCGACGGCTCCCCTTGGAGGTCCCTAGATGAACTTGGCCTGGATTGTGCTTGATAGACCATTAGTCATAATAACAGCATTGGCAGTGCTGCTTTGTAGGTGGTTCCCCACTGCATAATTCTTGCTAGCAAGGAGTGGTGTGCTATATGTCTGCTTGGGACTGTCCCTGATTGTGAGGATCAGCTCAGGACTAACAGTCTCAGCTGGAAGATACAAGTAATGCAGATTCCAGAGTTCCTGTGGTTTGTTTGGTTGTTTCTTTGGAAGAAGCCAGAGCCTGGTTGCGTAGGCCTGTCAAAATCCTTGCAAGCATCTCCACAGCAATTATCTTCTGCAAAAAGTCATTATGTTAGAAGAGACTGAAGCGAATTGGGATCTGCAGGTCTCCAAGCAGCGATATGCTGCTGAATTCTGCTATTCTCTGGAGGAGGCGTCCCTCCTCCTCCCACAGATCCCTGGGCTGTGGATTCCTGCAGTTGCCATCCCACGGCCATGCAGAATACTACTGGGTCTCATTGCAGTGGATCTCAGCTCCATAGCAGTGCCTGTGGGTCCAAAACATTGTGCTGAACTGGGTAGTGTGCTGACCTGAGCTGCTGATGTTTGCATTTGCTGTGCTCTTGTGCAGAGCATAATCCTGCCCATGGTTGGGAAGGAGAGTACCTGAGGCATGGTGGCAATGAGGAAACTTCAAGCTGATGCCAGCAGGTGTGCTGGAGCTGTGTGTGTGCCTGGGAAGCTGCAGAGCAGCCATCTCTGCCAGCCTTGCCTGATGCTAGGCGCAGCATTGTGCTGTGTGTGGTACCCTGAGCTGTGCACTCCATGAGCACAGAGCAGCTCCTGCACTACAGCGCTGGGACAGACCCCATCTTGTGCTGCTGTGTGACACTGAAATGATGTTCTCATGAGGAGTGTGGCAAAATCCAGCAGCCAGGAATTACTGCTGAAGTGCGGCAACAGGTTGTCAAACGTTTCTCAGACGTGGAGGTAATAAGGAAGCATTCCTTCTGTGTAAACATGCAGCTGAAGGCCAATGCTGGAGGCATGACCTACTTTAGTCCACCTGAGGTGCTGCCTGTGATTGCCTCACGGTTGGGGCTGTCCACTTCCCTGGCACACAGCTTTGCTGCTCTCACAGCCAGGGGTGACCTGGGGACAGCACTGCCACCCATGTGCCCAGGGCACCTCTCTGCTACTCTGACAGAAGCAATGGTTCCAGTGCTGACCCACTGGCAGATTTCAGAGCACCTCGTAAAGGAGATGAGGCTTCTTGCCTGAGCTGTACAAATGGATGTACTGATTTGCGTCCATTAGAGCTCTTCCAGAGTATGTACTGATTTTGGCAGGTCTTGGCAGTGCTGCTTTGGAGCTGGATGGAAGCTTGCAGCCTTACCTCATCTTTACATGGCTTTAGGGGGAGACAGTGAAGTCTCATGTTTGGACATTAGATCTAATGTAAGAACTTTCTAATTAGAATGTTTATGAGTTAATTGTGTGATGCTTTGTTTGCTCCCTGCTGCAAGGCAGAGCTTTGTGTTAGGGATGGGGAAGCAGTTCAGCCTTTTTTGGCTTTGTGTCACCCAAATGCATTATCTCCATCTGGCTGTCTCCTCCCCCTCACGTCCCTCTGCTGGAACTAAGTGTGTACCAGGGGCTATTAATAGCTGAATCCTGCAAGTCTGCTTCTACAGATGCAGTTCTGAGCTTCTGAATCCTAAAACTCATTATAGATGAAGCAGTAGGCTGTGTGGTAGTTAATGCAATTAGGCTTGCTATGTTGGGTTCTGAGAGCCAAATGCTGCCCTTGAATTCTGCATGAAGCTTCCCTGGGGCCCCGCCATGCAGACCCCCCAGCACATCCCCCTGCTGTTTGTGGCTGCCATTGGGACCCAGCTGTGGTGCTGGTAGCAGTGCAAACAGCAAGCAGGGTCCTGATCCACACCCTCAGCTTCCCAATCCCACTGTCCCATAGGTCTGCATGGCACTGGGATGGGAGAAGTGTTGGGCTCCCTCCCTCTCATCCATGCTGTCCAAGGCATTAGCTGCTGAGGATTTGGACTTGTTGCCTTTCTTCTCAAACAGCTGGAATCAACTGGAGTGCATCTTGCCCTCTCTGCGTGGTGGTTTTCTGTATGGGAAGCAGAAGCTAAATCTCCCTTTCTAACAGGGATATGTTGCCGGCAGGAGGAAGCAGAAAGACAGGAGACATGAGCATTGCTGAGAACCTCCTATCTCAAGGGATAGGGAATTTGGCAGCCCTTACAGCTGGAAGTGGTTGTTGGTGCCTTCACTTAATGCCTCACGTACCCGTGCACTGAACTGAGCATACCCAGCTTTGCAATTACCATTCATGAGTGTTCTGCTTGCCATTCTTGACTACTGGAAAAAATTCTTTGCCTCCCCATGGAAACATTCAGGAGGGCAAGTGGGGTGTGTCTGCTGTGTTAATTGTAATTGTGTTATTGTAAATTCAGCCCTGCTCCGGTGAGGTGGGTGCAGTTCTTGCTGTGTGTTCTCCCGTGGGTTGGGTGTGTGGGCAGTGCAGTTGGGGGACTGCAGCTCCCAACCCCTTCTAGTGCTGGTGGCTGTGAACGTGATGCATTCATGGCTGGGGATTTTGAGTTTATTTTTTCTCTGCTTGGAGTCTCAGGAACTCCAGTTAATTTTATTCCCCAAATTGCATTTTGCCTCCTGCTTCCATAACCGTGTAAATCTGTTGCTAAAGTTAAAGAACCGTGACATTATTTTATACATCATTCATAGATCCTTTGCTGGAATTTCACACTTCCTTAAGCTGCTCAGGAGCCTGCAGGGTGTCCTCATCCCGCTGCACTGAGCTACTGCCATGCAGATCCTTGCCCTGGGCAGTGAGGCTGGAGGAGATGGGCAGCCATCTCTTTGCACAGCTTTCTGCACAGTTTGAGCCCTCCTTCTGTCAGCTCCTCTCATCTCCCCTTTCATCTTTTGTCTGTCTTTTCTAATTTTAGTATCTTTTCTCTTTCCTTTTATTGTAATCCCTATTTCTTTCTCCTCATCCTCTCACCAGTCCTTGTCCTTGCCTCTGTTCTGTATCCAAACCTGCTTGTTCTGCTTCCATTCCCTTGCAGGGGCAGCGTCTGGTGCCATGGAGCTGCTGGCAGCTGTGGGGCTGCAGTGCAGTGTGGGTGAGATGGGGATCTCTTGGAGGCAAGGGGGGCACTGTGCACTGAGCTGGATTTAGAGAGAGAAGCTGCCAGAAATGGCTCCAAGCTGTGCTCATGGCTGGTGTGTTCCACTTGCCAAGGACGCGTGCAGCCTTGGAAATCAGCAGGGATTTGGAGTTCTGTTCTTAAAGACTTTGTTTGTTTAAAGAGTTGAGAGAGCTCTGCTAGAGTCACCTGTGGCTGGTGTGTGCCGTGCCATCCTGATGCTGTCGTGCTGTGGGATGGGATGCTCATAGTGCCTTTGCCCCCTGTGCTGGCAGTCCTGCCCTACTTCCTGCTATGGATGCAGAGGTTGGGTTGTACCCAATACTGCCAGCTGGATTTATGGGCACAGATGTGCTTGTTTGACTTTTTTATATTTATTGATCTTTTCTGCCCCAACCTCCAGTAATGGCCCATTCTGTACTGTGGCAGCAAAAAAACATTTGCTAAAGTCTTCGTCGATAGGAGTGCCCTGACCTCCAGCCATGGGGCTCCCACTGACACAACTTGTAAGCTTGCCGATTACACCATGCATGTTGGCTGGGGCTGGGCACCAGGGAGCATTCATCGCAGTAGATGTGGCTGGCGCCTGAGTTCCTCTCCTGGACAGAGTGCTTCAGCTGCCTTCTTTGCTTCATGACTTTTATGTTTTCAGGGTGCTAATACAACATGTTTGATGGATATGCAGCTGTTACTTAACTGGTTATAAATGTTCATTGTGAATCCAGGCAGGAAACTTGGCCTGGTTCAGAGCACCACTGCAGAGCCAAATCCTGATGTGCTGCAGCACTCTGTTCTCTCAATTCCATCCTGTTCTGCAGAGCTCCTGTCTAACCAAACCTCCTTTTTTCCTTGCAATCTGTTTCTGACAATGTGCGAAGTTACTGACAAGGTGATGGAATCTGGTGGACAAAGATTTGCCAGAAAGAGGCAGCTTTTTTCCTCCTCTTAATGCAACTCAGCTCTGAAAAGAAACATCTGCCCTTTCAGCCTCAGGTGCTGCTGCTAGCTGCAGAGCTGTGGCTGCAGGCAGGGCTGCAGGACCCAGCAGTGCTGCCCCATGAGGTGGTGCAGGTGGTACTTGGCAGGAGGGGAACACACCATGATGTTGTCTTTGCTAGCTCTGCTTCCCCAGGTGCACGGAAATTTTCTTTGGCTTGGATAAGTGTGCAGCAATTGTATTCCCTGCAAAGGGTGTGATTGTCAGTTCTGCTTTAAAGCCTGTCTCAAGACACATTTGTTTGCACCTACTGTGTTTCCAGGAGGCTTTGTTTTGTGCCAGTGGTGCAGGTGAGGGTCACTGAAGTCTGAAGTAACGGTGATGTGGAGGGCACTCTTGACCCAAGCCAGGAACTGCCTGGTGGAGCTGGTGCTTTGTCATCTAGCGACAAGCTGCCTCTGTGAAGTTAGCCTGACAGCGTATAATATGATTGGATTCATTAAGTGAGAAGAAGCTCCCTATGGATAATGATAATAGCTCATCTAGATTAAGCTTGTGGGAATGGTTTTTTGGGAAAAATCATGTTCTGACAGAGTGCTGGGAAATACTGTAATTCCGTGAAGTTAATGTTCCATTCAGGTGGCAGATACCCACATGGCATTGGTTCTGGGACATCCTTCACCTTCAGCTGTCCTTGCAGAGCTGCCATAGCTAAGCGTAGGGCGATCCATGGGGCTGTCTGTTGCTGCACAGAATTCTGCCAGGCAGCCCATCCTGGACATTCCCACCTCGAGGAATGGGCTGTGCTTCCCCTGTGCCATTTAAGTATCTCAGCATGGCAGTGTGCAGGAAGGCAGCTTGTTGTAGGTGCTGCACTCAGGGTGGGAATGCAGAGATACTTGGTTAGACTTGGAGTTGTCTTTTGTGTAGTGCTGTTAGCTTTCCAGCCTCCAATGGCTGCCGTGTTTGGTCTGCTTAATTAGAAGATTTTCTCCCTTGTGAGATACGTGCTGGTACAGTTCCTAACCAGGAGTGAAAAATGATAAAGCAGATCAATTCTTTGTCCCAAACAACCACAACCACAACAACAAAACAAAACAAAAAAACTGGGGAAAACAATATTGATATTTACCTTATATCAATATAAGGTTTATGGCTTAGTGGGGTTTCCAAGCAGTTCACTGTGTGTGTTTCTTTTACTTTCCAAAAGCCATTGATTTTTGCAGCACTGCAATTAGAAAACAAGAAGCCTGTAAAATGGTGTTATTTCTGTATTTCAAAATGGAGTTTCAGTCTCCTGCTGCCTTTTTATTGGCTTCCCCCTCTCCAGCCCTGCTGAATGTTGCTTGAGTCAGCATGTTGTAATTTTCCCATGGAGACCCAGGGCTTGCTGGTATCACTTAAACCCAAATGGCACTGCTACAGTTTAGCCATTCTTTGGCTACCCATGTAATAGAAAACACACTCCTTAGCAGTTTGTACTGCAGTTGTATTGACTGGGAGCACTTGACTAATCACTTCCTGTAATTAAATTCTTCACTAGGAGTAAAGTTAATCTTCTCAGAACATGTAAAACCTGACCCGCAGCCCAAGCCGGCAGAAGCACAGTGGTTTATAGGCACTTTTGTCCAAGTGTAAAGGCTCCCTTCCCCAACCAGAAACAATTAGTTTAATTAAATATTCCTGTTCCTGAGCCAAGGATATATAATAATAAACTGTAACCGATACAGCAGATTTCCTCCAAAGATTTGGTGGACTTTCAAGGACACAAGGGATCGTTTTGCCTCTTCCCATTGACCCCAAGTGTAACACAGCTCCATCTGACAGAGCTGCCTTCCCCTCCTGAAGACATACCGGGCAGCTGCTGTGCTCCCCTTGCAGAGCACTGTGTGAACATAGACACACTCACAACTGGTCACAGACCAACCCAAACTATTGTGGGCACAGCCTAGGCTGAGGGGTTGCTGGGGTTGGAAGCTCTGCCGCTGTGTATGGAGCAGGAGATGAGGGCAGGGCTGGGGCTGGCAGCTGAGCCTGCTGCTCAGTGGGTCAGTATTTGCTGGGGCTCTGTTTTGTTGGTACTCTTCTCCTGGGCATTGCACACTGCTGTAGTGTGGGTACAGAATCAGCTGCTTTGGCTCCTTTAAATTCATTTTGGGCTGATGTTCTCTGAACTCTGTGCTGCTCAATAGGTTTGATAGGGAGAAATCAAGGAGACTTTCCCCAAATCTTTTTCTCTGTGTTTGCATAAACACATTAATAACCTAATTGCCCAAATCCTTGCTGACTGGCTGAGGCATTAAGCTTGCTATGGGTGGCTGATTTGAGCCATATGGTTTGGTCCCAGGATTTCTCTGGGTTTTTAGAAGAGGTTTAGAAAACGCCTAGTTGCATCATCTTGAAGCATTGCCATTCCTAGCACAAAGAGTTCTGCATAATTTATTACCCTCAACTCATAGGCTCAACTTCAAAGTATTGCATTCTCACTTGTGATTATTTATGTGCAGCAAAACACAACAACACAAAATGGCATCCAAGTCTTTTCTTCCAATGGAGAAACTCTAGTAGTTCTTCCACAGTCATAAACTTTCTTGTTCCTTCATTAAAAGTCAGAGTAAAAATAACCTTTCAAGGATCCGTTAACATTTGCCCTTCCTGGAAGTTGGACCAATTGAAATGCAGTGCTTACAGCCAGCAGGGTTACCTGGATGGTGACAGGTACTGCCATCAGCTGCTTAATTTGGACAATTCAGATGTGTTTGTCACATCCACTTTTAGTTAGAGTGAGTTTCACATGCCAGTTATCACTCAGCATCTCAGTACAGCAGTATTTCAGCTGTAAGCAATGTCAGGGAGCTTTAGGATATGACAAAGATATTATTTTCTTCCCCCAATTTATTCACTGTACAGCGATGGAAAAATACTACTTACATGTAGACACTCTTTGCTAAAGCAGTCAGCTTTTGCCTTGCGTTCTGCCCAGGAGGTGCTCATCCCCTGGGCTCCTATTTGCTCGTTAGCACTGCTAGAGCTGCCGCGAGGCTGAGGGCTGAGCCCTGTGGCGCTGGATGGACTGTGCAGGCAGTGGAGCACAGGGGTAGTGGAGAGGTCATCCTGCTGTCTGTGCAACAAATATTGCATGAAAAACATCAGAAACATTAGATGAAGCGTGCAAAAATAGTGCCAGCAGTGGGAGGCTATGGATGCCCTGAAAGTGGGGCTTCACCAATCCCGCTTTGCTTGTGAAATTTGCTTTCCCGATTGTCAGGTTCCTCTCGCTGTGATGTCGGGTTACCCACTGACTGGCTCTGCCGCAGCTTACAGCCCATCTTGGAGAGCCATGGGGACTTCTTTCACAGCCCTCATCCCTGCAGTCGGAGTCCAAGTGCCAGTGATGTGTGCCAGGGTGACGTCAGCCACTACGGCAGGCAGGGTCTGAATCAATCTGTGTGCACAGATCATTGAGCATCCCTGTTGTAAAACAAATGGCTGTGGTCAGTTAGTCATGTAAAGAAACATCTCCCAGGCCTCGTGCCATTATTCAAATCCTATATCTGCTTGCAGTTTCCTGAACAGAACATCTGCTAAAATTTGGAGAAATTACAGACCGGAATGGTTGTTGGGAATGTTGTTGACACAGAGTAAGGAGGAAAAGGAGCAATGCATTTGGGTATTTCCCCACAAGGGCTCATCTCAGCCTTTGGATGGCCCTTGTCAGCTCAGCCACCCCACGCTGTGCCCTCAGCTCAGTGCAGCACCCCAGGAGGTGTGGGTGGCAGTGAGGAGCGTGCCTGCTTTGTGGGCAGCGCTGGTGGTGGCCTTGGGCCCTGTGTGCTGTGGCTGGCCCTGGTGTTTCCCTTTCCATCCAAGTGCCTTAGGTCAAGGTGGACTTTTGTTTCCTGCCCCGTCTCCCACATGGAGCTCCCAGGAAGCACTGGCGGTGCCCATGGCAGTGGGAGAGGCCTTCTATCCACTGGGCAACATCTCTGTTCCCATGGCTGAGGCCATGTGGGGGCTCCCACGCAGAGAGATGGTGCTGCAGGGTGGGGGTGCAGGGCAGCAGCAGCAGGGTGAGCTCCAGCTTTCCAAAATGCTTCCCCAGTTTCAGGGATGCTCCCAGCAAGTCAGCTGTTCTCTCTTTCTGTGATTATGGCAGCACTGCTCCCAGGGACCGGCAGGCCAAAGAAAACTCATTAATTACTGCGGCAATTAAGCAGTGGAGGTAATGCTGTGCAGCCCGCGGTGCAGTCAGCGCTTGGTGCAGTGGCTGCAGCTGCCAGGGGCACGAAAGTGGTGGTTTGTGCTGGTGCAGAGCTGGGCTGCAGTGGGCCAGCAGCGTGCACAGGGCTGACAGATCGCTGTGCTGCGGGGCTGAGCCTGCAGAGCTGGGCACAATTCAGGGGTGGGCTGAGATGGGAAGCTGGGCAGCTCTGGGAGGAAATTCTGATGAGAAATTCTGCTTTTAATTTCAAAAGTTTGGATGAAAATGTGGTCATGAAAAAATTTAGTTCCTTCTTCCCACAATTACAGGCTGGGAAATTATTCTTAGTGCTTTTTTGCTGTTGCAAAAAAATAGGAGCTGTGCATTGGAGTAGCCAGACCCACTGCCACAGGCTGTTCACTTGGCACAGCCCGTAATACTGATTTCCTCATTAACTGGCAGAACACAAACACTTCTTGCGGTAGAAAGGTGTGGATTTGCTATGTAATTTTCACCTACATTTATCTATTTCTATTTAAAGTGCTTCTAAGCAGCTCAGCATCATCTGAAGCTGGATGTGCTGCGTTCTGTCCCAGCCTTGCTGCAGGGCGAGCTGTCTGTCTGTCTGTCTGTCTTTTGGTCCTCAGTTCCTGCACGCCGATCCCTTCTGCCCAGGGCCTGGAATTGGTGTCTGCTGCTTTTCTGCCGTGATTAAAAAAAACCCTCAAACTGTGGCAGCCCCAATTTACAGTTCATGTTTGAGAAAGTGGCTCTTATGTCTTGCCAGCCCTCAGCACGTTCCCTTGTTAAATTATGCATATGCTAATGAAGTGTGAAAATCAGCCAAATAACAACTCTGTGTAATAGCTGAATGTCCCCAGAGCATTGTGGCTATTTTTATTATTATTATTATTTTTTGATTCGCGCCCCATTCTGCATCTCGTTTCTGCAGGGTGTTCTTCCAACAGCTGAGGTTAATTTGCGTTTTCACTTTTTCCGCTGCTGAAAGAAGAAACCCAAACACGTGCTCACAATCCTCAGCACATTTTCTGTTCTGGATTTGGTGATCCCCAGGTTTCCATTGCAGTGGGCAGCAGTTTCCCAGTGCAGTCTGTGCAGTCCACACTGCTGTCCCCAGTTTCAGTGGGGTCTGTGGGGCGTGGGGTGCTCCACCACTGCTGGGAGGGGAAGGGGGGGTGGCTGCCTGGAGGGACCTTGGCAGGGCATCATCTGTCAGTGGTACAGCCCCCAACACCAGCAATGGACCTCCCAGCAGAGATCCTTAATGCCCTGTCAGAATCAGTTTAATTTAATCCCATCTGACTAAGAGAGGGTTTTCATTTGATCTAATGAATGTCCGTACTTCCATTTGGAAGCTTCTTACATCCTGGAGTTTATTCCCTAATAATGAGTGAGGTTTGTTTGCCTGCCTGTTGCCACTAAAGATAGACTACAATGAGAGCCAGTGGGAATTTCAGGAGGACGAAATCCATGGAGTGATGATTTATTAAAAATGTAAGCAAAGGGGGCAGGGAGTGAGTTTGGTGACTGGAAGGGCATTGCAGCAGCAGCACCTGGGGCTGTCCCAGACACAGTGGGCATCGCCTGGAGGGCTGCAGAGCAGCTCCGCTGCAGCTGTGCTGAGGGCTCCGTTCTGCCTCTGCACCCTTCCCATGGAGCCCACGTGTCTCAGCAGGAAGGTGCTCAGCTGAGCCCCATAGACTGCTCTGGAGGGTATTTTCTCCTTCAGCTCTTAAACTGTAGCTGTTTGCACGGTCAGCTCACAATAAAGTGAGCAGGCTGCTTTTGTGACAACAGCAAGGCTTTGGCAGGGAGCAGCCAGCAGGTGCCCCTTGGCTGTGTGCTATCAGAGGGCTTTTCAGAGTTCTGTTGTGTATATTTCTTTCAGATGATGACGATGAGCAGCCTGGCAGGAGTTCTGACAGTGGGCATCGTTAAGCTTAAAAATATTAGTTCTCTAATAGTAAACATGAATTCCTATTACCTCAACACCAGAGGTCCTAGAAATAGCATGGCTGTGGCCTCTCCATTTCAGATGCAGACCAAAGTGATTTATTATGCAGGGAAGTAAGCAAGGTTGTATCTTCTGGGCAAACTTGAGATGGTATTTCAGCTGTGTACCAAACCTTTATCAGGAGAAGAGCAGTACAGGCAGACGTGTTTGTTGAAACAGAAACTCCTGATGGGTTTCAAAAAGAAATATTTGTCATGATACAGTTCATAGAACAAGTGGGGCTTGGGGTTGGTTTGTTTGGCGTTGTTTGGTTTGTTTGGTGCCATTTGCTTTTTGCTCTCTGTTATTTACTAGCAAGAATGTGGAAGCAGTGCACCCAGCAGCACTGCTGTGTGCTCTGCCTGGTGCGTGCAGAGCTGGGTGAACTGCTGCAGCTTCATGCTGATGTTGGACACCCTTGATGGGGCTGCTGCCAGCAGTGGGGACCTGTGTGCTTACAGGGGTGCTGAGCATCCTTATGTACAGTAACACAGCACGCACTGTGAACCAACATGAGCAGAAATGCCAAGTTCTAAACATGAATTAATTTATAGTTATAATCTCTGTCTTCAGCTGCTTCACAAATTACTTTTAAACATTTCATTTTAGAGACTTGGAACATCATCTTATGAACTTTATGCCAAGGCGAGAAAACGAAAGTTTAATTAAAATATTGCATGGAAAATGTCCTGAAACCATCTCCTTCAGGGCAGACTTAAAGTGATGGCACAGTGCTCAGCCCTGGAAGGAAGCACTAAAGCAGGCAGACATGGAGCTTTAACCAGAGAGCTGGGGGCTTGACCCAGTATGGGGCTGTTGGGCTTCCCTGGCCATGCCCACTGCTCCCAGAGGGGCCGTGCCCCCGAAAGGCACTGCTGGGCCCTGGGGCAGCCTGTCAGGGGCTGCAGTGCTGCCGGAGCCCAGCAGAGAGAAACCCTTCCTTGGTGCCTCCAGCTCAATACTGCTCCAGATGTTGGATTAAGCCATTTTTAGCTGATTACATTCTAATCCAGGCAACAAATGCCAGCAACTGTCTGTGTGTGGCTTTAATGTGTTTACTTTCTCCTAAGTATAGAACTGGTATATTAGGTGTGTTCTTTCCAATGCAGTGCTCTCTGGTCTGTGGTTTTCACACAGTGTTCCTCTGGGGCAGAGGGATGCCAGGGGGACTCAGCCACCCATTGGGCACACTGTGCTGGCTTTCCCATTCCCCATGGGTTAGGACCCCTGTGCTGTCCCTGCAGCCTCACAGCCAAGTGGGCATTTGCCATTCCTCACCTCCCTGTCCCAGCCAACATCATTGCCTTGCCTAAACCCCCTGGCAGGAGGAAATCTGTGCAAGTTGCTGCAAGTTGTGCTCTCTGCATTCACCCTGACTGCTTGTTCCTTGTGCATCAAATGGGACTAATGGTAGAAGAACAGACAGTGACATCAATGCAAAATGTGACAAATACCACTCTTAAGCTGAAAACAGCTGCTGGCTACGAGAGGAAAGCTCGCAGCTTCCAAATTTTACTCACTTAGCTGACATTTGGGTACTTCTAATTACAGTTTTTAAAAAAATCAATGGTTTTACTGATAAGTTGACAGATGGCTTCAGCGAGGTGACCAGAAAGGCAGAATGTGCAGCATGCTGAGCGCTTGGCAGAGCATCGGTGCTGCTGTCAGCGCTCCCACCCTTCTGCTGCTACGGCAGCCTGACAGTGCTGTGCGTGTATCGGGGTTTCCTTGTCCTGCAAGGCACTGCCTGGAGAATATGTGTGTAATGATGATCGGAGCTGGTTGCTGTAGTCATCAGCACAAAGTTGTCTCTGCTAGAAAAGCAATCTTTGTATTCCTGCTGAATGTAAAGATATTTTATCTACAAAGAGCAGGTAATATCTGGGAGTTTATGTCTTCTGTACCAGCTGTAGCAGACTGCAGCAATGTGGTGTCACTGGGAGTGAGGGGGTTTCAGGAGGTGTTTGGAAACCAGACCCCTTCCTTATCCGCTTCCTGCTGTGTGCCATCAACCAGAGGTGCCCTGGGGTTTGATGCCCCATCCAACAGTGTCACCGTGGAGATGGAGCTGTCCATGAGGCTTAGAAAGATGGTTCTTGGAGTTCCTTGGAGCTTTTAAAGGTGTTAAATTGAGAAGGAAGGGGGACTTGATCAATGCTAAGGTGCTTTCTACATCTGATTTATTTTAAGATCACCCTTTTGCAGACAGACATGGTTTTCCTATTAATATTCTGAAGGGTTTTTGGTCAGAGTTCCCTGGTGTCCCAGCAAAGAGGTGGCAGTGTGAGCTCTGCAGCTGGGGTGCAGCAGAGGAGCCTGGAGGGCTAAGTGTGTTGGGAAGCTGTGCAGTCTGTTCTGGTGTGGGCAGTGCGGGCACCCTGAGCCCTGTGTGCCGTGAGCCGGGGCACTGCAGTGCTCAGTGCTTCCCTGAGATTGGCTCCTTCTGAGCTCTCATTTTAAGCAGTTACAGCGCATTAAGCCTTGTGAGGACAGTGGGAGAGAAGTAAGTTCACATTCTTTAATGTAGGCACTGTGGTGGGCGAAGCTGCAGAGCCACACTGGAGGAGCTGCCAGATGGAAATGTCTTCAGTCTGGGTCTGCAGCACTAAATTATTCTGCGCTGTAACAAGGGCAGAGAATTTTGAATGTGATGGTATTTTTAGCATTTAAATCTAGGAGCTTTATTCCATTTCGGGAAAGATTCGCAGCTGCTGCTATCTGGGCAGCACTGCACCGTGCTGTAGGGAAATGGTCCCCATCTTGCTGTGTGCTGCACCCAGCCCCGCTGCAGCCAAGCCGTGCTGTGGGGAGGGGCTGCACTCCTCCCCGGGGTCTGGAGGTGCAGTCCTGCAGGCTGAGGGCTCAGGCAGGTGCTGTGCTTCAGGCACTGTGCTTCACTGTGTTGGTGTGTAATCATGTTTTGGTTGTGCTGATGATATGAGATTCTTACTGGGCTTAATGCAGTGGAATTGATTTCTGTTTGCCAGGCTATCATTCCCCTCAGTGGGGAAAAATCAATGCAGATCAATGTGATTTTGCATGCCATTAGATCCATATTGAACCTCTGCTGTCCCACTCCCTTCCATGCCCTCACCATGTGGCACCGCAGTTTGCTGGAGGACAGTTTGCCCAGTGCAACCCCAGTGACCCACAGCCAAACTCTGCTGAGTTCATGTGGAGTGGAGAAGCTCATCCCTGTGTGCCCACCATGTGGCCTTGCCTAAGTGTTGCTTTTAATTCCATCTTTTTTGAAGAGGTCTCAGTGCCTTTCTTGTTTGGTTTTTCCAAAGGCAGGGAAGAAAGCTGCAGAGGAATTGTAGTGGGGTATTTGGGTCTGCGGAAGAGCCTTTCTTTGTGACTCTCAGGCTGTGCTGGAGTTGTCTCGTGGGAGCCTTTCCCAGTTCCATCACTGGGAGAGGTGAACAGGATCTGTGCAGCCTTGAAGTGCATGAACTGGCCAAACCTATGCCACAATTTCCATACACAAAGTCCTTGTCACACGTGGGTCACAGAGGCAATGCTCCCAGAAACGCTCTCCATTTGTCAGCTGGTCACACCTGGGAAGCCACATGTGCTTGGGGCTGAGTGCTGTTTGTTTTGAGTGGGTCAATTTGTTTTCTTTTGTCAACACCAACTTATAAAACAGAAAGAAGGACGGAGCTCCTGTTTAAAAAGCTGTGCAGTGTCCAAGCCTTTGCAATGGTGTTTTTGCAACACTACTTCAAAACTCCAAATCTTTATTTAAGGCTTTGATGTGCGGCACAAAGTTGTCATTGCTGACATTGGGTGAATTGCAGGTAATGGGAAGTCCTCACAGTCTCCCTCCTTGCTGAGAAGCAGATGAAAAGGATAACTGAAAGAATCGCTTTTAAGCAGAGAAAGCAGTGATCCTCACAACTTTCTGAGTGAGATGAGACCCACAGGTCCCCATGGGGCTCAGGGCTGGGAATCCTCCCTGGGAGCAGAGGCCAGTATCTACACTGCTTTATCCAGAGGAATCCCAGGGGCTGTGCCCTCAAAGCCCTCTCTGAGCTCCAGGGTTGTGCTGTGCCATGGAGCAGTTGGGTGCAGAGTTGATGCTCTGTCCCTGCTGTCAGCCTGCGGCCAAGTTCTGTGCTTCCCTCCCTGCACTCTTCAGTTTTTCATTACCTCTCTGTGCTCTCCGCATCCCATAGTGATGTCAGGTAAATGTACTCCTGCAGATGCAGGACCTGCAGCATCCCCATCCCTTCTGTAGGTCCTGCTCTGTCCTTGCAGTGCTGGGGGACTGCCTTGTGGTGGCAGATGTGCTGAAGGTGAGTTTCTATCACATGCTTACAAGTGTCAAACTGGATTTGACAACTCATAATGTGGGATTTGAACGATCTAAATCCTTATTCGTTTGGCAGCCTGGTTTGCTGTTATTTATGGTGCTTCCCAGTGTGCTGTCATTTGCAGACTTGGAGGCTTTGTGTGTGGTGCCACTGGCCAAGTGATTCTAGGCAACAACAGAACATGGGGGGTGTCAGTGCCCCACTGGGTCAGGAATCCCCCCCAAAACTCTGCTTTGTCCCAGCGCAGTGGGAGCACCTGTTTGTCACTCACTTTCGGAAAGGGGTGATCTGGGGTTGTTTTATGTGAGGATGTCTCAGTTGTAGTTGAGGCAGTGTGTGAGGAGTGCTCCCAGTGCTCGCCTTCGGTAGTCAGCAGTGGGATGTGGGGTGGGCACATTTGTCTCCCCCCACATGGGGAGGAGGACCTGGGGATGCTGTTGGCTGCCATGCACTGCCTGGGGCTGAGCAGCATCGGGACACAGGGACACATGGGATCTGCATCACCTGTGTGGGGCAGAGGAGCTGTATGAGGTGTGGAGCTGTAGAGAACCCGTGCGTGGTGACGTGGAGATGTCAGCTGTGGGTCTTGCTGGGTTGGAAACAACTGACTGCAGCTGCGTGCCTGACTCATCTGTGGATTACAGACACAAGCTCTGCTATTCAGTCTTCCACTGTAGCCAATTTATCATAATGATGCTTACAGTAATGCTCTTGCTGCCTCCAAAGCATTTTCTCTGCAGATCACAGAGAACAAAGGTTTACAAAAATACGTGTGTGTATGCTGTTGTCCTGCCATGCAGATGGAGAGAAGCAGAGTGCAGGAGAGCTGTGTGGCTGTCAGGCTGCAGGATGAAGAGGATTGGAGGGAAAATACCTTTGTGTGCTGACTTTGTTTGGAACTGATGGGGTCTGAGCAATGGAGCTGCACATCCCCACCAGCACTGCCTGCCCAGCTACAGCCGTGGGACAGACTGTAAGTGTTGGGAGCACACTGAGGATGTGTTTGTAATGAAGTACTGCAAAGATTTGATCATCCAGTAAAGGTACTTCAGCTGGAGAGGGTGTTCCTACCTTGCAGATTTTCTGAGCTTTGAGTCTTACCCTGGTTTGCTGTGCTGGGACAGCCATGCGGTGCTGCAACCCATTGCATCCATGCTGCTGTGCGGGTGGGCTTTGCATGCATGATGTACAAAGCTCTGCCCCATTGCACCTTTGGAGACACGGTTCTGCCGTTTGGAACAGAGAGACTCTGGGAGGAGGTGTTTACAGTGAGGTGGGGATGTGGGCTGTCCCACTGCGGGGTTATGGGGGTGTCTGAGAGCACAGATGGGATATGTGGGTTCCGCACACCCAGGGAGGGGAGGGGCTGCTGGGGATCCAGCCCTGGGTGCCAAGGGCAACCCCTGGTTTTGTCATCCATGTTTAATGACCACTCGTTGCCCCTTTGGGGAATGCACCTTCCTCCCACAGCAGGAGAGGGGAAGGGGCACCTTGCCATTCAGCAGCACGTGTGCGTACCAGGGTGTGAGTATTAGAAATTTTCTGTTTTCCTGATATTTTAACCACATCGCTATGGTGAAAATCAAATCCAGCCCTCGATATTTTTAGCATGAAAGCGTGAAGGAACATTAATGCTCACAGAAGGGAGAGCTACAGGCTGGTGCTGCTTGGAGGGGAGGGTCTCCATGGAAACAGTTTTCTTTAAATTCTCCATGTTCGGGGCACTGAGCGTGTGGGAGGCAATGAAGGAAATGGAAACACCCAAAAAAATGAGAAGCGTTTTTCCTTCTTACTGTCACAAAACTACTATAGGAACCTTAGGAGAAATGGACTTCAATTATTGATAGTTTCAATGCACATACACAGGAATTTTAATGAGTAATTGCCAGTCTGCTCTGAGCACAGGGTGGGACCTGCGGGCAGCAGCCTGCAGCCATCCTGAGGGTGTTGGGGCAGAGCCCAGGCCTGGCCTAAGGGTGCCCAAGTGAGGTGCCACTGCTGGGGGAGGTGCTGGGCATGAGCAGTGTTTCAGCTGCCCTTTGCCCACCTCTGGGCAGCTTCAGGTAGTTTGTGCAGGACAGTGTGTGGTGGGGGAAAAACCACTCACATCCCCGGATCACACCGCTCTGCTGAGGAGGGGGGAGGCTGAAGGTTTGGGATCCGGCAGTGCTGTGAGCAGCCGCTGTCTGGAGGATGTCTCAGTGCAGCAGGGAAAGTTATTGTGGTGCACTGACAAATGGAGTGACCTAAAACCAGAGCTGGTGATGGAAAGGGTTTTACAAGGAAAGAATGCCTCCTGATGTGAGCTGCAGCTCTGTGCTGCATCGTGTGACCTCTGCCATCACTGTGCTGCTGCAGCAGTGTCTGCTCAGCCCTGTCCCTGTGCTCTCCAGGTGCCATCTCTGCTGACGTGGGGTTGGCAGAGGGGTCTTGGTGACATTCACCCCCTTGGAGGTCACAGGCACTGTGTTGTGCACTGCTGGAGTCAGGGCCTTTTCCTGCTCTGTGCTCCATACCCAGTGCTGCTCCCTGCCCACAGCACTGCACTGCTCTGGTCTGTGGCTGCCGTTGCCCTCCCAATAAACAAGGCATTTAGCAGCAGCGTGTGGTTGGAAAGCAGCCTTAGAATGATGAACTGTTGCCTGTACTGTGCTAGAAAGCAGTATAAGAGTTAGAAAACGTTGCCTGAACTTTGCTGGAAAGTAGCATTTGAGTTGCAAATGTTGCCTGAGCTGTTGTGTCCGGTGCACTGACAACTGGAAAATGGAAATTAAAACCAGGGCTTGGATGAGGGCTTAACCTGGCACTGCTGAACCCCATCTGGTTCCAAACACAAAGTCTGTCAGTGTCTGAGTGTGTTTCATTTTTTGCTGTGATGTGTATCTGCTGCCAGGGATGTAGCACCTCTTTTGGAGTGATTTTTCAGGGACATGTATTTTCTTATGTTTCTTGGACCCGGGGTCCTTTCTTTGGAAGTGAAGATCAGTTTCTGGTTCTACAGGAACTTCACGTTCTGTCTCAGGCCCATCAGATGTGTAGCAGCACAGTGAGGTGTGCCCCATGCAGGCATTCACTGTCAGCCCCTGGCAGGGAGGTACCAACAGCTGTCCTGGCCTGCAGGAGGCATCCGCTGAGCGAGGGATCAGATGGAAGGGCACTGTGCTGGTGGATGTTTTGCTCACCAAACTGCTGCTGATTTCATTTTGGAGGCCCTTGCTGCAGCACAGTTACTTTGCAAAACTTTCTCTCATGCAGAAATCTTTGTGTTTCCTTGCAGTTCTGCTTTCAGCCCAGCAGATCTGAGGCTGGAATGAGTGGTGGGGCAAAGTACTTCCCAGTGCTGGTTAACAGCAGTGTCAGAACCGAATCCTGATGGGTACAGCTGTGGGGCAGCCTGGGCTTTTAGCACAGGGAAGGCTCTGTGTACCCCTCAGTAACACCCATGGCCAGCAGCGCACTGTCAGCCTGTGCAGCTGGCGGGTCTGCAGTGGACACAGGGCTCTGCCTGAACCCAGCAGGGGCAGTGGGTGTTGGGTCCTGGGGGGGAATGCAGGCTGTGCCACCCACATGTGGGCTCTCACTCCCACCTTTTGCTTTTCTTTTCATAGCTCCATGGGAATGAAAACAGCCAGGAAGGCTTCCCATCCCCATCTTCTCAGTAGCAAAATGGGACTGATGTTTAAGCAATAATTCAAATCCAGTCAAGCAGGAAATAACAGGTGTGTCTGAAGGAGCTCAGGATCTGTTTGGTAGCTTAAAACGAACCCCCAAAAGACTGAAATTCCAAACAAGTGTTATCAGTGCCCAGCGATGCAGCCAGCACCAGTGCACTTAGCCTGGCTCAGCACCAGTCTGGCCCTTCTGCCTCACTTTTCAGCACTTCTATTAATGTTAGCAAGAGATTGTTAAAACCTTCCTGATAGATTCTGCTGCCCACACATGCGGGCTGACACCAAAGGACTCCATGCAGAGGACAAAGTGCTTTGCCGTGCAGTGTTCCACGCAGCGCCTCAGCCCCCATCACAATCCTGGTCCCGTTCGTTCACCACTGGTCCCTGGGGTTTGTCTCTGCAGTGCCATCTCCATCTGCAGGGAAATGGGCTCCTGTTCACAGACACCAAACGTTGTACATGAATTACAACAAACTTTGGAATGCATTCACATGTCATTACAAATTTGCTTAATGCTGGAGAGATGGGGTAATGTGGGGAAGAGGAGCACGTGTTAATGGCAGCAGCATGGAGTTCATTACTCACCTGCCTGCTGCCATCTGGATTCTCTGAGCTTGGCGGTTGTGGGGGCTCTGTGCACATCAGCAGGCTGTGAATGGATCCAGGAAGCCAGTGAGCACTCAAAGCTTTCACTCACTCTGGTGAGCTTATAAAGGTCCCAATGACTGTGGTTAGTCTGGAGTGGCAGCAGGCAGCTGAGGGCTGTGGTTGCAGCTGGGGCTGATGCACAGAGTGGATCTACCATCCCAGGAGCAACAGATGTGGGGCAGAGCCATCCCTGCTCATTGGTTCCATTTAGGAAAGCACAGACATTGAAAGGACTTCAGGGCATAAAGCCAGGAGGAACTTTGCTTGCTGCTTGGCAGAAATAATAGTGAGTGTGTGTCACTAATGGTGATGGCAGGGTCTGCTCTGCACTGAGCAGCGTGCTCTGGATGAGGCCGTGGCCAGTCTGCTGTAGTGGCCTTCCAGTGGGTGTTCCAGAGGGATGCAAATGACAGAGGGAGAAGGGGTGATCCAGACTGTATATTTCAGGTATTCCTTCCACTGCCCCATAGTACAGACAATGAGGGGCCATTCTGGTGCTCACAGTACTGGTGGCCTGGGCGCACTGCTGCCAGCACATGGGGTCTGTGAGCTTCTGCAGGCATAGGAATTACAGCTGTGGCTACACAGCCCCATAGGTGTGAGAAATGAGAGAGAACGGAGACGCAGATTCTGCCAGCCCTCACTGCAGGAATGGGCGGGCGTTGCAATAACTAAGTTGCATTTCATTGCAAAATCGATCTCGCACCAAGCACTGGGGCTGCATCTACCCTTCCCTGTCCCCTGCTCTACTTGCTGGGTGCTGTTCTTGGAGGCAGCTGGTGACACCAGTCGGGCAGTAATTGTCACGGAATTAACCTCTGACATTCTTTTAAAAATAGCCCCAATAAATCCAATCATTAGCAGCTCTCCTGCTTTGCCTCAAGGGTAAGCGCCACAGATTAAAGTCTTTACATGCTGGAGATCCACGAGTGCTTTCCTGCCAGTCCCCAGCCATGGTGGGAGCATCCCTATGCCCCACAGCCTGCAGCAGGGAGGGGCACCCTGAGGCTGTGGGGCACGGAGCTCCCAGCAGCAGTGCTCCAAAATGCTGCAGCTGTCATTATGTACAATAGAAAAGCTGAGATGTATGGAAATGTCACAGGGAGAGAAAGTGCTGACAGCGTGTGCTGCCTGAGCTGCGTGGGAATGGTGCATTTAGATGCCTGTGAAAGCCACTCTGCAGTTACTTAAATTGTCTTTGTCTTCTTCGTTTCAGCTGACATTATCTCTACAGTAGAATTCAACCACACCGGAGAATTGCTGGCAACAGGGGACAAGGGGGGTCGGGTTGTCATATTTCAGCGTGAGCAGGAGGTAAGTACGAAATGCTATTTTATCCTTGTAAAGCAGTGTCCTGTTGTTTCCTAATCTGTGCCTGTCACTCTTAACCTCAGTTCTCTCCTAGCAGACTGAGAATTGGAAAGAGGCAATTAGCAGTGGCAAGACCAGGTGTCACACTGTAGAATGCCCTTAAAAACACCTACAGCCACATAGCAGCTCCCTATAGCCCAGCAGGGGCACAGCTGGCTGCCATCCTTTGGCTGTACTGTCCCACCCCCATAGCCCCCCTGGGTCCAGGCTTGGGGCACTATGCCCTCAGCTTGGAGCTGCACAGCCTTGCTGGGAGCAGAGCTCCTCTGGGGGGTTCCTGAAAGGGAGGCACTGCATGAGGCCACCAACAGTGCCATGGGACACCAATGGGTTACATTTCACCCAGTGTTAAAACCTGCACGCTATTTCTGTGTATGCTGGGGGAAACTTCCACCTCCCTGAAACCACATGGGATGTGATCTGTCTGCCTCCTGTTTGACACATCCCTCTGCTCCAGGGGACCAACATCAGTGCATGCAGGAAGCGACCTGCAGCACAGATCCACTGAATTCCCCCAGCCCCACTCAGAGCCCCACACTGCACAGCTCTGTGGGATTTGGAGAAGTGCAGCCCCTGGAAGACGGGCACTGAGCCTGTCTGGGCAATGATGGTTCTCAGATGTTGTCTTCTTTCCCAGCAGCGCAGTTCCCACTCTCTGTGCCCACTGGATGGGTTCTCCCTGTGGTGTTGCTGTCTGTGCCACAGGACTCTGCTGTGGTCCTGACCTGTCCTATGGGGGCTGTGCTGGCAGCACAGGCAGGGCTCAGCTCTCAGCCCCAGGGCAGTGCTGGTCAGGTCTGCAGTGAACCTGAGGGCGAAGGAGTCAGTGGAAATGTTCTCTCCATGTCTTACACTTCTTTCTGTCCCCCTCCTCAGAGCAAGAACCAGCCCCATCGCAGGGGTGAGTACAATGTGTACAGCACTTTCCAGAGCCACGAGCCAGAGTTCGATTACCTGAAGAGTTTGGAGATCGAGGAGAAGATCAATAAGATCCGATGGCTCCCGCAGCAGAACGCCGCCTATTTCCTACTGTCCACCAACGGTAGGTGCGGCCGCGGGCAGGAGGGGCTCCACTGCACTTTGTTCTGCTGACAGCTCTTGTTGGGTATTTTTTGAGTGCTCTCTGGGGGAAGTGTGTTGTTTCAGTTTTTTTAAAGCCATGGCTGCTGTGTTTCAATGTGCAGCTGCACTCAGCACTTCCGTGTTATGCTCAGATAAATGTCGAGAGGATCCAGGAATATTATTTGGGATGAATGGGGCCCTAAGATGGATGTGACTTAATTACTTCAGGGAACAAGGAGGGTTCTAATTATCTCCCGTAACCAACTAACTTTGTGTTACAGAATTGACTCTATTGATCACTGTAATAAAATACGAAGACTTACAAAACTCGTCTGGGGGAGAATCACTGAAATGCAAGGAAGATTAATCATAGAGCTCAATAATCTGTTAATTGAGTTTTTAAATAATTTTTTGACTGACAGGGATATTGTCTCTATGCTTAGGACAATGGTGTTTCTATTGTAGTGAGTCGTCAAAGCGATGCTTTGTAACATATTCCCACGTTGCACTGTTTCTTTCCGTTCTCACATGGCACAGAGATCCACCCTGAAGGAGGGTGGGTTCATTGCAGCGGCCGGGCATAACTCTGTTCTCTCACAGATAAAACTGTGAAGCTATGGAAGGTCAGTGAGCGCGACAAGAGGCCGGAGGGGTACAACCTGAAGGATGAGGATGGCCGCCTCCGAGACCCCTCCATGATCACCTCGTTGCGGGTGAGCAGCTGGTGTGGTGCATTCCTTCTGGGGGTGGGATTCAGACAGCACTGGGTGCTGGTGGGGGCTGTGTGTCCTAGGGACGGTGCTGCATGCTCTTGGGGGCACGGGGGGTGCTGCTCTGCTGGGGGTACAGACACACTGTGAGCAACGACCCCGCAGCAGTGCCCAGTGCTGCTGTCCTGCTGGGATGGAGCTGCAGGGTCGCCTCCTTTGCACTATTGACAGCACAGCAGCAGCTTCTGCAGCAGCAGTTCCCTCTCTGTGAGCCTTCCTGCCCACCTGTGGATTACAGCAGGCCTCCCAAGTCAAGTGTAGGCACCTGAGGCTATGTGTGCCATTTACTGCAAGGGAGATGTATGCACACACCCTTTAAAGCAGTCACCCTCTGCCAGAAGTGCTGCCAGAAGGTGCAGCTGACCCCACTCCTCCTCAGGAGATCCCTGGAGCTGTTTCTGAACTTTATTTGTACACAGAGATCTGGCCTGGGCAGTGTGGGGCCCTGGGGAGGGGGTGGGGGGGGCTGCACCATGGCGCCATATTCCTGTGCCTGAATTCAGAGCAGAGACTAAAGGCTTCCCTTCATCTGCAGGCCTGGAAGCTCTAGATGAACAGTAATGTCATGGTGGCATTAATCAGACTGTGATTTATTAACCTCCTGTCAGAATTTGCATTCTAAGTACTTGAATTTTGTATGTATGGGTATAACACTGTTGGTGTGATTGCCCTTGGCTCATTTCATAGCTTCAGGCTTAATTGCCAGTTGAGCCTTCCAGAACCTCAGGCCCCAGTCAGTTCTCACCTCTGCTCCAGGTGCTCCTGGGGCCAGCAGGCGTTTCCCTCACTGAACAAGAGGCATTTCATTTCATATGTATCTGCACCTACTGCCGCATTTCAGGCAGCATTTGCAGCCCACAGGAGAGGCCTTCCTGGGGTTCACGTGTTGGTGCTGTAGGAGCTGTGGTTACTGACTCTGAGTGGGATGTGGGTGGGTTTTTAAAGGATGATACCGTTCGGGAGTGTAACTGCTGTTATGTAACTTGAGCTCAGGGTAAAAGAGATGCCAGTTTTAGTTTCCAGTACAAACTGCTCAAAAAGTGCCAACATCAGTGTCACATCTGCTGGGTTTCCTTCCCAGCCTGTGCTGCTGTGTCCGCACAGCCAGCTGTTGGCGTTGGCTGCCAGAGGTTGGCGGCGTTCTGGTGTTGGGATTGGCAGCTGCTGGGCTGCAGTGGGCTCAGGCCAACTTGGGCATTTGTTGCAGACATTCAGCCTGAAGTCGCAGCTTCAGTCACAGCGTGGTGCTTGTTGGCTGCACAGGTTTGCTTCTTTGGCTTCTTTTAACCATGGTGCATCCATTCACAGTTCCATCCTCAGCCACAGAGAAGCAGAAAAGATTTTAAATCACCTTGCTGGAATCACCTCTTCCTATTCATTGCAGTGGTTTGGATTTACTGGATGAGCATTGTTCTCTGAGGAGTTTCTAACCCATGTAATGCAGAAGAACTGTTTCCCTCTGTTCAGACCACAGAGGCCTTTGTTGTCCTTGGGAGATCTTTGTGCACCAGGGTAGGCCCTGGCCCAGCAGCTGTGCAGGAGCCTCTGCACCACATTGCAGGGCTCTCTGGGTGCCTCCCTGCACCACTGTACAGCAGGGGAGGTCTGCAGGAATCGTTAACACAAATAACAGCCAGGGCTGAAATCTCTTTAAATAAGGGATGTGTTGTCTTAAATCCCCGCACAGCACAAGGCAGGGCCAAGAGGGGCATGGCTATTGCTGTTGTCACTATGCTGTTTGTGATTAATGTGCTATTTTCACTCAGTTCCAACAGCATCCATTATAAATTGTTTTATATCTCCTATTTTGCCAAAAAATTCATATTTTTTTGGCTTCTGGGTACAGTTTAATGGTGAGTTTGTTCTTTACTTCTCCTGTATCAAACGTATCCTCACTCACACACAGAATCACAGAATCACAGAATTGTAGGGGTTGGAAGGGACCTCTAGAGATCATCGAGTCCAACCCCCCTGCCAAAGCAGGCTCCCTACACCACGTCGCACATGTAGGCGTCCAGGCGGGTCTTGAATATCTCCAGAGAAGGAGACTCCACCACCTCCCTGGGCAGCCTGTTCCAGTGCTCCGTCACCCTCACTGTAAAGAAGTTCTTGCGCACATTCATGCGGAACTTCCTATGCTGAAGTTTCAGCCCATTGCCCCTAGTCCTGTCCCCACGCACTACTGAAACAGACCAGCCTCGCCACTATAGCTCCCACACCCCAGGTATTTATAAACCTGGATCAAGTCCCCTCTCAGCCTTCTTTTCTCAAGGCTAAACAGACCCAGTTCCCTAAGTCTCTCCTCATAGGGGAGATGGTCCAGGCCCTTCACCATCTTTGTGGCCCTCCGCTGGACTCTTTCCAAGAGATCCCTGTCTTTTTTGTACTGGGGAGCCCAGAACTGGACACAGTATTCCAGATGAGGCCTCACCAGGGCAGAGTAGAGGGGGAGGATCACCTCCCTTGACCTGCTGGCTACGCTCTTTTTAATGCACCCCAGTATGCCATTGGCCTTTTTGGCTACAAGGGCACACTGCTGGCTCATGGCCAACCTGTCGTCCACCAGGACGCCCAGGTCCCTCTCAGCAGAGCTCCTCTCCAGCAGGTCTTCCCCCAACCTGTACTGGTGTATGCAATTATTTCTACCTAGGTGCAAGACTCTACACTTGCTTTTGTTAAACCTCATCCGGTTTCTTACTGCCCAGCTCTCCAGCCTGTCCAGGTCTCTCTGAATGGCCGCACAGCCTTCAGGCGTGTCAGCCAATCCTCCCAGCTTCGTGTCATCAGCAAACTTGCTGAGGGTGGCCACTATCCCCTCATCAAGGTCATTGATGAAGATGTTGAACAAGACTGGACCCAGCACAGACCCCTGGGGGACACCACTAGTCACAGGCCTCCAGCCAGACACCGCACCGCCAACGACAACCCTCTGCACTCTGCCAGTCAGCCAATTCTTGATCCACTTCACCGTCCACTCATCTATCCCATACTTCCTCAGCTTTGTTATAAGGATGTCATGGGGGACCGTATCAAAAGCCTTACTGAAATCAAGGTAGACTACATCTACCGCTCTCCCCCTGTCCACCCAGCTAGTGACATCTTCATAAAAGGCCACCAGGTTGGTCGAGCACGACCTCCCCTTGGTGAACCCATGCTGAGTACTCCTGATAACCTCCTTTTCTCCCAGTTGTCTGGAGATGGCGTCCAGCACAAGCTGTTCCATCACCTTCCCTGGGACAGAGGTGAGGCTGACTGGCCTAGAATTACCCGGGTCATCCTTCTTGCCCTTTTTGAAGACTGGGGTGACATTGGCCATCCTCCAGTCTTCAGGCACCTCCCCAGTTCTCCAAGACCTTTGAAAAATTACAGAGAGCGGCTTAGCAATAACCTCCGCCAGCTCTCTCAGCACCCACGGGTGCACCCCATCAGGTCCCATGGATTTATGGACATTAATGTTTCCTAAGCACTCACGGACCACCTCTTCCCTGACTAAAGGGAAATCTCCCATTCCCCAGATTCTCTCATCAACCACCGGGGGCTGGGATTCCTGGGGGAGAGCCCTTTCACTAAAGACAGAGGCAAAGAAGGCGTTCAGTATTTCCGCCTTCTCAGCATCCCCCGTTACCAGAACACCCCCCTCACTTAGTATGGGGCCCACATTCTCCCTAGCCTTCCTTTTGCTGTTAACGTACTTAAAAAACCCTTTTTTATTGTCCTTTATCTCCTTAGCTATATTCAGCTCCAGGTGGGCTTTAGCCTTCCTGGTTGCATCTCGGCAGTCCCTGACTACATTCTTATATTGTTCCCAAGTGGCCAGACCCTTTTTCCACATATCGTATACTTTCTTCTTTCTGCAGAGCTTGCACATGAGTTCCTTACTCATCCACGCAGGTCTCCTGGCACCTTTTCCTGACTTCTTAGTTACAGGGACGCACCGATCCTGAGCCTGGAAGAGGAGCCGTTTGAATGCTAGCCAGCTCTCACAGGCCCCCTTGCCTTCTAGCACCCTGGCCCACGGGATGGCCCCAAGTAAGTCCCGGAGGAGATCAAAGTTGGCTCTCCTGAAGTCCAGAGTAGCAATCCTACTTTTTGTTTTGCTTCCTCCGCTCAGGATCTCGAACTCCACCATCTCATGGTCGCTACAACCCAAGTTACCCCCGACTTTTACTTCCTTAAGGAGTCCTTCCTTGTTGGTGAGAATAAGGTCCAGCAGCACCCCGCCCCGTGTCGGTACCTCGACCATCTGCATTAGAAAGTTATCTTCAATACACTGCAAGAATTGTCTGGACCGCGCATGCTTGGCCATATTGGTCGTCCAGCAAATATCTGGATAATTGAAATCCCCCAAAAGTACCAACGCCCGGGAGTGTGATGCTACTTCCAGTTGGCTACGGAAGGCCTCATCAACCTCCTCTTCCTGATCAGGAGGCCTGTAGTACACACCCACAACAGTGTCCCCCTTACCAGCCTGGCCCTTGATTCTCACCCACAAGCTCTCGACTGCTACATCACTCTCCCCCAGGTGGAGTTCAATACATTCTAGCTGCTCTCTCACATAAAGAGCAACTCCACCACCCCGCCTTGCTAGCCGATCTTTCCTAAAAAGGACATAGCCCTCCATGACAACATTCCAGTCATGCGAGCTGTCCCACCACGTCTCTGTGATCGCAATGAGATCATAGCCATGCGATCGCACACAAAACTCCAATTCTTCCTGTTTATTCCCCATGCTTCGCGCATTAGTATACAGGCACTTGAGAGAAGGAGCATCTCCCCACCTCTCTCCATGCCTTTGAACCCCTTTGTCAGCACTCAACACGCTCTGCTTTAAGCCTTGAACTGCCGCCTCAGACCCAGCGGCCCTCATTTTGTCCCCTTCCCCCTTCGTACCTAGTTTAAACATCTGTCAATAAGTCCTGACAGTTCCTCGGCTAGAACCCTCCTACCCCTTGGAGACAGGCCGCTTCCATCTGCAGCTGTCATGCCAGGAGCCGAGTAAATTCTCCCATGATCAAAAAAACCAAAATTCCTATGTCTGCACCAACTCCTTATCCATTTGTTTAAGAGGTGGGTTTTTAGGCCCAACTCAGTATCCCTCCCTGTCACTGAAGGTACAGATGTAATAACCACTTGTACACCTGTACTGTCAACTACCCTCCCCAGTCTCCTGAAGTCATCTTTTATGACCTTCAGGCTTTTCCTACTGACTTCCTCACTGCCAGCCTCAGGAGGGCTGTTTGTTTTCTGAATTCTTACTGCAGATTTTGGGTGCAAATGATGAAAGTCATTCTGGAATGTAAGACTTGAGCAGGGACAGGTTCTCAGTTACAAACTAAAAAAGGATTCTGTCCTGCTATAAAAACAAGGAAGACCGGGGGTGGATGGCTGGGGCTGGGGATGGTGCTGGTGGTCTCTGCTCCAAGGCTCCTGCCCTGACCCCTCTGGGATGCTCTGATTGTGCTGCAGGGCTGGATTTGCCCTCACTGCTATAGGTGCTGCTCCTGAGCCCCTCTTCCCACTTTGGACCCCCTTAGGAAGGGCTCTCCCACACCTGGAGCTCTGCTGGCGCTGCATGCTCAGCACTCATAGTGGGCAGCAGGGAGCAGAGCTGTGCTGGGAGCACTAGGGAAATGATTGAACCAGGAGCTCCATCAGTGAACGGCCAGGGGGCCATACAGAAGGTTTGTCTTAATGGGAAGGGATCTTCTCAGAAGCCCAGGAAGTCCAAGTCTTGAGGAACATGAAGCTGTTGCACTGCCATGAGTTGGTGAGGAGAGCTGGGCTGGGCTGTGTGTGGTTGGTGGGCGCACTCTTATTGCGGGAGGTGCCTGATAAAAGGCAAAAAGAAAAATGAAGACATAATTTTTTTAAAAGTGAATGATGAATGGCATCACCCCCTTCCACAGAACAGGAAGTAATGTAATCTATTAGTGCTTTATTTTATTTGGCAGCCTTTCTATGTACTGGATTTGGTTTGTTACACCAAATTACCCTTTAATAATGGGTGTATATAATACCAGGCACTACCCTGCAGGTCAGCTGAGTAACTGAAGGGCTACACACATCTCTCTGTTGGTGAAGGAGGAGGCAGAGCGCAGCCCCATGGCTGCACTGCTCCCTTCTGCTGCAGCCACTGCAAGTAGCACACTGCGACCAGGCTGGGACCATGCAGGTGTTGGATCTGCAGATTGCCCCATGCCCTGTTTGGACACGGGCTGTGCTGTCATTGCAGTGCTACTCAAGCTGGACACAGCCGTGGGTCTGACTGGGATGTGGTCAGGCTGCACAGCAGTGCTGAGCAAAGCTGTACTCCAGAGCCTGTGATGTATTTACTTTTGCATCCAGAGCGGCCCAGTGTAATGTTTAAGCCCATACCCTTTGCAAAACCGTCATGTTTCTGACGGTCTGAGTGACAGCCCACGTCCTGCAATCTCTGAGCACGATGTAAGCCTCTGTCCCCAGATGGCTGAGCAGAGTCCTTCAGCGGCAAACGATGCATCATTGAGTGTGTCAGGCTGAATTAGGAAGCAGGCGCATCACATTAAGCTCAAGCTCCAGGCTGGCAGTTCCTGTGTTCCTGTGTCACTTGATCTGGCTGTCGTTCTCCTGTCCCCACCTCTGCAGCTGTGGGAAACCTCTTGGGGGCAGCACACAGAAAACATTTGCTGTGATGGGAGTGGCTGGAGGGCACAGCTCCTGGCGGGGGGAGCACAGGCTGACACCTTCCTGGTGTATGCAGCTGCCTTAAGATCACTATGTCTGAAGTTATCATGTACACCATTCCTTGCATATGCTGCTTTTATGCCTCCCTCCAACGTGTATGACACTGCTTCTTATTTCCTCCATCTGTCCCTGCCCTGTGCTTCCCCTTCCCCATCTCTTCCCTTCCTTTACTTCCATTATTTACTGTGGGGCAAATCCAGAAAATCTGAAAGAAAAACTGGAGCTGATTCAGCTCTTAACACAGCACTTCTGTTAGGCTCAGGACAGGAATTTCACGTTCCGAAGTGACAAACCAGATGAGGTTCTGTTGTTGTTTGGCCAAAGAAGGAACTGTTGCTGCAGAAGAGCTCCGGACTTGCACTGTTGTCTCCCAGAGCAGACGATGCTGTGGTGCTGCCCCACGTGGCTCCCAGCATCCTGTGCCCCTGCTGACCTGCTGATCCCCTGCAGGTGCCGGTGCTGCGGCCCATGGACCTGATGGTGGAGGCCACTCCGCGCAGGGTGTTCGCCAACGCGCACACGTACCACATCAACTCCATATCCGTCAACAGCGACTACGAGACCTATATGTCAGCTGACGACCTGAGGATAAACCTCTGGAACTTTGAGATCACAAATCAGAGCTTCAGTATCCTTTGGTGTGCGCTCCCCAGTGGTGTCCCTGGGCCCCTCTGCTGCCAGGAGCTGCGTTAACAGAGAGCCACGGGGCCAGGGCTGGGCTCACAGGGAAGAACTCGGTCCTTTCTGACCCAGAAAAGGGAGAAGCAAGGTAAAGGTCCCACCCGTTGTGACTTCTTTTTTTTTTTTTTTTCCCAGAGAGAGTTACTGCTCCTTACTGTTCATTACTGCCAGTTACCCCAGATCCTGCCTGGAGGTTGGTGCAGGAGAGGTGGAAGTGAAGGGGCAGAGCACAGTGAAGTGCTGCTTCACAGTGCTCTGCAGTACCCACAGCACCCTTGGGCACAGCTTCCATTGGCCTCGCCCTGGAGCAGTCACTGCTGCTCGTCCTTGTCTGCATGTGAGCCACAGCAGTGTGCTGGCAGTGCTGGGCGCTGAGCCCTCCCTGCACTGTGGGACCCCCACTGCCACCACTTTGAGTTCTTCCTGCAGGGCCTGAGCCAGGGCGGAGGGATGGGGGGGAGATGTAGAAGACAGATGCCCTGGGGGAGACCAGGAGGGGAAATCTTAATAATGCAGCAGGGTGACAGGCTGCCAGTCACAGGCACGCAAATGAGATCATGCCTGTCACCCTCCTAAATCTGCATCAGAAATAATCACGGTGGGGCACTAATCACCAGTGATATTTATATCGTGTGCTCTACTGAGAAGCCTGTGTGGCAGGGTTGGGCAGCTGGAGAGGAGTTCAGCAGCCACAGGTGTGTGGTTGGTGGGGGCCCACATCTGAGCAATGCTGCAATGTCTGCATATCTTGGAGAACGAGGGGAGGATTTGGGCAAAACTTCAGGGTTTTGTTGGCCCGAGGCACCAACTGAATGCGGGGAGCAGTGGGCTCCTTCACTCACCCCCAGATATCGTGGACATCAAGCCGGCCAACATGGAGGAGCTGACGGAAGTGATCACCGCTGCAGAGTTCCACCCCCACCACTGCAACACCTTTGTGTACAGCAGCAGCAAAGGCACCATCCGGCTGTGCGACATGCGCACCTCTGCCCTCTGCGACCGCCACGCCAAGTGTGAGTATGGGGGTAGCGGCTGCTGTGTGGGGCAGCAGGGCCAGGGGGGACTGCTGGGCTGTGCTCACTGCCTGACACCTGCTGTGTGCTGCAGCAAAGGAGGTGCAGGGGAAAGCTTGCACTGACATCTGGAGGTCTGAAAGTATCAGTCGGACATCCCAGGGAGGTTGTGGAGTCTCCTCTGGAGACATTCAAGGCCAGGCTAGACGCCTACCTGTGCAGGCTGCTTTGGGAGGGGGTTGGACTTGGTCTCTGGAGGTCCATTCCAAGTCCTACAGTTCTGTGAATCCCAAACCCTGAGCAGAACACATCTCTCTGTTCTTGCACTTCATGACTGTCTCACAGTCCTACAGTGACAGCTCCCAGCTGAGACTCAGAGGGCAGTGACAGCACAAGAGATCCCTTTCCCTGATGCTTTGGTGGCAGCAGCCCCTCCATGGCCACTCCTTTGTTTGGTGCTGCCGTGTCTTTCAGTCCACAGTGAGCACCAGCCAGTGGTGAATAAGAGTTCAGTCTGACCTCTCCCTTTAAATTTTCTTATTGATTTCCCTCTGCACCTCAGAAGCAACAGCCTTGAGTCAATTGCAGCTCAGCAGATGTGTAAGTTGAAATTGAGACCATTCATCAGAGTTCAAAATGAAAAGCAACATTGGCTTTGGAGGCAAATTCTCCACCAGGGGTATTTAATACCTGTCAGTATTTAATAAAAATGCAGAAGATAGCACTGCACATCCCTGTCGCCCTTATTTAGACAGATGCGCTTGGAAGCTTAGGGGCAGTTCTTACTGATGTGCTCTTCTGATTAAATTCTGCCATCCTGTTTTACCCGAGGCTGCTGGCAGTGGCTCTGTTACCTCAAGCCCTGCAGCTGGAAGGGAGAACGGCCCCTTTCCTGTGTCAGCACCAGGGCGTGTGGGGTGTGCCACAGGATTCAGATGGTCTGGGAAGGGAACAACTCCATGGGCACAGACAGATTGTTTGAAGCACCATAGGAAACCAAGAGGAGAGTGGGACTCCTGGAGCAGGTGGTAACACCAGCCAAAGTCATCCCATTCTGAAAAGCCTCTGAAAAGGAGGAGAAGCCCCATTGGGTGCGATGCATAGGATGGGCTCTGTGTTGGGGGTTGTAGCAGAAATCCAGCTCATGGCCTGAAGCAGTGATGGAGCACCTGGTGGGGCAGCAGGGCCAACCCAGAGGAGCTCAGGTGCATGCGGTGTACCTGAGTGATGGAAGGGCTGGAGCCAGGATCCACCCCTTCCCAGACCTCATTTAAGGGCTGGCAGAGGAGATGAGGATATCTTACAGACATTCCCTGCATACCTGTGGCCTTCCAAAGGTAAGCAGCCTTTTGCTTTCTTTCTGTGCACATGGCTGTTCCATTTGTGCAAATCCTCGCTTGCTGTAGGCCAGGACTTTGCCACCCTGCTGTTACTGCTGTGCTTTCCATTGCACTACATCATTATAGAGGTCAGCCCTGGGTACAGGCACACCTTGCTGCACAGCTGCTGTCATCTTCCTGTTGGCAGCATATTCTCTTCGTTTTCACCAAAGCCTCTTATGCAAGAAAAAGGGCACATAAACAGAGCACAGGGATCTGATCTCACATTAGGAACTTCCTGCTCCAGGCACATGAAGCTCATCCTGCATAGGACTGAGGATCAGTGGTGCAGAGCTCTCATTGCCTGCTGTAAGCTGGGGCAGCACACAGCTGGTGCAGAGCTGAGTGGTAGCAGTGCCTTCAGAAACAAATCAGTTCCTTCCTCAGCCCTGAGCAGCAACTAACAATGTCCTGCTGCATGCAGTAATAAGCCCGGCAAGACCTCGAGCTAAAAATTAACAAGCTGATGGTGTAGACTCTCCGGAGGATGACAAACCTCATCTGCCACCCCGGGCTCATTTAGCTAATGAGGAAGCAAGCCTCTTTGCAGCACTCCCCAGTCTCCATTTTAAGTGAGAACTCTGTTGCGGTCTGCAGCATGAGGGGGGGTCAGAGCCTGGTGAGGTGGCTGTGGGCTCTGCAGCCCCTTGGGGCCATCGTTGGAGTCGGGCTGTGGGTGCTGTGCCGTGGGCTTGGTGGTGCTTTTGATGTCCTGCTGTGTGTGGATAATTGTCCTGATTGGAGTCTAAATGAAGGAGAAAGAAAAGACAGAGCTTGAACTGGTGTTACAGAAATGGGGGTGGTAACATTCCCTGATGATAGGAAAGGAGCTTTGTGCTCTGAGCTGCCAGCAGAGCCCTCTGGCTGCATGTGCAGGAGCCGCTCCTGGGCTGCAGGTACTCCGGGCACACTGCAGCACTGCTCAGCCTAGGCAGAGCGCACACAGCACTGCAGTGTTGGGATTTGCTCTCTTCTTGCTGCTGCCCTTCTCTTCCTGCTCATCTTCATGGTGCTGCCGTCACCTCTTGGGTTCATTCTCTGAGGCATCTCATTTGTCCATCTGCAGTTTGATGCTTTCTACTTCTGTGGTATCAATGATGATTTCCTCTTGCTCACGCACTGTAAGTGTAACACCCCCAGCCCGAAGAAAAGGCTCTACTGGTGTATCAGGGTGTTCTCTGCTGTGTTGGAGAACAGCTGTGATGAGCACAGGGCTCTGCCAGGGGTGGTGGAAGTGAGTGGTCAGACCCAGCCCTGGCTCTTGGAACAGCTCTTTCCTGCCTTTGTTTTCTGGGATCGTGGGTGCCAGGCAATGATAAGGCTTGTGGCCATGCCCATGTTGGGACAATGGGTTTCTTTCCAGTACAGAGTGAAGGAGGAGCCTCTCCTTGTTCCCCAGAAGTATTCTGTGTGCAGAGCTGGTGAGGGGTCTGTAGGGACCGCAGGATGTCTGGAATGCAGTCCAAATGCACGGCCTCTTCATTGGTGCAGATCTGTTGTTTTATTTAAGGCTATGCCTGCCCAGCTGATGTTACTTTGAAATTGAATTTGTAAATGCATTTAATTTGGGCCTTCATCAATGTTTGTCAGACTGTACAGGCTGTGATTTATTCAAAGACATCGGATTAAATCTGTAGGTTGCAGTAGCCTTAAAATATTTACATTGACTTTCATTTGTACTGCACATTGATTTGTAGAGAGGAAAGGCACACGAGGCTCTAAATCTTTTGGCCTTCTCTTGTGCTGATGATAAGAGTGTTCTCTGATGACCCTTTCTGCTAATTGCACTCATTAAAAACAAAGGTGCTTCAGGTGCATGGAGTCCATAACATCCAGGTGCTTACTTTATGCCATGCCCAGCAGTGGGAGTGCTCACAGTGGGCTCAGCACTGCAGGATTGGGGTGCTCATGGCCTCTTGTGTGTCCCTGCTGCTCCCCTGAGCCTCTCCATGCTGGGCAGGACAGCAGGTCCCGCAGGGTCACTGATGCCAGTCCTGTCCCTTCCTCTCCTGCAGTTTTTGAGGAGCCTGAGGACCCCAGTAACCGCTCGTTCTTTTCTGAGATCATCTCCTCTATCTCTGATGTCAAATTCAGCCACAGTGGGAGGTACATCATGACCCGGGACTACCTCACTGTCAAGGTGTGGGACCTGAACATGGAGAACCGGCCCATCGAGACGTACCAGGTGGGCATGGGGCAGAGCGGGGCCGGTGGCAGGGCAGGGTGGGATGAGAGGATGGGAGCGGCCGTAGGGCCTGGTGCCGCTGTCCCCTGCCTCATTTCATCCCTCTGCCTCCAGGTCCATGACTACCTGCGGAGCAAGCTGTGCTCGCTGTATGAGAATGACTGCATCTTTGACAAGTTTGAGTGTGTGTGGAACGGCTCTGACAGGTGAGGAGCAGCTGCAGGGCTGGGCTGGGCACTGCTGGGGTCTCTGCGTGTGGTGCCTGGCCCTGGCCGGTGGCTGCCTGGCTCCTGGGGCAGTGGCTCTGTGCTTACCTCAGCCTGGCTGCAGCTGCAGGGCTGCAGCCATCGGTCTCATAGGAGCACCACAGTGTTTCTCTGATACATCAATGCAAATAGTGAGACACAGCCAGGCCTGAATTCGGAGTCTGATCAAAACCGTGTTGCAGCTCTGTGTATTCCATTTAAGTCAGGGGGCAGTTTGCCTCTAAGGTGTGAAAATCATTTGGTTTGGCTCAGCCAGATCTTTGCCATAAAGTGTAATTATCCCGGAAGAAATCCTCTTCCTGCATGAGCTCTGCCTCAGCTGAGGAGGAAGAGAGAGGGCTGGAGCAGCTCCCCTACAGAGAAGGAGAGCCTGAAGGGAGACCTCATTGCAGCCTTCCAGTATTTGAAAGGGGGTTACAAAAAGGAGGGAAATCAACTTTATACAAGGGTCAACAGTGGTAGGAGAAGGGCTCAAGGAGGGAAGGTTTAGATTGGATGTTTGGGGGAAGTTCTTCACAGAGAGAGTGATGAGGTGCTGGCACAGCTGCCCAGAGAGGCTGTGGATGCTCTATCCCTGGAGGTGGTCAGGACCAGGTTGGATGGATGAGGCCCTGGGCAGGCTGGGCTAGAGTCAGACCTGGAGGGTGGAGGCCCTGCTGTGACACAGGGTTAGGAACATGATGACCCCGGGGGGTTCCCTCCAACCCAAACCATCCCACGATTCTATGAATGTCCGAGCACACATCCAGCTGCCTGGCGCTGTGTGGGTGCCAGGTTGAGCAGGGCCGGGCAGGAGATGGAAAGGTGGCTGTGGCCGTGCTCACTGACTCACCCTTCCTGCCCTCACAGTGTCATCATGACCGGCTCCTACAACAACTTCTTCCGCATGTTCGACCGCAACACCAAGCGGGACGTGACGCTGGAGGCCTCGCGGGAGAGCAGCAAACCGCGTGCCGTCCTCAAACCCCGCAAGGTGTGCGTGGGCGGCAAGAGGAGGAAAGATGAGATCAGCGTGGACAGTCTGGACTTCAGCAAAAAGATCCTGCATACGGCTTGGCACCCTTCAGAAAATATCATTGCTGTGGCAGCGACAAATAACCTGTATATATTCCAGGACAAAGTTAACTAGGAGGACGAGTTATTCTTTAGGAGTCTCCCATGTACTGAATACTAGTAAACACAAGATTACAAATGTTTTTTTGTTTTTTTTTTTTTTGTTTTTTTTTTTTTTCTCTTTTTTTTCCCCTCTCTTTCTTTCCTATTCCTTTGTTGAATTGCTGCTATGTGAACAGCAGTGTGCAGGGGCAGGAGGACCAGCTGCAGTGGGGCCGTGGCTGAGCGCACCGAGCAGCTCCCAGGTTTCCATTTACCCACGTGCTCAGAGCTCGGACTCAACACGGAGCAGTTGAGGGAGTTTCAGCTTTTGCTGTCCTGGTGCCCCCAGCTGGTGTTGCTGTAATGCTGGCTGATGTGTGGTGTGGTGACCTGGCATCATCAGCTGCAGTGGGAGCAGATGGGGCAGCTGCGTGCACCTAAGTGTGGGTGTGGTGGGATTTTGTCATCCATTCTGGTTCTTTAAAGCTGAATCTCAGAAATATCCCACTTTTGTTATCTCCCAGGATCAGAGCCATGGCCCTGTTTTTCACGTCTGTCCTTTTCCCACCATTATTTCATGTTTTTACCATCGGAGTGGTTGTGCTCAGAGCTCCCAGGAGGGCTGCCCTCCTCTGCCCCACGGAAGGAAACTCCCAAGGATTTGGCTTCGTAGATACTGTGGTGCCTTTGGGGTATATGAAATACCTTTATAAACGATGCTTCCCAAACACACTGATTGCAAACCAAATTGAACCTGGGCTTTTCCTTTATTTTGTCCTCCTTTTTTTCTGCATCTCTTGTGTTTAGCTGTGGTCATTCTCGCTGTCCCATTGCTGTACTTTCACTCCTCTGCTCTCTCTCTCTTTTTAATTTATTTATTTATTCCTTTGTGTTTTTTTTTTTAAAGAAAAAGTATGAGTTGCTAATTTATGACACTCTAAAAGAGAATCCACCCAGATAACTGCTCTCAGCACCACCCGGCTGCTTCCTCCAGGCGCTGTCCATGGTCTGAGATGATAATAATAATTATAGTAATAATAAAACCAGAAACTCTTCTGTGCATGGCCAGGCTGCCCCTTTCTACTGTTACTCGAGCAGTTTTTGACTCGAGCAAATGTTCAATTAAAAGAAAGTAATAATTTTCAGTCCAAAAACCACTCCTGCAAGACCAAGGAACTGAATAAATAGAGTCAATTGCAGCAATCCACACCATCACTTCAGCAGCATCCCCATGAGGGTGGCCCTGCTGTGCAGCTGTGCTGCATCCACCATGTCCATGTCCTGCAGGGAAGCTTTCACCAAGCTCTCAGGGCGAAGTGCACTCTGCCCACAGCCCCTCTTGTACTGCACGCTTCGGATGCCCCGCAGCTCCTGTGGTACCTCCGGCCCTCAGCCCTGACATGAGGAGCAAGGGGAGGAGCAGGAGATGCCCTGCCTGGAGCCTGTGGGGCAGGAGCAGGGGGCATATGCCATCCCAAAGGGATGAGTAGGGGGGATATGCACTGCCTCACACATTTACTACAAGTGGTGGTTTTCAGGAGTGCTTTTTTTTTTTTAAATGGTTAAAAAAAATGCCAAGAGTAAAGTAAAACATTTTTTTTTTAATGTTCTTTTTTTTTTGTTCTTGTACAGAAAGCCTGCACTCTGGTACCAGAAGTAAAGTTGTTCCAAATGAGTCTGTGTGGAACTGCTAATTGTTGTGCTTTCCAGGTGCCTGCAGCTGGGACCATGCTGGGGCTGTGCTGGGACTGAGCTGGGGGGCGGGGTACAGGACCTGGGCAGCCCATGACCCAGTGACATCTGGGAGGCTGAGGTTTGCAGTGTTGTGTCCTTCAGCATTCCTTTTGGCTGCAGCTGCACAATGGGGTGCAGGCGATGGGAGATGTGGGGTGCTGCTGAGGGCAGCTCCTGCTCCCAGAGTGGGAGCGATGCGTTCCACAGCTGTCATCACACCTGCAGTGAAGCAGTCACCAATATGGGAACAGGCAATGGCTTTTTCTTCAAATGAAATCTCTGCTGATAGTGGAATTGGTTTCACAATGAAACCAAAGCCAGACCCAACGCTGCACCCCGAGCAGCACTGCCTGGCCTGCACCCCCACAGGGCCAGAGCTCATTACTGGTAACATGCTACACTGACCTGCTTCCTCCACAGCCCATGTGCTAATTCTCTGCTGCTGCTAGTGATGAATTTAAACAGAGGCACCTAATTAGAAGCTGTAGGGCATGGATAATGCTGCAAAGGAAATGTTATACACTCATTTACCTTCATATTAATGGCATGTCCTTAATCTACCACTCCTCAGCCCAGAGGAACAGACCCCCAGCACATGTGCAGGCACAGGAGGAAACGCCCCAACCCTCCCCCTCCTGACCCACCCCCTCCTTCCAGCTCGGAGTTCAGCCACAGCCTGAAGAACTGAACTGGAAAATAATTCTGTTTGGCATCGAATTGCACAGATGCTGAATTTAATTTGATGCTGTACAGTATCACACAGTTTGGCAAAACATAGCCAACATTTTAGGCAATAGGTCTTCAGTTCTTTGCTCTGCTCTTGAATTCAAAACTCCAACAAAACCCAACAAAAACTGGCGTTAGGCCTGTACAATCCATATAAAAAAGAGGTTGGTTTATTGTTGTTCAAATACATAAACTGAACAATCCCAACATTTCAAAATTAAACTTTAGAAACACAAGTTTAACATTCAAAACAGGAGTATAGTTTACAAGAATTGCCCAGAAGGGGAATCCACAGTCTAATCCAGAAGTATGCAAAGATCACTTATCGTAAATAAAAACATTTATACAACCGTCCTGCTCTGTTGGGTAGCCACTGCTACAAGCCACGTGTTTCCAACTGGAGTAAAAATCATTGGACAGATCTTTCCCTGGGCAGAGCAACCTGATTTTGCTTCTAATCCACGGACAGGGTAAGGAACAAAGCAGACCTGTGAGCAAGTTTAATTTGGTCTCTGTAGGGCTAATTCTCCTTTCAGTTTTAACTCAGGCTCCTCTAGTTTTAGCTCCACTTAGAAGGGTGAAAACAAGCACAGAATCAACACCTGTTATGATAACAGGCCCTCAGCCACCAGCAGTTTCAGCTGTGGCAGCATCTCACCTTCACAGACCAGATGGGCCCTGGGGCCACTCTTACATCTGAGCCCCACACACAGCTCTGGGAGCTGCACGACACTACTCCTCCTGCATCACTGCTCCAGGACACGGCCCTGATACAGTCAGCACAGCTGGGTCCCACCAGTCCTGCCCTACAGAAACTCATAAATAACTGCCATGTTCTTTTTTTCTTTCTCTTTTTATATACATTCTCTATTTTTATACAGAGACCATTTTATGTTCACAAATACTGCTTTTTCCTCTGTTCCTAAGATGGTTTTGCAATATATTCACGGTAATGTATATGTATAAACCTGACAGATGGCTCATGCAAGCTTTTTGATTTAACAGATATCTTGCCTTAATTGTGCTCATCACTACTTTGTTGTCCGTCTCGTTGGCTCTGAGGCTGTGGGCGGTGGAGGCGGACCTCGGCGGTCCAGGTCATCCACATAGGACACGATGAGTTTGCGTCTCTCCTCCGGCACACAGTCCAGCACCAGATAACGCTTGTCGTTCTGTAGGATCTTCTCGACATCCTTCAGATGCTGGTCTGACTCCTGGATCAGCTTTTTGGATCTGGAAGCAAGCACAAGGAATTGCTGCCTGACAACAGCCTGGGCTGCACAGTGGGAGCTGTGTCACATCCTGCCACCCCACACAGCAGTGCAGGCAGTCAGGGGGAGGGCAAAGCAAGGAAGCAGCACAGAGCTTTGGGCAAGAAAGACCTTCTGATCAGAATCAGTCACGACAGAGATACTCAAAGCAGAGGAACTAAAGAAGTGTTTGTAGCCTTTGTGCAAAATTAAACATTAAGGACTTGCACCTGGCTGCCATGGCCTTGTACAGCACCACAGGAACTATTTAAATGCTAAAAACCGAGGGGGACAAAAATGAAGAGTTTTAAATTCAGCATCCAAATAAAGCAGAAAATTTGAATTTGACAGCTTCAGTGGCAAACCGTGCGCACTGCACACAGCACCGTGACCTGCTCAGTGAGCAGCAGCGCCTCAAACCAGATCTCCAGAACACTCCAGTGATGACTGGAGGAGCAAGGACTGACACAAGCATGGAATACGGCCCTCACCACAAAATGAATCCAATGACTGCCAGCCCAGGATACACATAACGCTATTCTGAGCCAAAAGACAACCTGATATCTGTGCTGGTTTGATCCTCATTACTGGTTAACCATTAGAGAAACATCAAAATAAAACAAAAAGAATGCTCCACCAAGTACAGATTTCTTTTTTTTTTTTTGTCAGATTATGAAAAAATTACAGAATTAATTTAGACAAAATTATTCCAGGGGAAAAAAAAAAATGCAGCCCGTTGCCATTTATATGCAAAAGTGCAAAATGATGAGTTCTTGGGTGGCATTCTGCTACACACCTGTATGTAATAAATTTGGTCTCCTTCAATAGTGTTCGGAAGTCAGCTTTGGCAGTAATGTATTTGTCTCTAATGTACTCCTCAAACTCCCTTTGTTTTTTCTGAAAGACAAAAGACAAACTGAGAACACTGAAAGGAGATGAAGTACTTCATGCGATTCAACATACTGAGCATATATACAACATATATAACAATGTAAGTTACACAATGAATGTATTTTTGTTTACTTTTTGCATTTCTTAATTAAAAAAGAATATTAACATTCATATAAAGCAGGCACCATTCCAGCGGTCCCTGATTCTCTTGCTCTGTATCCTGCACCACAGGGAAGGCCAACAACAGTCATGCAAACCCCTTACCCGGTCACTTGAAGAAAATTTAATGCACCTCGGATCTTCTTTAATGATTTTTTTCACTTCTTTCCATGTCGATGTTAAAGTTATCTTTCAAAAGAAGCAAAAACAGTTAAAACTGCAAGAAAAAGAAATATATTCTACAAACGTGGAATGTAAATATTACCACATCTGAAAGTAACCACCTCCAAAGCACAATAACAAAATTGCTGCTGTATCCAAGTTGGGTTTTTATCATTCCTATTGCTGTACTTGTATTTCTTATTAGATGATGTCATACATTTACTTTTCTTCAGACACTTTCAAATCAACATGCTCACAAACATCATTTACATTCTAAGGTCTTTTTTCAGAACGTATTTATGGATATATGCTGTGAAAAATTACCTTTCCATCACACTAAGATCTGCCTGCTGTTCTAAGAGCTTTCAACCAATGCCTTAAAAATGCTATAAGTTGTAGGGTGAAAGGAAGCTGACTGAAGTTTGTACACAACTTTAAACGATGAAGACTCACTAGAACCCCACAGCACACTGAGAAGATGGTAGGTTCCCTGAGTGTGAACAGAAGTTCAGATTAACAAGCATGATTTAAAACAAAACACCGAGACAGACAAAAGATCATTTACTGGTCTCGAGAGAAACACACTGGATATTTGAAAGAGCAAGATGCCATATGGAAAAGAATATCAAGCAACTGAATACTGAAGAAAGGTAACATCCTGCAGGAGATAAAAAAAAATCACTGATTAGAAGTTTAAATGCAAATTAACTGTATGTTAAACTGAAACAGTACTCAAGATAAACAAGTACATCTTTCTTATAGAGAAAGGAGTGGTGAAGGAAATGGGAAATGAAGCCAACAAAACTTAACTCATGACAGAAAACTGAAAATTCTAACTCCCCGTGAACCTGCAAAGATCTCACGTTGGAGCACATATACTCTTACCGCTGAAGTTTCATCCAGAAGTTGCCTAAAGTGTTCTCTCTTCTTTTTGGTAAGTGCTTCGATGTGTTCATTAAAGAGCTTCTCTTTCTCTTCCCTTTCCAGCAAGGATCCAGACTCCCACCGGTGATCTTTGCGCAGGGTCCTTCTGGTATCAGACCACGACACGTCTGAGGAACGCACCTGGGCAGAAGGATGACTATCGTCTAGGGTTCACTGACAAGTGTTAGGTAATACGTAGCTTTCTTCTATCCCTTGTTTTAAACTACAGCTCAAATTAAAAATTAAAGCTCTTCCAAAAATATTAAGAGACAATATCAGCTTTCCTATTATAAACACTAACCATGCAGCAGCAAAGGGATACATCGTGCATTAGTTCACACGCAGGAGGAGAAATCACATTGACCTGGAAAACTATTCTCTTGTAAAGAAGATTAAGACTATTATATTTCTATATGAACTTAATTATAAATGCCAAAGTGCTTTTTAATGTAGCATCAACTTGCACTGCCAAGCTCCTGGAGCGAATGGCAGAGGAGAGAACCTATTTGTGTCTTACCATGTCAGACAGCAGCGCTTTGAAGTTCTGTATTGCTTCCTCCCGTTTGTGCTGCTCGCGTTCCCTGTCGATTTCCTTGGTTTGCTCTGAACGAGCTTTCTGCACTTCTCTTTCTCTTTCACGCAAACTTGCTTCAATGCGAGCTTGTCTTTCCAGCTCCTTTTCCTTTTCAGAATCTAAATTCTGGAATGTAAGAATAGAAGCTTTTCCTCCATAAGAACAACGTGACATCTTTTGTGCTTTGATTAGACAGGTAAGCCAATGAAAGGATCATCAAACCAAAAGCATCTCAGAACAAAATACTTCAAAGTGATGTAAGATCTAAAAGGTTACGAAATTTTGCTTCAAGAACTGCTGAATTGCTGTAGGGGCTACAAGGGGGAAAGAACACAACACTGTGTTGTGTTTACAACACAGACTTGTTCTCATCACAGAACAACTATTCTGTGTGTTTCCTGATGGTGAATGATGGCTGAGTGAAGCACTACAACTATCTTTAGTCAACTTTTACCTGCTCCACCATTAATCTCCTAGAAGAGAAAGGATCCAGTGAAAGAGCTTATAATCCTGAAAGTTCAGCTGATATGAAAACCAGAAAACCAGAGAACAGGAAAGTACCATTCTTGTTCAGAGAAATCAGTGTGATGTCTGCATGTTCTGAAGTTTTATAGCCAATGACTTTATAGGAGTCTCTGTTTTTTCTGTTCTGCTGTATAAATTCACCTGTGTATGTATGTCTGCAGGCATGTACACACCACGGAGACTGCAGCAGCAGTTCCATGGACAGCTCATCTAAGACTTACACAATCATTCCAGGGTACTTCTACAAATAACCACAGTACAGAGTTTTCTTAAGCGTGAAAAAAAAAAGCACATGTGAGTCCATCTTACAGTTAGTTCCTTCACACATTATTAGCAACGTAACCAGCGGAACTTGCAAAGTTGCTCTTTCAAATGTCACACACGTACCTTAGCTATTTTTTCAATGTACTGTTTGAAAAGGTCTTCCCTCTGTGAAGAGCTATCCACAGCTTTGTAACGAGGGTCAGTCTCTACTTTGTCCTTCACTTTGCTCCAGCGAGACTGACTGTCCAGGTGGTGGTTAGCCAGTAGTTCAAAGAAGTCCATTTTGATCTATTTTACAGACAATAACAGAAAGACAACACTTGAGAAAGAGACTTTGACACGCAGCAGTTTGCTCTTATGAAAAAAGAAATGAACTTACCTCCATCAGAGGGAAGTATACTAACATTACATACCATTTTAATTTAGAAAAACCATTAAAACTACTAAAACTCTGAATTTAGACCTCACACATCTAGAATTCGCTTCCTCTTTCAGAAAATTTTACTAAAGCAAATACATCAGGAAAATCTGCCTAAGCTAAGATGAACTATAATCATTAAAGAATGATTTACCAATGCAGATTTTATTTCTTCAATTTCAGCTTATTACTTGAGCTTGTGCATATCAAAATAACAAGCTACTAATTCTATATTGTAGCATTTTTCTATCAATAGCACAGAAGCTATGCAGATTTAAACAGGGCTCTAAATAAATTGCATATTTAAGGATTTGTATTCCAAGTATACAATAAACAGAGGTAAACACTTGGATCTGCTCGTAAGTAGCAGAATCTTAAGATGGATCTAACCAATAAAGAACTAAACACATACAGTAGTAATTAAGTGAATTACTTTAAGAGATGGTTGTGCAAATAAGAAAAAGTTTTAGACTAGATTTTCAATTTTAAACGGGATGTCAACAGTCTGCCCCAAATGAGAGCACTATGAACGGCTGGCAGAGCACCAGTCCTGCTGGATTTCTGTTCTGCTTTTTTGTTTTTGTTATTTGCTTGTTTAAATCTTAAGACAAGAGCTAGAAAACTAATTTTCACTCAAAACTCCCAGGATCAGCAGTCACAAGAGTAACAACTCCTGTGCCTTATTACACCCCTATTTTCTGGGGTTGATGATTTCCCTCGTTCCTGACATGCACCTTAGACAATTTTTCCTTTTTGTTTCCAACACTTGATGCTACAGAAGTCTGGTTTGGCATTTAAGACCCCATGTCTGAGAACAGAAGCAAGGGACCTGTTAGCCTCACTTCCTGAACAACCTGGAGCCAGTGAATGGACAGACTGGTCACACAAGGTTGAGCACGCGGCCTTCGTAGCATCCCAAGCCTTGCTGGCCTATGGAATGAAGTCGTTGGTCTTGGTATATCACTAAAAAAATTAGTTAAGGACTGGCCATTCAATTTGTGCTCCTTATTACCTCTCCTCACCCATTTGAAAATCACCAAAAGCAGCTCTGGAACACAAAGGAGGTGGAACCCACTCTGCATTCCCAGAGAACCACCAAGCTGCTGTTCTAACAGTGATTGGTTATAGCACATGAGAATGAAACAAAGCTCAGAACAACATTCTGCAGGCTGATGCAGGGATAACTTAAACTCTTCACAGTATTAATACATAAACATAAAAGGATGCATTGACTTGACTTGTTTTCTTTACTATCTCAGAAAGGTTCAGATAGTAAGCAGAGATTAGAGAATAGCTGGTTAGAGCCAGCAGGAGTTACTCTGTATCTATAACACTATCATTTTGCTGAAAATGCTAAGCAAGCCATTTATTCATTTTAAGATAAAGAATGTTGTTTCAAAACATCTTTAAACATGCATGCAGTATAAAAATATGAAGCTTTCTAAGCCATGGCATTAGAAATATGTCAAAAATCAAACGGTGCCCAGATCATGCTACAGAAGTCTATAAAGTAAGGGCCTTTCAGAGCTTAACCAGAAGCACTCTGCACAAATAACGTGTGATGGATATATTCCATGGGAAAAAAAGCAATCAAATCTCAGAGCACACAGCACTGCAGGAATTGCTTCCACAACAAAACCTGCAGGGCAGCATCCCACCCAGCAGCACTGTGTGCTCCCAGCACTGCCCCCAGCCCGCCCCACTGCCCCAACACTGATGCTCTGTAAGCAATGGCTGCAGGAGAAAGGAAACATAGAGCCACTTCCTTAAGAAACATGAATGACTCTCAAAGCGTGGGTTTAACTTCAGCCAGAACTACCCTTCATCTGCAACATCTACAGCACAAGTACTGTGATTTGCTTTTTAATTAAAACTTCAAAATGTCTCACCAAAGAACAGCCTTTTAGGATTGCAGCTGTTTGATTTGAAATTCAGTATATGTAAGCATATAACAAATATAACTAGCCTGACAAACACCACCCAAGGGGAACCATTACCGGCACTGATGGCTGCAGCACGGCACCACAGAGCTATGCAGCAGCATCCCAGTGCCCAGCACAACACCAGCACTGGGATCTGCTCCCTACCTGCTCCCCCACTTCCTCCACCTCCAGCCCACAGCACTTGCTCCTCTCTGCCACCTAGAAGTGCTCGGATCCTGCTCACTAACACAAGCAGCAGCTGAAAACCCACCACATCAGCGGCCACTGAGCCACAACTTGCAGCAAAAATCAAAATACTGGACAGCCACAAACCCTTACATTAAAGATTTCTGTAGAGCGGATCCTCCTTAAATAGAGATTTTGGACTTTTAAGGCAGACTGAGAAAGCTTCAAGTTCAACACTTTAAATTTTCTTTGGTTTTAAACACTTTCGAAATCAAAGGAAAATAAGACCGAAACTATTTCAGGCGTATTTAGAGGTCTATGTTTTTTGGCAGTTAACACATTGCAGGTACAACTCTCATCACTTCACAAGGAAATAAACTAAAAAAATGTAAAGTACCGGAGCTGCGGGAGGCTAAAGTCACCACACAGAGATACCAATTCTTTCCTCACTAGGGAATCCCATAATATTTGCGTGTCAGAGATTGACAGCTGTCAGACTGAACTGATTGACAGGCCGCACAGCACATAACTGTAAAGTCTATCCACTTGTTATAAAACAGAATACATAAAATGGTTACAAAAGGCTTTTGGAGAAAAAAAAAAAAACATTATTTCAAAAGCAAACAAACACAGTCTCTCTTCTTTTAACTTTAACTTAAGAACAATCATGCAACAATACAACATTTTACTTCTTTTAGGCTTTCAACTTCACTAAGCTGCAAGAATGCTTTAAAGTTCCACTTTCATAACTGAAGCGCAGTATGTACAATTCTGGTTTCGAAATACATCAGCTCTCCTAAGAGCACATTTATCGAAAATATCAGCAATAAGGCAACATTTGGAAGAAGAAAAAGATCAGAGAACCTGGATTAAGGAAAAATAACAAACACAAGACTTACTGAACAAGTAAACTGTCTGCAAATCTAATGTGATGTTCAGCATTTTTACCTTCTGCAAGTATTCTCAGTGAAACGTACATTAACTTTATGCTACAAAATAAACACTGAAGACTTTAAAATGTCAAAAACGATCAGGTTTTTTTTTTTCTCCACTCACACACCACACAGGGACCACACATCTTGGTGGTAGCACCCAACATCACCTCCAGTCAACTGCTCTCCTAGCACTGAGAGCACACCAAGGGAAGTGAGGCCAGCAGGCAAGGGAGGCGATTCTACCCCTCTGCTCTGCTCTCATGAGACCCCACCTGCAGTACTGCATCCAGTTCTGGAGCCCCGGCATAAGGAGGACATGGAGATGTTGGAGCAGGTCCAGAGGAGGGCTATGATGATGATCATACGGCTGGAGCATGAGGGCAGGCTGAGAGAGCTGGGGCTCTTCAGCCTGGAGAACGGAAGGCTCTGAGGAGGCCTTCCAGTACCTGATGGGGCCTACGGGAAAGCTGGGGAGGGACTTTTTATAAGGGCAGGTAGCAAAAGGATGAAGGGAAATGGCTTTGGGCTGGAAGAGGGTAGATTTAGACTAGATATTAGGAAGCTCATTCCTGTGAGGGAAGTGAGACACTGGAACAGGCTGCCCAGTAAGGCTGTGGATGCCCCATCCCTGAAAGCACTGAAGGCCAGGCTGGATGGGGCTGTGAACAAACTGGGCTAGAGGTGTCCCTGCATACAGCAGGGGGCTGGGACTGGGTGATCTTAAAGGCCCCTTCCAGCCCAAACCATTCTTTGATTCTATGAAAGCCTGCTCTTGACTATTGACACTACAGTCAGATGACATTTGGAATTCATTAATCTTTAATAGCTGACCTTTAATTCTAATAAGCAGCAGTTTATACATAAGATATATTCACTGATAGATTAAAAGTCACTGAAGTGCTAGCTTTAAATGGAAAGAAAATATAGAAGCTGTTTGAAATTTACTTGGAGCAGCCTGCAGAGAATTCAAAGATCTTTCTGCCTTCACTAAGAGAGCAGAGAGGTAATGGCTGGTTCTGGGTCTCCCAGCCAAGCAGGATGAGGACTGTGTTCCTTTCAGTGCCCCTGGACAATATCTTAAAGTGTTCTTTTAAGTAAGCTCAGCATCACAAATATGAGCTCAACACACTCTAAAGTCAGTATACCTGCAAACTTAAAAGCAGTTAGTTTAGAAATAACAAAGACACATCTGTGAAGTGCTTACACTGTAAAACATCTACAGAAAGGGAAGGACTGGGTCCCAGGCAAGGCATGCTACAACGCAAGCACTAGCTCTGTCCCATCTCACTCAGGCTCGCACCACTCACACCGCTGAGCTAAAAAAATTCACCTTACCTTCTCACCCCTGGTCTTCGAATCTTCTTTTTCCTTCTTTCTTGCCGCTGTGATAAACTCATTAAACAAGGCCTCTCGATCTTTCATCTTTTCAATTGCCTTGAATCTCGAGTCTTTAGCATGCTTGGCTGCAAATTCACTAAAAGTAGTTCTGCAACAAAATGGCAAGTGAACTAATGTGGCAGAGCTGTCTTTGCTGGGAAGCAGGTTCAGCAGAGAAACATTTCTTCTGCTGCTAGACATGCCAGAGCACAATGAAAGAAATAAAGAAGAAAAAAGAAAAAACATCCTATGTTCTCACTATAGAGATGCTTGATAAATGAATTACAGAACAGAATCCAGTGTAGGCACGCTCATGTTAGACACTTGTAAGGTGTTGGTTTGTTGTTTTGGTTCAACAGAGCTACCTGCAGAACATGCAGGTGGTAGGTGTAGGAAGAAAAATTACAACACAACCAAGAAGAGGAAATGAAAACTCAGCTGACTATAAGTTGTCTTTTTTGTGGTTAGGCAGTTCAGACACCAGTCCTGTCCAGGTATTTCACAGCTGTGAAATTGAAAACTTTGCATGCATTCACTTGCAGCCAAACCATGCTAAGAGTTTAGCAAGGAAATCATCTTATTGTGTTAGTCACAATGTAACACTGGCTACCTAAACCTTCCCTGTATAGCCTTATCTTAAAACACATGGAGTTGAAAATACTTCAAACACCATGGGCAGTTGCAGCAGTACTGGGCTTTCAACCCAGTATCCCCATAGCATTTTCCTGACAGTTCTCTCACCTCCAGGGCCAGATTCCAATCTGTGCAGTAGATATAGTACTGCCACTTACCTCAAAAAAAACCACTATTCTGCTTTTTCCAAGCTCTGATGCAAATCTGGCCCCAAGAATACGTGAGACACTTATAATCATACGAATGTTTAGACTTGGAAAATCCAGCCTACTGTTGCTGTAGGGTAAATTGAAACAAGAAGAGAATTTGGTAGCTTATTCAAAAAGATTAGAAAATGAATGCACAGCTATATTGAAGAACAAGAGCTGCTTAAGTGGAACACAAACTCTTGAGCATGTTGGACTGAGATAGATGATTAAAAGTAGTCTGACGCTCACAGAGGTACAGCAATATCTTTAGACAAACACTGAAACCAGAAGACAAAGGATAAGATTAAATAAGACAGTCTTTCAGTCGGAATCCTCTTTCCCACCCCAGTCCGCAATTAGGTAAGAATCAGTCCCAACACGACAAACTGCAGATATCTTGGAAGCTGAGAACACTAAAGCTAACAAGAACCTTTGGCGTTACTCTACAAACTACATCTACGTGGAACTCACTAAGCCATTTTTTCTTAAAATAATCTCACGACTCTGCTCGCCCTAGACTATTGAAATGTCTGCCCTTGTTAAATGAGCAGACCAATGATTTAAGTAAGAGCTGTTAATCAAGACTTGAAGCCATGTAAGAATTTTAACAGCATTAAACACTGGGTTCCATCAATTTCCAACGCCGATCACTAATATAATTAAACTGAAGCAGACCAAACAAGCAGTTACTTCACTATAAAAGAATTAATGCCAAGTAGGTCAAGAGATGCTGAAAGAGAACGCTCACCTGCTGACATAAGCACCTATTTCATGAACTGTATGAGAGAAAGGTGTGAAACAAATATTTCTAGCAATATAATCTTGAACATTAGTAAATTTACTGTTATTATTTCACCATTACCACTGCATGCCAGCCTGGGCGGGAAGGGTAAGTAACAATTTCCATATTAAAACAATCAAAACATTGTGTCATATTATTATTAACACACTTTTAAACAGAAAAATGTCCTTTCAAATTCTCAGACTGACAAATCTTCCCTAACACTTCTCAGAGACTACGAGTATTCTTAGGAAACAGGGTTACTAAAGAACAACTCTGGTGGATCTTGAAAACTTCCACATTCCAGAGAACATTGCGGGAACTTCTTCAAAATGACAGAAAATACATAAAACACAATAAAGCTCTATTATTTTATAGACCGAGTGCAAAGTAGGCAAAAAAAAAAAAAAGGGTTTTAATACCTCACTTTTCTCCTATTTGAACACTCTGAAAGAGGTTGATGAAGTTAATCTACCTACCACCACAAAAATACTTGGTTCTTACAGTGCTTATGAACATGAACGACAGAAGTTCCTACCTCGGATTAATCTTTGATTCTTCCATCATTTTCTTGAAATCCTCCTTGGCCTGCATTATTTTATTTTTCTTTTCCTTGCGCTCTTCTTCTGCTCGGGTTTTCACATACTGATCAAACACCTGTAGAAACAACAGAAAACAGAAAAACCTGCAGCCACATCAGCTCTAGGAAAGGAGGGGGGGGGAAAAAAAAATCCCACTTCTTTCCATTTCCCCTGGTCCCTTTCCTCCCACCACGGAACCAATAAAGACAAGGCAGAAAGAATAGTTACAAATGCACTGTATTTGAATATGTGAATTACTCCAGTATACTGAACCCCAAGATACTGAATATATGATCTGAGAGCAGTGAACAGTTCCTTACATGTTAATGTTAACATCTTACTGGGTAATCTGTTTAAGCAAGCAGACACTCCTGGTGTTTTTGAGTTTTCTATTTCTGTACATCCATTTAAAGCTTCCTGAGTGGGCACTTGCTTTAGAACTAAAAAGTGTTGGGGATTTTTTTTTTATTTTTATTTTTTACTATTACTTTTTCAACTGCATTAATCATCACTCCAGTAGTTTGAGAAGATACTGAAGATTCTGACCATTTCATTCAGGTTTTGGGAACTGTTTGTATGCATACAAGCTTTACTGCATTAAAATACTGTATCTTGAAACAGCAGAACTATCAACTAACTTCCTCTTGGCTTTTTCAATTTCAAGACAAACCCTAATAATAACAAAAATCCCTTGCAATGCTGATTACACAGGAAGGCTTACATGGAGAAAAAAAAAAGAGGATTTAGATAACACCCACAGCAGCTGGAAGGAGAGTGAATTTGACTTCTTTACCTGTTTTCTTTCTTTAGGGTTGAGAAGTAAATAACGAGGATCAAAAACTATCTTGTGCAGTTCTTTCTCCCACGTTGAAAAAGCAGAGACCTTTAATTAAAAATCAAGTCAGACTTTAACTTGTGGTTAACTTCCCTTGAATGTATACAAAGGTTGTACAGTTTTGCTTAAAAAATATAGCGCATGAAAAGACAGGGACAAACTCATGGTGAAATTTTCATCACTAATAGATGATGAGCTGTGGGGGACAGCCAGAGCAAATTGCAACACTAATTAGCTCTGAGAACTTTAAATAATAACACACGCTTAATTACTCATTAAAATAACCACTGCTGAGTGACATTAAAAGAAAGCTAAGAAGTCAGTCTTCAGATTTTATGTTGTCAGATAAAGTATAGAGCAGGCCCAGGATCTAAGTGTTATGATTTTTAAACAGCTCTGGTACAAGAGACTCCAACTTAAACAGGCTCAAGTTAAACTTAGGAAAGACTTATTACAGTTAATCCATAAAATTTAATTGTTGAAACTAAATAAAGCTCAGGAACCACCACTGCACGTAGTTAACTTCCAGAAAAACTGAATTTATATTCTAATAGTTCTGATAGATAAATTAGACTGATTAGTACAAGGGAAATTTCCAATTTAGTTAACTAAAAATAAAAAGTCTCCCATTTCATGATAAGGATGTACAGACTACTGACAGCTTTTCTACGTAATTTTACTACTTACTGGAACTTACTGATTTTCCCATGTAGGAACACCTCCCAAAACATTAAGTGTCCATTTCTTATTTATTTTCACTGGCATCTTCCAATTTTATGCTTACTTAACTTGGATTTTTTTTTTCCTCCTCTCTCCTCTCTCCTCCCCCCCCACCTCCATCTCGAAACTGTTCAATTTCACCTATTTAGAAATCAAAATGTTTCTGATTTTAACAATCAGTGAAATATAGGCTCTTGTACCAAACACAACCATGAATTGGAAGAATGATGAAATTGTTTTCCTTGCATAAAATGCTGTAGGTCCTGAATTGACTGTGAATTAAGATTTCTGTCTGAATCTTCCTCTCACCCTTCCACTCAGTCACTCATTCACACACATGCTTATTTCTCTAACCCCTCTTTCTAGAAGCATGTCCTTGAATTGTTTCATCCGAGCCTCCAGAGGGACGATGGCTCTCTCTCGAGCAGCTTTAATTTCAGCTTCCATAGCAGCCTCCTTCTCTGAATCAATATCTTTGTTATCATCCTTCCTGGAAAAAAAAAATAAATTAAACATTCAGTATGTCTTGAGTAGTAGTAAGTCAGCCCAGCAGATCAGAGGTTGAATGATACCAGGCCACAACAGATAGGACAGACTAACTCAGAAGGATAGGCTTACAAGTCATGACCATTCTTTGAGACTTGAATAGGAATGCTTTCATACTGAAAGAGTTCAAGCAATCAAGGTATTTCTCAACAACTTCAGTGCCAACAAACAAGTCTAAGAACTTAACACATTCTGGCAGTGTTCAATGGCCTTGCCAGATGTGCAGTAGATTTTAGGTTAGCTGCACTGATTCTCCCATCCCCTGTTCAAGACCATGAGGCTCTGTGAAAAAGACTATGGGAGTGAATTCAAATTAAAAATACCTTACAATGATTACAGCAGAAAATGTTGTAATATAAGTGATATATTTATCCATCAAAACATCTCCGGAAATAAATGTACAATTTGTTGATTTATATCTACTATGAGCAAAAGTGCTTAGCTCCAAACACAAACTCACAATTTTATGATCACACAAAACAACAAAACCAGAAAACTGTTTTTAAAATAGCATGTTGGAGTAACTCTGACTAAAGTAACGCCTATCGCTTCCATTACACAAAACAGTGTGAAAAAGTAAACAGAACATTTAAACTACCATAACAGAGTGAAAACTAATCTTACAGATATAATTGCTATGAAAATCTAGACAGCTAGACTTTGTGCAGATACTCATAAGCAAGATAAACAACCAACTCCAAACTTACTTGCGCTTTTTAATTTTAATCGGCTCATCCTCATTTGCTTCTTCAGTAGATTCATGCTCTTCTCTAACTGTAAGAGATTTCAGTACTACTTCAGATTTTTATCTTTGGTAACTCACATATGAAGCATTGTGCAAAAACAGAGGATGGACAATATGTGCTGTACTGCATTGTGGTAAAGGAAGAGGTGGTCTTAGTTGCTTCCAGAAAAATACCAGCAGAATGCACTGGTGGGACTAATGGACTTAGGCCAAGCTTTGTGTTCAAAACGACGAACACTGACCCATTATTTCCAGGGAAGAACTCTGACTAAACAGCCTAACAAAGCACATCTGGATCTCCTGGTTATGTACTCGCACTTAGCTCTCCTCCAACTACCAAACCCACACTCATCCCAGGACCATCTACCAGAACTCATACCAGAAAGACGTCTCAACTGAGAAGCCTCTTGCACATTCTCTGCTCTTGGCAGCTGTTTTCAAACTGTACTGCAGCTGATGTTCTTGCATTCCCACCCTCTTTCCTAAAGAAATTCCAAAGCTATATGCATTTATTTATTTATTTTTTCTATCGGCCTACACTTCTCTCACTTATTTAGACATTACTCATTTTGGAAATAAACACAAAATAAATGATAAATTATACTCAGGCTTTTAAAGGCAGGTGAGAAGAATACTCTTACTAAGTTTTTTCCCTTCTTCCATTCCTTTTTTGTGAGGAGGTTCTTGAATAATTTTGTCTACATCAGCTCTTCCAATAAGGTCATCAGGTCTGTCCCACATAGAAAGACGTGTGGTAGGGTTATAGAAGAAAACACGCTCATCACCAGTCCACACCACACACCTACAAATTTAACAGAAAACAAAATGTCTTGTTTTATCTTGTTATATCATGTTCATATTGCCATATGAAAAAAATTGGGTTGTTTTGGTCAGCAGCTGCACCTGTTCTTTCCACAGAGCATAACAGCAGAAGTAGTAAACAATTTTGGGGGGCCAGAATTTCACACCAGATCAGGAGGAATCGGCAGCAGATGAAGGGGAGCAGGGTATGGAATTATGCTAGTAATGCAACTCAGAGGACTGAAGACTGCAGTCAGTGTGAGATACAGACTATGCTACAAAGAAGTCTGCTTCATGAACTATTACTTGTTCTACCTATCCAGCAACATTCCTTGTGATGTTTCAGTCCTCCAGTTGCAGGCTGTAAGGAAAAATCAGTACCTACCATGGGGTTCCTGGAATAGGGGTGGTTGCAACTGGCTTGGCTTTCTGAGCTGCTTTTTCTTCTTCAGTCATTTCTTCCTCTTTTGGCTCCTCAAGATAAAAACAAACAAGCAAAGAAACAAACAAACAACAAAATCAAGTTACAGGATTTAGGCAGTGATAACTAGGCAATTACTTGTTTATTACAGTGTAATTTACTTGTTTTAAACAAGCAATCGTATTTTGAAACGATGCTAATCACCAGCTCACAGTTCCACTTCAACCACACTTCAAACAAAAGCACTGGAATTTCATCACATAGACTGTATGTAAGTGCTGCTCCAAGAACTCAATCTAGAAAGCCTCCAAGTGTTTGCTTCACTTAGACTTCAGTGAAACCTTACTTAAATATTTTTCCAGGTCTTGAGAAATTCTTCACACAGTTCATCAAGGACTAAAATACAGGGGCAAAGAAATATGTATTTGTTCTTAAAATTTATTTATTTGAATCAAAGACGTGGAGCACAAAACAGACCAAAGTCCGCAATGACCTTTGTAATAGAAAGAAACAAACCAGCTGCTACCTCAAAAGTAAACAGCACACGGGGTAGCAAAAATAATAATTGAATTCTGCATTTTTGCTAAGAAATGTACATGCAAGTCCACAGAAATCAATATAAAAACATTTATTTCATTTATTTTCACTCAAGCACCTGGGCATCTTCAAAACCTGTGCTTTCTCAGCATGACAAAATGCCTTTCAAGAAAGAAAAAAAAAGCTGATTTTTTTTATTGTAGCGTAAGCACAGACCATCTGCTAGCAAATGCTTTCCTAACAAATTAAACAGACTGGATACAGAACATGGAAAAAATTTAAGTTGTGTTTCAAGGCAGTAAAGAAACAAAGAAATAGCAATTTAAGGATTTTAAAGGAAAAGTTTTGTTTTTGTGAACATTTTAAGAAGAGCAAAAGATGATTATGTCTGTGCAATCAGATTAACTTTTTTTGCTATGTTCATATTAATTTTGTAACTTAAGTCACCCCCTATTTTTTCTTTTAAAGTTGTCTTTTTTACTGCTAAAAAAAAAGTTATAAGGACAAAAAATAAAAAATAAAAAAGGCTTCCAAAACCACCCCAGAAACTGAAGAACTCAGATTACTAACCATGTTTCCTGTCAATAATGCCTGGTCTACAGATGCATCCAGCCCTGAAGGATGTAGGAACTAAAATGATGATACTATTTTGTTGCAAGGTCTTTTACCTCCTTTATAAGTTCTTTCATAGGTTCTTCCTTTGGCTCTTCTTCCTCTGTCTCCATTGGTAAGGGTTCCTCCGTAGGTTCTTTAATTGTCTCCTTAATCTTCTCTTCCAATTTTTCTGCATAAGGATAAAACTTTCCTTAATATCATTAACAAGCAACTATAGAAACAAATGTGTTTTTTCCACTATTGTCCAAGCACATACTCGTTTTTAATGTATTTTCACTACATTCCATTCTTCTTGGGCTTTACAACAACTGCTTATACAGATGGGATTATCTCCAGTAGCAAGATCTACTTGGGACTGAAAAAGGAAGTCTTGTAAGACAGTCTATTAAAAAGCCAGCTGAATGTACCCACACTTCGGACCAAGTGCTGAGTTCTGCATTCTGGTTACAAAAATGCCAAGTATTGCTACAGGCTCAGGGCAGAGCGACTCAAAAGCTGCACAGAGAAAAAGGATCTGGGGTGGTTTGCAGACAGCCTGTTGAACGTGAGCTAGCAGTGTGCACAGGTGGCCAAGAAGACCAAGGACATCCTGCCTTGTATCAGACACAGCACAGCCTGCAGGAGCAGGGAGATGACTCTCTGTATTCAGTTCAGGTGAGGCTGCACCTGCAGTACTATGCTCACTGCTAGAAAAGACATTGAGACCCTGGAGTATGTCCAGAGAAGGGCAATGGAGCTGTGAGGGGTCTGGAGCACAAGTCTTACAAGGAGTGGCTGGGGGAGCTGGGATGGTTCAGTCCAGGGGAGGATCAGGGGAGATCTTACTGCTCTCTACAATTCCCTGAAAGGAGGCTGTGGTGAGGCGGGGAGGGGGTCATCCTCTGCTCCCAGCTAACAGCAACAGGATGAAGATGATGGCCTCCCATTTCACCAGAGGAGATTCAGGTCAGATATTAAGAAAAAATTCTCCTCAGAAAGGACGCTGAGGTGTGGGAACAGGCTGCCCAGGGAAGCGGTGCATCACTGTACCTGGAGGTGTTGAAGAAAAGGGCAGATGTTGCACTGAGTGCCATGGGCTAGCGTTAGTTGAATTATTAGAAAGATGGATATCAATTACTTAAATAACTGGACAAATGCTTGACATATGTCTAAACAGTGACTTCTTGTTACTGAAAGAACCATCAGACAATAAAAGGAAGGACTTTCTGGTCCGACTGGATTTTCTTCCCCCAAAAAGGCTTTATACACTGAACAAGAGCCATGAGATTTTTCCTCTTTCTTCCTTCCTTCTGATACAAGTATTTTCCTCCAAAGGAACAACACCCACAGACACAAAGTGGATTAGAACAAATGCAAGTCATAGAACACAACCAGAGCACAACTTCTGAATTCGTGGACAGAAGGCAATTTCCTTTTTTTCTTCGTATTTCAAACTGTTCACAAACTTAGCCTTTCACTTAGCCTTAGAATTTTAACAACTTTCATTTTTCCTGCTTTACAGTCTTTAAAATAAATGATCCTTTCCCCCATTTTCTACCTTTCTGTAATTGGGATTTTCTCAAATTTGCGAGTCTATACAGTACTTACATTCTACAGGAGTGAAGAGGTGCACCTGAAACTGTCACTTTCAGACTCATCAGCAACTTAAATGGATCCATACAATCACGATATAAAGATACGCTTAAGACAGATGAGGGATTAGAAAAATTCTAGTTCACATTTCAAACACAACCAGCAGGAGTCTGAGCAATTTTGCCCCTCTTACACAGTCATATTTTAAAAAACCACAACAAAACGGTACCTTTTTCTTTCAGTTCTTGGGGTTTTTCCCACGTCGACTCCAAAGTCCTGTTGTTGTAGTAGTACGTCTTTCCATCTGCTGTTTTGTACTCTGTCCACTCAGAGACTGCTGTTGCTCCAGCCAGTGTGGCGGGTGAAGCAGCAATAGCGACCTGAGGATGGATCATTGGTACAATGGGAGGTGCCATTCCTGGCAAGACACCTACAGGAAGTGGGAGCAAACAAAACAGACAGGAGAGAAAAGGAAACAAAACAATAAGTGACAATGAAACACCGAAGATCCCAAACCTAGCACGTTACTGACTGACTTTACAACTAATCATCCCACATCAAAAAAGGTTATTCTCTACATCGAATTGGAAAGCAGTGCATTGTTACCAAGTTTTCTTCCTACGTATTAATGAACACTAATGCCCATATTACCAGGAAAGTTACATAAACACAAGTTCATTTTAATTAATATTTGATTCTGCACAGCATGAGGACAGCTGGGCTTTAAACGTCTGCTTTACCACATCAAACTGAGGTGTATTTTTAAAGTAAGTTTTTTATAATTTCTCTACAGAGATTTAATCTGCGGAACAGTTCTGCCATTTTAGGATATTCCTAAAGCTGTTGTGAAAAAAAAAAACAGTGCTGGCTGACTCTGAGCCGCAGGATACATTACAGAGCAGAACTCTGCTAAGTCTTAAATCCTGACTTAAAAGTTAGCACCAATTCAGAGCCTTGGATAAAAGGCAAAAAGAATGAAACTATGACAGAGTTCGTGATGGTTCTGTTCAATAGAAAAGACTGGAAAAAAACATTTTATTCCCTCCTAAAGCAAAATGACAAGCAAATATGCAAAATAAAACAGCCAAAATGCTACATTACTATTTCTCTGCTCAATCAAACAAAATGGATTTACTGACCATGTTTTGAGGGACAACTTCTAGAAAAGCAAACTGCATATGACTAGCACCACAAGATCATCATTCTGAACTTGTAACATTTATGCGAAAATTGTTTCTTTGTAAATAAGGGAGAAGGCACTCATTACACATTGCCATGAACTCATTTCAGCAAATGGCTTTTCTTAAATGCACACTTCGACAAATGGTGAGTTTTATATTACGACACACGTACAGGCACACCAACACACGAGCACAACCATGTCACTGCACATGTGGGGGGAAAACAAAAATCCACACACAGGAAACTACCAACTAAGAAGTATGGGCATGGAAAGGGTCACAGTTATCACAGAACTCAATGATTACAGAATGCTGTACTGGATTTGATGTACAAAATTAGCTGGCGCTAACAGTTAATTGGGAAAGCTACTTCCTGGCCAAACACGATATTTGCATTTATACTGGTTTTGAAAATAAAGTGTGTAAATATATATTTTCAATCAACTGGGGAAGCAAATAAATAAATAAAATATAAACCACAACATTCACTACCATGCCAACTTACAGACAAAACGAACTAAGATGGGTTTGAAAATTACCGGTCTTGGTGGTAGCGACTGTCTTTACATACGGGCAGCTGACTATTTGCATCATTGCTACACCTGCAAAACGGATAAGCAAGCATGTTGGAAAGCTGCCATGGTATGTCAGCTACCACTGGGAGTCTGGGTGCTAAGATTTCCTGCCACAATTTGGGATGCCATGTTCAGCAGGCAATAAGAGCCTCCCGGCAAGAGAACAAACTTTTTTTGCACTGATTTTTTTTATGTCAGATCCAATTTAAAATTAATCTTAATCTGTAGCAACAGTTTCTACCTCTGTTAAACCATCTGTTTAGCAATTACTGGGATGCTGCTTAGGAAAAAAATAAGCATACATCTGAATGACGACTCAGGGGTTTAAGTTCATCCAGGGGGAACAGAGCCCTGCATGCAGGGACAGTACCACAGGAGCAGACTCTGCTAACGGATATGCTCTCCATAGACAGCATTTGCTCAGACAGAGCCATTGCAGCAGCAGCAGCAAAGCGAAGCTATCAGTGCTGTCTGCGCTCTGCTGCTGTGCCTGGAAAGAGGAGGGAAGGGCAGCAGGACAGTCAGCCCAACGAGCACAGTGGGGAGCTGTGGGGTGAGAGCCACACTCAGCACAGGAACAGCCAAAGAGACTTGGGGTGGAGGAAGGCTGCAGCTGGAAGGAAGGAGTACAGTAATAAAAGCAATGAAGCCGCAGAGATACACGGCACTGCACTACTGCAGAGGCAGCAAACATGGTCTTCATTTTTCATTTCCTAGAAAGCTGAGAGCTGAAAATACTCTAAAAACAACATCAGCCCTCAAAAGGCAGCAGCACGTACTGCTCTGCTTTCCAGCTCCTAAGACATGGCACAGCCACAAAGGGGAAGCATCCAATTCTCCGCAATTAAATGGAAAATTCAGTAAGAAATTAGATAGGGAGAAGAAGAGTGCGTTTCCCAAACCCTTCATTTTGGGGTATGGAAAGAAATTGCAGAAGTTTTCTCTGCATTAGTCAGGTTTTGACACTTGGAAACTGAAAAGCTTCAGAAACTTCCTCCCCTAACCTGTATCAGTGTCCCCATGCGAAGCTGGAAAACCTCCAGTACAAAGTGAAATTAAACCCCTGGGTTTACAACAATATAACTGCTATTTTTCTTCAGTAGTGATCTAGTACCAAAAGCATACTAAAAATACTGCCAATTTATTTCAAAAATATTTGTGAGAAGATAGAGTTGCAATGTTCTTTACTAATTACTTCCATAAAGAATCCAAACCAAGTTTTATAAAAAAGTATGAATTGAGACACAAAAACATTGACTCAAACAGCACTGAATGAAGTATTTGTCTAAATTTAGGAGGAATCACGTTATGTACTTCAAAATGAATGAGAAAATTCGTTTTGTTAGGAAAGTTACAGCATGTCTTACACGGGGTCAGTACAAACAGTGCCGTCTGCGGGATCGCTGTGATCAGAGATCCTGCAGGCAGATCAGACTGAGCACATACCCGAGCTGTTTCCTCTGCCAACCTCCAACGTACAGCTACCTTTTGACAGACGAATTAAGAGAAAGCAGACTTACTTTTTAAGATCTGAGATTATGAGACATCACTAATCTACTCCTCCATTGCTCCATCTCACAACAGCATAATACAGAGTCATTTTGAAATCATGGGGCAATGGCATTCATCAGCTCTGTCTCTATAACTTGAAAACAATCCAGCAAACGTTGTGTAAGGTGCTAAAAGTCCCAAATATCTGTGCATTACAACTTTGCAAGCCTTTTGAAATTCACCTTATTCGCCTTGGAGTCACCTTAGCTTCTTTTCTCCTTCTTTTTATTGTAAGGTAGTTTAAAGTTAGATTTCCTTTTCTTTGATAGTGGTTATAAACTACTACAATCAAGCTAGAGCTGACTGAAAGGATTAAGCTGTTTTTGTTCTGTAATCAGGCAAACTAGCAACTTAGACTCATCAGTGGGAAACACACTCTTTGCTGCTAGGTATCCTCCCATGTGTAACAAGTTCAACCCAGAAGGCTCATCTCCCCAAAACCAGTACTAGGAAAAGCTTTGGAAGAATCACATTTTCAAGCATGAGTTTAAGAAGGAAAAGACTGATGCTCTTTCTCCATCTTTCCTTCTGTACTACTCAAGAATTTCTTTGACAAGCCAAACAAAACAAAGCAAAATAAATAAATAAATAAATAAAAAATCAAGCACACAGCCCCATCCAGTTCCACTGGCACTCATCTCCACTGCTTTAACCAACCCCATGTTAGCAGAGTTCACACTTGAGTAGCTGATTAAATCCCCCTAACATGCACAAACCCATCATGCCTTGCTGATCCCTAGCAGACAATGTCAAGAACTGCTGCTAAGAACAGCTGGCTGACCGCTTCTGAGACCACTTCTGCTGTTCTCTAAACCTCACAACACCCTGACATCAGCATTTTTCCAGTATCCTTTATCTATTTTTCATTCAGCCTAGGATATTATGTTCAAAATAATGTTCTGCCTATGCTAGAACAATGAGTGCTACACTGTGACTGCCTTTCTAAGCACAGCACAGATGAAAACAGCTTTACCTCACTATTTGACAAAGAATACTCCTTTTAAAAGCGTCATGGTTTTGTAATTTAAAATACAATTTAAATAAATGTAATTTAGAATACAAAATTACAAAACGATGACAAAAAAGAACAACTATAAGTCGGTCCTGTTTTCTTGTCTCTCAAACAAATGCTTTTTATTCCACATATTTCTAATTAGCAAAACTAATACCCATTTTAGCTGCCTTGACATTTCTATCTTTTCATAAAAGAAGGTGTGGAAAACATCCTAGAATATTACTTCTCATCCAATCCATTCACTGGGAGGCTAAGAGCACCTTTCCTATGTACTGCACCCATGTACTGAAGGCACAGGAGAAAAGGCACCTTGCTCTGCCTGTACAAAAGCACAAGAAGGCAGCTCAGAGTCCTTCCTTATAAGCAGAAACTAATTTATATCCAACAAAACCACAACCTAAAACCTGTCCTTGCAACAGAAGCCCATCAGTGTATAGTTCAAGCTATTGCACATCAGGGGAAAAATAAGAGGTGATCACTTTTGAACTAGAACAAGAACTCAAGAGGAACAAACTGAATTATTCAAGTAATTAAGAACCTATCAGGACCCATTCAATGATTACAGACAGCAAGTCAAGTCCAAAGTTTTGCCAGCCTAAAATACCTATTCCAGTATCTATTTGATCAAAACCTGATACAGTTTGATTTATCTAGACACCAGAGAGCTCCCACCTAAGACTTCTTCACAGTAGACTTTACATCTGAATCTAACATCTTGAATGCCTTCATTTAAATTGCCCCCAGTTTAAAGCTCCATATTTTGCTTCAATTTTCAGTATCACATTTGAGAGCTGCAAAGAAGAGAGCTAAAAACACCTGACATCATCAAGGGCAATACACCTGAATGGTAACTTTTCCTGCTTACAAATTACTTTAATCTATTTCTGGGGAGGTAGAAGAGTACAATCCATGTCCTAATAAGTATTTAAACAAGTGGAAAAAATTTAAAGTGATACTATAATTGGTAGAATACAGTCCTACCATATTCTCAGTCACTTACAGATTCTGTCCAGAATCTCACTTTTAAATAGGACGATGAGGTGGACACATGCCATAAGACAAGAACTGCACTAAACACTTCCTGGTATTTCCAGTAATCTAAAAACCAAGAAGTTTACATGTTTAAATGCATTATCTTCTGATATGGACATTAAAGAATTAGCAGTCAAAAATTTAATGTTCACTGTTAATTAAAAAGTCTGTCTGCTATCCCTGAATTCTTTCAAAAATACTCAAAGTGAGAGGATTCAGGCAAGTTCCGTACACAGTGGACACATGAGTGCAAACAAATTGACAACATGGACATGTAGCGGACAAGACAATTACAGTTTGCCAATTTACCTGGAAGTGGAATAGGCATGCCAGGAAGGGGGACACGAAATGGAGGTACCATTACTGGTGGAAAAGCAGGAATTGCTGCAGTTGGTTGAGGTACTGCATGAGGAACTGCAGGAGGCAATGTCTGTGGGACTGGCTGGGGTACAGTCTGCACAGGTGTAGCAGAAGGAGCAGAGGTTGAAACACTGACTGATGGTGTGGCAACTGAAACACCCGAACTTGGGGTCTGGTCTTGTGTAGTAGGTGCTGATAAAAAAAACAAACAAACAAAACAAAAAAAAAAAAAAACAACAAAGAACACCTTGTATCTCAGATACTACAATATATTCACTGCAAACATACTGGCTTCTCTGTTTCCCAGCAGATGTTACATAAGCAAGTATGCTTATAATCAACAGGAAGACACTCTTGCAAAGAAAACAGCTTTTGCCTTCTCTGTAACACTAAATATTCACAAAGGAAATCCATTTCAGATTTTACTTTGTACCATTCATTACTCTTAACAAGTCTGTATAGTGGTGGCAAGAGTACAGCAAAGGACAGAGTTCATTCAATAAATACATTAAATTCTACTCTGCATCCCTGCTCAGAAGAACAGAAAGAACATTACAGAAAGTTTCACATGGAAAAAGCTTATTCTTGTGTTGAATTAACAAACGTTCTATTTTAGTGAGCATAATAAACCAGCACGTGCATGACAATGGTCCATTTAAAATTATGCTCATGAATTTGTGATCCAAGAATGGAAAAATGTCAATTAAGAAATGCGTAATTAAGCACGGAAAAGGAAAGTACTTTTTGTTCAGAAGCTTTCTTGGTTTTCAGTGCCTCCCAGTGGAAAAATACAATACCAGCATTCAATTCAGCAATCCCTGTAGCATGCCTGAAATCAGCACGTAACCAGGAACAGGGCTACATGACAAAGCACTGGCAAAACGGAAACTAGAGAACTGATGGCTCAAAGTCATTGACCAGCCTTGAAATTCATACTCTGAGGTTTGAGAGAGGAGGAACTGTTGAAACATGTGTTAATTAAAAAAATAACAAAACCCCCAACTCATAAGCACACAATATATGGGCAACCTGGATGCCTTCTTTATTTAACTACAACCAGAAGCACTCCCAATCAGCTATCGGTATTAAGCTGCTTATAAAAATGGTTTTGGTCTGTTGTCCTTAAGTGCTTCAGGACGAGAGAGAGTTCTTAGCCTAAAATTTAGTGAAACAGAGACAAAAGTGAGCAGGTGGCTTGTTTTAAGGCCCTCACCAAATCAGTACCAGATGAGGATTGAGTTTACCAGAAGCGCCAGACTTTTACAGGCCAAGCCTGAGAGCTGTAGAATTATTTCAACTGATAAAAATGTTATCACCTGGGCACAGACACCAACAGTCATAGTTCTTGAAAGCAAAGACAAAGTTTAGCAGGTAGAACAAGCAGAAGCAGAACAGACTTTTAGCATTTTGTATTAAGATATTTTGCTTCAGAGGATGTACGTGAAGAGCGACGTCAAAACTAGGCGCAGTTCTCAGAGACCTATGCCAGCACCTAACGTTCACTTTCTGCCTACTTCCAGTTTCTCAGCCTCAGGTGATGACACCAGACCTATTGCAACAAAGCAGATGATCACAGCTTTATCTTTCATATCAAAGCTCTAAAAAGTTTCAAGCAAAGCAAAGCTCCTTCAATGACCTCCTTCCAGGACTAACAAAGCATACCCTTGGGGTTACCCAAACGCGACTTCCTTCCAAACAAAGATACAAGAAGTTTGGGTTAAAAAAATTAAGCTTGACATGTTCCTCCTGCAACAGCATAAAGCTCAAATATTTCAGTGGGGCACATCTGCATGCTACAGCTGGAATTCAGACAGCTCAGCAATTACTCACCTTCTGCAGATGCTTTTGCCTGGCCTTCTGTACATGTTTTTGCCAGCACAGTTACAACAATTAAGGGCTATCAAACAACAGGCTTCCAGAGCAGCAGAGATGCTGTGCTTTCAGTATCCTGCACACAGGCATAATACTAACCAAAGCATTTGTTAATTAGCATGCCTTGCTTTGTCCACACTCGGTGATTTTACTCAATTGCTTGCTGGTGACATATTCATGCAGATAGATTTGAGTACCTAAGATAAGGATCTGCATCAGTGTTCTGCACTGGAGGCATTTGCGAGCATATACGTGTCAAAGTATATTATAAACTATTGTTTGATGTAGTTGCTACATATAAACACTCATTATGTCCATGTTGCATAAATGAAGACCCCTAAACTATTGGGGCTTCTCAGTAAGAAAAACCTTAAAATCAAAGACTTAACCATGTAATCAGCAGTAATTTTCAAAAGTCATCAGTGAATAACAATGGGCTAAGGACTTTCTTTTTCCGTTTTTGTGCAACTCCAGCAAATGGGAACTTAGGATGCTCAATCAGAAAGCTACTAGTGATAAAAATAAGACATCAGAAGCAGCTCTATTCTGCAGTCAACCAATTCCACGTAGCCCAGAAACAGCACTGAAAGATTTCCTCTTAAAGCAACAAATGCAGTTCTGGAAACAGAGGAAATTGGTACAATTGTAATTCCTACATCAAATTATTTTTTTTTTTTGTGAGATACTTTTAAAAATCAATCAAAAGGAAATGAATGCATAATAGCTTTCATGTGATGTGATAACAGCAGGGGGAAAAACAAGCAAACACAAAGACCTAAAGAAAAAGAGTTTCAAACTGACTGAGAGATTTACCTATCCCAGCACAGCACTACTTTAACTCTTCCAAATCATAAATAAATAAATAAATAAACAAACCCCATGCAGTGTTCCTATGGATTAAATATTGCACATCGAACACATTCCACTTGATGTGGAAATTGCTTCCTGCTGGATACTAAGCTTTTGCTGCAGCAGTTCCCCATAGCAGCACCCCAACACTGCAAAGCTGAGAAGTCCTCAGGTACTCACTGGAATTTGTCTGTGAAACCGATGTGGCCGTGGTTGTGGTAGAGGTTGTGGAAGACTGAGTGCTCGAGGAGGTTGATGGCGACGCAGCTGCTGCGGCACTGCTGGTTGTTGGTGTGGAGGCACCGACCTGGGCCTGGGCTGCCAGCATTGGTGTCAGCTCCGACTGCTGGATGACTTTCACCCCATCTGGCTTAGTCCATGCTGACTCACGCGTCCGTGCGTTGTAGAAATAGACCTAAGAGTTAAGGATGTCACTATCAAACAGGTGCTTATCTGAAAGGGGAGAGTTTATCAGTGCTGTAGCTACTCCTGCTCCAAGAACAATTAAGTGATTTTAATAAGAGAATCAATAGAATTATACAGGATTTTACCATGCAACCTTTTTTAAAAATACCTGGAGTGTGCGCCTGTAGGACTGTACGAGGCAACATAGCAGCAAACACCCATTACTCTGCTGTCTCTGGTGACCATCTCACCTTGCCATCCGGAGTTTTGTTTTCTACCCATATCTCCTCAGCTGGGGGCATTGCTGGTGTCCCAGGGGCACTGACAGGTGGCATTCCCGGAGGGAACATCATTCCAGGAGGTGGTGGCATGCTGCCCATGGGAGGAGGCATAAACGGTGGTCTCTGAAGGCAAATAATAGTAATAATGTCATACCACGTTCAAACTGGACTTGCATCTATTAAAGCATCAACACTCATTACAGCTATGCTAAGGTTAACTGCACATCTTGAGAGCTTTAACAAACCAACCTTAGCTCAGAGAACTCCCCAACAAACCACCACCTGTTGCAGAACAGCAAAGGGAAGGACTTCACAACTGAGACGTTACTGTAAATGCAGAGCAGCAGAAAAGAGAGGTATGAAAATGAGCGGGGTGAGGGAAAACTAGTCGGATAAAGGAGAAAAAAAAAAAATGCTAGAACTGTTCCTGAGTAACCGCCCCTCAGACACCTCACACTGTGAAGCAAAATGATTTCTTGCATTACCACTGCACAGTTACACAATGATTCTCCCAGTGAATAATTATTAAAAGATTAAAATCATAAGCAAGCATCCCATTCCTTAGCACAGTAGATTTTATTACAATCCACTATCCATCTTAATCATCCATTAACTAGGACTCCAGCTAATGCTAATTAATATATACATATCAAAGTATATTTTCACTATGACATGATCAGAAGAAATCCAGAGCTGCCCTGCACGATCACTCTCACATGTAAAACTGAATGCCTGGTTTTTTAATTAAAGGTATATTCATTAATCTCACTTATTTACTTCTGTTGTGAAATTTCCTGTGTGTAACAAGCACAGCAAATACTTCCCCATAAAAGACGTCACTCAACAAAATCTATCCATTTCTTTAATTCATTCTGCATGCACCTAAACTGCCCCAGTTATCCATGTAACTCCAGTTTTAATTGAACTTATGATTCAAAAGATTTCCTCCTCACAAAAGAAACACTAAGGCAGTTCACTTCCAGCCCTACCCTCCCAACTGACAGGCTCCATATGGAAATACACACACGCAGCAGGATGGATAAAGGCTCTGGTGAAGCTGTGATGTTTCACTAACAGCAATTGGGTGGCTCAGTGGGATGAGCTGTGTAAGCCAACACCAAGCTGCATCCCTGCTCTGGGAATCCGAGTCCTACCCATGGTAATTTTCAGTGCACACCACACCATTGGTTTCTGTACACATTTGGCTTCTTTTGGAAGTTTTCCCGAGATAAGATCTCTGCTGCAAGAGATGCATTTTAAACTGCTTTTTAAACTCACGTACCAACTCCGATTTTTGTTCAGTACCATTGTAAAGGAAGTCAAAAGGCCACTGACGGAATTAAAAACTAACAAGAAAGCTATTAAGGTAACTTCCTTTCTTCACGACTTCTCTGCAGCTCCTCCATCCAGCTATTAGATGGCCTCTCTCTTTACTACCCTACAAACTGTAAGAAGAACCACAGTAGCCCACTTCTAGTTTGCTGCTACTGCTTCTTGAAAAAAAAGGAGTTGAGTTGTTCGAGGGCAGCACTGGGAACAGAGGAGAGGATCCCAGTGTGCAGCCAGGGGATCCAGAAAAGAGCTCAGCTCCACACTAAGCACATCAGCTTTAGAATCATGTGCAAAACAGAGCATGGTGCTGACAGCATAAAGAAATATAGACAAGCTTGTTGTGTGAATTTCACATATGGCAACGAACTATAGAAGGCGTTTAGTGCATGGTATGATGGAATAGCCCAAATGTAACAGCTGAGAGCAAAAGCACATTCAGAATATAAATCAAACACACAAAACAATGACATGTCAGGACTCTGGGCTACAAATTCACTGGCTGATTCTTGAAATGTTACAGACAGCAGAAAGCATGGTCCTGTGCTTCCTTCCCAGATCCACTGCACACTCCGACCTTCATTTCTTTCAGAGCTCTCCAGTCAGTGAATGGGTGCATGAACACCATACCAGTGGGAAAACAGGACCACAAAGCACCAAGAGAAAAGTGTGGTATGTGGAAATAGTCTTAAACTGAGCAAATCATCCAAGACCAAGAACAAGGTCCTGGTACCAGATGAAGAGAACAGAAAAAACAACTTTCCACTAGGTGAGTGGAGGCTGCTGACATCCCACAAAGTTACTGTTTCCATCTTCAACTCCACAGGTCTTTTCAACTGAGAATGTTTCACTGAAAAGCTACTTCACACCGCCAAGTTCTAACACTATGCTTTACATCCAAGGGAAAAAAAATGCCTGCTATGGAAAATACGCTTTTTTCTAAAGATCTCATGCTCAAGGTGATGACAGCATACAAGATGAGGCTGCAGTCTGATGTTGGTTTATTTCACGTGAGGTCAAAATTAAGTCTTTGCTCCTGCACCAGTGGCTTCTTTGCTTCCTTTCCTGTTGCTCCACCGTTTGTATGAACTATATGCAGAGCCATACACTCCCGTGCATTGGGAGTGATGTGAAAAGGAGCTTCCATAGCTCACAGGCAAAGCAAGACCAAAAATACCATAAAATAACCCATGTTACCACGTTTTCTTTCCTTCTTGTCCACATCCCTACTCTTTCAAATAAATTTCACAGCACAGAAGTGTTCGGTATCCCATTATAAAGAGTGGATTAAAACCATTATTTAAACATCACACAGTATTATGCCTACAACCCCGCATGGTAGTCACACCATCCTGACACCCCTACGTTGCTACTGCAACAAAACTTCCCAAAGATGTTGTACCTTTCAAACTGCCCAAGTATCTGCAAAGGAAACAGAAGTACTTAAACATACACGGCCATACAAGGTGAGCAGAGATTCACCTGACTTGAGCCTAACAGGCTCACAATATGCTGAACAAGTCCTGCAGATGCCAGGAACACTCAAAGTTAAAAAAAGAACAAAAACTACACCAAGCACCAAATGTACTGTGAGGTAAAGAATTTCTCCCTCAGACATCAGTAAGATTGCTATGTGCTGCTGATTTGGTCTAACCTTGTGCCTACTCTCAGGTTCTTTCAGATGTTTGCTCAATGTTTGTCCACTGACAATTTCTGGTGCATCACCAGACGCATGTTACGCATGTAACCTTTTGAATACAGCATTGAAACAAAACATACTCAATCACCGATTATAGATCTGCTTATCAGAATTACTGCTTGCCTATCTGATCAGTCACTTGGCAATCAGAACTAACAGCAAACTTCCATAGCAATTGCTGCTATGATTCATGCTGGAACTCAGGTAGAATTCAGCTCACTGTAGCACAGTACCTTCTGCTCATCTGTGCTCATTCACCATTGCTCAGTAAGCAGTCACAGCACACCAGAACACCCCAGAAGGCCAGTACAAACTTCAGGTGTGTGTTCTTCCAAGCACAAAGGGCTATGCAAATCTAACTGCTGCATTCTGCATGGCCACGAGGCACTAAAATGCAGTTGGGTTTTGGTTAATGCTGGCGGTGAACTCACCCTGCATAAACCATTAACACAGAATTGCTGTAAGGAGTTGAACACAGGGCTCTTCATACTGCTACGCATCAACCTGAGTTCCATAATACCACGCAGAAACTGTGTGCCATCCCAGCTGCCTTCCTCACCCACCTCAATGCTCTCGTCTTCCTGTTCCCACACACAAAGGGCTGCCCGTGCATACCTGCAGGTGCGGGGGTCCCATCGGCGGAGGGATCCCTCCTGGAGGCGGCATCGGAGGCATGTTGGGGTCGAAGGGAGGGCGCCCGAAGGGGGGCCGCGGCGGCGGCGGGGGGCCCCGCATCATCCCGAAGGGCGGCGGAGGCCGCATCAGCGGAGGGGGGCCGCGCATCACCGCGTTCGGGGGCGGCGCCGGGCCGCGGAACCGCAGCGCCTGCTGCTGGGCCATCCTGCGGGAGGGCGAGAGAAACCGAACTCGCTATCGATCACTGCTGAGCTACAGGAAAATCAGTGCTTGTTAAAAATAAAAAGAACAAAAACACCTAACAAAACTCAATGGGATGAAGAAAAACTGCAAACCTTAATTACATGTGCATGTGGAAAGAAAAACTACGCTAACAGCTTCGGGAGGTGCTTCACGCACTCAAAAGACGTCACTTATTAACTTCGACGCACAGAAACAACCGCCCTGGAGCGGGAAGCGCCCCCGCCGCCCCGCAAGGCCCAGCGACCCGCACCGCCCCCCGCCGCCCCGCAAGGCCCGAACCGCGCACACGTGCGGGGAGCGCCGCTCCGAGAGCGTAATTCCGCCCCGCTCCGCGCCCGCACGAGGGGAGCGGAGAGCAGCAGAGCGGCACAGCGCCGGGCCCGGCAGGAGAGCCCGCGTCCCGCTCCGCACCGGCACTCCGCATCCAGTCACGAAGGCCCGGCCCGGCCCGGCGGCCCCGCGCGGCGCGGACAAAAGGCGGCAGACGGGGCGGAAGGGGAGCGGAGTCCGCGGCCCGGCCTCTCTAAGCCGCCGCAGGCCGCGCCGGGCCGCGCCGCGGTTAGGCCGCAGGGGGGCCGGTCGCGGCCGCAGCGCTCGGTCGGGGCCCCGCGCCGCGCGGTACCTGAGCTCGCCGCCGAACCGCTCCGCCGCCGCCTCCCCCTCACCACCACCAGCCCCCGCGCCGCCGCCGCCGCCCCGTTCCGCCATCGCCACCTCGCAGCGCCGCCGAGCCGCTGCCGCCCCGGCCAGGCCCCGCCGCTCCCCATTGGTCGCCGCCCACGCCCGTCAGCGCTAGCGGGGGCGGGACCGCCTCGCGATTGGTCGCTATGCCCGCCGACTTTGAATGGGGGAAGCCAGGCGCGCCGGGATTGGCCGCCGGGGGCCGTCCCGCGCCGCTCGCGAAGAGGTCACGTGAGGCGTGACCCAGGAGAAGACAGGAAATGACGTCACATCCGCCGGAGCAGGCCGTAGAAAAAAAAAAAGCGACGGGAACCTCTTCCAATCAGAGGGCAGAGCTCATGGAACACGGGCACCAATCGGAGCGCGCAGGCAGCCGCGATCTCCCAATCACAGAAGGCGAAACAGCGCCCACCGAGCAGGCACGGATTGACACCGCCTCCCGGGGGCGCTCTGTGTCCGCGGGGTGCGCTGACAGCGGGCAGACGCGGCTACGGCACAGCGGCAGCGCCCGGCGCTCGGTGCAGCGCAGTGCCCGCGTCCCGCTGGAGTCACGGGGCGGTGCGGGAATGATCCGCAGCTCCGCGGCTCAGCTCCGACCGGTTCGGTGGCGTTTGTGTGGCCCCGAGTGCTCGGATAGCTGAACGGGCTGTGTGTGCAGGTACCGGAGCTCCGGTGTGACACTGATGTTCCATTTGAGATCCAAGAGGTTATAAAACGCTCTGCCGAAAAGCCGCTGCCCAGTTGCACGTTCCAGAAGCGAGAAGCACCTTGAGAGCGCCAGGAGGCAGATCGCAGCGCTGCTCCGGGCACAGCGCAGCCTCCCCGGGTCACTAATCGCAACCAGCTGTGGTTCTGCCGTCCCATTTTTCCCCGTTCTTTGTGTCACCAAAATAAATAAATAAATGAAACAAAATCGCGTCTTTTCTTAAATACTAACTGAAAATACTGAGGGACTTTTTGATGGGGCTGCGCTGAAGAGACTCGCTGGATACTTTGATTTTGCATCCCGGTTTCTTTATTCACGAGTTCTGCTTACAGTCGCTGTGGCCGTGAGAGCAGCTGACAGCTGTGTGTGGTTGGGGCTCCCTGCCGGCACAGCCCCGCTGCCTTCAGGAGCTGCAGCACGGAGCTGTGCGTGCCGTGAGATGAGAGCTGTCTGTGCTGCTCTGCGGGGACGGAACGCACTCAGCATCCCCACCTCGTGCCCCAACAGGAACGCTGTGAGTGCTCAGAGCTTTGTGACAGCAGGAGATTAAAACAATTTTTGGACACGATTGCTTAGATCCTCCCCAACCAGCGGGGCTGTCTGTCTGCCACTAGCGTCTTTCATCCTCTTTTTTCATCTGCTTGTTTCAGGATTGTCTCAATAATTCATTAATTACGGGCTGGCAGAGAAGAGCATCTGCAAGGCCCCCTTCTCGTGTTCAGCAGAGATCTGGCCCCGTTCCACAGCCCCGCAGCACACCCCCTCCCTCACTGCGCAGGTTTGTTGTCTCAAGAAAGCACCAGTCAGTAATTCTGAGACTGCAGCTGTTTCAAGAGCAATTAATGGTGAGATGTAATGTGGAAGTCACCGTGATGACTTTGGTGTCAGCATGGTGTGGCTTTTGGAAATGGTACCGTCTATTGCATTTTAAATACCCGGCTTTAAACTTTACCCAGGATTTAGTTGAAATCTAGATTCTTATTCCACAAGTTGCTGTGGGGGAGGAGGGGCGGGGCACTAATTGACAGCTGAGAGGACTCTGGGAATGTAGACAAAATGGGAGCAGTGGGATGCAGCCACCAGCAGGGCCAAGCTGCTCGTGTAATGCACACCATGGGCAGAAATCCTCAGGGCTGTGCACACATCTTGGGTTTGCTCCTCAGGGGAGCATGGCTTCAGCAAGCACTTGGCCTTGGAGTTGGATCCGTTCAGGGAGAGCCCAGCGCTGTACTAGCTCCAGTGACTCCAGACCTGCAGGGCAGTAAGCAGAGATGTGACAGTGCAAATGTAATGTCTCCAAGGCAAGAGGAGCATTCAGAGAACTTCTGTAAAACCTGCAGCCAGGGCGGCAGCAGCAGCCTGGTGCTCATCCCCACTGCTCCTCCCTGCTGCACCCATGGCCCTGCAGCTCCAGGAGCTCAGCAGCAGTTGGTTCTGCTCCAAGCACCACAGCACAGAGCTGCTGCCGTGGGGCCATTGGGAAGGGAACCCTTTCTTGTAGAGGTTTTTAAAGGTTCCACCTTTCCAAGCGCTCAGGTTGCTGTAATTTTTAAAGGAGTATTTTTGAAGTGGTCCCACATCACTTCCAGACACACAGAAAGGATGCTCAGAGTTCCATGCTGTGTGTGCTCCCTTCCAAATCTGACCAAATTCTCAAGTTCCTTCAGGTATGTCAGGTGGCCTTTTCCTCCCTGCTCACAGTGATGTGACATATGCTGACCCCAGTGCTGTGCCAGGCACCCCCATGTGCTGCCCCAACCCCACAACATCCAGCAGCTCCGCCACAGGCTCGGAGGTGCTGACATGCTGTCAGCTGGGACAGCTTTCCATTTTAATTCTTTTCCATTTTTATTTCAGATTTCAGGCTGAAGTGTGATGCTGAATTAAAAATCTTGCCCTGGGCTGTCTGCAGGGCCTGCAGGCTACTGCTGTGCCAGCATCTGCCAAGGAGACCCAGGGGTGCCATGTCGGAGGGCCAAAGCCCTGGGCAGTGGGGAGGCCCAGTTGGAGGGGGCAGGCAGCACTCCTGGCATTCGCATGCCTGAAGTCCCCATTCCCAGTGTCTCCATTTCCTGCCCTCCCTCACCCCCTGTGCTGCACAGCAGGACTGTGGGCTCAGTGTAGGCAAGGTCTGCACAGGGGCAGCTCAGCCTGGTACAGACTCCCAGCTGCCAGCATTCCCATAATAAACAGTGCAGCAAACAGCAACACTGAACATCCATGCTGGGAATACTCTAATGATGCTGGTCTCTGCACCACAGCCCCAGCACAGCAACCTGGAGGGCTCAGGAGGCAGATTTGAGGGCTGACACCCAGTGACAGCCAGCCCCTGCCCTGTGTACAGCACATGCCCCTCACATCCCTCCAGCTGCTGTGAGCACTGTGCTCCACCTTGGGGCAGGGCTTGTGGTGGTTGGGGGGAGGCACCTGTGTGGGAGCACGTGGAGGCAGATGGCTCTGGGTGCTGTTAAACTTTAATGAGGTGTGTCCCTGCATGCCACATCCACTGCCACATAGCACAGTGCACGCAGTCCCTGGGCGTGGAGCAACTTGTTCTGGCCTCTTTCTTTACCTGTGGTTCCATGAAGAAAATCCAGCTTTCTTTCAGCACAAGGTGCTGAGGTGCTTTCATGAGAGAACAGAAATCCAGATGCATCAGCTGCTTTGCAATTAGAAAATACTCAGTCTGTCCTTCCCTCCACTCTGATGCAGCACCCATCCCTCTGTCCCCAACAAGATGCTCCTCCCCTGGCACCCCGCCTGCACCCCCTGGTCACGCTGCTCTGGGCCACGCCTGGTGCTGCTGAGGAGAAGGGACTGTGGCACTTGGTCATGGTGAGGCTGCAGAGTTGGGACAGGTTGGGGAGTGCCCTCCAGCAGTGAGAGCAGAGGGTCCTCAAACTGGTCTTGTTTGGAGGTCATGGAGTGAACACAGCCAACAAAACTGGGCCAGCTTTACTGCTGGTGGGCACAGCACGGCTCTGTACTGCAGCACCTTCACAGGGTGCCAGGCCCTGCAAATGCCCCCAAAGCCATGGGGGCCCCCTGAGCAGCACCCACCCATCACGGCAGCCTGGGATGTGGCAGGAAGGTGCAGCCTCCCAGGAACACTGAACTCTGTGGGAGTCCGGGGAACATCCCCTGCTTGAAGAGCAGCCTCATATCTGACACTAATGGAAAAAGACCATTAAAAAGCTTTATGATATTCTGTTCTCCTACTTCCAGTCCCTCTCTCCCTTCATTGCTGCTGGCATTTTATGAATTATTGATGCGTCGAGGTGCTCTGCTCCCCGGTCCCTGCACTGCCGCTCGTAGTGCCTGCGCTGCTTCTTCCCCGCGGTGGCTCCATGGGCCTGGGCTGCTCCCACAGCCACCAGCATTCGGTGCCCATCGGGTGCCCGGCGGCACAGCATGAGGCCCCGGGCCATGGGTTCCCCAGGGCAGGGCTGAGTGCAGAGCCCCGGGGGCAGCAGGAGGCACAGAGGAGCAGGCAGAGGATGAGGGGGCTGCCCAGCCCAGAACCCAGCAGGAGCGGCCTGGGGAGCAGAGGCACGGCCGGGCCCTGAGGGCAGAGCTGTTGCAGAGCTCCCTGGGCAGTGCCCCGACCTTCGGGGAGCTTTCAGCTGCCGGGCAGCACCGTACATTGCAGCAATGTGCTGCTCCGCCCGCGCTTCAGCTCTGCAGCAGAGTCCTGGGTAATGGCATCAGTGTTCAGTCCCAGGACGTGGGCTCTCACGGCCAATTGCCTCAGGTTTCAGCGGAGGGGGCTAATGCGTTTTCCATGTTGCTGTGTGTGCACGTGGCACATGGCCCATCACACACGTGGTGCTGCCGATCCGACCCGGCTCACTCACGTGTCCACTCACCTGGGCCTTCCTGCATCCCTGGTCAGCATGGCAGCGTCTGCGGGATGAAGGGGCTCCCGGCTGTGCCCCCGCACGGGAGCAGTGTGGGAGAACAGCCTGGGGCGGGGGCCGGTCCTGCAGAGTGCAGGGAGAACACAGCCGCCCCACAGCACAGGGAGTGAGTGGTCCTCCTTCCCCGGCAATAGACAGAAGTTGGCACACTTTCTTGGATGCTTTCGTGTGTTCTCACTGCGCTACTTAAGGGAGAATTGTTCTTTCTTTCTTTCTTTCTTAGGCAGAAAACTGCACTCATACTGTAATGTGGTAATGTTTGTAGACTAATCTGTTCTGGCATTTGGGGAAGAAAACAGATTCAGAAACAAGTGAGATATCAAACGTTAAATAGTGCCCCTGACTCGGATCCCCACACACTGTGCTCTGGCTGCAGGGCTGCAGGATGGCTGCTCGCCCCGCTGTCTGCACTGCAATCCCTGACTCCATGCTGCACTGCTGCTGCACACACACCCCGGGACAGCTCCATCCTGCAGCAGCCTCAACAGTTCGTCCGTTTGTCCCTGGGTTTGTCTTCCAGCCCTGATGTCCCTTCATGTGTTTTGCTGCGAGAATTTGGGTCTATTTGAGATGGCTGTGGGCAGCACGGTCCTACAGGTGGCTCTGAAAGAGGATTTTAAACACTGGAGATCAAGGGATGTTCTCTGCATGCCACAAATACTGCAGTTCTGTGCATGGCTCTGCTCACTTAGGAGAAGAAAAACCTAAGGTTTCCCTGCAAATCCACCTGCTTACACCTCTCACAGCCCTCACATGCTTGGTGCGCTCCAGCACAGCACAGGGTAGCTGTTCAGACACTCTTGTATCTGCTGCCACATTTACAGCCCAGAAACATTTAATGAGCCCTCACCAAAGCTCTGTCAGAAAGCACAGCAGCTCAGCAGAGCAGAGCCCTCTCCCACGCAGTGCTCCATTTTGAGGGCATCACTCCCTGGTCCCACCCCAGCTCCGCGCCCCCAACACTGCCCTGCACAGTGGGTGTGCAGGAGTTCCTTCCATGCACTGGGAGCTTATTTCCAGGGGCAGGCTGAGGGCATTCAGCTCATGCAGTGCTGTTCCAGGACAGCTAATCTTGGTTTATATAATGGTATTGCACATTTTTAATTCTCTTCAGATTTTAAAACAAAGATTTCATTTCATCTGCATGCCGTGTCTCCATTTAAAGTCTATTGAAGACATGGTGACACAAAGCTCCATATATATCATTCTGAATTTGTTTTAAGAAACAATGTCTAATTCATGTCTTGATGATGGAAGAATTTTGTTTCTAACATTTCCAAGCAAACTGCAAAGCACAACCACTGTCATTAAAGACAAATTTGCTTAATTGCCTTAAAACACTCTGCTCTGAAGATAACCAGCACAGCTGCACAGCTGGAATGACTCCTCCTGCACCTATGGGTGCAAAGCAATGTTCTGCTTTGAGCCCATGTGTTCCCGCAGAGCTTTGCTCAATGCCCACCTGAGGCTGACACTCAGCGTCTGCAGAGCAATGGAGAGGAATGCAAGGGTTGAGGTGGGATGATCTGCTTGGGTTGGAACTGGGTGGGATGAGAAACTGCATGCCCTGCAGGTGGGATGGAGGCCCTTGGGGTACCCTGCAGTGTCCCACAGCCCATCCTCCCCTCCTACTCCTCCCCTCCAGCCTCCAGCTCTGCTCTGTGCATCTGGGGGGTTCCCCCCACCTTCCACCTCTCCCTGGGATATCAGCTGTGCTTCTATTGATTTCCACCCCACATTTGTTTTTGCTATTCATTATTAATGGGATCGTTTTTCTATCCTTCGTGCATGAAGGCAAATTTTGTGTAAAAATCAATTGAGTGAGCACCGCCAATGGCTTGTTTGGTTTTCTTTGCTTTCATCTCTGGTGTGCAGTCCCCGGGAGACACAGAGCAGGATATTAAGGAACAAGGATGGGATGGAGAAAAAAAATAATAGATCAATTGTTAGTGGTTTGTGAACCTTACAAAGGGATTTGCCTACTGCTCTTTGTCTCACACGTGTCTCACAGAGCAGCTCTCTGCTGCCCGTCTCCCTTTGGTCACGTTTCTCTTTCTGCTTCCCAGTGCCATGGAAGGGGCTGCCCTTCCTCCACCGTAGCAAATCCCTCTTCCTGGGGGTGAGTCTGGCCATGATCCACCACGGGGCATAGTGCCACGCTACAACCCCTCCACTGTGAACCGGTCGCCAGTAGAACTCTCTCCTCAGTTCCTGTTGCAGCTCGAGCCCTGTGGCTGCATGGGAGGGGGTGGGCAGAGAGCAGCAGTGGGAGAGACGGGTGCTCTGCAGGGAGCGCTGCCACCAGAACTCCTTTTGGGTACTAGTTCCTCATCTCCCTTCCCTGCATTGCCCCTGGCATCGTTTCCCAGCTCCGGGGCACTGCCCCTCACACCAAGAGGAAAATACAAGCTGTTTTCCTGTGCTCCATGGCACCAAATGCCAGCTCTCAGCTACTCCTGCTGAAGTTGAAAGAATTCCTCCAGCTCTGGGGAGACAGGGTTTTGTGTCAGTGTATTCATCAGAAGCTCTGGCAACCAAACTCAAGGCATCAAGAACTGTTAAAGCAGTGTGTGCCGACCTCCAACCTGAGATCCTAAATGAAGCACTCAGGTCATTCAGGAGAATGAAACTGGGCAGAGGATCACCTCAGCCCTGGGCCATGAGGAGCTCCTCCCCATGCAGTTCTGTGTCCACGCAGAGGAACCAGGAGCAGAGGAGGATCAGGTGCTCGGGTCGTACTGCCAGCGCGGATGGAAGAGGAGCATGCAGAGCTCTGGTTTCCGGGACAGTAACTGTAGATTTCAGGGTCTAAAGTTCATTTAGGACTTATTTTACATCTTTAGGCCATTTTCTGGACCTGGCCCAAAAGGACAAATGTAAAACCGTCTTATAGCAGAGACAAACCCACATCAGTCATATATTAAAGCGGCAGGGACACCTTTGCCATCCAAGAGCAGCACGATCCCAATCCCCTTTCGGCGGTGGCGGGCGTGAGGATGCGTCCCCACTGCTGCAGGGTGGCGCAGAGCGGTGAGCTGAGCGCGGGCGGGGGGAGCAGAACGCAGCTGAGCGAGGTTAAAACGAGCTGTTGACGGTAACGGAGCTGAGTGAAGAGCACTTCAGAAGCGCTGGAATTCCCGTTCCGTGATGGAAGACAAACGGCGCGAGGCTGCCGTGTCCTTCTGCAGAAGTGATGACCGCTTTCAGTCCGGATACTCCTTTTCCGTGGGTTAAGGGCTCCTCGGCACTCCGATCCTTCTGTTTGAAAATTCCTTCGAATTCCGTGTATCACAAACAGTATTTTCGTTTTAACAGAAAGGCGGTGGCTGCTTCACTCCCCGTCGGCAGCTCCGGCTGTGGGACCGACCCCCGTAGCACCGGGCAGCCGCCCGAGCGAGCAGCAGGCAGAGCAGCAGGCAGAGCAGCGGGCTCAACCCCGGCTCCTCCCGGCCCGGCGGCCGCTTCCCGGGCGGGGCAGGCCAGGGCAGCGCTCGCCGGCCAGGGGCAGGGAAGGAAAGAGAAATGCCCCTACCCGCCTACCTGCTTTGATGGCGGAACGTCCCTTGAAGCTCGCAGCCCGGCAGCACCGCCTGCTTGCCGCAATGACGATCCGCCGAACCGCGAGCGGGCAGAGGGGAAGCTGCCGTCTGTATCGCCTCCTGCCCTTTTTATACAGCGGGAGGCAATTAATATTGCATCACCCTTATTTTAAATTTTCAGAACCCGCAATATAATGTAATGGCATAAGGGCATGTATTATTAAAGGACATTTGATTGGGGGAAAATCATTGGGGCTGATTGGAAAAACGCGGCGAGAGGAGCGCGCGGCTTCCCGAGAGCCGCAGCGAAAGGCGAAATTGTCGGATCCGCTCGTAGCGGGGGCGGCGGGCAGAACCGGCTGCGAGGTTCGGTGTTTGTCACTCACTGAAATGACAAAGCGAAATATTCAGAAGAGCCTCGCGCTTCGACCATTAATTTTTAATCGTTAAGGTGCTTCTGGGAATCATAAATAAAAGCCTTTTCCCCTTTTAAACAGCATTACAAATGAGCCCGCGGTGAATTTGTTTGGGAGACGTTTTTGTTCCACTCCAAGCGGAGGGGCCGGGGTCCTCGCCCGCCCGCCCCGGGTAGGGTGCCGGGGGCACAGCGGGGTCCGACGGGACAAAGCTTCGTCCCGGTGCCCAGGGGAAACGCCCCGGTGGACGATTTTCGTTGATTTGCGCTCGCAAATATTTTCCTCGGTCCTCCCAGCGCCGCCGGCTCGGAAACGAGAGAGGGAGCCAGAAACGACACGTTCCCTTCGGGTTGAAAAATAAAGCCTTTATTCCAGAGTCGAGGTGGGGAGCGGCGCTCCGTTCGGAGCGCAACGGGACGGGACGGGCGGGGAGCGCAACACGGCCCGGAGCTCCCGGCGCTGCGCCCGGGACGGCCCGCGGGCGGCTCTCCTCGCGGGACACAGTCCGGGAAACCGCGGGGACGCCGCAACCGGCCGCGAGGCCCGGGGGGTGTGAGGGCGGAGGGCGGCCTGCCCCGTTCCGGGGCTTCGGTGGGGCAGCGGCCTGGGGTTCGTCCCGCCCCGCCCCGTCCCGCCGAGCCCCGGGCGCGGCCCCGCCGTCGGTGGGTGGGGGTGCCGGCCGGCCGGGCCGCCGTCAGTGCACCGCGGAGTACTTCATGCGCTTCTGCTTCTGGCGCTGGTTGCAGAACCAGACGCGCACCACGTTCTTCTTGAGGTCGAGCTTCTCGGCGATGGCCGCGATCTTCTCGGACGACGGCCGCGGCTGCAGCGCGAAGTACGCCTCGAGGGAGCGCTTCTCGGGCGCGGCGATGGACGTGCGTTTGCGTTTGCGCTCCGCGCCCGCGAAGAGCTCCGGTTTGGCGGCGCGGTCGCGGTGCGCGGCCTCGGCCTCCTCCAGCCAGGCCTGCAGCACGGGCCGCAGCGCCGTCATGTTGTTGTGCGACAGCGTCAGCGACTCGAAGCGGCAGATGGTGCTCTGGCTGAGCGAGCCCACGCCCGGGATCTTCAGGTTGGCCAGGGCCGCCCCCACGTCGGCCTGGGTCACCCCCAGCTTGATGCGGCGCTGCTTGAAGCGCTCGGCGAACGCCTCCAGCTCGCGCGGGTCGGACTCCACGTCGGGCAGGCAGGGCGCGGCGGGCAGCGGCGGCGCGGGGCCCCCCGGCGGACCCACGGCCACGGGCAGGTGGCCCACGGCGCCCAGCGGGTGCGGCGGCAGCGGCGCGGGCACCGCCGGGGGGTCGGGCAGGGCCAGCGCTGGGGAGAGGTGCTCCAGCAGCTCGGCGTCCAACGTGGGGTGCGGCGGCGGCGCGGGCAGCGCGGGGTGCGGCAGCGCGGCGGGGGCGGCCGGGCCGCAGGGAACGCCGCTCATGGCGTGGTAGGTCGCGTCCGGCTTGAAGGGGTGGCTCTTGGCGTGGGAGACGATGTCGACGGCCGCCAGAGCCTCGGCTCGGGCCAGCAGGCTCTCATCAAAGCTTCCAAATATATTGCCCTGGAGCTGCGAGCAAGAATGCGCATAGTGCAGTCAGTGGGGAATACTGTCATCTCCGGATTAAAAACCTCGCCGAGCACAGAGATTCCTCCTCAAAGCTCAGGTCATAAAAATTAATATGAAGGCAGCGGCTTTGCTCGAAGAGACATGTGGATCAGAGACGGGAGAGGGGAGCGGGATGGGGGAGCGCGGAGACGCGAGATTGTTCTGCTGACATGAAAAAAACATTAAGAGAGCGCCTGTCAAAAACCGTGCCTTAAAGCGGTAATTACGCTCCAGCTACGTACCTGCGGGGCCGGGAGGCAAACCCTGCGCATCGCCTCCGCGCCGGCGTGCAGCCCGGAGTATTTGGGCTCCTGCAGGGCGGCGTGCATGGGGAAGGGCTGCTTGGCGTTCATGGCCATCATCTTCGCGCACCTCGCAGGTAGGCAGCCCCGGACATCGATTCAGGGTTGTCTCTGGCTCGCCGCCGTCAAAGTGAGCGATTGGCACTGACGGAGAGTCCCCCCGCCGCGCCCCCCCCCGCTCCCTCACTCATCTTACACCGCCGCCCGGAGCGGGCCCCGCGCACGCGTGTTGTGGGCAGGAGCGGAGGGCGCGGGGCCCCGCACCGGCTCGGGACGCGCCGTCGGGGCGGCTCAGTGGGGAGCGGTTGAGGATCGGTCCCGGCCGGGAGCAGAGGAGACCGAACTCTCCCCGTTCATAACTGCCGTCGGGGGAATGCCGAGACGGGCCGGCCGAGGGGCTGCGGCCGAGGGGCATCGCTTGGACCCTGCGGGACCTTCCCGCGACCGCGGGGAGAGGAGGGCCGGCAGTATTGCGTAACGGGAGGCAGGCCGAGCTCTGGCCGCGCGCAGCATCCTTCCGTGCGGACCCGGCGGCTCGGCTCGCTCCCGGCTGGGTGTGTCCGGGTACGGGCGGCCGCCCGCACACCGCAGTCACTTCTGCGGAGCGCACAGCACTCTGCCCCCCGCCCCGTCCCCGCTGCGTCTCGCTCGCTTTGTACACAAACCACACAAGACGCGGTACTTCAAAGGCGAAACGTCTCTGCTGTTCCCGTGCGGCTGACACGAGCCCCACAACGTTGGCACAGTCTGACAAAAGTTAGTATGTACCAAATACCGCGAACACGAGAAGCGCTCGGCTCCTCCCCAGCCACCACCGGACCCACCTCCCCCCACAGCCTGCAGAGCCCCGCGCGGCTCCCGCGGGGATGCGGGGTCGGGCCGTGGGTGTGCGGCGCGTGCGGGCCGCGTTGTCGCCGGGGGGAATCCAATTGATTTCAGGGTCACGCGGGTACTGGGGAGCCGTGCTTAAGATATGTAAGGTCCGCACGGTACGTACTGCAGGCTGCAAACATTCGATCCTCGATTCGTTAAGAGAAAACGGACAAGTCCCCTCCTCCCGAAATAGTCCCTAAACGGGCATAACTGCTCCAGAACTGTTGTTTTTGTTTTTTGCTCCCTCATTACCTTCCCACATCTTCACACGTTACCAGACTTCGGTGGTCTGGGGATTTAAGTAACCAGCACGTGGGAAACGGCCGATTCTTAAGCAAAAGTAACACCCGTGCCCGGCTTTCAGGCTCTCAAGAGTTTTGTGCGCAGAGCGAGTTGGTTTGGTTTCCCGACCGACGCGCTGCCTGTGCCGTGGTGGGGAGAAGAGAGGAGAGGAGAGGGGAGGAGAGGAGAGGAGAGGAGAGGAGAGGAGAGGAGAGGAGAGGAGAGGAGAGGAGAGGAGAGGAGAGGAGAGGAGAGGAGAGGAGAGGAGAGGAGAGGAGAGGCACAGCCGGCCGGGGAGCGGAGGTCATGGCGGGGCGGCCGCACGCACCGCGCACCGCCGGTCCGTCCTTCGGGGCTCCCAGGAGCGGAGAGAACAGCGTGAGGAAGGCGGCTGTGCGGGATCAGCACCGCGGACAGCGCAGTGCCGTGGCGGGGCGGCCCGGCGGCTCGTTCCGTCGCTCCCAGCTGAGCCGGCTCAGCGCCGCGCAGCTCCGCGCTCTGATTTACGATAAAAAATTTAAAGGAAATCATTTATATTTCAACGGGCCTAAATAGCTGCATGAAAGTTTCATCCAAAGCGGCACCGTATTTATAGGCGGTGCCACTTCGGTGGGAGTAATTAATAGAGGGATACTTTTCAGACCTTTGTTTTATTCGTAACCCTCCCTTTATTCCCCCGCTCTGGCTGACCCCAGAGGATCCCGGCAGCGCTGATGCAGCTCCCGACCCCCGAAGCTCCCCTCCCCTCCCGAAGGCCTGCACTGCGTTGGCACTTCTCCCCATCCCCACGCCTTCCATCCCTCCCTCGGCCGCAGCCCGTGCGGCCTCCATTCCCGGTCCCACGTGGGATGGCAGACGTGGCCCAGGCACGCTGCGGCCGAGCATTAATGCGTGTGGACGGAGCATCCCGTCCCAACCCGAGCCCTTCTGCTGCCCACACCGTGTGGTGGCTTCTCCTTCCCTCCCAAAGGCCGCCGTTCTGAAAGACGCCGGATGGGGTAACCCAGCTGCTGAGCTCCCTTTAATTAAAGCCGTAAAATATTGATGTTCCTGGCCCTGTCTACTGATGTTACACCTTACAAACAGAGGAGAGGAGTCCAAGGGATAAACAATAACAAGTTAAAAGAGCCCAGATGGTTTGCCATCAGAAACTATCTGCAGACTCAAAGGTGTCACTGCAATAGATTTTAGAGATCATTCATCTGCTGGTAAATAATTAATGGTATTTCTGGAAGAAAAAAACCACCATCAGCCCATACCCTGATGAAACATCACCGCTGACTCATTGAAAATCTGAAGGTAGCAGTCAGATTGAAGGCGTGCGCTGAGCCCACGGTGCCATCCTATTCTTTGTCACCATTTGAAGGTCGTTATCCATTTTCCTAAAACATCAAACTATTCTGCTCTCATTTAGGATTTAATTCAAAGCCCATCACAGTCGGTGCGCTGTCAGCAGGCTCTCGGTTTCATTAAACTGTTAAGTTGAAAGGACTGGTAATAAATGCTTACACGGGAGTGAGGGTGCTCTGGCACACAGAAGTCCATCATTTCACACACAGTTTGTCCTCACGCATTCTCTACAATGGGTGATAACCAGCACTGCCCAGCACTGCCACCAGACTGAGATGTCTCACCCCGGGAAGTTTTCCTCAGTTGCTCTTTAAAGCATCCCTGGTTTCCTGCAAACAGCCCACGGTGCTGCTTTACACCCGAGGAGCTGTGAGCAGCTGAGGAGAGGGGAATGGCACACGGATGTTGTCCTTCTGTCCCTTTGCACACACAGCTCCCACCCACTGCTATGGAGCTGAATCTCCCACCCAGCACTGTGTGGGGTGGGTTTCTCCTTAGCATTCCTCACTGCCCATCTGTGTAAGAAATGACATGTTTTCAGAAATAATGTTTTTCACCCTCCATTGAGGATGCAGGGCTGAGCTCTTTGCTGAGGTGCAGCACCTTCCCTGAGGTGTTTGGAGCCCTGCAGGAGGAGTGCTGCATTGAGGTTCTCGGCTCGCCCTCAGCCCCACGCAGAGCACACAGCACGGCATGCAGTCTGATATGGCTGTTCCACTGCACAATCTGATCGAGGAAATAGCTAGGATTACCCAGACAGTCAATTATTCATCAGCTAAACGGCCCAGCATCAATTACCTGGCTTGATTCTCTTATTCATTAAGGAGATTGAAGAGCCTAACTTAACAAAGCCAAAAGAAAGTTGCTAAGCTACAGGAGCTGCCCAGCTCATGGGAGGGCTGCAGTGTCCAACCTTACAGGGGATGCAGTGGGGCCAGGGCTGTGTCCTGCTGGGGTCACCGAGTGCTGGCCTAAGGAGCAGCTGAGGGAGAGACGGCATCCCATTGTGCCTTTAGGAGCACATTAATTTCCCTTAGAGAGCATTTGGTGAGATGTTATTAAAGGTGGAAGTCGGGCTCTCACGTTTGGGATGTGGGCTGTTCAGCCAGTGACAGCACTGTGAGAAGTAGGGAACTGTCGTGATGTGCTTTGAACTGAATAATGAGGGCTTTCTCTCTCCTTCTGTAATTGAAAAAATTAAAGCGGTTTGGTCTTTTCCAGCTGTATGCAGGGGAGCTCTCAGAGAACACAGCTTGGGTGTGTTACTGAATACAAACACGGGTATTCCCAGAAAGTCGTGCAGGTGTTTGCAAGTATCACCACGAGATCAAAAATGTTCCTTAGAGGAATACTGTGCCCATATTGAAACATTAAAAGAGTGACAGCGGTGATGAGTGCTGGGGGGGAGCAGAGATAGCAGCACTCCGTCCTCCTACCGCAGCCACTGGGGAATGGATGCTGTTCTGTCCCTGAATTTTTCAGCCAAGGTTTTGGTTGAGGTCTGAGGGACGTGAGAAGCTCCGTGTACTCCTTTGTAATGTGCATGAATTATAGAGCTTGTTTCGCGTGTCTTTCCCTGAAATTAAAGCTGTAGCAAAGCAGACTCTGATGCTCGTTAAAAATCAGACCCATCTGCTTCCAGTGAGGATCCTACGAGTGACAGAGACATTTTCCAAGGTGGGAGGAGGGCAGAGTGCTCATCTATCAGGCATCTCTTTCTTGTTGTATTTGCTTCTAACTCTAGAAATACATCTAAATGTGGTCTAACAAGATTCTGCTCCACAAGAAATTAATGAGGAACAAACATTAATTATTCATGGCCTGAAACAGGAGGTCTGCTAATGTTTCTGCTCATCAACAAGTCGCACAGCTGCAGCTTTGCAGGGCAGTCCCGGGGAGGATGGAGGAGAGCCCCGCAATGTAGCACTGCAATGTGTGCCCCATCGCTTCCGAGCTGCTCTGCTCTGCTGCTGCACCAGCCCTGGGCTCCCAAAGCCTTCTGCTGGCACCCACGGTTACATGGAACAAAAAGACCCTCCCGGGCACCACTGCTGGCCCCACTGCCCTCCCTGACACAAGGAAAGTTAAGGAGTGAGACAAGGGAACAAACAGCCAGAGAGAAACAAACAACTGCAAAAGGCACCGGAGCGGTTCGGCCGTGCGGCTCTGGAGCCGGAATGAGCATTTTTGCTGCGGCCGCATTCCCGGAGCGCGGCCGCATTCCCTGGGCCGGCAGCGCTCAGCTTTACTGAGGGCGGACGGAGCTCTCCGCGCCCGCGGGTAGGGGGCGAGCTGAGCGGGACGTTCTCCTGCGGGACTTTCATTTAGGTGGATGCTATGATGTGAACCAAAGCGTGCTGAGACGGCTGCCCGACAGAGTGCAGGTAGAAACTGAGGGCTCCAGTGAGGAAAAACTCAAATGCACTGAAGCGTAATTGGACAACAAGTTTCTTCCAGAAAACAGGTTGAAATATTAAACAAAATCAAAATGGTATTTCCCTCAAAGAGACGAAGGTTATGCGGCCCAAAAGTCCCCACATCCTTTCTGTCAGCCAGAATTCTCAGCCTGGAGCTGCTCTCTCAGTTCTGTGGGGTCGTTTATTGCTGCTACAAAAGCAGAATGAGAGCAGCTCAGACATCTCAGAGCAGCGGATGGCGTTTGTCTGCACACCCACCTGGAGGAGCTCCGAGTGAGTGTGAGCAGCAAAGCGGTTTGTGGCATCACGGAGTTCAACAAGAGGCAAATTGGAGCAGACGGGGACAGAGGAAGCAGCTCCGCATCCCCATCCACCTCTGCCCCATGGCCTCACATTAGCCACATTTTGGTCATCATCCACAAACCAGTAAGAGCAAAGATACATTTCATTAATTATCCATGATAATTAACATAGAGATCGAAAAACTTAAATACTTCCACTGGGGAACAAAATCAAACTATTTTGCATGTTGGAAAGCTTTGCGCTCCCCACCGAGGCTGGATTTAAAACAGCACAAACTGTGCTAAAGCAGCATCAGCTCAGCAGTGACCCCACGGGCAGCCTCAGAGCCAATGAGTCCACACAGGCAGGCGGGGTTTGGTGACTTATCCGTACCACAGAATCTCTCCTCTCTGTGTCCCACATGGTTCAAAGCTCAATTGCGGTCTCTGCATCCTAAAACCATCCCAAGGGGAAGTTTGGGCTGCTGGGATCCTGGTCTGCTTTGCAGCTGTGGCAGACAGAGCCCTTCCTTCCCCCCAGGACCCCAACTCCCCCCTGGCAGCTGCTCACCACCCTAACACCAAACCCAGAGCCCTTCCCGCTGTAACAGTTTTCCATCACGTGTGCTTTGGGAATTGCTCTGCAGCCATTCTGGCTGCGCAGGGTGCAGTGAGACCCCCCGGGGGATGCATGTTGTGCCAGGGAGGGGATGTTTGTTGAGTCCTCCCCTTGGGGGCTGTGGTGCCCACGGGCTGAGAATCACAGCACAGGGGGGAAGGGGCTAGGGAGGGGGGGCTGTGCCCCATAGCTCTATGAAATTATTCAGCCCCGTGCTGCTTTCACATTCCTTTTACGTTAATGCTCCCTGAAATCTTCATTAAAATTTGAAATTAAAATGTAACAATCGGAGGGGGGTGGGGAGGAGTCCTGTCACCTAACATTAAACTCATCGCTCCCACATTTACATTTCCTGGATTTTTAATTAGAGAAGTCACTGGGGGCGGTCACTCACACTGCACAGGACTGTGTGTCACCACCGCAGTTCTGGGCGCTGCAGGGCTGCAGGGCTGCTCTGCTTTCAGCAGCTCTGCTGTCAGCATCTGTGACATCTCCCTGCTTCTTGCTCGGTTTCTCACCTGTCAGACACTCTGAGCAGCGCTGCGGTGATCAGGCAAAGCGCATCCTGAGTTGCTGAGTCACCTTACACCGAGGGGCAAATGCCCCCCTCAGGAAGTTTGATGGGCGAGAGGTGCTTCCAAAGCAGCAAAAAGTTCATGGTTAAGAACCATTGCAGAAACCCTTTGAGGGTTCTTGGAGCTCCTCAAGACTTTGCTGTGCAAATCTCCCCACACCTACAGAGGTTTACTTTTAGGGGAGGGTGACCTCAGGTGCACCACTCAGAGCCCCACAGCAGCCCCACAGCCCTGCAGTCCCGTGCTGTCACTGCAGACACCAGGAGAGTGCTGTGGCCGTGCTGCTGTCACGGAACTGCTGTGTTCCTCACAGAAATGCTGGGTCTCAGGGGAGTGCTCACTGCAGGTTGCTGTGTAGCTGTTCCTGGCATGCTTGGGAAGGCACCAGTTCCTCCCAGAGCCCATGAGAGCCCAGGGGCTGCAGGGAGTACTGGGGGAACTGGCAGAGCTGGGCAGTGGCAAATCCTCCAGTGCAGCCCCAGGCAGGAGCTGCATCCTCCTAAGCAGTGCCCCAGCACACAGCTGAGGTCAGACATGCACACTGTGGCCCCACAGGGCTGGCGAGTGCAGGCAGTGGAAGATCCTGGCGCTGTCTGTGACCCCATATCAGCCCTCTGCCCACATAACCACCCCCTTCAAGGCAGTGTGCGCCTTTCAGGATCCCTTCCTGCACATCTGGCAGACCACAGACATTGACAGTGCAGCCAAATGAGCGAGTCTTAATGCTGGCCTCCCTGCCCTCCCACCCCAGCAGAGCCAACAGCTGCAGCCCCAGACGCCTCCTTACAGGCACAGCGGTGCTCCCACGTGCAGCTGCTTCTGGCCAGAATTAGACTCATCTTTCATAATTTGGAATCAGGAGTTGGGAATTCACCGCTCAGAGAAGTCCTCCTCGCTTTTCTTTGACCTACAGATAACCCGAAGTCACACTCAAAAGCAGAAATGAAGAGTGGATGAAGCTGTTGTTTGACATATCTTTAGCCACCAGAGACTGCGCGGAGGTACATTATATTGAGTCGACTCCGAATAATTTTCACATGAATTACTAAAGTGCCAGGGATGCATAATTCATCAGCACTTAAATAAATCAGAGCAGAGGAGCTGCACGCTGCCAGCAGATGCTGTGCTCACCTCAGGAGCACTCTGCGACAGTGAGCTGCCCCACACTGCACTGCCCTGCAGCACAGGCAGTGAGAGGGCTCAGCTCCCAGCAGCCCCCAGCCCAGCTCCGTGAGACGGCTGTGTGAGGCAGAAGGACCTTTGTTGCAGTGTCCGATAGTAGAAGCCCCGCCATGCTGCCATTGCGCCTGCACCCAGCACAGCACAGCGGAGCAGCTCAGTGTGCTCACCCCACAGCCCTCCCCAGCCATGTCCCAAAGTGATGACGCTCTTTTTGTGATCATTGGTGGTTTGGGTTGTTTTTTTTGAATGGTTCTGCTGTCCAATTTATTTAAGTTACTTTTTCTCTCCTTTTGTCCATTTGGAACCATTCCCATAGCATATCTTTATTGCAAAAAGGTCAACATGCATCTTAGAAATTCAGATTGTAATCAATAAAACAAACATTACATATATGAATTTAAATGTATAAACAGTTAGAAATTCAACAATATCTCCTATTACACTATTACACAAGTTCACAATTTTGTAAAAACTATGGTACAGGTTTACTATACACCAAGGGAACTTCATTCCTTTTCACATGATTTTGTTATGGAGGAGAAGAGGCGCATTCGCACACAAGCAGGCCGCAGTTTCCACGCTAACCTTCCAGCGCTGGGGTCGCTGCTTTTTGCCCAGCTCACAGGCAGTGCAGCCCTCCCTGCCCCCATCACACACAGCTCACGCTCAGACTGAACGCCTCCTGCACACACAGGCTGCGCTGCTGCCCCATGGACCCTCCGAAAGTGGGCGTCAGGGTAAAATGGCACCACCAAGTAAAGCAAACAGTGCTGCCGTGTCACCTAACAACCAAACCAGAGCAGTTCTGTATCACCCAGCAGGCTCCCAAGTTGCAGGGAGACCCACGAGCCTGGGCAAAACAAAGGTCACTTTGGAACATCCTTCCTACTGCTGAAACACCACAACTGGGATTGCTGCCCGTCCCGAGGAGGTAACAGCGTGCTCTCAGTACACAAGCTGGGCTCAGATGCACAACTCATTTTCTCGCCTCAGCACTCAGACATCACGTTTGGGACATCACCGCCCGCGTGTGCTGTAAAGGAAATCACTATGGAAAGCAAAGCAGTTGTGTAAAGCTCTCTGAAAACCACCGCGTGGAGCCAACGCAGCCGCTCACCTCCCGCCACAGCCCAACCATATGAAAAGGAATCCCGTTCTGTGTCAAAGGCTACTGCAGTTTTTCTTACAGCTTCATTCATTCACTGTAGTTTTCATTTTCCAAATACAAAAATACAACAGTTCTTATTGAAATCTATACGCTGGTAGATTTAGTACACAAAAAAAGCAAAATATTTACAAAATTATACAGTTTTAAGAAAAAACTCTGTACAAAAAAATATATAAATCCTTTGTTCCCTCTATCACTTTTCACTGTCAGGACTCAAACACGGCTGCTGCAATGGATAGTTCAACATATACACCGACCGAGCTGCAGACAATAAGAACAACATCGGAGATGACGGGAGAAAGACACTGGGAATACCTAGGATACATTTTCCCTCATTTCTCTGTGTATGCAATTTCACCTCCACGCTAACGAGAATGTCCAAATTACACACAGAGGTTTTAACATGAAGAGGAGGAGACACTGAAAGGCAGAATTCCCTTCAGCTGATGAGGAAACTGAAGATGACACCGCTTGGACTTCCAAAGCACCAGCACAGCAAAAAGGGAACGCGGTCAGGGAGCAGCAAACACAACGTGCTCAGCTGTGTTACCAAGTTCAGAGCCACAGCCACTGGGGGGGTCTCTAAATTCTCTTCAGTCGGGAACTTGCTGGCAAATACTCTGGTAAACTAAAAAGAGGAGAGCATTTTTCACTGACATTCAGTTTATTTTGTATAGAAAAGTACATCAAAGTGTACTGAGAAGGGCACTGTTCAAATGCATGGCCAAGGAAAAGCTTACTTGGTGGCACTGATGGTGGTGAGCCACAAAAGCCACGCAGCAGTTAAGAGACGTGGCTTCAGAATCTGAGCTCGTTGTCCTCATTTCTACCATTATACACCGCCTGTGGGTGTGGGTGTGTTTGTAATGGCACAGCAGTAAGACAGATGAGGATGGAGCTGTGCTCATCTGAAAAGTGCCCAAACAGAACTGAAGACAAACGAACACTGCTCCAAACCAGGGCTGCTGCAATGCCTGCACTGCTCCACTGTGACCTGCAGCATCCGCCCACCTGCTGTGGGACCAAAAGCATTTTGCTCCAAACACCTCATGGATTTGGCTCAAATACAAACAGAACTCGGAGGGGAAGAAGAACATAGAAGCGCTGTGAGCAGCTGCCCATTTTGTTCTTTCTGGGGAAAATATGAAACTCATTCTCTATTCAAGCTCACAGACACAGAAACACAGCAAAATGAACAGTCTGGCTGAAACTGGAGCCTTGTACTGAACTACAGAGGGAGATATCGGTGAGTAGACACTGAGCTCAAACCTGTGTCACTGCTAAGCTTCTGTGAAGCAGGATTTGAAGAACAGAGTGAACTGGACAGTGTTACAGTCATACCCTGTTGGATTACTTATTCCATCCCCTGTCACAAAGCAAATATAGAAACCGTGTGGCTTTCAAACATCCTTAGATGTCTGATGAACTTTGCCTCTAGTAGCCTCTACAGTAAGTGATTGCATATGAATAAAATGCTACCTTTCTTCAATTAGTAAATGAGGCATTTTTTTCTTTCATAACATTTAATGACAGTTTGTGTCTTTCCCCCGAGCCTGGAATATTGCTAAATAAAACCTGGAACATCTTTTCAATTATAAGCTAACAAATCAATCACATTATAAAAAACCCAAAACAAAGTAATAGAGGGTGACACAAAAAGAGGACAAGAAAATACTAATAATATTTGTTTTCTTTCTCTCTTTTTTTTTTATCCTTCTTAAATAGAAAAGAATCACCATCCGGTGAGCTTGATAGTTCTATAAAAAGTTACTGGGCCTTTGGCTAGGTTGGCATCACAGCTCTACATCTGAAATGTTTTTATAATAAACTTCGCTCACTTTAAATCTTGTGGTTTGAAAAGAAAGTAAAGCTTTTTTTTTTTGGCTCATCAACTTCCTTAAATAAACACCTAAAAGTTAGAGCTTGAACTATATTCCTAAAGTTATACATTTCCAACGTCAAGTTTCATCTTCTCCAAGAACGGGATTCATCCTCATCTTCATCCTCATCATCATCATCTTCGTGCAAAAACAAATCTGAGGTTTCAGTCTCCTGGATGAAGAAGAAACATGGTTTGAAGCTGTAAGTTCCATGCAGTAATGTGGGATCTTGTCATACAGCACAGCATCAGCCGCACAGTACACATACACAGCTCATTACATCCCATGAGCTTTAAGGGAAGAGTGGTGGATGCTGGCATTGAGAAGGGGAAAGAAGCCAGACTTCACAGGAAGCAGCAATGAACAACCACCCACCCTCTCCAAAACAAGTCTGTTAAATGACAGAAAACCCCTTAGAAGCCTTTAGGTGTTCATAATTGCAATCTAAGAATATACATAACTTATCCTTCAGTGGAGGATTAACACCAAGTAATAAAAAGACGGGCAGCCTCTGTATATGTAAGAATGTGAGGTATATCTTAGCAGTTTGCAAATGCAAGTTTTCAGTGGAGTTTTTTTCTTTGTTTTTTTACTATGGAAATCACACTGGACTGATCAAAACCAGGGGGCTTCTGGTTTGCAGAAACATCTTCAATGAAATTTATTCTGCAAACAGAAAGCAGTATTCTAAAGGAGCTCTCATGCTAAAGGAATTACTACTTTACCCACACATTTTCCTACCTCTTCCTTAGATTCCTCTTCCTCAACTTCTGTGGACACAGAGGGTACCTTAGGTTTGTACCATGATATCTGTAGCCTTCGGTCTTTAAACTTGGATCCCTGGTTAGCAGCCTAGATTGTATTTTAAATGAACATGTTTTTAAAAGGAAAATCAAATGAAGAATTTTTCAGATCACCAATAATGAGCTAAGCCCAGTGAGCACTAATCACTGCAGATCTGTATCTGAATATCTCAAACATACATCACCTTCTTCAGCCTTCCAGAGCAACTTCACTTCAGTCTCTATCTACTAAATAACGCCCACCTACCATCAACCTAAAAACATTCACACAGCTCTAAAGTGATGGTGACATTGAATTCGTATCAGCAGAAAACCCATGTTAATAGATGAGGCATTCCCCCCTTTAGTAACACTATATGCAGAAGCAACAGACATTTGTACTATTGAGCTCAAATGAGTGGGATCCAAACCTGCTAACGTTTAAAGGCAAACACAGGCAGTTAAAAACACTTATTCTGGAACCAAGAAAATACAAATCCATCATTTCACTTACATTCTCAGCTTCAGAGCGAGATTTAAAAGTTAGAACAACACTTAGTGGGGAATCTTCTTCTTGGAGATCCTCAATATCTCCAAATTTCTATGAGAAGAAAAATCGATGAGGAATAACAGTTAATGTTCTCCTCCAGAAACGTGATCATCATGTGCTACAACTGAATTGTTTTGTACCACAACAGCACCAAAACCTTGTTAGTTTTTGGACAGAATTGAGAGAGAGAGAGAAATCTTGAGCTACATTGGACAGCAACACTGCAGCTCCTGTGTCTGTATTTTTGGACAAAAGCTCAGATTTATTCACATTCTAATAAACGGAACTTAATTTTGCAGAAGAAAAGGAAACAAGTGTATAACTGAAGTAAAACCAAGTAATTCACTGTTTCACTTTCTTTTCTGCCCTTCAGTGCTACCCTACAACAGACTTGCTAAGCCATTTGGCTTTTCCTATTAAAATAATGCACTAGGCAGCTAACGTAAAGCAGTTATAAAAGGCATTGCATTTACACTCTTGAAATTGTCCATAGATTGTTCTATGAATTCAGGATGAATTTGTTTGTACTACAGAAAGAAAGACTTTTATTTGTCTCCAAGACCTTGGAAAATAAACAGTTGCTTACAGAGTTCTTAGCTTGCCTCTCTTTGCAAGCACACACCTAAAGCATCAGATACTCACTTCATCTGAGATTGAAAGTGCAGCCCTAACAGCTTCAGTTTCTCTTTTTAATGTGACCTAATACTTACAGAGAAGTGCTGCAGCAACTCATCTTTTTCCTCTTCAATGAACCCTCCAACTGTTAGTGCTTTGGGACGATGGTCAACCACCATATGATTTAACATTCCCCTTCCTCTCCCACCACGACCCCGTCCTCGTCCTCTCCCTTGGGCTGGAACTGTCTTTCCTCGGCCAGCAGGCAAAATGCCTAAACGGGCAGCCTGTCAGAAGAGAGAGAAAAAAAGGCAAATAAAGTGTAAAGGTTTGAAAAGATTTAAAACTTGTATATATAAAACACATTAAAAGTATAAATCCTGACATACTAACCTCTACTTGTAGCTGATTTAGCTTTTTCCGCAGTTCAGTTGTGTCTTCTCCAGAAGAGAGTCTTTTGTGGAAGTCTAGTTCTGCATCCAGAAGTTCCTTCTGTGCCTTAGAGGAAAAGGTACAGAAAGAGAAAATGGAAGTGGAAAGCAGGACATTAATGCACACTTCTAATGTTTTACTCTGCTTCTTTAGCAGTAAATTTATGTAACTGATATAAGCAGATCAGTACACAACAGCCATACTTTCCTCTAAATTCAGTCCATTATGCTTTTGTTTGCATCCATGACTCTTCCCCAGTCTCATTTTTGGAAGGACCTGCAGTTCTATGCTTTAGAACTGGAACAAGCTTGAATGAGCTGTAAGTAACTAGCTCACCCAAGTTAGTTGGAACCATAGTTTGCTTCTCTATAGTTACCAGTCAAATTCAAAATACTGCTGGGAAGGTTAGAGATCTAACATGGTCACGTTTTTAGGACACATCATTAGAAACAGTTACAGAAGACAGATGTACAAGTGTCTTGCACAATCCATACCTCTGTCTTGGACTTTAATTTTGATGGTGTTGAGGCTGTAGATGAAGTTTTTAACTCATCTTTTAACTGAGATATTTTTCCTGCTAGTTCTTTCAATGTCTTCATTATTTCTGCTCTCTCTTCTGGTTTCATGGCCTTGTTTTTCTCCAGCTTGGATATCAACATCTGTATATTAATAAAAGAGCAGCAACATAAATTCCAGCAAGAATAATGCTGAAGGAACAGATACCTACAAAACCAGAATGCACTTAATGGAAGTCAGTCCAGTCTTACCTTCTGACATTCAATTTGCTTTTCCAACATCTCCTGCTTCTTTTTCCTCATGTCTTGTTGGAGTTTCATTGCCTCCTAAGAGAATAAAACTCTTCCAATCAGAAAAAGCAGAAAAAGTAGTCCAGCATTTTATGTACTCATATGTCACATTTTCTTTTTCAAGCTACAGAAGTGATGGCCATAATAAAAACTACGAGTCTGCAAACTGCAAAAGTATTAAATATATCTGGTCCGGAAAATAACAAGGAGATCTTGCCAACTGACTGCAGTGAAGAACCCTGCTAACTTTTTTCCACCTCCAAACGCCCCTTGAAGAAGCATATCCTATGCTGTCATTGAAGTTCCTCGTGTTTGCAGAAATTAGAATCAGAGAAATGCCACCAAAACTCCATCTCCTCAAAAACAAAAGAAAAAAGCCCTCAATGTGCATTATTAAGATAGAGAAACAGTGATAAAGCTTATACTGATCGTGTGCAGAAAGCTACACGGTAACATCTGAGCTTTAAATTGCCTACCAGTTCTTTATTTTTAAAGTACTTTGATCACTGCATTGCTCATCAACCAATGGATAGCACAGTACCTGCTTTTTCTTAAGAGCTTCTTGTATGTCATGAGGTTTAGATCCTGCACCAGGCTTCATAGCAGCCTTTAAGTTTGAAGAACTATAAACCATTTTTGAGTGGCTTGTAGAAGTAGGAAATGTCTGAAACAGTAAAAATGCATACACAAAAATACGTAATCTGTTAAAATCAGTAATTTTAAATAAATATATTCTGTGAAACCAACCTATGCTTCCAGAATTATGAAAGGAGACAAATACAGCAATGCAATCAGAACACGCAAAAAGACATTAGTCTAACAATCAATCTACTTGGGAGCTATCAGCATAAATGATTATTAAAACACTTTCTGCAAAAGAGAATTCCTTTTGATCTTCATTAAAAAACTCCCTCTCTATCCTGATATCCACAAGGAATGCTGCTAACACTCATCTTTTGTATCAGAACTACGCTGAGCTTGGTAGCATAACCTAACATCACACTTTTTGATCATGCACTTAGAGAAGAAATAAGGCAGCAGCTGTCACTTGCATGCCTCCTTTCTTACAAGAAATAACTTCCTTGTGACCAAGAACATGTGCTCCTTTATGACAACAGTGCTAATTAAACTGTACCAGCCCGAACTCTTTGCAGAAGTTTTCTGTAAGTTTCCAGTACCAGTGTAAAAGCAAAGTGTCAACTCCAAAATCACTGGGAAAAGCAATTAGATCAGTCAACAGAAAGCTGACAGCACATGTAAGCTGTTAAATTTGTTTAGAATGACACAGTATCAAAAATATGTTATGCTACTTAAAATGGTGACACTGTTTCTGAAATCATTCTCCCTGGTTTATATAAAGCAGCTAATGAAAACTGGAATAAGGAAACGATCACGTCACAGAACATCAGTGACAAAAGGAACAACCAACTGAGGAACTGCTAATTCTGTTCCATGTGCTAGATCTGTTTCCTAAGCTAACAGATCACAGCTGTAAGTGAAAGCATCGAAGACGGTCAGTTTTCATAACCATACCTGAGAGTCCTCTACTACAGCCCCAGTCTGACTTAGATCAGACTGATTTCCACCTGCTGCTCCAAGGCGACGTTTCACTGGGACTTTATTGAGGACATAGGCACCAGCTGCCAGCGGCTTATTCAGTGCCTACGTACCAAAAGATATTAAAAAATGAAATATTACATATGCTGAATTTTAAAACCATCTGTCACTTAGGGAGACTGAGAAGCTAAGGTACTCTGAAGGTTGTTGTACTGTACCTTGGACATATTACTGTGCATTGTCACAGCAGGAGCTGGGGTCAGGGCTTGCTGCTGAAGATGAAGTTGGTGATGAAGAGACTGTGAGGGTGACTGCTGCTGTTGTTGCTGCAGCAGTGTGGGTTGCTGTTCGCTTTCCCTGTGCCAGTGCACCCTTATAAACCGATTGTTTAAAACTGCCTCTGTGCTTGAAATTGCCTTCCTAGCCTCGTCATTAGTTAAGTACTGAATTAGAGCAGCTTCAGGATCATTCTGGAAAGCAACCTAAAAGAAAGAGCTCATGAGAATACATTTCTTAGGGAAGAAAATATGTCAATCAGTAGGAAATCAAGCTACAAGTAATCCACAATAACCATATCCCCAAAGAAACCTTATCTAATCATTCATACAGAAGTATTTTTCTCTAAATATTAATCATCACAGGAATGAAAACATGCCCAGTACAATGTGACTGAGGTAGTAATATTTTTAGAACACATTATCAAGGTTCAGAAAGAATCGAAGTATCTTTTGGGCTAAGGCATAAAATGGTGAACTCAAATAAAAATATAGAGGCTTGCCAGGAATCTGTCTTCATTTAGACTTTGAACTGAGGATGAAGGAAGTCGCTGCTTTATGTAAAAATAAAGCAGTACTCTAACTACGTAGCCACCTGTGTTTTGTTTACATAGTGCACTTTCAAGGGACGCCAGTGAACTGGGGCTACTTCTAGGATGCAATGTAGTAACACCCGTAGCATCTTGGCCAAAATCCTAAGTAATAATGCAGGACTTCCATACAAAACAGAGTTCTATAGAATCACAGAATTACCAAGGTTGGAGAAGATCTCCAAGCTCACTCAGTCCAAGCATTGACCTATCAGCAGTATTACCACACTAAATCATGTCCCCAAGTAAACATCCAGACATTTATTGAACACCTCCAGGGACAGAGGCTCCACCACCTCCCAGGGCAGCCTCACCACTCTCCTGAAGAAAACTGTCCAAACATCCAACCTCAATCTAGAAGATCCTTTACAAAACATATATACAAGCTACTCAAAAACCTGAGATGGCTTAGATACTGCTAAATCTGCAAGCCTTTCAATCTAGAAAGAGCTCACAGAAGCACAGCGGGTCAAGAAAAGGCTTTTTTGAATTTGGTGTCCTGCCCTTCCTGCTAGCTGCTGCTTCTGCAGTAAGCCAGAAGGCTCCGCGGGAAAATATCCACATACAGACATAAAACTGAGGTGGTTTTGTTTATTTGTTTGTTTTTTACCTGAATGTTTACAATCGTTCCAAACTTGCTGAAGTGCTCGTTGAGTTGTGTAATATTGTTCAGTTCTGGTGGAATTTTTCGAACTTCTAATTTTGTGTTAGTGTACTGATTCTTTTTCAGAAAACCTGGCTTATTCTGGTTATTATTTGCTTGCCTGGAGAAAACAAGTGCAAGAGAGTCATTTAGAGACCTAAGTAAGGTAGCAAGTTAATGCATTTTCACCAGAGATTAGAAACAACAACCTCCCCAATATTTAGTCTCTGATTATACTGACACATTTTCTGACTCAATCACCTCAAATCACAGAGGCTAATAATTACTGTTTTTACAGCATTGATAGCAATCGAGTGCATTTAAGTTAGCCAACTGCAGTTGTTAATTCTTACTTTCCCAGCCATGGTTTCTTCAATGGTGGACATTCCAAACTACTTGGAGACCTTTTTCTGCTGTCTGGTTCAAGTACAACTCTAGTTACATTGCTGCTATTATTTGTAATGGGAATGGGAGGTTCAGTCTGAATGATAATATTGGCAGCTGGAAGAAAGAAAAAAGGCCTCTGTTATTTACCACACATCAATGACAACACTGAAAAAGCCCTCACTTAAACATCAAAATAGGACTGAGTTTAAAAACATAAAAAAAAAAAAAAAGATTATTCAGTCAGTCAGTTCTGCTTACCAGGTTACTTCAGAGATCACTTACTAGCCTAACTAATCCATTTGAGAAATACAAGCATATATTCCTGCCAGCAGAGATGAGACTTTTGACCTACAAGATCAGTACCAGCTTGAAGAAATGAAGTTTTGGGTTTGAAAATTATGCAATGGCCATATGACAAATACTTCAACTCTTAAAGAGAAGCGTGAGATGTAAAGCAATTTCTGATTGTTTTTATATGTGCCGGAGCTCTGCTGATTACACTAATGAGAAAAAAGTCTGGGCATTTTCAGGCATACAGCTTCATTCTTACATGAGGGGATGATTTCGGGGAAAACCTTACACACACTTGACAAGGCAACAAAACAAGTGGTCTGAAAAGCCACCACCATGATTTACACTTCCCTACAACCAGAATGGGTTCTTAGACAGAACCAGCACTATGGAACCAATCATGATTTTATGAAATTCATTAAGATGGAAATAGCAACAATGATTTCTGCAATAATACTTAATATTCTTTACAGGGTGAATCCCTGCAAGGAAATTCTGGAAAACAAACCAAACCAAAACAACCCCAACAAATCAAACAAAGCAAGCCTTTCTTGTCCGGTAAGTAAGAAACACCAAAGCGTAACAGCAAATACTGAAATACAACAACTTTTTTTCTTAAGAGATCATGAGGAGAAAGCAGGAGGGAAAAAGACAACTATGCTGAAAACACAAAGATTTCTTTCTAGACCTTTAACTTGTACAAAATTTCTTTCAGGAGAGGGATCATGTCATCATTAGGATACTATATCTACACTCATCCAGTTTCTGTACACTGGGATTTCCATGAGCTACAAGAACTAGAATGCTACCTGCAACAATCATTTTAAATATACCACCAGGCTGAAAAGAAGTCAGACCATCAAATATGAGCACATGACACAATAGTACCCCACACCATGACCACTAGAACAGCCAAGGCTCTTAAACATGTCCTTGGCAAATAAAATCCAGCTTCGAACTCCTGTTTAAAGCTGACTTCCTGCATCATTTGTTTTCTTCTTTCTAGCAGCGCCCAATACTCAGAAAGTACCTTTGTAGGCTAAAGATGAATAAAAAGCCACCCATCCAACCAATAATAATTAAAAAAAAAACAACAAAAAACAACCTTTCAAACATTCCCAAGCTAGTGGTGATTTTTAATCACTAAGACTGGTTTGACATTAAAATTAGTATTAAAAATCATAAAAAGAAAAAAAAAAAGAAAGTAGAGAAGTCAGATTTTCAGATAGCTGAAAACTGCTCCGAAATACAAAATCAGTGAGAAATAAAACACTGCTTTCAGCCTGGAAAATGGAAAAATAAACATTGATGTTCTCAGACAAAAGCAGAAACTCTTCCTACCTCTTGGATTTGTATCCATCTCCCCAGATGTTAAGCCAATTAGATTTGGACGCTGTGTTTGTGCTCTTGTAAAGAACTGCCGATACTGAGATCTACCAGCACTGGTAATACTAGGAGCTTCAGGGTTGTAGCCATCTGGCTCATATGTATCTATAACAAAAAAGAAGAGGAGAGAAATGTAAGAGTTTTTCAAATCAGCTTAAGACTCGTGGCCAATTCTCCTTTAAGGAAATGCATGGATGTCCAAGAATAAGAAGTTGTTTTTGTATGGAGAGAGAAGAGCAGTCATACGGACAACGTGCATAGCTATAAAAGTCCTTAATTAAACTTTACACTCAGGTATATTTGGGAATATTCTCCTATTTTAATGGCTGTTACTGTCTGTCAGAAGTGGGTAAATTTCCATAACTGAGTATGGATGACAAACTGCCTGAAAAAGAAATGAGGTACCTCCATCACAACCTTCAGCAAGTCTGTCACTGCTTCAAAGGGAATAACAAAAGATTAGGTTGAGTATTTACTCTTCCATCTTGTCCTAAGATACAAAGAGATTTTCATTCTTTCCTACCCAGTGGGTAATTTACTTCAGAAGCTAATTTTTGGAAAATGCAGTTGATTTCAATCAAAGCAAGCTGAAAAACGATGCAATTTGCCCAAAACTTACCTTCTTAATTCTCTTAGGTCATGTAAGAGTGAGATTAGCTACCTACCTCTAGTGGTGTACTCATAATGCTAATTACAAGGGATAACTGCGAGAAGACAAGACAACAGAACTGACTCACATTTTTCATCTAGCCCACGGTGCATTAAGGACCATACATTATTCAAATAATAAAAAAAGAAAATCTATACAAGAACTTGAATTAATAAAACCCATCAAAAACCTCCACAGAAACACAGTAGATCCTGGAACAGAAACAGGTGCCAATACAGAGAGATTCAGAGGATCCAAAACACTCTGTATGTCCCTATTCTATGATGACAACAAAGACTACAGTTTAAAGCAGATGCCTCAGAACTTCAACACTGATGTTTTGTCTGCAACCAGCACAGCTTCAGACAGCACCAAGAACTTTTATTTAACTTGTGTGAGCTCAACCACAAGTTCCTCCTCCTCTAAGATTCTTCTTGCAATTGCAAGAGGACAGTCAGTTCTAAGTGTACCTGCGCAAGAACAGGACATGAGATCCAACTTCTGTAGAAGTTTAGGTGAACAGAATTACATAGTGGAACTGAAGTCACAGATGCCTTGTTAGTTAAAACACATAGAAATGGCCCTTGGAACAAACTCTAAAGCTGGCAGAATCAGAAGGGAATGTGGTCTGAAAGCATTTGGAGACAACTGAACAGAACCCAATGAGATACTTGAAGGACTTTAAAAAGCCATTCAGGTCTCTAAAAATGACTCTTGAATGGCTCTAAAAAGTACAGAATTCACGAAGGAAATGACACAAACCATAAACTGAAGCTCCCCTCGTATAAAACATCAAAGTGTTAGTATTCCTTTCACTACTGAAAAAAAAAACAACCCAAAAGTTGATTGGATTTTAATAGAACAACTCAGGGTTCTCTAAATTGTTTTGTTATTCATTTCATAAAATACACATTTAAAAAAAAATGTGCTCTGTACAGAAGATGTCATATCCATCAAATGTAAGGTGACCTTTTTCTTTTTAGTTAGAAAGCCAGAATTACATTCATTCTGGAAAGGAGATAGAAATAAGGCACTAATGTATATAAAAAAACCCGGAGGCAATTTTGATGAACAGCAAAGAAAACAAAATCTGTCATGTAGAGCACAGAACTGGGTAGAGATGAAGACCAAGCTACCCAGTAATTACAGATCAGCAGATGCATCTTTCCCATGCTGATGTTCTACTAAACATCTTGAAAATGAAGGGATCCCTTTCTTATCCTGCACTATATACTTAGTGCAGGATAAGAATATACTTTCTTATATACTTATATACTTCTTATATACTTTCTTATCCTTTTACTAGTTGGAAAATCTGAGATGGAAAAAAAAGCTCCCTACAAATGGCTTTTCCTTGGGCAGTGACAGAACACTGCTGCTATACCTCACAGCAACAGCAGGATGATGTGCTGTCCACAAGGAAAGTCACCACTCTTTTTCGATTTGTATTTCATGAAAGAAGACAAAGGTAATAACTTCTAATTCCACAAACTGAAGAAATTTAACATTTAAATGCCAAGCAGATTTAAAATAATTCAAAATTGCTTACGTTCTGATACTGTGTACAGTAGGTTCTGGGGTAAGGGAGGAGGCAGCCGTGCTCCTACAGGCGCCAGGCTGGGCACTGCACTCGTCCCAGGCTGCTCGCGGTTATTTATCAGACCAGACTGAGTTAAAGGTGGTCCTACAATGACATCACAGATCAGTAATATCAATGACACCAGATCACTAACACACCACAGTTAAAATGTGAAACAATTCTGTGCAATTAATTTATTCCTTGTAAACAATCATCACAACTCTACCCAGTAATAAACTTAAGGTAGATGAGAAGCCCCACTTAGGTAAGTTACTCTGATTACAATAAGCTTTCCCTCTATCCCAGAATCAAGCAAGCTGTAAGCGTAAGAGTTAAATAAATACATTTTTCTTCCCCAGAGCTTTATTATCGTTGGAACTTCATTAGCTAAAGCAGCTCCTCCCTCAGCCTTGCCATGGAGAATCAAGGCTTGCTCACAACAAGACATCATACCAGCAATATTTAAACCACTTAAAATTACAGTTCCAAACCAAAAGCTACAGGGCAAAAGGTGGTAACAGGCAAGGAATCTGCCAAGCTATTTCTCTCTGTATGTAGCATACACGTGCTCACCACTTACTGTATTGCCAAGGAAGGACACTTGAGATAATACCGTACAACATACTAAAATTAACAATGATCCATTGGAGCCTTCCACAAAATTACAGCCATACATAATTTTACCAGAAGCATCATTTTAAAATAACACTAGCAGAAACAACAAACGCATTCCCTAAGATTAATTTCATAATTAATCCTCCTACAACCACTTGGAAATGATTTTGAGAAGCCTACCAACTGATTGCTCACTGTTAACCCGATACAGAAATTATTTTTCACCCCATAGCTGCTACGACTATCACAGCATGTATTGTGTTGCTGGATTAGAGAGCAATAAAAGACAGTAACCACACCTACAATATTCTTAGATTTTTCTTAATAGAATTTACATTATAAAACAAAACGAGAAAAAGGAAAAGGCTGGACGGCCTCAGGCATCACTGCTGAACAGATCATGGATCTATCAGGCATCTGCTGCTAAGAAACAGCATTCAAGATAGTACCAACAACATTTCTTAAAACTTTCAGGAGATTAGACCTCTCTGTTTTTGCATTAGAAAACAGAAAAGCTGTCAATCCAAACAACACTTGGGTTATGAGATTATCTGAAAGATTTTTCCCTTCCCAACCTGTTCTATTCATCTAATTCAATTTGGAGTATAAGAAACGTCATACTTTACAAGCTGAGTCTTCAAAATTATTTTGGCAATCTTTTGGTTACTATGGCTGGAAAAGAAACTGCAACTCATTGCTTCAGCCATAAGTACCTTCCTTTCAGGAAGAGACACAACTTTAACTCTGTAAGGCAGAGTAACGAAAAGTGCTTCAACTTAACGAAAAGTGCTTCAACTTACTTGGTACAGGAAGTACAACAGGAGGCGGTGCCTGTGGATGAGCTTGTGGAACTGGTATCCTCAAACTGCGAGCTGGACCTGGCATGGGAGGCAGAAGCATACCAGGAGGGGGTGGAAGTCCAGGAGGTGGTGGAGGAAAAGGAATCATACTTGGCAAGGAAACTTCATCTACTACTAAAGGATCATTTCCATGATCAAACTGACAAAGATCACCAAGTACACAAAATCCTCGCTCTGCAAAACAGAAAAAATTAATTACCTTTTCAGGAAAAAAAAAAACAGAACCAAACCCAAAGCAATATAATCCCAGATTCTGTTGGAATTTTGTACTAAAGAACACACAGAGTTACTGATTTAGCAATACCACATGAATTTTCAGAACAACTCAAATTAATCTTCCAAAAAGCACACAACCATACATTATGCAACATAAAATCTGTGGAAAAATAAAGATGCATCACCTCTTATACATTAAACACATGCAGTGAAACCTTCTTCAAAACTGCTAGTTGCTGAATTATTTGCCAAGGCATATGCAGAACTGTGATCAACACCTGTATGTCAGCAACTACCGAATCAAAAGTAAGCTGCTTCCAGCAAGATCAATTTGTTCTCCAGTTAAACACAGCTCATAAACATATATGCATTTTCACATACAAGGTACTCTAAAGGCTTCTGCATTTTGACTTGAATACTTGGGGGAAAAAAAAGAAAAATGCAGTAGAATAAAAACTAGGTAGGAATTTGGAGACTAGAAAATACGTAGCTTACCATCATAATCTTGACACCTTCTCTTAGGTGGAGGATTTCTGCTAAATGAACTGGGATTGCTATGATTGTTATAATAATTTGACCAACTCTCTGTTGTGTTTTCAAGATGGTGCGCAGGTGCAATTACAGTAACAGCACTGGGAATAGACTGTGCAGCAGAATACTGTTCAGTAGAGTTACTGGCAGATGCAGAAACTGGATTATATGCGCCTTCAACATCATTTCGTTCACTCTTGAATTTTGATCTCTCACGGTGCTCTGGTTAAAAAAACAAAATGAAATCAAAACAATTCAGGTAACCCTTCATGATTTGTTAGGTATATCAGAGCCCTTTGAAGAAAAAAAGAAAAACCCTAGACAAAATAGACACTTGCTTAAATATTCAGCATTCTTAACATTAAATTGTTCTTGAAGGACATCAGTTTGGGCCATGGACCAACGACTAAACATAATGCAGACAGGTTTTAAATATCAGAAAATTATGTGGTTTCTTTACAAAATGAACATTCTTTCTTTTACTTCTTAGACTTTCTTGGATTATGGCTTTCTCTTTTAAAGTAGAAAGGGAGAATAAACTCAACAAACCTCCACCCATCAGTAATCAAGGTGGCCTCACAACACAGTTGTAATCTGGGCCTCCTGTTTTTCTAAAAGTTTTGAATGAACCCTAAAGCAATAAAGAACTGCGTGGTAACCACCTTCTCTAAAAATGTTTTTCACTCTAACAAAATGAAAAAGACTTAATACTGTTTTGCAAAAAATAGTGCATCTTTAAAAAATCAGTGGCTTTGTTAGCGTATAGAGCACATGAATATCAGCTACTGATATTCACTGGTATACACCTGTGGATAAATTAAGACGTTAGCAAAGAAGAAAACAATCCCCTTAATTATCCTACCCTGACAAACAGCATCTTAATGATTTCAGGAACACAAAGTTCTCGAAATTTGCTCAGATCGCTACAGCCTGCTAGACTATACAATATGTAGGAGTCCCCACACATCACTGACATTAGATGTCCTCCTAAAGCAACACCTTGAATACTCACCAACACTTCTGTTTGCATCATGGTCTTTGCTTCTACCCCTGCTGCGGCTCCGACTTCGACTCAATCCTCTGCTTTTACTCCGACTTTTGCTCCTGCCTCGCCGCCAGCTGGACTTGTCTCTGTACAGGTCACTCCTGTCATAGTATCTGTCATAGTCCCTCCATTTCCCATCATCTCTCCTTTTCTCTCTGGTTCTAGAAAAACACACACGTAGGCTACATTTATGAAAAGAGAAACTAATTCATTGACAGAAAGCAACTAAGGGAGGACTAACAAAAATTAGAAATGTGAGAAAGTTATAGATGAAGAAATCAGAAGAAGTTTTAGGAATGGTGTTGACTGCATGCTTGTGTGTGTCTTGGTGGAAGAGACAGGGGAAGTGCAGTAGGAACATCACCCCCACCACTGATTATTTTCGTTTATATAACAAGGGAAAGAATGGAATTGACAACATTCCTAGGTATCAACATTGGAAAAGTACTGTCATTTTTTTTCCCAAGGAGATCAAAATCTCACATAGGGTTCTCATACACACAATCAGCACAGAAATACACTGCAGACAGAGGAAAGTGGGCAGTAAATCACTGTTCTATATTATAACCTAAGAGGTATAAACTCTCAGTTAAAGACTGCTGGGAAATGCAGAAGGTATCAGCGCTTTGAATCAACTACTAGCCTTTGTTCACTGGAATCTGTACGGCTTCTCTGTGGACTAGAATGCTTCTTTTTCCTGCTATCCCGCTCTTCTTCAACTGATTCTTGAAAATTCTGTTTAACAGACTACAAAAGAAGGGTGAATGTTATTTTTCTTTTAAACTAAGATTTTTTTCAAATCAAAACAATACAGAAAGGCAGCCTTAAGTGACGATTAATTCATCCTTGTTTGGGATTATTTAGGAAGAGTTGTTAGAAATACTCAAGATTTGCCTCGACAGGGCTCAGGATAGCCCAATTTGAAGGCTACTTTGAAAACACCGTGATATGGCAGGATCTCTTCTATGGTTCCTTCCAACTGAGGCTTATGTATGATTCCATACTCATTTTATTTTCTGCCCTCCATTTGCAGGAATCATGCAATACACTGAGCTGTATGACAAATCAAGGTCCTGAGGTGCAATAGCTACTGAGCGTCCTGACACATAAAACTATCATCATCAATATAATTCTTTTTCTTCTTTCATGTCCCTGAAACACAACCAAAACAAGATTAAAATCAAAACCAACCAGTTCAACAAAACAGTTTCCCTCCCACCATTAAAGTGCTGTTTAAGTTAAATGAATAGTTTTTAAAAACTAAGAAATTACACCAGTTTTTGAAGAACTGATCAGCAAACTATGAAAGCTTTCTATTGTTCCAAATTACAACCTTTCATCACCAGAGCTACAACAATAAATTGTTGTGCAATTCTGGAGCTAATCCTCAAAAAGACGACGACATAAGGCAGGAAAGACCAAACAGCAGCTTTGATTTAAATGGACTGATGAATCATTTCTTCCAAATAACAATCTACTTTCCACAATACAATCTAATACAACTTTGTTTTAGTTGACACACAGTTTCATCATCAATTATTTGTTACCATCAAGATCGTCCAACAGCTCAAACACTGAAGACAGAGCAACTCATTCCAGCAAGGTGTTTCCTCCATCTTATGTTAGGGTCACAAGTGCGAGAAAAAATTTGAATACCAATTCAGAATACTTGCATCAAACAGCACTTCTTCAGGGACATTTGTAACAGAAAACAACAGTTTTTGTTCTTAGCACTTCCTGACATAAGCATCCATGGAAGGGAAAGTACCAGAATACTACATCTGCTTTGACGTTATTTGAATCTTTCCCATAGCAATGGAAACAGGCATGTAGCCTAAAATATCTTGCAAGTTGTGCTGAAATAAAGAAAACTTATTTCTGCAGCAATTTTCCCCAGCCTTCCCTCAAAGGTGATACATTAGGAAGCTATAAAAACACATAGACACAAAGCTCTTTCCTTGCAATACTACCAGCATAGGAAAAAGAAAACTATCAAACACGACTGAGGATGATTTGAAATTGAAAGGGGTTTGGACACTTATAAAAAAATTATTCTTTCTCAAAAACTTGAATGCTTTCAATTTTGCCAAAAAGATTAAAAACAAGACAAAAGCAAGAAGTGCTGGCAAATGAATGCTACCTCACTTTTTTCAGCAATTAATCCTCAATAGAAGATTTAACTGTAGGTATTACAGAACACGTTTAAAATAATTTCCAGAACACTTTCCTGTTCTGTTTTTTTATATTCTGTGAGGAATAGAACATTTTCCCTTCTTCCTCACCTCTGAAATCCTTTCGGATCATTCTCAGCTCATACAGGGACAAGAGAACTGAATGCTACTAACCTAGATCAAAGGCAGACTTCACAAAGGGATTTTAAAATATTCTTACCTGAATTATCTTTCATTTTCCTTCAGATACACAGAGATAGTAAAGATCGCTACTCCCAACAGAGCAAAGTGGATTTTGCTATTGTGTTTTGTCTCGTAACTGTTACAGGATGGCTATGTTCAAAATTAGAGGCAGGTACAAAATGAATATGGTTACCTCTTCCTTGATGACTTCTTTTTCCTGACCTGCAGGCTTTGCTTCTACTTTTGTGGGTTCATGAGAAGGAAGGTAACTCTTTGTGTACAGACTTTCAAACAGTTTATCTACAAAACCTGAAGTTTCTGAGGACAGAGAAAACAAGAAACATTTTATCACAGACTGATTTAAGTCCACTGTTTGGAATGGATTTACCAGAAAAGTCCTTGGGGGAAAAAAAAAGACAAAAACAAAAAAACCCAACCAACCCTTGATAGACTGCTTGGAGCAATAGCAGCAGTATCTCAGATTAATGATTAATAGTTCCAGAAAAAGGAATTATGTTTGTGGAGTTTTACTTTGTGCTTCCAGAGACCAAAAAAGAAACCCATCAAATGCATCACAAATAAAGACAGACTTTTCTTTCAATCATGTTTACAACTTTGAAATGTTCTAAGAGGCAAAAGTGATTAGAACTTACAATCAAGGAAAAAGGTCTACGCTTAGCCTACCAAATAAGATTCACAGTTGCTTTTAACACCTTGAATTTGAACCAAACCGCCCTGAGAAGCTCTCCAGAAGCTCAACATGGGTCAGGTTTTCAGAAGTCATCAAACATCTGACAGAGAAACTTCCAGCAGTATGACAGACATTTTAAAACAAACTCAAGCATTAGCTTTTAACTGAGGGGAGTTCCTCCTACTCACCATGAACAACATCAGGCTACAAAAAAAAACGATCTTGTGCTAAAAACAAAAAACCCCAAACCAAACGTGATTCACAGTACCTTTTTGCAGAAAGACGTCCAGCTGATCAGCACAGAAAGCTTTTAGCTCTTTCTCTGGTTTGTCTTTCTTAACTAATGCCACAACATAGTTGGCTAAGGCTGACGGGTCTGCATCACATCTACGAAGAGAAAGAACCATTCTTGATTCTGCTGAGGAACACCAAAACTGTACGTTGGACACTCGCTGTTACAGAAAGACCACCAGAAGAAATCCCAGTAGGCAGCTCACCTCCCCAGGATGACTGAACTGGCATTCTTCTTCATCCCTCCCCAGACAATTACAGCAGAATACTTTGTCTTGTGACCACCCTTGCCCCACCACAGCTGACAGCCCATCCAGGCTTTCTGGGTCTGCTCCAGAATAATACCTTTCAGCCCCTTTACAAAGATCCCATTCCAGAGCAACTGGGCACATTTTTCTTAACTTTCTCTAAGCACTGCAACCACCAAGAAGTGATACAAGAATTTCTGAATGAGAAGAAAAGTCACTGCATAATTGTTGTAAAGTACTAAAGCAGTTTTGAAATGCACATAATCTTTAACATATACACAACACATATCCCAGAAAAAGATATTCCAAAAGTACATATTAAATATGCACAGAGATACACTTCGTACAGCTTAAGTTACTGTGCATAACATATGGAGGTTTTCCTTTCCAGGATTTCCATGCCCACAAATTTCACATTAGTCCTTTACTACTTTAAAAGTGCAAAAAAGGGTGTAGTTATTAGCACAGAATCATTAAGCTCCTTGCCTAAGCCCTCATCTAGCTTCATGAAAGCCAAAGATAGGCAACTTTGTGCAGTGACACTCTGCCACTAATCTTTAAATGGGATATTGCTTTAGGTCCCACTTTTCTGCGCAAAATGATTGAGCGCTAATTCCTCATTTTGCTTCTCTTTAAGATGCAGATATAAACCATCAAAAAGCAGGCAGCACCCCAAAGCAGTCTGATGATTCAAAGCGTTCTTTGAATCTTCGAATCTCAACATGCTTCTTAAGAAAAACACATCAGCTATGGAAATGTGAAGGATGAGCACAAACTGTGCAGACTCCAAAATAATCTCAGATGAAAAAAACCTCAACAAATTACCAAGCACACAAACTCAGGTAGACAAGAACTGGTTAAAACTTCTTAATGAGCTGTCAGTCATGCAGTTCTGCTCCACATTAGTTTTATTGTTCCCAGGATCCAATTAAAACCACGTAAAATGCAGCAATTAGCCACAAATAAACCACAAATTTACAGATTTCAAAATTCTTATGCACACATCAAGAAAAAGAAATAAACTGCACTTAATGTATTCTGTGGCAGTGACCACATGGAACTGACTGCAAGTGCTATATTTTAACTAAAGCAGATGACAGCCCATCACTCTGTGACCCTTCTGCTCCTCCCAGGCATTCACATGGAGCTGTGGGGAGGGGAACAGGGATGGGAGTGCTGGGAACAGAGCCTGGGGAACCCTTCAGAGGGATCTGACCAAGCGTCAGAGAGAGTCCAACAGAAACAAAGTTGGCAAGGAAGCCACCTGTCATGGGATACACTGC